>NC_140911.1:9357247-9966735 GCF_045865225.1 Trachurus japonicus
TATTCAAACACACATACAGCAATATTCCTCCCTGAAAAAAAAAAGAAAAAACACTGTGATATTGACCTGTTTTTCCTGCCCTGCAGCCCTTCTTATTTCCTCAAAGAAGGGGTAACCCAGGAGACAGACATTGTTGTGGCCCTCTGCTCTATGCGGGTTTTCTGGCTTTTATGCCTCTAACACCAACGGCTCTCTGTCACAGTTTCTTCAAAGCCTTCTCACTCTTGTGCAATACAAATGCGGGGTAATCTATTTGTAGGTGTTTTATCTGAGCCTCCGTGTTCACTTGCATTTGAAGTGCACTTAGGACGTTTGGGAACATTGGGGATTAACAGATAATGTTGAAGAGTTACCATCTAGATATTGCAAAAATATTCATCTTCTGATGTATTGAAAAGCCAAACAATCAAATTCATCTCACAGATTTCTGCCACTTCCCTCACATTAAAAAAACAATATACAGTAGGTTCATTTATGTGAGGAACTCTTTACCAAATGTCTGTTTTGCTGTTAAGTGACCTTTGTTGAGTTGCGTGAGGCAACAACATCAGTCTTTTCAGCAAATTCCCCAAGACAACATGTCTATGTTGAGATGACGAAGCCCTCTAGTGGCTGTAGCGGTTATGATGGGAGCAAAACTGGTTGACGCTGTGACAAAGTCCAGGGGCCTCATTTATCAAAGAGCGTGTAAAAGTCCTCTTAAATTTTCAGTACGACGGAAAGGCAAAATGTGCGTACGACCAAAAAATATACACTCTTTTCAGATCTATCAAACTCCGCGTACACACGGCTGCACGTATTTCCCTTGATAGATCACACCGGACCTGAGAAAAGCGTGGATGAGAACACGCCTCATACCCAGCCCCCTAAATGGCCCCACACAACCATATGTGGTCAATGCAAATCAGTTACGTGCATATTAAGTAGCCATGTGCACTCTGGAAACGTGTGGAATGACGTCAGTGGAAGACGGTGAAGACAACAGACGGACGGAGAGCGGAGAAAGAAGCGGAATTTCTCTGAAAGCGAGATACACGGTAACACGGCAATATCAGTCAGAAACATCATCTTGCATTGAAAGGCTTCAATAAATACAAAAAACTCCCAAATCTAAATGAAACAGAACAGAAAGAAGAAGAATCATATTTATTCTGCCCCTTATTTTAGATTATGTCATAATAATTTAAAGCAGGGTTTCCACTGCCAGTCAGTACTTTGCACCCCTTTCCACTAACCCCCAACTTCCGTTCACTGGAAGACTTTGATTTTCATTTGTGCATAGCTATATATAAAAAAAAACAAAAAAACATTGAAGTCCACCAGTCTGTGACTTTTCCTAAAATGATGTTGGGCAGCACCCATTTTTGTTAAATACAATAAATATTATTCACACAAAAAATATCGATCATGTTTTCTCATTTGCTTTGATTTGCTCCGACATTATTGGGCTTGCTGCTTGCTTGTGTGTGTCCAGTCTGGCTACGTAACACACGCACGTCGCAGAAATTATTTTCCAGACTGGACAGACTGGTTGTGGAAGAGGTGTAGCCTACATGCAAGGGAAAAATATCAATATGATATCAAAAGAAAACGAAATTCGTTTTATAAAGCCAGTATTTAGGAGCAAACTAGTGTAAATGCACAGGGGAAAAATCAGAGTCGCTGTGCTTTTCATGTAAAGTGCCGACGTCAACACGTGTGCGGTGGTGGCGGGGGGGGGGGGGTGTCATCATCACCACCACTTGTTACTTCAAACAGTGTCCGCGCTCCTCTCTCCCTCGCATACTGCAGTTCTCTGACTCTGCAGCGGCGTCGCCAATTCCTCTTGTTCTTCAAAAAGCGTGTAAATGCCGGTACGCCATGGTGGTCGGTCGTAAATTTTTGCTCTTACTCCGACAAGTTTTGGTTTGATAGATCCCCGGAGAAAAGTGCGTACGCACAAATTAGGCGGAGAAAAGAGCGTGTAAAAAAGCGTGTATCCACAATGATAAATGAGGCCCCAGGCCGGGAGGAGGTCAGGGCGGATAAACACGGAAACACACTGTCTGCGTTGCGTGAGCGTTGAGGCTGACACTGCTGAGCTGCTGCAGAGAGGCTTGTGTGTGTGTGTGTGCGTATGTGTTCACACCAGCTGTGTCTCTCAGGAGGAGTTTGTTATGCACCAAAATCAGTGACTAGAAGACATATCAGAACAGTAGGCGTAGTTATCTGTTCATGTTGTTTATTGCCTTATTGGCTCGTAGCTGGCAGTGGCTGACACAGTCTGAGTGGTTGAGCCAGTGCAAACACTCTGTACTGACAAGGTTTGATGACTAGAGAAAGAGCAGCGTGGTTAGTGCTAGAAACTGTGCAGACACATCAGAACAGTTAGCACAGTTAACAGCTGACACATAATGGTGCGTTTTTGTTGCACTCGGGAGTCGGAATTAGCAAACTCCAAGTTGGAACGAATCCCTCAAGCCCTGACATAAATATTCAAGATGGCTGCTACTTGTGTCAACAGTAGTGAACACGCTGCACTTTCAATTCTTATCCTTGGACATTTTCCTTCCCTGTTTATGTGTAAAAACCGCCGCCTAGAGTGTTGTTATCAAAATAGTATTGCTAACAATTAGGGATGCACATCCTAAATTTATAAGAGATAACTGATGCTCGCTAACTGATTAATAAACGTTAACTGATAATTAAAATACTTTTTGAGTGTCTGACTACAGTAGGCTTGTGCTGGTCGGCAACCCAATCCTCTATCTGCGATTGAGAGGATGATCAAGGCTGTTTTGCCTTTTCTAAAACACACACAGATGTACAGCGCCACATCCATGTGCTCTGCTCACCTGATCGGCGCTCAGATGGAGGTTAGATTGTCACATTTTGAACTCATTTAATACAAATTGCAGCCAAACACCAGGCGAAAGAGAAAGGAACAGCAGAGCTACTCTGACAGCTCGGCTCAGCTGCAGGCTTTGTTTTCTTTTTAGCAGCACTGTCCTTACAGGTGACACGCATTCAGATGTCCATGTAAGTTTGTTGTCTGACCTTCCTTCTACATTCTGTAGGCTAAGTACTCCAGTGTAATTTTTTTGCTGCAAAATATGACTGAAGGTAGGCGTGGAAGTCTGTACATGTCGATATGCCCCCATGAGTTGACAACATAAGGAGCTACTTTAAAAAATGAACCGATATTAATCGGTCAAAGCTCTTGTTATGGGTTGACGGTTTAACGGTTAATCGTGTGCATCCCTACTAACAATGGCTAGCAGCAGTTAACAGCTTTGCTTTGGTGCATGTTACATGTTTTTGTAGTAAGTTTGTACGGCTGTTTAAAAACGTTAGAAATTGTTTGAATTTAAATCTTGTAGGAAATCAACTTTCCATTTCTTCTGACATCCAAATTTTCAAGGGATGTGAGGGGGGCTTTACTTTTTCAGCTATAGTTAGTGTGGTTAATGAATATGTGCAATGTAAAAAAATCCCACTCAGCGAAGAACTCTGTTTCCTTCAACTCTATGTAACTTTCAAACATTATGATCATAGGCTTGGCCTGTCCATGTGAACTCCAACTGAGCTCATCAGTTGATGCAGCAGGAACAGAGTGGTGTTAATCCCACTGTATGCTCCTTATATCACCAAATGGCACACACACAAAGTCAGTGACTCGCTTGTGAACATAGTGGAGCATTTAGCTGCAAAGGAGCCAGAGATTTCCCCCAGGAGCTGGTGGAGATCAAAACAGAACTAAAAGGAGAGTGGATGCTTGGTTCCCTGAACCATGACTCCAAATGAAAGCTAATGTTGCTCTGCCTCTGCATGATGTTTAAGTAGGCAGCTGTGATTGCAAAAATTGTGATTGCTCACCCTATTTACTTGTAAATGTTCTACTTTCTTCAGTCTAATGTTTACTCTGCCTGCTGCCCAAAACGGACATGAAGTGTACAAACACCTTATGTGAGCTCGTAGGTTGTGATGGATGGATCAATACCCAAAATATCGACCCTGTAATACCTGTGTCATTTAGCAAGCCGATCGATTTTCAAAAGAAGCGGGATCAATGTGATGAATATCAAAAAGTTGTCTCCTTCCTCTGTTTTGCTCGGAAATACTGATCCCATCTCTCCTTCCATTTGCTGCTAAATTGTTACTGAATCACATAATAACGATTGCCTACGGTCAAAGAAATTAGCTGCTGTGGTGCATTTTATACCAACCCATGATGCTCTGTTTTACCAAATTGCCATCCACTTTGCAAGTCAACACAATTCCTTATCCTTGGTGGTAGTGGAAATACTGAAATTTAGTTCGAACATATCAGAACTGATCCAGAGATTGAGTAAACAGACTCCAAGCCTGCAACAAAAACAACAACAAAAAACAGGAACAAAGTAGCTTCAGGGATTCAAACACATTTCACCAATGAAGACCTCTCAGGGTGCATCTTAAACCCTCACTGCTTTGTTCAAACCACTGTGTCACATGAAATTCAATGAGGTCACGTATGAGTTGTTAAGGTCACATGGCGGCTGTTACCTGAGAGCTGTTGGAGTTGGAGTTTGTTTTTGTTTGTGCGAGGTTTGAGTTACCAATTTATCAAGTGGACGGTGGGAATCAAACCAGAGGTGCTGATGTGTGTGTACGGGTGGAAGACAACATGTTTACGATGTTTGCGAATTCATGACCTCCTTTTGTTATCATCCACTGAGTTGCTGTGTTTGGTGAAACACCCACTCAGAGGTTTTATTTTTCACCCCGTGTCATCCACATATCTCAGCCATTGGGATTGGAGCCTCTGTCCTCTATCTGTTGCTTTTATTCTCCTCTTGTCTGTGTATAAATTATCCTGTGTGTGGACTTCAGGTGAGGCTGTAGCTCACCCACATTTTTCTCAATAGAAATAGCTATTTGTAATACATATACTGGACTTAGCTCTGTTGTGTCCTTTAGAGTTTCGATCATTTCCTCATTTTTCTCCCTCATCATTAAAGCAGCATTGATGTTGGTGGACTGTCTGAAGGTATTCCAGCATTGGCATTATCAGTAATGTTGGTGATATGTATACTGGTAACAGGCTGGGATTGTACTGTATATAGTTTTTTGATCTCATTGAGATAGTGAAGTGTTAATTCTCTATGGTGACAGCAGCAGCAGTAGCAGCTCTTTAACAAATAGGAAGGAAAAAACTTTTTTTTTTTATCCAACTCCAATGCACATCTCTTCAAATGCTGCAGTGAACCACACAGAAAAGCTCAATCATTCCACGTCACCTACAGTCAGGCTGTTAAAGTGTTGTTCAGAGGTTTAAAGTGTAAGTTAAATGTAACTTAAACTTGAGAAATAACACATTATTTCATGTACAATTTGAATTCATAGTAAATAAAACAAAATAAATTCATCACACTCAGAAGTTTTGCTAAAATGTTTTAGTATAATGAAAAAAAAAAAATCACCAAATGTGATATTTTTTAGGTTTGTTGTCACAATGCTGATCCTCACAGACACAGACAGCAGTTTGTTACCCTGTTGGAGACCAAAATAAGACGGATACTCTGTTGCTTTTAACTCTCTCTCTCTCTCTGTGTGATCACTTAACAAGTAAATAAAGATGAAATGATCGCACAGTCTTTGTCTTTAATGAATGTGCTTGATGATTTTTGTCAGATGTTGTCACGTTTATAAAATCAGGATTGTAAGCGACGAAGAGAATGAGCCTGAAAATGACTTGGGAGGAAACATGTTGCCTTAAAGGAGAATTACGGTCATTTTCTAAATAACGCTCTACAGCTTTAGGTCCCCGAGTGCTATAGGAAAAGACCTGAGAAAAATATGTGCAACCCGGACCTAGCTCTCCTCCTGCTAGCTGCGCAACATTACAGTTAAACAGCAAAGTAATGGGGGCAGAACTTTAAAACTGTGACTATGCTCAAAATATCACTACACATGATTTGCAACATCCCCCAGTGCCTTACCACACAACACTGACTGCGCATAAACTCCGTTAATATAAGAGAGCAGTGCTACATGTATGTTTTTGTCACGTAGCTCTATTCATGCTGGCTTCCCTGGTAGACCTTACTAGTCGACTGTCGAGCGCATGCCCAGTCTGCATCTGTGCTTTGATGGTCGTGCGTGTTCATTCGAACCAGAATATACAGATGAGGGGCAGTCTTCATTGATATGGAAACAGTCCCGAGCTCGACAGTCGACTAGTAACGTCTTCCAAGGAAGCCAGCATGAACAGAGCTACGTGACAAAAACACACATGTAGCACTGCTCTCTCATATTAACAGAGTTTATGCGCAGTCAGTGTTATGTGGTAAGGAACTGGTTGATGTTGCAAAGCATGTGTAGTGATATTTTGAGCACAATAGAGGCCAAAGTCCCGATTTTAAAGTTCTGCCCCCATTACTTTGCTGTTTAACTGCAATGTTGCGCAGCTAGTAGGAGGAGAGCTAGGTCCTGGCTGCACATATTTTTCTCGGATCTTTTCCTATGGTACTGTAGCACTTGGAGACCTAGAGCTGTAGAGCGTTATTTAGAAAATGACCGTAATTCTCCTTTAAGGGGTTTCAGTCACTGTTAGACTCATACACGTTCATTGTCTTACAACAGAAACAGGAAAGAAAGCGAGGGAGCAGCTTTATTGGAAATTAATTTGTTAAAAATAATGTAGCTGACACCAAGCAGAATGCAAAATATATGACATGATTGTACTGGTTTCTGACCATTTGTGGTTTCAGTGTCTGCTGCTGTTCAGGAAAAGTTGCATAGCCTCACTTTACCATCACTGCTAAGACCTTTTATTAGACAGTGACAAAGCTCTAACCAAAAAACACTTGAGTTGTAATTAGCAGAAGTGTGGGGGTTAAGCATCGGTGCTGATCATTCTGTCATTGTATACTGTGTGGGCTTTGCATAATGACTTGTTGATTTGTATGAACAAAGGGAGACTACTGTATGCGTGTATTGACTGGAGGGGGTTTACTAGAATACCATTCATCCTCTTTATTCCAGCGTAATGAAACACTGGATGGATAATAGAGTTGTGGGATTGTTGGGTGGACAGAGGGTTAGCTGGCAGACAGAACG
Source organism: Trachurus japonicus (assembly GCF_045865225.1). NCBI lineage: Eukaryota > Metazoa > Chordata > Actinopteri > Carangiformes > Carangidae > Trachurus > Trachurus japonicus. The sequence goes on from NC_140911.1 coordinate 9,364,328, forward strand.
GAGGACCACGGCGCTGGTCCTGTTCCCAGTCGGGCCAGGACCTGTGAGCACAAGGTGGACACCCCTCATCAGCCCCCATCCCCACCCCTACACTCGCCTTCCAGGCTCTCATTTTCCACATGATTAGCTTGCCACCTGTCCTCCGGCTGGCCCTTGGCCTCTGGGCCGTCTGCGTCACGGCACCATTTAGCACTGGCAAGATTTTCACCGAGACATGCTTCATCACTGTGGACCGGCTGGAACGCGGGTCTCAAAATTATGCATGGACGCATGTGCTGATACGTGTCGTGTACTGTAAGAGAGAGTGATCGAGAAAGTTGACGTGAAAACTTCAAACAACCGTAAAACAGTTTAAGCCTATTTATGTCACGGCTGTGTTCTGTAGATTAAAAAAGTGGTACTGTACCTTGGTGATGTTGGTAACTGTTACAGTAATACAAGTTACTTCAGTTTTAGGTGTAGTTATCTTACAAATCAGCGGAAGGCACTGTTTACTACAGAATACACCGAGCACACCAGCTGAACTGACTGCTGCCTTGGCTCAGGTGGCACATGTGAAGAAATATTCTTTAAGATCAAAAATATCTTCATAATTCAAGCTGCATGGGCATTTTTCCTTTTTTAAAGATTTTAAAGACATAACTTTTCTTATTTTGACGTATTTTATCATTGATCGTTATCACTAAATCATCTATACTTGAGATGGGAAATCAATCCCGGTCCCAAATCTTGATGCCACTTTTTGAATCTTGTCTCACAGTGTGACATGCAGCTGAATCCAGATTACATTAAGGTTGTGGTTCTTGTGCAAACTGACAGGGGCTGATTTTTATTCCTCTCCTCTGAATACATTTTCCACCTGTTTGAACCTGTTGTGTGATGCACAGTGGCACGGCGCAACACACCGTGTTATCCCTTGGTAATTCAGCCCGCTGGTAATACATTTATGCTCCATCAGAGCAAGGGATTGGCCCTGACCCATGTTGGCCTCGCCTCTGATGTTGGTGGCTTTAGACAGCAGGGACAAAGAGAGGGTTACTAAAGAGGGATGGAGGTCATGGTGTGAAAAGAGAAACCTTCTTCACTTAAAAATTATGACAAGCCATGCAGTACGTTAATAAATCCATGGATCTCCATGTTGGTTTCCTTGGGCTTGTGTGATCATCATACATAATAAGCTACTGAAATTTCATTACCACAGTTTGGGTTAACACAGCGATCTTCATGAATATTTGAAGAGGTTATTTGTGCTATCTGTGCTGAAAAAGTGACACCTACCATTTCAAATTATTCATAGTCTACAACTGAACAAACGAAGGAAATCTTTCAAAAGGATGGCGGCATCGGCAAAGTAAAAAAAAAAACCCATAGTAGTGTGTGTGTGTGTGTGTGTGTGTGTGTGTGACAAGCACTGAAATGCATTCATGTTGTCAACCTGACGTTGCAGCTGGTTGTCATGGCAATCAAAGAAGATTTTGTTGTGAGGACTTTTAAGGTCGTGCCACTGAGGCTGCAGTTTTCACGCATGTTGCCAATTAGAGCGTCCACACTCGGAGACGTGACACATCAGAGTGTCCGATACAGATCCAGGCTTAATTGAACACAGGTGGGAGTTAAGCAGCAGGGAGGAAGAAAGAGAGGAAAGAGGAGGAGGGGGAGGAGGGGGGGGAGGGGGGGGAGGGGGGGGCGTCAGACTGAGTAAAGTTTTTCAAGTCTTTGTCCCTCCTCAATTTGCATGCCTAATGAAGCTGAGCAGGAGTTAATAGCGGGTGTAATGACTTCTGACTGGCTGGGCTGTGGGCTGCTGGGACAAGAAAGGGCTCTGAATGGCTAACTGTGGAGCAAGGTGGGCAGAGGCAGGTGTAAAAGGAAAACACTGTGGGTGACGGAGTATAGAGGAAGCTGGACTCTCAGGAACTTTTTCCTGAGCAACTCAATATGCTTTTTGTGAGTTGGTTGTTAGTTGAAAGGCCCTATTATTTTTTTTTTTAGACAAGGATGCTATTAAAAGTTAATGTGCTGAAGAAAAACCAGACAGTTCTTCTAATTGCGAGGGGTGAAGGAGCCATGTCTGGTCAGGTTTGACTGCTTTACCACCGTTACTGAAGATCAAGAAGATGTGAGCACTTAATTCACCTCTTATTTTAGCAGGAAGGTTACTGGACTGGCCGACCACCCGCCACCTGAGAATTTACTTAAAGGGACATTGTGTAACTTCTCCTGTTATCTGTTCACAAAAATCGGTTATTTCATTCAAAGTATGTTTTTCATTAATCAGTAATCACCCCCATAAACAAACTGAAGTGTTCCTTTCAGCTCTGCATTTGCCGTTCATATCATTCATATCTACATGGAGCGGGTAAGCTCGGTGCTGGCTGCCATGTCGTGTCGCCATGTTTTTACGTTCAGTGGCAGCGTGACGGTAGGAAACCACGGAAACTCAGCGGAGACACCGGAGCTGCCGGCTCAGGTCGAGGTGGCGTCTGTGAAAAGTCACCGCGGTAACGCAGTGAGGAGGAATGGAGCGTTACACTGATGCTGCATTCACCTGCAGTCGGGCAGACAGCAGTCGATAACAAACCAGATGTCATTTTAGTCACAAAAGTCAAGAGAAACCCGGTAAAACGTGGGTCAGGTAAACAATACGACATCGCCATGACAACATATTCTCACGTGTATTGTTTTGCGGACCACTTGTTTACATAGAGGCTTGTTTATGCCGTTACGTGCAGCGGCTGTCGTCCGTCTGCCGTCTGCCGAATTTCACGTGAATGCAGCATGAAAAATACTAGATTGAGTTGCTTGTGATATACAACCGCAACGCTAGATGGGAGTAATTCCTATACAATGTACCTTTAATGCTCTACAGCTACAGTATACATGCACACAAATACTAATAGACTTAACTATTGGGCCTGAAATTTTTATTTGGCACAAATATTTCCCCAGCTGCTCGAATCTATTTTCTTATTTTGCATCTTCTAGCTGATGTGTTTGCCTGTGTGTATGTGGTGTTTTTTTTTTTTTCACATCTCACAGAGAATTCAGGTTGGCACCGTCACCCACACTGGCCACGGCGTGCCAACACTTCTGCTGGCCCGTAGGACACACACGCACACACACACATGCACATGGGTATACCCACACTCACACCCAGCGCTGATGGCCACAGATGTAGCGGTGACCAGCCCATCTCCGCCAGGTGTTGCTTTATAGCTGTGTCACTTTGAGCCTGACTCCATCTGCCACACTCAGCAGGCAAAAAAAGAAGAAGAAAAAAGAGAAAAGAATACACAAACAAACTGCTTTTCACAGCATGCACACATGCACAGATTCATACAAACACTGATATGCTATATTAGAATAATAGATAGTGTGTGCTGTAAGATGGGAACACAGACGCACGTCTCAAAATTTTAGATTTTTTTTTTATTATTGTCGTTTCTCTATTGTCTTTGTTTTCAACAAGCTGTGTGCATGTGACACATTATCAAGCTTTAGTGGAATAAACAACACTTTCTCAAAGTTGTAGGTCACATAACTTTATGATCCATAGACTTCATTAAAAAGGCACCAAGTCTCAGATAAGCTTCTTCTTTTTTTAAATCATTTATGATTATGAATTCAACATACCACAGAGTCCTCTGAGGCATTAGTATAGCATTGCCTATTTTATAATCGTAATTGCATAATCATAATTAATCACGCTCTCCAGTATCACAATAATGTTGTTTACTTGCAAAACAAAACCTGGGATTTGAGTCACAGGCATCCTGTCCTAATAGCATTGTTTAGGCTCAGCGATCCGTCATCCCACCAACAGGTAATATGATAGTAGACGAAACAGGCAGCGCAATTAGATTTGTGTTGAACAGTGGGGCGTGTTTTTCCCTCCACCGCATGCTTGAATATTTAATCACGGTCGGTCTATTTTGGAAAAACACCTGCCTTGACACCGCGTTCCCGTCTGCGAAAAGAGCAAAAGGTCGACCCCTAAAAAAAAAGTGATCAAAAGATGAAGATGCTCATCACTGGCTCATGCATATTTATACTTTATTTAATTATATGTAATGAGAGGGTGTGTTTGATCTGCACAGTGCTCTTAATCAAGAGCTCAGAATGATTTTCTAGTCTACTGAAAGCAGACATCTTCCAAGTGCTTTGGGCTTATCAGGGAGGGACTGCTCCTTTCTAGTAACATTATACAGTATATATTAATATCACAAATTTGCCAGTTTATGATACACTCTGTTTCTGGAAAAACCTGCCGGCTTCACAGGTGCAAACAAACTTTTAACTTCCATGTACCTGCTCTTCCACACGTACACAAGACTGGAGGCTACAGACTTCAAAAACTCGTGGCATTTTCCCTTTTGCAGCTTGTTTACTTTTACTGGTAATTAAATGGCTGCAAAAGTGGGAGGTGAAGCAGTATGTGGTCTGTGCAGTGTTTTTTTTTCCAGCTTAGCAGGAAAACGATCAAAATAAGTCAACAACAGATTTTTCAGCTGGTGCCTGCAGCGACAGAAAACGTTACATGATCTAGACTCATGACCTCACTTCAACCTTTTGACCTGACACCTGATCACATGCAACCCAAAGGTGAAAGGGTATGTTTCCATTTGTCACTCCTAATGATAATATAATATAATAATAACGATGAGGAGAAGAAGAGGGACCTTTGCTGATATTTAGACATACGTGGGAGTTTTATTTTCTATTTTAGTGACATTTGTGCTTTTAGGTAGTATTATTTTAGTGATATGCCTTGTAATTTGTACACGGTGTGTAATGCATGTTGTGTTGTGTTGTTTTGCTACAGGCTGGCAGTTAACACCTTGCCCAGGGACCTCAGTTGAAAACTAGCTACTGTAATACTGGCACCTTCACAGTAATGTTAATTAATGTGCACTGTCCCTGTAAAAATAAACAAATAAAATTGAAGTAAAATAAAATCTAAAATTGTATCAGATTTTCATAGTTCTTAAAAAAGTTGGACATCTTTGAGAAAAAAATAGATCATCTTTATTCCAGAAAAGCTGCCATTGCGTATAGATCACATCACTCCCTGTTCCTCTGAGGGATTTTTCTCTAAAATGTACTGTACCAGGTGTTTCAACAGCATTTCATTATCTTGGTAAAATCTGACTGTTTTATTAATCAAGCGCAAAAAATTTAAAAGATGGTGATTATTGGTTTACTGTGAGTAAAAGGTTCATCTCGCCCTTTGAGCTGTTTGGTAAAAATGTGTCTGTCGCGTCTGTGGCAGCCACTTCCTCACTCCGATTCCTCTTCCCTTCCTCCTTTATCTCCTACCTGCTCCCACCGTTAGAAGTGTTCCTTAATCTAGCCTTGCTTGCAACCTGTCTCTGTCTCTTTCTTCCCCCTGCATCTGTCCGCGTGTCCGTCTGCCAGCCTCACCCCCCCCCTCCTCCCTCCACCCCCACCTCCCCATCCTCCGTCATGGGGAGATGAATGGTGCTCTGTCACTCGCCAGGCTCTTCAGAGGGCCCGAGCTCCGTATGAGGAAAGTGCCAGTCATTAACAGGAGGGGGAGGAGGGAGAGAGGCAGGATGAAAAATGAGTTCATTTACGGGCAAGTCCTGTGAGCCGCGTAACGTCAGCAGCAGCAGCAGCAGCAGCAACCCACCCACACCCCCCTCCCCACCCCCCTTCACCTTCCCCTCCCTTCTTCCTCCCATCACTTTCTGTATATAGGTGCCCAGTGGGGGTGTGCTTGCGTGTGTGTGTGTGTGTGTGTGAGAGGGAGGGAGGGAGGGAGGTGGGGGTGGATGAGGGAGAAGGAACAGGAGGGGGTGGGGGTGAGGGTGAGTTACTCAGCAGATTTTCAGCCATGTAAAAAAAAAAAAACAAAAAAAAAACCACGGGGCCTGCAGCCTGTGAGAAGAGGCAGACACAAGATTAAGGAAGGTAAGTTGGAGTGGGATGAGACCAAGCGCAGAGGAGACGAGGGGAAGCATTAGCAGGTGGGGGATTAGACGAAGCCTCATTATTCAGACTGGACGGACCGGGATGAATTTTTAGGCAAAGATTAACACCTTTGGTCACAGCTAAGTGCTGCATGAAATTTAAAATGCTGGGTCAAACTGTCTTTAGCTGAGGTTCGGTTACTGCTGCTTGTTGTGACACTAAAAAGTTATGATAAGGGAACGAAGTTAGAAATATACATGAAACAATTGTTTATCTTACATCTAAATGTTATTGCATCTATTTGTGCATGTACCATTATTACAATAGAGCGCTGGTATTTTATCTAGAGTGCAATGTAAAAATACCTTTTGATCCACAGCAGAGTGATAAAAGATGGAAGAGGAAATTATGACATTGGTTTTATGCAAATCACCATATAGGCTATAGGTAACTCTCTTCAGAGGTCCCAGCTCTATTTCCTTTTAATGTTCACTATAAGTAGTGTAGTTAGTTTTCATATTGGGCTACATCAAACTGTTGTGATGTACAGGAGAGTCTTGGGACTTCAGCTACTGATGTTGTGCTACTTATATGAAACAAAGTGTAATTGAAGCGTTCACAGTGCGGTCTGGTTTACTGCTTAGGAGGCTTTTTTTTTTCTTCCCAGTAAAACATAATTAACATGACCGTATCATTTTGCTAATTTACCTTGGAGTCTCTTGTGCTTTTGTGTTGAGGTTGTCATTGGAAGAACACTTTCAAAAACAAATTAACACTGGGGAAAATACATATGAGTTTGTACGCTTTTACAGTGATATTTAGTTCCCCGACCAATATACACTGTCATTATGAATTTTAAAGTGGTCTTGATCTTTAGCCACTTTAGACTTTGGACAACTCTGTGACCTTTAATGAACTTCCTGATAATGACAAGATCCCAGGATAGTTATTGAAATCCAATAATGACACATCTATTACCTCCACAATCCATAGATACGACATAGCTGCATAGATTTAGTTCACTTGTTTGTGCACATTATGCCCTACCACTTCAACCTCGCAGCCTTTCCTACCAGTACTATCCGTCATTAGCATCGTTGTTTATATATGCTGGTATGTTTCCACTCGCTCACTGACACATTGTCTCTGTGTTGTTCTGATCCTGAGTGTGTTTTTGGCTGATCGTGCAAGAAGAGAGCCAACCTCAGAAACACAAATGTCTGTGACTGACTGAGTGACCAAGTTACACCATTGGTTGTTGGTGGTGGGCTGAGTGTTAAGAGTTCCAATAGCAGAGGTGTTAACAGACTGTGTCTCTTTTTATACCCCATTTTCACAAAGATGAACCCAGCTCTAGTTTTGGTCTGGTACTAGTGCTGGTTTGTAAATGGTTTAACTTGCAAACCTTCTAAGTTCCAGTTTGTGTTTCCATGGGGGAGCCACAACAGAGCCACAATATGACGCCACTTGACTGCCGTCTTGCATCGTAGCCCCCCTCAGGCTCGGTTCCTGAAGCTCCCTCCAGCTTATTTTGTACCCCTGACAATGACTGAACTGCAGTTTGTCTCCTCTGTGGTTGGTCTTGCAGGATTTTTAAAATAGATATTTATATTCACACAAGCAGGAGTGCTGACAGTGAAAGTCAAATTCTGATTTTATTGTTTGCACCAAAGATGGTTCTCCCATAGCAACACTTAGATTCAATATTTACCATACCTCTACTTTCTTTATTTTGGTATTTCATGTGATGTGTTTTTGATGTAGCATAAAATGTCCCTACTGGAGATTGAGAAAAAAAAAAAAATCAGCAAAAAACAGGGACCAGGGGACCACCCAACACACCCTCCGGCAAATTGCACCCAGCAGGTACCTGAAGGCAGCGTAATGTTAATTTGTTAGGGTGACTGTCAGAATTTATGCCTGGCAGTCAGCGTCAGCTCAGCATATGAAAGGCAGGTCATGCCTTCATGGGCTTCTCATAAACTTGCAACTTTGGAAGTCATAATTATGACTGGCCGCGCATCCGAGAGCTTAAGGCCGCCATAAACAAGGAAGGTGGACTCGGATGCTTTTTTTTTTTGTTGGTCACTGGAGCCTTTTTTTTTTTTTTTCTCACATAGCGACAGCATCTATCAGGTAGAATATGCACGGCATTAAGTCCACATTAATTACAAGTTTCCCTGTTTGCTGTGTAAAAATCAGTAAAAAGGATCAAGGGCAGATTTGTGGAAATAGATGCCACAGCAACTTCACGGCTCAGGGTGGTGTAACAGCCTGTGGTTTTACGATCACCAACACCGCAACCCTGGTGGCATGAAAAAATTCATAGATGTAATTACGAATGATGCTAGCACTGATGTAATCATGTGCATCCCTTTCAAGTATATTCCCCGCATGCAAATGAATGTATAGAAAATGTAGTTAAATTAGTGATCTGCTATAACCAGCACCTACTATAGCAAGCTCAAGCAATGGAAAGCCTGATAACAGTAGAGTTTAGCTCACTGTTTAGTCACAGGCCAGCCATGACACTTTTCACCTTGCAAACTGCTTTAAGTAGACTTATAGTGTAACAAAACAAATGAGGAGCCCATCAAGTATTTACCAGCTGTAGTGGCACTGAACTGTATCTGACCCTCTGCTCTGAACCACCTGGAAGGAGAGAGCATAAAGAGAATTTCTCTGCTGGGATCCATAAAGTGCCACATCATTATTTTTGTAGAAGTTCTCGTCTTTACTGCATGTTCCCTTTTCTCGCCGCTGTTGCACTGATCATTGGCGAGAGGGGGAGTTTATGTATTTTGTCCTGCTGTAGACATTCAAAGCAAAGCAGAGCTGAGCAGTGATCTAATACAGAATCGATAGATTTAGATGCTGGGCTTTTTTTTTTTTTTTTTTTTTGCTGTGGATGAGTCATAGTTTTTCCTTGACATCTGTTAGACAGAAAGTGCACTTCTATATCATTTCAACACATCAGTTTTACTTCTATGATATACATGTTGATACCCCTCGCTGAAAAACTAAGAAGCCAGCGTTGATCCATATCAAATGAGAGGCCTGAAAACCGGTGTCAGTTCGATTACAAGTCCAATAAAGATTTGATTTGCTTTCTTGTTGTCTTCTCCAGACAGTGAGGAAATAGGCAAAAAGAGATAAATGGAGAGAGACTTATTACATTCAGGGAAATGAAGGGGCCTTTTCAGCGAAGCTCGCTGAGGTGAGAGCACATTGCAGGTGCGTTGCGCTTTGTGTGTGGTGGTGTTCCTTCGTAATTTAATTTCATACATCATAAATGCCACTTTGACACTTAGTCAGGCGTGTGGCGACATGAAAGCGGAAGCCATAAATTAAATCAAAGCCATTTCCTCTTTTCTCTCTGTCCATCTTCTTCCTGATTTACTCTGCCTGGCTGGCAGGTGTTGCGGGGGTTGATTAATGTTTGCTCTTTTGAGAGTTGAGCACAGTCATGGTAGTTTGCATTAGTTATTCCTGCAAGTGGTCAGAAAGACAGACAGTCAGATAGAGAGACAGACAGACAGACAGACGGAGATGAACAAAAGGTAAAAAAAGGAAACAAAGAAAAGCAGATCAGGTCTTGATCCTCTGGCATAACACTGCATTTCCAAATAAAAAAAACAAAAAAAACTTTCCCTGTAGAAGCTTGAATAATGTACTTACTCTTGGAAATTCTGTTTCATTCTCACGCCTTTGCTTGCTAAGAAAACTCTCCTCATCAAATGTAAATGCAACACAAAGTTTTCAGCACTGGGACATGTGGATACTGAGAGAGTATAATATCCCTGTCTCTTCATCTCCTTTCATCAGCATCACGCTGCTGCGATACACAAGCCATTGCACTTCAATAGGCTACACTACTGTGAGTGATTGTGAATGCTTCATGTTGCTTGACTAATAGCGCTAAGCTTTTTGACAATGCTCTTAAGTGCATCATAGATCTTCAGTTTATCACCCCTGTGTTCAGAACGAATTTTTGCCACTCACAAGCCAATACTCCTCCTCTGCGGGAACGGCAAACCTGTGTTTATGAGTGAATTTCCCCTCAGGGCTCTGCCATTAGGGGCTGTTGATTTCCTCCAGCACTGTTTAATTTCAGGCTCCAATTGGAAGTACACATTAAAAGTTAATGGGTAAGGTGGCTATTGATTTTAAGATAAATAACACACATAACAATACAGGCCAGCTTTTGATTTTCATTTACCTTTTCATTACTTCGTGCCCTCTCCCTTTGTTTACGGCAGCCTCTCTCATCAGGCTGGTTTGTATGCCCGGCGTCTCCCTGCAAATGTTCTCTTTCTGTCTTCTTCACAGATCACAACTCATCCTGCGTCTTCACTATTTTATCCTATCTGTTTCTTTTCTTTTCTTTTTTTTTTTTTGCCTTTGCTTATTTCGCTGGTGTATCAGTGAGATAAGACCTCGCTGTGAAGAAAATCAGCCCCAGAGCATTGAGGCCACATGTGCGTTGTGGCCGGTGCAGCTGCGCCCCGGCTCGCGCTGCTGGCTGCTCCCAGCCTGTACCCAGTGGTCTGTCAGGCAGCGGAGCGGGGGAAACGGTGGGATAAATGATTATTTATGATCTGCCACCTCCCATCCTCTCAGCTATCCCCTGGCCCCATTCATTACTGCTGCAGGCTGCCACCGTGTGCGAGCCACACATACACACACACACACACATCCGCGCACACACAAATGCTAAGTAGGATGTGCACACACGGCCTCTTGGATATTGCACACAGGCAAACACACACAGACACACATGTGCTTGTCTTTTTCGCTTTCCAAATTCTTTCCAGTTAAAAGGAAAATATCTCACACACTGTTCGCCATCATGTCATTTGCGCCGTCACACACAACACAAGTGGAAACTGGACTCATCAAACTTTTCCCCCAGCAGCAGTGGCGTGCCGTCCTCCGAGAAGCAAAGACACATCATCCCATCCGCCGCTTTGAAAATCAGATCTTAGGCTCCTCACATTCCCCGCTTGGCATTAAGTGGCACATGGCTGACGAGTCTCTGTGGTATTTGTCTCTCGCTCCATGCATCATGTTTTTCATTGTGCCAAACTTCCAGCAGCTGGACCTAATAAATCCTGGGAAAACCCAGAGAGCTCAAGGTAGCTTAAATAATTGATCAGACTGAGCTTGCAGTCTGGCAGCCAGCTTGCCTAATATACAAGGAAATCACAATAAGATAGAGAACACAATATGTCCATGTTTGCTTGTGTGTTTGTGCACGAAGTCTGTGTTCACTCTCTGTGAGGCTTTACCGCAAAATCAATAACGTGGGTGGATTTTTGTAATACAAATTTTAAAGCAACATGTACGCATGAAAGCACATCCAAACACATACAAAGTAAAGTAAAGCAACTGCACTCTTTTTCCCTGCCACGTACAACACACACACACAAACTCACACACACTCTAGCTTCTCTGTACAGTGATTTTTTTTTTTCCCAACCTCACTTTACAGAAAACGAGCGAGTCAAAGTAAGGCAGTCCCTTAGAGGAGCTTTGACGTGTCAGTGTATTAGTCAGTGAGACCTGCAGAACACAGGCTATTTCATGTTCTAAAAGCTCCGCGTGACGTCTTGTCTATAAAGAAGAGAGTTAGGGCGTGCTTTAAATGGAATATACATCACATACATCAAGAACTTGTTAAGAGAATGTATATATAAGTCCCAGGGCTAAAGTGATATGTTACAGAAAGTCCATTTAGCTGAAAATACATTGTTGCACACTGGACACTGTAATTGTCCACTGGGCTTTGGAGACCAGAGTCCGTTGAGCCGATAGGTGGAAGCCCACCATGATAACTCATATTAACTTTCCACAGCTGACCATTTAATAGGGGGGAGGGCGAGGGGAGCCTCGGAGCGTGTGGTGTGTGTACGGATGATGAATCAATATATTGGATGGTAATATATGACGGGGAGGAGATGTGTGCGAAATGACGCTCCATTAGGGGGCCATGAGCGGGGGGCTTTCCAAAGGAGGTGGGGGTGGGGGAATTTGGCAGCATTCATCAAGGCCTATAGATGGATTGGTGTTCTGTACACGAGCCCCCTGACTCACCTACTGCCTCCTCATTGCTCCTCAGAGTTGTACCCTTCCTCGGCTGTTGCTGTCCAATGTGTTGACTGGTGATCGACTGAAGTTAATTTGAACCTGCATGGTTTGATTTTAGTGGGCGGCGCTTTTCAAACGGAGATTTTGCTCAACACGAGTTGGAAGAGTCACAGGAAAATATAATGCGTTTCCTCCAGGATTTGGCTGCGGTTCACACAACTTTTATTTACAGTATTATTCAAATATTTTTTACTTTTAGTGCCTTTAATTGATAGGACAGCTGTAGAGAGACAACTGAACTGAACTGGGGTCGGCTGTGGCGAGGACTATAGCCACTGCATGTGGGGCGCCTGCTCTACCCATTGAACTAAACGACACCCCTACACAACAGCAACCTAAGCAAATAATTACTTTAAGGGATAGTTCAACATTTTGGCAAATTGGCCCATTGCCATAATCCCTATAGTCTTAGGAGTAGGTTCGTCAGCTTTAATTGTCAGTGCGAGCTACTTTTAGAACGGCGGAGCAGAGCCGCGAGCTGCTCAGAGCTACGCTATGGAGGCTCATGGGATTTCTTGGTTTCCATCATCAAACTCATCAAATACACAATCCAACAACTCCAAAACGCTCTTGTGGACAAGTTGTGACCTGCACATTCACCACGCTATGAGATAACAACAGAACGTTACAAGATGGAGTTGTTTTCGAGGTAAATTAATGCAGTTTTTCGACATGCAGTCTCTGCATTTGCCTCAAAAAAACAACTCCGCCAATTTGCCAAAATGTTACAACTAAGAGTAAAATACGTAATTGTACCATTTTTTTTCTTTAAATTGGATGATGTGATGAAAGCTTTCTCTCTACTTCTAATTTCCCCCAGGTACCAGCTTTGTCAGGACGGTTTGAAATTGGTTGACAGTAAAATCTTGTATGTCAAAGTTCACCCGAAGAACTCACGGATTGTGGTAATGAGCTGTTTTTTGGTGTGATGTTTGGCCGTTGTAATAGCGCGCGTGCTACTCCTCCAGGCCTGCTACACACACACACACACACACACACCGTCGTACAGCTGATGTTTCCTCAGTCAAAGTGATGTTAGAAGAAAGCCTGGCATAATTGCCCATTTATGAAGTACCTTTCGAACTTAACCACGCTCCCTCCTGTCTGTTGAGAACACCTGGCAGTGAGTGATACAGTAAAGCAATAGGCTGCAGGAGAAAAGCCTCATTGTCACCTTTTCTTGTTTATATCCTCTTTCCCACCAGGACAACCCATCAATAATTACGCACAAACTCCCTCTGGCTTAAAAATCTCTCTCGCTCACTCCTTCCCCTCTCACTTTCCGTCTCTCCTTTGATTTTCTCTCCTCTGCATGTCAACACAGTCAGGTCCCTTGGCACCGACAGAGCTATCCGTTGTCGCATCCTCCCTCCCTCTGCCCTGTCCCATTACAATGACAATAACAGATAAGAATATTTATTATGTTGGCTCACCACTCCCCGTTCCTCCAAACATCTCTCAGGGGAGCGGCTCCTCACTATCACCCTCAAAAGCCTCATTCAGTTAACAGAAGAAGAAAAAAAAAACACGCACACACACATCCACCCCTGGCCTTGATGCTTTCCTTTATCAGTCCAATGAAAGGAGAGCCAGAGCATGAAGGCGTCTCATCTCCCATGCTCCTTTTCTTCTCTCTCAACTCTCTCCCTCTCCACTTTTAATTTTCATCTCTCTTTTCCTAGTCATTTCAGAAAAAGGGGAAGGAAAAGAGGGAGGGGAGGAAAGGAGGGGAGGGAGGGTGAGTAAATGAGAGTGGGACGCTGGCTCGTGATAACTGCCATGCAGAATGGACATCTCCCTTGTTTATTGGCTTTTGAAATTCAATCCATTGTCTGGGACGGGAAGTGATAAAGGGAGTGGAAATACAGACGCTCTTATCATGCCAGCTCAGTGAAAGGAACTTTTTTTTCCCTCCTCCAGATGCCTCCGTTTGTTGTGGGGTACGTTTGTTGTGCGCGCATCGCCACATCCGAATAATGGTTTCTGAAAAATGCATTCATTTCAGCTGATCATTTGGACCCGGCTATGCCACTTACCATTGTGCGCCGTCGTTGTGTGTAGTCATCACATTTGGAGGAGGCACACAATTGAGAGTGGTCACACTTGTCTCATAGGCTTTTCCCTGGACGTGTCATACTTAAAGGTTGAAAATGCCCTTGTTCCCCAGATACTGAGTATGTTGAACAGCCTGTGACTATTGTGGCCATTTTTGTTGACCACACTCAACTTTCAGCCTCTCTCTATGGTCCCGGAATAAATAAAGATTCATAGTGTCGCTGAAGTCCCCCTGGTCATCACTTGACTTTTATTCAGACTTTCCTGATGGATGCTGCGACACATTTTTATTAGGTCAGTTTGATATCAGATATCAGATGCTGGCTGGCGCTGTCTGTGTGTTTTCTAATTCTGAGTTTCCTCCGCACAGAGGAGCAGACATAAAGAATATCACGACCAAATGAAATCATTTATAGATGAGAGGTTACAACAAAACCCTTACAAAGGTGCAGATGTAGATAGATCGTGATATTTTGCGCTCTGTTTGTCATCATGATCAAAGGTGGTAACGCTCTTATCGCCGGGTAAACAAACCTCTTTGTGCTCATCTGCTGGTTTTCTGTGAGAAAAATGAACCTCAAAAACAAATGAAAAATGCTGGTGTGCATCTACTTTTACTTTTAAAATGTTATACATGTATGTGAAACAATAGATCCATCAGAGACATTATGGACTGAATGCAAGGCGTTCCTGCTTACCCTCTTTACCTTGCAATTTCAGATGTGACTATCGGGGCAAACTGGGCAAGCTTGATGTATTAGCATGTTTACTCATGTCTGATCACTGCAGTAACTACTATACAACCTACTGTTGCATTGTTTTGGGCCCTAGGATTAAATTTCATAACCAGTACCTAAAATACACTATAAGGCAAGGCAAGGCAATTTTATTTGTATAGCCCATTTTTACAAACAGTTTGTCTCAAAGGGCTTTACATGGCATCATAACAACATCCTCTGCCCTTAGACCCTTAGATCTTTACAATAGAACTTAATTTGACCTTCTCTAAACTTTTGTCCAACTGTTCAATGTTTCAGTACTTATAACATAACACGCTGTTCTCTAACAAGATGATTAACCACAAAAAATCACATCAACAAGTGTCCAATCCATGAATTCACCTCTAAATGTTCTGGTTCAATGAAAGTTTGTATTGGTATTGAAACAGTCGTCTTCATCATGCTTCATGTTTCATCATGCTGTTCATATTCTGACATCTGAGACCAAGACAACACCTGTATACTACAGTGGTTCATCAACAGTACCTGGACATGTGGAGGCTTCAGGCAGTGGGATGTTGCTGCTTGATGCTGAGACAGAGAGACTGGAAGAGTCACAGAAAGGCAGAGAAGTGGACGTCCTCTGGTCACATGACAACTTATTGACACACTGACATTTTTTGTTGTGTTATACCCACTAGCTTTTGTTTCAATAAATAGTTTGAGATTTACAATTCTATGCTTCTACCTTAATACCCTACAGTAAATTCATGATATAATATCACTGTAACATGAACTTCTTTTCCCTGAAAGTCGAATATCCCTAACTTTTGAGGGAACAGCTTGTAAAACCATGTGGATTTCAACCTAGGGAGCCTGCAAATTACAGATCTTTTGGTCAATTCTTACATTTTAGGGGCTTAAAGGTGAGACAAACACCCAAATATATGTTAAAGAGCCTTCAAAACGTGATATTTCCATAATATGTCCCCTTTAAAAAGTTTTGCATGCTTCCAATCACGATTTGTGAAAACCCAATTAGCACGATACAAACACAGAAACGTAGCAGGTTGATTAAACATTTCCCCGTCCTCAAAGAGAAAGAGAGTGTTCAAGAAATCTGCTTGTACAGAACAAGAGGAGAAGTTGGCACAGCAATCAAAAATTAGTGCATTGGCTCCGCCTGTGTCCTTGCCCTGCAGGTTGAGAGCGGCCATTGAGACTCTCCTCCACCTGCTGCCAGCAACGGAAAAAGTCTTCCTCTGTGCAGTCACCAGCAGCTCCTTCATGGGCAAATCGATAATTGAAGTGTCTAATAACAGAATCAAGTGTGGGTTAATTTAGGTTGACTGATCTGAACTTTTTCCCTTTTAATGACAAAACAGTAGCTCTGTATATTATTCTTACACTGTGATTTATGGTTTGTATCTTGGTTGAATGAAATCAGAAGAAAAGTGGAGTTTGTTGTACGACCACGTTGATTTATGTGATAAAACAACAGCATGTACAGTATCATCTTGCATTCATGCAGGTCTTAATAAAATAGTACTAAATATGAAATATAAAAAGTTCAGTTGCTGATTTGATGCCCATCAGCAACATCCTAAAACATACATGATGCAGTTTCTGTGTGCTGATGAATATTTAACCACTCACCTGAGGGGATTAGAAACAAAAGAACAATACACAATGTAATATTCATGAATATTTTTAAATAGACGCTCTAATATCTGTGTGTGTGTGTGTATTACATGAGCAAGAACAGTGAGTTTGCACTACACAAAGAGGAGAGTGTAAAACAGCCAAAGCGACAGTCGCAGAGAGAGCTCCAAACTGTTTAAATCAAACAGGATTTTAAGTATTATCAAAGGCTTAGGTTTATTACACAGCAGCCGTCTGTGCTTCCTTTAGAAGACAACAGTGAAATTATGTTTTTCTCTTCCAAATGGCCTTAGTCCAATTGATGAAAAGTTTGTTAATGTTTAGCACTGAGCCACAATTTAACATTTTAGTGCTGCTGCGCTGGCTTGGCACCTTATACTTGTCCCAGAAAAAAAAAAAAAAAATCTCAGAGGAACCCCGGCAGGAAAAGTCTCAGCCTCAGTTTGAGTGTAAATCTTTAAATTCCCATGTAGGGCATTTACCTGGGTTGATTGTTTGCGTGTCACTCTTCAGATAAATGACCCAAATACCGAACGGCTTTCACAAAACTGTCTTTTTCATGTGCCACAGAGAAGCAAGTGATGTGATAAACCAGTTGCATTAAGCCTCTCTCCACTGCCTTGTTACCTGCTATTCCCTCCATGTCTGCTGTGGGGCTCTGTCGCATAGGAAATCACACCATTCTTTCTCTCTCTCTCTCCCTCGCTCACTCGCTCACTCGCTCTCCCTTTCACCTTCCCTCCCTTGTACCTTTCCTGTCTCTCTTCTCCACTGCCCATTGCCTTTGTCATCCATCCCTCTGATCCTTCCTCGGCCAACAGGGACACTTTTAGCGTCTTTTTCTTCACACAAGTCCTTGACATGTCACACTTTGTGCTGCTCAAAGATCAGACTGACAGGACATGCGACTGTGAAATATGATATTTGACGGCGTTAACGTGAAATATTTTCCAGCTTTCTCTCTGAGCTTGAACCGTGTTTGTCAGATATATATATACCTCCACTGCGGAAAAAAATTAATTGTGGCTGCATGTGATAAAGTCATGAAGTGATCATCTTGTTTTGCATAAGAATTAGAATAATCTTAATGATGATAAACTTTGGTTTTCTATCGGAAGAGCACCTTTCCAATCAACACAACATCACACCAAACACGGTATATAAGAGTGTTGATGAGCTTTTTAATTGGACGGTTAAGAGGAGATTTGTACCAAAATCCCTTGACACCGTTTTGCAGGCACAAGGTGTAGCGTCACGCTACCATAGAAAATGGTACAGTGTTAAGAAGACTTAAGTATTAATTACCCTATTAAGTACATAGGATTCACTGTCTATATCGGGTCAGCCTCTTGTGTTGAAGCAGGCTGTGGAATTAACAGAGGGCTGAATTAATCCCCTCTTATTTTCCACATCAGCACTGGCGCATCTGAAAAACATGGTCCATTCAGGCGTTAATTACATAAAGTTCAGTGATGTGTGTGTGTGTGAGTGTGTGTCTGTGTGTGTGTGTGTGTGTGCAGGGAAGGCCATTTGTTTTCTAGATGACATCAGCGGTGAAACACATTAATCAATTAGTCTTAGGTGATAAACACATGAAGCGCACCGTCACGTTTCACATGGGATTCCCGGGTTTCAAGGTTGCTGGTGTCCACTGACGAGCCCATTGCATTGCATTGCATTGCAGTGCGTTGCATACACATAAACACACACTGTATTGTACAACCCAGACACACCCACACACACAGATCTAATTAAAACCATTGTTGTGAACAGATCAGATTCCATTTCAGTGTGGTTAACAGTCTTTCATGGATAAGTAATGAGCTGCTGCTGATGGAGGGAGAGCACTTCAACCCTTTAACTCCCCAGTTCTGCTGCTGGACTGCAGCAAGACTCCTTCAGGAGTTACTATGGTGATTTGTACTGTATCGCTGTATGGCAGCAGGAGGGAGTGTAACTGTGATGAAGTGAAATACTGCCGGCCACAGATATACAGCTGGTGGCATGACTCTCAGTGTGACACTAATGAGTTGTGTGTAAAGTAAAAATTTAAAAAGAGAATTTGATTTTCAGGAATACATTTCCGTGATGCTCATCCTCACACACACACACACACACACACACACACACACAGACACACACACAAACACACGTGCACAGGCTGGAGAGGACATTTCCAATTTGAACAGACGTTAACCTCTCAGCTGACTTTCACTATGTTTTCAAAAGAGGAAGAAAAGTAGATTTTCCTGCAGTAAATGTGTTCCCATTATCATTTATCAAGCCAGAGAACAGGAAATACAGCACTGCCATTTGGTAACCTGGTTTATTTAGTGGAAAAGAAAAGCCATCCAATTTCATGACGGTTTTGGATCCAGCATAAAAAGCCAAAACAAAAAAAAGGGCCAAAACTTTTTTTGTAATCAAAATCCCGCCTAACTCAAAATTAGCTATAATTTTCTTTTTACAGAGCCCAATAAAAAAAAAAGATAATTGCTGTAATTTCAGCAACTTGGATCTTTTTTTTCATGATCTTATTAAACTGGCAGATAATTCTGTGGCTCGTGTCTTAACCTGTTTAAACAGACGGCCATATATTCAGCGCAGCGTTTGCGTCTTCCAACACGTGATTCTGTAAGTAAAATCTCCGGTTTAACACGGCGTCATTTGTCTGACAGAGTAGGCTAATTGTTTTGTTTTTTTCAGCATGAAACTCAAATCGCACTCAATTTATGATAATTTGCACAGAATTGTAGATAATGATCAACAGTAATCACATGAGATGAACAGTAATAATCTCTGTGTTAGGAATATATAATATGGTTTTGGACTGGATGAGAGCTGTGAACATCCTCACAGGTGTTTTCTGTTAGACTGATGGACCGGACGTCTGGTCACGTGGAGGCTGCGTGTGATACTACAGTAACAGTAACAGTAACAGTAACAGTAACAGTAACAGTGGGCCTTTAAACGCAGTAGACATTTTTTGACGTGTCACAAGTGCAGGTGTAAATAATGATGGATTAGAGTCATTCGCTTCCTCAGTTTCGAGGTCCTGCACTGTCTGCACTGTCACGGCTTATAGGACAGAGCCATCGTTGACATCGTTAGTAACACCAGTGTTTTTCCTGAGGAGAAACAATCGGGCAACATAAGTGAAAACACCTGTGTGGGTGGACCGGTCATGGTCCTGCATGGCCTTTAAGGTCCAGTGTGCAGTATTTGGCACGGTTCATTGTCAAAATCTGAATATACTCTATAATCTCTATAAAATAAAATGTGTTTGGTTTTTGTAGCCTTATAATTATCAATTTATATACACATATAGCTAGGGTCTTGCTTTAGAAAGTGTTGCCATCTTGTGCCGTCATGTTTGTGCAGCAGCTTGAACGAAAATTCAGCCAGCCAGAGAGCACGCTTCGTTAATTTTGCGCATAAATTAACCAACTAAGAAGAAGGAGGAGAAAACCGCAGACATATCCATATTGTCATATGGTTTAGATCTTCACTTCATCACTTGATGCTGCTGAAATACTTTTTGTACAAAGTTTTGTCCTCGGAGGCCAACATCACTTTGCAGAGGGGAGGGATGAGCACAGCAGTCTAGAATCTGAATGCTCGCCCCATTTTACACACTGGACCTTTAAGTTGACACACCGTGGATCTATGGCCTCGTTTAGGCTGCACCCCAAATTAGATTTTTTTGCAAATCTGATCAGAATCAGATTTTACTGACTGACAGTCCACATTTCATATTGCAAGTGATCAGATCCAATCTACAGTAGGCCTACGTGTGTCCATGTTGCATGATGTGTCTTATCGACATTGATTTCTGTGGTAACAGGCTACGCCCAGAAATGGACGACAGTGAACTGTGCCAGTTCCTACTCTTAATTGTAAGGAAGCGACAGCAACGGAGGTGACTGAATTGCTGCCATCATCGCTGAAATGACAGTGGAACGGGGCATTTGGTGCAAGTAGACCAGCGACATTTCTGGATGCGAGAGCAGACATTCCGCAAAATTTGTTGGTGTCGGTTGTTTAACGTACCGTCGTCATTGTTGTTGTTTTTGTTTGTGTCACGTTACGAGAGACGCAGGAGACACTTTGAAATCCGATTTGAGCGACAGCGCTGTTCACAATGAAATGGATCTGTACAAATCCAATCAGAATTGCATTTGAAACCACCGACGTATGTGGTTTGAATCAGACTTGTAGAATTCAGATCTTGTGGTTTTTGGCTGTTCAGACGGTCAAAAAAATCTAACTAGATACAATCTGGATATACTAAAAATCCAATTTGGACTGAGAGTGTGAACAAGGCCTGAGTTTTATCAGAATAATTGGAAAATATGTTTCTAACAGGAACAATTCATGTTGGCAGATATGGAATTGAAATACTGTCCAAAATATTGTAGCTGTGAATCACCTTATTTGAATATTTGTAAGCATTTTGTATGAATACATTCAAATGTGTAAAAACATTTAAATGAATTCAAATGTGGAAATCTGTGAAAAATGTCTAAAGAATCCGATTTAATTTCTGAGTCTGTGAGGAGATCTGTAGCTGTGCATGACATTTGGTGAACACGTGAAAAAAAAAACAAGTAATTTACATGTATACATGCACAAAGATAATTTGCACATGCACAAAGGTTAGCATCTATCTCTTCACACAGAAGTCTTGTGTATGTGTGACAATGGCAACAAATTCAATTCAATTCAATTTCCAAGTACAAATCAAATCTACAGGTACAAAAACTTTTGGCAGTGATCTCATGCTTCCTACCAGATAGCCAATAGGGGATGCTCTGATTAACATATCATCTAACTATCCAATCAGGAATATCATTTCACTGGCTGCTGCCAATATAGAGTATAAAGGGACTGATGTGATATAATGGAGGATTTCTTGGCGTAAAGCTAAATACTGGTGTGGCCTTAGCTAGATAACAGGCATTATGTGCTGTTCTATCTATTACGTGCTTCACATACTTGATGAAGACAGTCTCCTTGACATTTCACAGTGCACCTCCTCCGTGTTAACTACATCTTTCCACCATTTGTCCTGTCATCCCTCCAAACATTTGAGGCCGGCTGAATTGATCATGTGCGGACGGCACAAACCACGTTGCTGATCGGCTCTGGCACACGGGACAACGGGATTAAAGAGAAGAGGGAGGGTGCAGTGATGAGCCCTGACACTGGTCTCAGATTTTAAGTCACCGCTCTCTGACAGCACCTGGATGCTGCAGCACCAGTCGATGATATTAACTGCATGGAAGGAGAAACTAGTGCCATGCCTAACCTGGATACTGGCTATAAATTACTGTAGTTATTCTGATTATACTGTTTACATACACTTTCAATACCTTGAGTTTGCCTGTTTTACCATCACTTTGCCTTGTAGGTTCTAAGTAACTCTGGTGAAGACCACTTTTTATGTTCAATCTTTTATTTTCAGATGACACTGCCATTGGCTTCTAGTTTACCAGAAATTGTCTGAAACACCAAACAAACTGAAGGAAGATGACATTTTTTTTACCTTTGGTGTCATTTTAGTTCTGTATGTTCAGGTGAAGAACAGGTTGGTTGATTAGATACAGAAACTACAGATACATTACAAAACTTTTATATGATTTCTCTTTTCAGAGACAGAATCTCTGCTAAGAACAATAGCTGTCGGCTGCATGAAAATCTCACCAGACTCGCTCTTTGGTGGGAAGTTTAGGCAGCACCAGGTTCCCAAGTCTTTTTCAGGTAAGTGATACCATATTAAATTCATAAACTTCCACTGAACCCAGTATTGGATTCATGTTGAAAGCACATATTTTTGCTTTCTTGGGGCAGAGATCAAGCTGCATGTCTACCGGCTTATAGTGCCTTGCTCTGCTTGCAGGTAGAGAGAGACTCCTGCTTTCAATTCATCATTTACATTGGATAGTGTGCACTGGTTTAAAGGCCAACCCGTGCTACCTTACCCATCTCCATGCAGTTACCCTTATCAGCCTCAGTACAATGGTTTAATGTATGGCTGACATTTCACATTTTGCATAAACCTGAATGCATGTCTTTTACACATCTCATATGAATATTTTCCATTTTATACACTGTACATAACTATATAAATGACTGTACCGTGTGCATACTGCTACATTGTGTACCCATATAGCATGCTTCAATTTTGCCCTTGGTATGTCGAACTGTGACAATGTAATTTCCCCTTTGGATTAGAAGAGTCTGACATTAAATATGAAATACTCAACAATGTCTTTTTATTTCCAGTATTTTTTTTCATCACTTTTTCCTTCCACTTTCCTAACTACAGACTAAAACCCAGGAACCAACTCTGGTTTTGATACCAATGCTTTGGTGAAGGGTTAAAGGCAGGTAAGTTAACAAGATATTGCCCATAGCAGAAAAACAGTAACTCTTTGATACTAACTCTAAAGAAATATCTGTCATCACCAAATGGGATAGGCAGTTTCTGAGTCATTGAGGGTAGACACTCATTTTTGATGACGTCGAGAGCACAGAGAAAAATTAAAACACATGAAACACAACATAAAAACAAGAGCACGTTCAGAACAACAACACAAAACATAGCGATTGATCAGGCATCATTAAAAGTAGTTGCATTCAAAAGTGTTGATTATAGTTTTTGATCATATGATACAGTAAAACACAGCTACAGTATTTTAATTCATAAGGAAGTTGGTAAATATTTATTAGTTAACATTTTGCTGAGGTGTTGAGGATATAGTACTGTAGAGACATGCAGGATTAAAGTACAGTAAATGTTTGATTGATGGTGAGAAACAGTGCAACTTTAATTTGTAATAGGGTATTAGGTTGAAAACATTAGCCATCCATGTAGCGTGATCTAGATGAGTTAGAAAAGTTGTTTATTGGGAATGACTTGAATATCTTATAGAACACAAATACTGGAAACAGCAAGGCAATAAAGTACAACACATCTGTTTTGTAGCGTTCATGTTAAAGGGACAACGAGGAGTTTGTATTTGGTTATAAAAAAGTCTCATATTAATGTGGATGAATCTCTGTTACCCACACTTGTTAATGGGTCCATTTTCGAAAAATATATCGTTTTGTCTTTATCGTTATTTTGTTATTATTAGCTAGAGGTAAGATCTTAAGCCCGAGCCCGAGCCCGACCCCGACCCGACCCGAATTTCGGGTCGGGTCGGGTATAAAATGTCAATCATTACGTTCGGGTCGGGTCGGGCCGGGTTTCTCTCTCGCTGACTTTTTTTTTTTTTTTTTTAATATATGTTTATAGAAATGTATAAACGATGTGTGGAGATACTAAACTGAGGGATACTTGTTATAAAATAAATAATTAGGGAAAAAAAAACAGAGAGGGCGCTGTAAGGTAATTGCTATTTAACTAAACAGGACAGGATGCTGAACTTCGTCAGATGGAGTTAGAACGGGCAGACAGAGAGAGGAGGGACAGGGAAGTGAGAAGCTGAAGTTAGACCACAGCTGTGACAGACAGGGTGACCGGGTGATGATCAGTAATGCAGCGCAGTCCGTGGTGGAAGATCAGCCCGACAAATACACACACACGTAGGCTACTATCAGACAATCAGCGATTGAGGACGATTTTTTTTTTCCTTGCCGTTACAGTATAAAGTAGCGAGCCTACACCAGCCACGTCCACTGTGCTCTGGCTCAGCTCAGCTGACCTGATCAGCTGAACTTTTAAAGTGCAGGCCAGAGAGAGAACTAGTGAGGCTCCTCTGACAGCTGCAGGTGAACTACACGTCAGCTGGCTGGAGAGCGCAGCGTCTCTCTCTCTCCCTCTCTCTCTCTCTCTCTCTCTGCAGCAGCGTCCTCGGAGGTGATGCGCGCTGTCTGTCTGTGTGTTTGTCGGTCTGATCTTCCACATGGACTCTGCTATAGGAACCAACATCAGGAACCAATGTCAATTTGATGTTTACAATCGAGCAATTATAGAGCAGCACAAATCTCAGCGGCATCGCAGGGTAATCGTGGTGGAGCGCAATCGTAGAACGACGTGCAATTAGTGGGGGTCTGAGACTGATCTGAGACGTAGGACTGAAGAGGGAAGCTCGTGCAGTTTGAGATGTGAACAGACGAATAGTCTTGCAGTGATCTTAAGCCCAAGTCTGTCTATTATCCACCCCGTCATTGCTCTTCTTTGTCTCTCTGCGCTCTCTCTCTCTCTCCCTCTCCCCGTCTCTCTCTCTGCGCTCTCTCTCTCTCTCTCAGCGCTCTCTCTTTAAAGTGCCGCGCTAGATTAAGGACGTACTCTGAGTCCTCACAAATAAAATATGAAATTTCGGGTTTGGTTCGGGCTCGGGCCTGCAAATCAAGTTAATTGCTCGGGTTCGGGTCGGGTCGGGCTTTAATCCCGCGGGCCTGGGTCGGGTCGGGCTGGATTTTTTAGGCCCGATCTTACCTCTATTATTAGCGGTGGAAATACTGGGTGAGCAATCCAGCATTTCCTACTCCCGGTTCCGCGGACACTGTCCAGCGGGTCATGGGAATAACGCCGCTGAATCACCGTTTATGGTCAGAACTACAGCGGTATCTGACCGTCTTCGAACCTCTGACTTTCATTCTTGATGAATGAAAACATTCTTGGCAAGACGTCTGTCCAAGAATTTCACAGTGCGCGCCGAGGCTCATGGGAAATGTAGTGTGAAAACACTTAGCTTTCCAAAACTCCTCGTTGTCCCTTTAAAGTCAGAAGAAGGGAGCATCTGAGGAGACACTGACGTAGACAGAGGTGCAGGACAGAGGTGAAGTGACACACGACCTGAGACTCTTTCACTCTCTCTCTCTTTTATCATGTGTGTGTTGGTCACAAGTGAAGAATGATAGGACTATAAAATGAAGACAATAAGAAAGAAAAGGAAGGAGAGTGTGAGTGAGTGTGGCCCATTAGGGAAGAAGAGCACTTTGTTATTGGTCTTAGCGACCCAGGGGATGGACCCTGCCTCGACTGATTGGAGTGAATTTTCTGCCGAGCTATCAACAGCCGAGCCGTCGGAAAATAGGAAAAATAAAGCAGGACAATCTCCTCCTGTCTGTCTGTCTGTCTGTTAGCAGAGATAAAAAAAAAACTGTGTGACTTGGGCTGTGTGTGTGTGCAGTGCCTCTTCCTTTAACATATTTTCCTCTCTGTGCCTGTCGGAGCAGCGGGGCCACTTTGATCAGAGTGTTATCTGCACTGCTGCGGCCTAATCCGTGTATTTGCTCCGAGTCTTAGCTGGATCACCGCGCTCAAATCAAAGCACTACAGAGTCAGACCAGGAGAGGACGGAGACATGCAGGAACACACACTTTCAAACACTCACAGCCATACTGTATGCACACATGCTCTCTAATACACTTTAAAAAATCCACAGAGGGCCACAAACCCATGTCATGCGGACTCTGTGTTGATAATTGAACTCGTGTGATCAAAGCCACAAACACGTCTAAATCCATGCAACACCAGGATAATCACAGCCATTGAATAAAAGTCACTTTATAAATAAAAGCCCACTAACTGTCTAACTTCTGTTTGAGCCACAACAGTGTAAAGATTTAACTGCATAAATAATTTCATCGTTAACACCTCTGAAACTGTTTACCACAGCGAGGCTCTATCAAGAGATGCTTTGGGGGGGAAAAAAAGTGTTTTGTCTACCTCAGATTACAAACTACTGCTAATTACAACACTACTGCCTACGCTACATTATAAGACAATCAAAAAATGATTTGTGTAGCCACTCACACCCAACACTTCCTGATCATTTCTACCCTTTGCATCCTAATGACACTCCAAAGACATTAAACCATCCCCCAGCAAAGAGTCCTGTGGATTATTTTGCTATGAAATAACAAAGAAGTGGTAAATATCAGGGGCCCCACAAGGATTTAATGAATACTTCTGCAAAACTCCATTTGTGTTATTGACCATTTCAGCATTTGTAACCATTTGACTGTAGACTATTTCACAGCTGTGTTGACTCATTCTTTTCGCAGGCATTAACCTGCTCTGCAACCTTGAATTAACCTCATAACAGCAAATGTAGTCCTCTGACTTTTGATAAGACTTGAAATAGAGGCATACAAGAAAGAAACAAAGAAAATCAAGGTTAGAGGGTTTTTTTTTTCTCTTCTAAATACTCTAAATAATAAATTAAAAAAACACAGGGCTAAAGCAAACTCATTTAGCAAATAGCCTATAATGCTGTAGACGTGTGGCAGCTCAGATTATTATATCAAACACTCTGACTGCAAATCATTTCTGGAATGCCCTCTATTTAGTAGATAATCCCATACCCTTCTGTGTGACCTCCCAAAGGAAGCAATGTTCACAGGGAGATAGAAAAACAAACCAGAGAGGGAGAAAGCAGAGCCAGCGAGATAATGAAATAACTTATGGAGATGTGCCTCCCTCTTGGGGAGCGACTGAGTCAGAGAGGTATGTAGAGAGTAGGGCAATTGCTCTGGGCTCTTTCTACCTTACGTTCAGGTTGGACCGAGGGCAAGACATGTTTTTTGTACAGTAAGACCTCCTCCTGTTGGACACAGGTTAGTGAAAATGTAGACAAGATGGAGGCCATTGCTTGCAGGATGCTATAGGGTGGAGTTAGGGATTTTCTGCTTCAGTTAAATATTCAATTTGTGTCCTATAGGCTTGATCTAATTACAAGGAAAATCTAATGTGAGCCAACTGGCAAAGCTGACAGTAACTTATTCTTACATGGGCCTCAGTGCTGCACTGCAGTGTAACACAGTTGCACAATAACCAATAAATTCTTGCACCCCAGAAAGTCTAACGGGCAAAAAAAACAAAAAAACAAAACAAAAACTTGCGCACACTCAGTAGTTTTAGTCTATTTACGAATTTTCTGTAAGTTAATTATTTATAATCTTGAATTCTGATCAATTTTTTCGGTTCTTTTTTTTTCTTTCACAATTCACAGGGCTCAATTCTATTTTTCTTACTGTCAAATAAATAAACAAACACATGAAAAGACCAAAGCAAAGTGTTTGTCAGTCTGTCGATACTGTCCAATTTTCTAACCCCTGTCTATGTCTCAGCCAAGCTAACTGCTTTCTGCTAAAGATGAAAACCTTGAAAAACAGGTCACAGTATAAATGCTCAGTAATCTCCTAAAACAGCTGGGCACTGTAGTTTTTTCTTTGCAAACAGTATACCCAAACAGAAGTAATTACTGCATTTGCTGGGGCTATTGTCAACTTTGGATTAATACACATTTATGAACATTTCTTCTGAATATTTACCGCAGCTTGTGGGATTCACTCAAAACAAACTTCAGGGCCAGTGTTCATCAACATATCACCCACTACATCGCTGTGGTTCATTTATTTATTTCTGATAGTTTCTGGTCAATATGGAGCTGTCTGGCCCAGACTGCCTTGATCTACACAGATAATATTTGCTAGTTAGATCAAGTCATCGTTTGTTGTCTTTTCATGGGATTCATTGACAAAAAGAAAAATATAGCTATGAGTCAAACTTCACAAGGTTATAACAGAGCATAAAACATAAACACGCCTCATTTTAAGTATGTGAATATGTATCCAATACTGGGATTCTGCTGGTAAAGAAAGTTGCACCATTAATTTTGAATCAATGCTGTGATTAAATACTGATAATAATTCCAGTCACACCTGTTGGTGGAAATCCCAAGTGCTTCCTCTGCTGAGGCAAACTTTGATGCTGAGCTTTCTGATCCTCGTGAGACTTCCATGTTAATAAATGAGATCTCCTGCAAAGCAATACTGCTTTAACCCTATGTATTATGTATGAGGCAAAGGAGAATGGCACTAAAAAGGAGGAATCATCTAGGCACACATAAGTGCCAGAATCCAATCTCAGCTCCATTAGTGCAGGACAAATCCTATACAGTGAGAAGGGGTCTCCATATGTTTCCATGAGGGAGCTCAGGAAGCCATTATGGAAATGAAAGGGGACAAATCACACGATACAGATCACTGGGTGAAGCGGGAACAAAATCATGGTGCAGTATACTTTGGACGGGTTGGCTCCACAAAAGAAGGCAGGAATCTGCACAGTTCCCTCCACAGACTTCTAATAAACTCTCACAGCGAGGACGACAGCCTGAGAATTACATTAGTTCACATTTGTGTCAGCTTGTATTTACAAATGATGCTGTTTTGTTGTTCGGCAGATCAGCGATTACAGCGCCCTCCTTACTTTTTTTTTTGGGTAGCGTTGGCATCTTCCACATGACACACACTAAGGTTTTAGCAGCATGGCATCTTATTTGATCATGTGTCAGCCCATTATCACCTTCTCTCCATCTTGGCAAAGCAAAGAACTCATTCTAAGTACGCTCCGAGTCACAACTACCGCAGAAGGTTATGGTGGAAGACAATTTGTCTGTGTTTTCCAATGAGTTAGCATCCCCTCCGAGCGTATGCTCCATCACTGTAGATACAGATCCTTACAAACAATCTCCCAAATGCTAATTGAGGTAATTAAAGCCGCAGCATCCAGAGGAAACAGGTGCAGGTGGTAGGCATTATTCATGTCCCCTTGCCCTTGGAGGTAACCCTCTCAATCTACTGAGGTAAACAAGACAGACAAGGGTGCAGTTTTCACTGTTTT
Organism: Trachurus japonicus; assembly: GCF_045865225.1. Taxonomy (NCBI): domain Eukaryota; kingdom Metazoa; phylum Chordata; class Actinopteri; order Carangiformes; family Carangidae; genus Trachurus; species Trachurus japonicus. Next base: position 9,393,482 of record NC_140911.1, read on the forward strand.
CTTTGTTAAGGTGAGAACACAAGAAGCTATATTTCCCACTGGTGTTGGAGTGTCATTGTCGGCAAGTATGACAACAACAGATAGGTAATCTTCCCACATCAATGCCCATATCTTTTTTTTTTTTTTGGAAATACACACATTTTCCTTGTGCAGTAACCTCATTAACATTTATGCAGACTTTCTGAAGGGAATGTACTTTCTTTGGTTGCTACGCCGTAGGTATGACACGTCTCTAAATATGGCAAAGCCGGTGGCACCAGGCACATTCAGTTCCCAAGGAAACAGAATTACATAATTAAAAAATGACAAGTCGCTCCTGTACGAGTCAAATACTTTCTTGAAAAAGAAATGGGAGAAGTAATTTTCATGGCCATCATTATCCCTCTCGGCCCCCTCCCGTCTCAAGAATGTCCTTCAGTTTGTCAAGACTTTTTTCTTTTCTTTTCCTTTTTTTTTTTGCTTTAGGAAATGCAAATGCCCTCGTCCTAAATGTCAGCGTTAGGTAGTGATGGTGGTGGGGGGGCTGACACCATTACAAAGGCCTTGTTTATATCAGACAGTGATTAGATTAATACTCATTAGAGAATATTTGTGTCTGCACCCATCCTGCCCCCCCCTCCAGGCAACCAGGCAACAGGAACTATGGCAATTAAAAATGGGAAACTGTCATCCTCCATCACCCCGCTGATGTGTTGGCCCTTGAAGAAAACACACATACACCCTACACTTGGTAATATATACACATGAGCAGCTGAACAAAACAAACCCCTAGATCAAACAGATATTATAGTAAACACATAACGCTGTCATTCTTCCCTCATGAGTATGTATTTTCTTTCTTTTTTTTAACATAATTCTGCATCTTTGCAATAAAAAAACATGGTGCAGAAAAAAGAAATATGATATTGCAACATTATCAGAAATTGCTACATGACCTACAGGAGTCTAGACTCCTGAATAATTGTAATAATCATGCCTGTTACAATTTCATCAGCCTGGTGTTGTCGGCAGTAATGGAGAATTCATCAAGCATTTATTTCCTTTCTGTGCCAGTTTCTTAATGCAAAGATTTTTTCCTTGGCATGAACAGGCCTTTCATTTCCTGTATTCATCCCCGTTTCCCGAAATCCATATCACTCTAATTTCAACTAAGATTTAAAAATGGAAGCTAATTTAAATTTTGTCACAGTTCCCTTTTGCTTCTGGGGTGTTTCTTTCTGTCTTTCTTTTTCTCACTCTCTCTCTCTCTCTTTTTTTTTGGAGGGGATCTTCATGGTGAAATGCCAGGGAAATAAATGAGATACACAGTTTTAGAACACATGGATTTTTCAGATGAAATCTTTGTGTTGAGTAGTTTACAAAGTCTGAATGCCACTGCAGCCTCAGTGTCATATTTACTATATACTTTGACATCATGTAAATGCATTGTGAAGCTGTGCATGTTCCGCGTGTGCATTTGATCCTCATTATGTCCTGTTTTCCCCCATCTCTTGAGACGCTTGAGAAAAATAATGATCTTGATGACCGCAGCATAATTAGGGCTTGGAAAGTCACCACTGCCTCGGCGACACCATTGCTGACGCTATCATTATAATTGAATATATTCAAGCCACTTTTTGAATCATTTTAGCCGGCGTTTGGTGCTCCATTAGCTATGGGTTATGATCATTAGGATAAAAGGAGGTTACTTTAACATGCCCCTGTTCTGAGTGTTTGGCCTAAAGGGACGAACTTCAGAGGATTGTCACTCACTCAAAGACGAAGGGAAAACTTTGTGCTCGGTCTGAGGCGACTTTAATTATGCCTGTCGTAAAGCCCCCACCTCCCTTTGCTACAGAGGCGACGAAACTCTGATCTCATCTGTCTGGAAAAAGGTTCCTCAGATGTTTGTCATGAGATGGCTGCTGGCTGCTGCTGCCTTCTGAGAGCATGTGGATCAGCCGGTCTCTGTCTGTCTGTCAGCCAGCTCCCCCCCCCCCACCTCACACACACATACACACACACACACACACACACACCCAACCCCCCACCACCTAATTATCCAAGGTACCAGCATCTCTGCTGTGCATTCCCCTCCATTTTCCACTTCTCCTCCCCTCTCCCTCCACACCCTCCCTCCCTCTGCAAAACTTCTGAAACATCCAAGTTGAGGAGATGCTGTGGTGAGAAGGGGTTTGCTTCTGGGACAAAGACCGCAGAAACATAAAGAGAGTGGGGCAATGGCACTTTCTTTTTTTTCCCTTTCCTTTTTTTAATGTAAATAAAACTTCAGAAACTTTACTTTAACAGTGTTTAAAGGCCACAAACAGGAGTAATTTCCCTGAGTTGCTGCCGGTAATGAGAGAAATGACGTTTGGCTTTCATCAAAGGTTATTGTGAAGTCATTTGGTGTAACAGCTCAGTTTATAAGTGCACTGAAGTTTTTATTGTTGTTATATGGTAAAGTGCTGTCATTAGTGCCTCTTGGATCAATATGCTCTTAACACAATGTCCATATTCACCTGAGTGCAGAGGGGTTTTAAGAGACGTGTTATTGAAGAGAAAACCGCCAAAAAGACACTTGTGACCAACTGTGTGTTTTTTTCAAACTACCATTAAATCCTCTGCAAAATTAGCTCAGTAAAAATGATACCTCAAGAATGACCTCTAACCAGGCAATTTCAGAGCAATGAATAATTAAAAGAGAACGAAGGGGAAAAAGCTTAAAACACGAGGAGGAATTTTCCCAAAAAATATATGGTTGACTGACTGATGGTCTGTTATTTTAAATGTGATTTTTTTAGGGTGAACAGCAGCTCGGGTGTTTTTATCAAAGCTTCATTTCTCCCACTTCATTTGTTGCTGGCAGTCTTCAGGCAGTGATTCCCTCTTTCCAAGAGTGAATTAGGTTGAAAGTCAAAGAGGCTCAGGTTGTTGTCAATAGTCATTAGAGCTGGCCACTGGCCGTGGGTTAAGACCTGTCCCACTCCGCTGTCAGGCTCAATACCACACGGACGCATGTGTCCACATCACATTTTCTGCAGCTCAAAACTGTCATCGCTTCTGGTAGAAAAAAGAAAGTGGATAAAAAAGAGAAAGCTCATGGTCAAACAAGCTAACAACAATGTGCACAGCCTGCCTGTCTTTTTCTTTACTTCCTTCTATATGTGACATTTATGCAGAGCTTTCTGCCGGCACATGTAATGTACTGTAGGCTCGTGCTTGAGGTGCCGGAGCAGGCTAAATGCTGGTGGAGTGGCTTTAGGGATCACAATTAGTTTAGACTGAAATGTCTCAACACCTACTGAGTGAATTTATGTGGATTTTTTTGAATCCTGGAGTCTTCGATGATGCTCTGACCTTTCCTTTAGTATCATCACTAAAAGTGTTGGTTTACACCGGTGCTTTTAAGCGAAATGAATCAACAACTGTAAAAGGATTGAATATTATAGTGGCCCATACAGCGTTTATGATTCTCTGTGTTTGTTGCTACCATTTTACTTCAGCTGCCGATAAAGTAACTACAGTGTAGAAGGGAAAGTTTAGAGGGCAAATGTGAACTGGACTTGTCTTATCAGACATGCAGACATAAGGCAGTGATAGGGATCTTGATAACAGCTCTGAGGTGGGTCTACTGGGCATAACAAGACCTTCCTCTTGCTTCAGCAGATATAATTGGCTTTGAGTTGGGGATGAACTAGCAAACAGTTTTTTCTTTAAGCTCTTTCTCTTTTCTCGTGTCCTTCCCCTTCTCTGCCTCCTGCCCCTTTCTCCTCCACTTTTTCCTCTGAATTGCTGCCAAGCTCTGTTTGCCTCGGTAATTAGGAGCCAGGGCGTGCTTTCACGACTCCATTATGAAAACAGCAAATGGTCCAGTGGTTTATTGATAAAGCATTACACTCTGCTGCAATACTGTATGGAGATGTACAGGGAGCCTGCAGCCCTTTTCAGGTGGACTACCATACAGGCTCCCCCACTGCCAGATGAAATATCATAATGCTATAATAGCCCAATCACACACCCCATATAATACAAGAACGAAAAGCTGGAATACAGCGCGGCGGCTGTATTAGTGAAATTTAATGCAAAAAAACAACAGCAACAACAACATGAGCCGCGGCATGCTCTGTCAAATGGAGAAAATGACCACGGGAAAAAAAAAATACAGCCAATCTAATCTGCAGCAGAAAGACAGTTGAAGAGGTAATTTTGCTCAGCAATATGCGGGGACAGCTATTTAAATGTGTTGTTGGCGCTCCAATAAGGCTTCCCAGGGTGCCGTGATATTTAAAAGTGACACGGGTGACCCTCCACATTTGCGAGGTGTCATCATGCATCAATCGGCAAGGTGTATATCAAAGCTGCCCGTAATGGTGTGTGCATTGGGATTTATATTTCCAATTAAATCTGCAAATTATATGATTATCTGCTGCACCGTGCTGAGGCCATTTTGGAAACGAATTGTGCTGTTCATTTTGTTTTTCTACAAAGATAATAGTGCCAGTGGCAAACCAGCTTGTGCAGTGAGAATATTAATGTCCGTGGCCTTGTCACACACCTACAGTGCATGTGTGTGTTTTTGTGGGGCTTTGCTTGCAGCTCACACACACACGCGCGTGCACACGTACACGTACAAAAACATACACAAGCCATCATACTTAGGCAGAAACAGTCTGCTATTCTCTTGTGATGAACTAACAGCTCAGTATTTTTTTTTTTCTATTTTTCTGTCAATTAATCCTGTAGAGAGACAGTAACTATGAAAGTCCTTATTAGTTGAGATCCAACACCTGCTGCAGACTTTAATTGCCTGTGAAAATGATATCAGACCGAGGATCTGCCTGATAAACCTACATGTCGATCTGTCAGACACACAGAGCACCGAGGCCTCTCTGATGGCTGATACAGGTCTCAGAGCCAATCACATGCATGTAGACACACACACATACACACATAGAGAGACAGAGAGAAACACCAGCACTCATTGGATGTGAATTATTGATTTGAACATGTCAGCTAAGAGACAGAGCAGACCGCCACTGTGGGAAAAAGGAAGGATATTTTGCTATTGCTTTGCTATGCTTGACTGCCAAGACCATGTTCGCCAGAAAGTTTCCACTTTCTGAATGTTTACAGAGCGACGCCTAACAATGCCCTAAGACAGAGAGAGAGAGGAGCTGCAGGAGTTTAAGGATGCTGGGTGGGTTGTACGATGAGGGAGAGAGAGAGAGAGAGAGAGATGGAAACTAAAGAGGGAGGAGGAAAGTGAGAAGGAGCGAGAAAGAGTGTGAACTTTTCCTCACAGGCTATTTGTATATGCATCTCTGGGGTGCCATTTTAGCTTCCAATATTTTATCCTGAGTAAAATGCTGTGGGAGTATTAACTGAGTTGCCATAGCCTCCCCCTCCTTTATTACTTTTCAGTATTGCACCATAAGAGAGGAAACAGTTATGGCTCTAATTTGGTAAGGTTGAGAAATGCTTTAAAAGCAAATTTTAGTGCTATCCTTTTAAGATACGCTTTCCATTGGACTATTTCATTACAAAATGCAATAGTCACTCGATGAAAAAAAAACATATTCATACGTAGTGAACGCTGGACTGAGAGTAAACCTTGTTGTGGTAACAATTCAGGATACAAGGATATGAGACCTTGTATAATAGACCTTTGTTTTTGAAAGACTGACTTATGGGTGTTTCTGAAATATTTAAAACAGAAATCTTTTTGCAGAAACTTGGAAATATGCAGGGAACAATTTTGAAATGAATATTTTTATTATAATTATTGCATAGAGTAGTCTCTCAAATCTCAGATTGTATTAAACTGATTCAAAAATTCTAATTAAGTACAATGGATACAATGTTAAAATCGAGCCCATGCATGTTTTATATACTGTACGTTGATAGGGAAACTACACTTATTAGCGAGTTGGTATGCTAACAAGCTATACTGGATGTACATGCATGTTATTAGATGAAGTGCACAGCATAATTAGCATTTCTGTTGCTGCAGTGTCCCTTTCCTTATTAAATGAACTCAAACCACAGTAGCTCTGTTGCTGGTCTTCACTTAATCCTGGGGGAAGTAGCCGGCTTTTTAGCAGCTAATCCTCCGCTATGTTTACTGGCTAAACTTGGGTTTGTTTGGTGACCTGATAAGTGTACAATGTTTTTTTTATTTATTTTTTTATTAGTTGAACTGCTGAAAACAACTGCCTGCTGTGGCTGGAAACAAGTTTAATGAGAGTGTTGGGTATAAAACTAGAGAAGTTACAGACCGGAAAACCAAAACACTGAGCTGAAAGACACGAAAACAGATCCTCATTGTTTGGGTGAAAATTCTCATCAAATGACACAGTGCACATTTTATGTGTTGTCACGATGAAAATTTCAGCATCTTACTGGAATTAAACATGCATTAACTTTAGTATAAGTTTGTTTGCAACTGAGTCATTTCACTAGAAACATAGAAAACACACTCGCTGATGAGGTGTTGAAGTAAAAAATTAAAAAAGCCTCATTCAGAACTTTTTTTTTAGCGCATCTCAACACACCTCTTGTTTATGCAACCGAAGTGATTTATCAAGCAGAAGATTTGAATGTGCAGGTGACTAAATGAGAGAATGGAGGAGAGAAACAGCTTGCCATCCTTCATGATGATAATCTCCTCCGTGCTAATGCACATCTCAATATCCCAGGCAACACAAGTCAGATTGTAGTTTCTGACAAGTATGGATTGCATAACAGCAGCTGGCTAATCCTCACCCTACAGGCGAACGAGCATATCTCCCCTCTAATTAGATTTATTTGCTGCTTTCATGGGACTCGTCTTTACCATTACCATTAGCTTCTCTGGTGAAAGATGTCATTAAAATTCTCTCCTAAGTTGAGTGGATTTCTACCAATTTCCATAGACACAAATGACGGATGAGTGAGTGGAAGATGAAGCACAGGAGGGACAGAAGGAGGAGGAGGAGGAAGATGATATAGTGTATTGTTGGTATGTGGCACCTATTCATTTTCCCTGGCAAAACTAACACACTTCACTTATGTGACTGTTGTTGCTGCGTTACACTTCGCTGTAGGTGTTGTGTTGCTATTCTTGGATCACGGCAGTGTAAGGAAAGTATAGTAGGCTGCAGTGTGTAAGTGTTAGTCCAGTGACAAGTTTTTCATTGTTTTGGCTTCACTCCAGTGCACTGGATTTGAAATGAAACAATGACTTTAAGGTTAAAGTGCTGACTTTCAGCTTTAAAGGTGTTTGAGGGTGTTCACATCTATATTGGGCGAACGGCTTAGGCCTCATAGCCCTTTTTACCCTTGGGGGAATATGTATAGAAAAGGCTATGCAGTTCATCAAACGTGGGCGCAAACACAATCAAATTAAAGCTGAAAGTCAGCACTTTAACCGTACCGTCGTCGTTTCATTTCAAATCCAATGTGTTGGTCTTCAGAGCCAAAACAATACTGTCCTTATTCTTTGAGGCTGAGCTGTGTGTGTGTGTGTGTATGTTATCATTATTTGATCCTAACTAACTGGAGTTATAGAACAAATTGTAGAATATGGTACAGAAGCTTATTGGTACTTTGGATAGAAACTTTCCAAGGTCGAAAACAGTAAAAGAGAAAATTAAGAGTACATGGTACGCAGCACAATAAGAGTGCAATTATTCTTACAAGCGCTGCAATGAGGGACAAGACCTTGTAGTTCACATTTATCAGGTCTGGCAGTTTTTTTTTATTCATGAGCACAAATTAGTGATTTGTTTCCTTAGATTAAAACCTTGTGCTCTCTGATGACTGTATTGTGCTCTGCCTCTATTTAAATATTTAATTTCTGTACTGTAAATATGAAGTTACAGCCACCAACCAGCAGCTTAGCTATTGCACAGACTCGAAAATGGGAGAAATCGATAGTCTGACTCTCACACTAAGTTACGAGGGAGCACCCAGGGGGTTAGTGGAAGTTCAGTATATGTGTTTTAGTGCAGAGGTGACCTTGAATTACTGAATTAATTTCCTTGAATTAATGAATAGTATTAAGTTGTCACATTCATTTCAGATGCTACATTTGACAGTTTTAGGTCTTTATGAGTCTCAGCTTCATACTACGCACAAAAGTTAACAATATGCACAGCAGACAGCACTGTTGTAATATTATACTCTTCTGACATGTGACACACAAACATACCTTAGTATTTTTGTCACATTCCCCAGGTGTTACCCATTTAGTTTGAGTTTTTTCCTGCTTTATTTTGAAAAGCCCTTGTGTGTCCTCTTCTTGTCCTTGTGTTTCAGCAATCAGTACCTGCCCCGCCTTAATGTGTTGCACCTGTGTCTCATTGTCTTCCCCTGTTCCACTGACACATTCCACTCATCTGCCTCATCTTTCTCTCCGTGTGGTTCCCCTCCATTTCCTGGTTCTTGTAAGTTTTTTTCTTTTTTTTTTGTGTGTGTGTGTGTGTGTGTGTGCGTCTTTTGTGTTTCTTGACAGTTTTGACTCAAAATGAACATGATACAGTAGAAGATGATCCTGTTGTTGTTTGTACTTATGGCGACTGTTTGTATGTTTAGTCCATGTGTTGTAACATATTTGTCCCTTATGTCACCTTGTCTATCACTTAAAGCAGAAGTAAGCGATCCGGTCGTTTTGGCTAATGCTGCGTTCCAGGCAGGCTTTTGAAACCGTAAATTACAGCTTCAAGTCACAACTTACGATTTTGTATCGTTCCAGGCAACCCACTCGTGTTTTTCCGACCTGTTTTACCTGTGAAAGTCACTATAACGGCCACTCGTAACTTCCGACCCGTGAACTCGTACCAGATCGAACTGGTATGACTTCACAGGTCGGAAAAACACGAGTTACGAGTTTCCTTGAACGCACCATAACAGTCCTCGTCCCTACGTCACCACGTTCACGGCGTCCCTTGGCTGCACACACAGCCCTGCATGCCGTTCTCTCTCCTCATTGGATAAAAACTGTAGGATACGAAAAAAGTTTTCTCCTCGGCTCAGAGCAGAGCAGAGTGACTGACAGACCCGTGTTTCAGTCCAAACACTCTATGTAAGTGATTGCTGTCGGAAGATATAACTATTTAAGACTTATATTAACACAAATATATCGCTTACTTCTGCTTTAACTTCACTAATAATAAAAAAAAACACATGATAGAAGACGGTTAGATGGATGTAACTATGTAGAGAGACAGAGGCTAAAAGTTTAATGGAGCTATTTGTACGTTTACGTAACACATTACAAAGCCATCAATAGAATTACCAGCCGTGATCGTAACAGTCAGTCATCATGAGTTTGTCTCTGCAGACTGGACGCTACAGTGACTTAACAAAGTTCTGTTGCTGAAAGTGACTTTAAAAAAAACAAAAAAACATTTAAATATTTATGTTTGGTCCCAGTTTATTGCAGCTTTTCATTAATTCATGTTACACTGTGGTACAGTGGTGTTCAATAGTGAGAGACTCACCAAACTTACATAGTTACAGCTACCGTAAATACAGCCAAAATGTAAATATCCAGTTGGATTTAAATCATTTGATGTGAACTGAGATACACTGTACACTGTGTAATGCTGTGGGATTTGAGTGGTAAACACAACTTTGTCTTTGAGTTCAATTTTATGTATGTTATGGAAATAGTCATTGCCTCTGTTTTAGCATCTCTGAGGTAATTGTGAAAAAAGAAATGCAAATTATGAAAATAATAGTCCTGATTGTTGGCAAACTGTGGTAACTGATGTGAGCTTTTGCTCCTACAGTCTCCTCATGCCATACACAGAGCTAGAAAGCACTTTTCTATAGCTTGTTCTTTTTGAGCCTGAAGTTCGGTGTGTTCAGGCAGCAGAGATGATGTCAGGTTACGGTATGTGAAGTCGAAACAAATTTACCTTTAGTGGTGAGAACCGCGGCGGGGACACGCTATTCAAACATCCACCTTTCAATACTTTTGCACGGTACCGTCTTTGAAAAATGTTTTGCTAAAATATAGTGCTGTGGACCTCGCAATTAGAGCTAACCCTGGCAAGTTGTGTGCAGCCCTGCTGTGAGTGAAAGGCAGTTTTAGCCTTGTACTGACCTTCCAATCTTGAATAGGGATTAGTCTGTATGGCGTCTGGCGAGATATGAGCTAGATCTGTCAAGACAGGCCATATCTATCTTATGTCTCAGACAGCACATCTCTGCCCAATATAGTGCTTCCACCGTGAAAGCCTTCTCTTGTTTTGAATTTGGAGAATTGGAAAGTAAACTAGTAATATCTGAGGTCATTTTAGGTAAAGCCAGAGCCATTTTTTCTTTATCTAAATCTCCCCCATAGATAATCTAACTGTCCCAACTCGCGGCTGCACAGGAGGACTCAGATGCAAAATGATAAAACTCAGGGGAGGAGAGGTTCGGAGTGAGAAATGTAGGGGGCAGGGGTTGCGCTGGAGACTTGATAGATTCAATTTTATGGCTAAGAGGAATTTGAAAATTCATCACATATGGGGTAGAGATCACGGCAAACCTGCCTTCAGCACCTTTTCCCTCTGATTTGAATAAGTAGCAGAGAGAGAGAGAGAGAGAGAGAGAGAGAGAAAGACATGACCCGAGCCCGGTGGCGTTACAAGGAAAATAAGCACATTTACGACAACAAATTTCACACATTTGGTCGTGGCGTTAAAGGATTAGGATCTGCAGATGAACTAACTGACTGGATTAGTGCTCTTGTTGCCTATGCCTGCTTTTGACTCGTAATGTGGAGGCATTGTGAGAGAGTTTCACAAAAAAAGAAAAAGAAAAAAAAAAAGCGTACAGTACAAGACAGCCGCTCCTCAGATCCCATCACAGCGTGCTGCGATACGAAACATGACTTTTGTGATTAAACAGTCATGGAGCATGCTGTTGTATCTCCCCAACACTCTGCCAGTGACAAAGCTATAGTTGTAACGCAACAAAGCCTGTAATGTAGCTTATGAAAATGATGCAGGGTCCATGTGTATCTAAGACCCGCTGCTACTCAGGCTGAACTATGCAAGTCTGTGCTTTATGTAATTGGTATAGATGAGGTGTGTGTGCACACGTGTCTGTGTGTGTGTGTCAGAGCATCTGTGACGATGGTTGTTAAGTGAAGGGTAAACATCTTTTCGGGAGAAAGAAGCTGATCATCTAACGAACCCCCCCATCCCCCCATCCCCCCCTCCCCACTTCATCTCCATCTCAACCTGTTGGCGTGACTTCTGTCCTCTTCGCCCTGGGTCGCCATGGAGATGTGATGTGTAATTAAAAATATCCTTCCTCCTCTGGCTATTCACTTACTGCTGTCAATTAGCAGCTGTTGGATCTGGCTGGATTGATGTGGAGTGTTGTGCACAGCAACCCTGTCCCTTACACGTCTGATTTATGCGTTACGGACAGTGTGCGTTTTTTCCATCCATGTGACGGGGGCTGGGGGGGTCTGGAAATAGCAGTGGGTCAAAGAGTGTTGCTATGTACTGAGGACACACCCTTTAAAGGGATGGTTCAACATTTTGGCAAATTGGCCCATTGCCATAATCGCTATAGTCATAGCAGTAGGTTCCTTACCTTTAATTGTCGGTGCAAGCTATTTTTAGAACAGCGGAGCGAAGCTGCGAGCTGCTCAGAGCTACGCTACGGAGGCTAATGGGATTTCTTGGTTTCCCTCATCAAACTCATCAAATACACAATCCAACAACTCCAAAACACTCTTGTGGACAAGTTGTGACCTGCACATTCACCACGCCATGAGATAATAACAGAACGTTACGAGACAGAGTTGGTTTAGAGGTAAATTCATGCAAAACAGCTGATGCACGTTCCTGTCAGGGGCAGTTTTTGGGCAAGCAGTCTCTGCATTTGCCTCAAAAACAACTCTGTCTAGTAACATTGCGTTATTATCTCACAGCGTGGTGAATGTGCAGGTCACAACTTGTCCACCAGAGCGTTTTGGAGTTGTTGGATTGTGTATTTGATGAGTTTGATGAGGGAAACCAAGAAATCCCATGAGCCCCCGTAGCGTAGCTCTGAGCAGCTCACGGCTCTGCTCTGCCGTTCTAAAAATAGCTTGCACTGACAATTACAGGTAATGAACCTACTGTTATGACTATAGGGATTATGGCAATGGGCCAATTTGCCAAAATGTTGAAGTATCCCTTTAAGTCTGCAATCATGCACTTAGACTGCTGCATGGTTGTGCATACCCTAATTTGTTTGAATGTTTTGCACGTAGTCTTTTTAAGTTCTCGCATGCAGCACATTTATTTAATGGTCTAAAATTTCTGGCAATGGGAGACGGTGTTGCACGTTTTCCCTTCTTCGTTAAGGCAAATTAAACGAGGAAGCGCTCGCTCAGATTGCTCCCCTGTGTATTCAGGCTCCCTTGTGATGAAGAATAAATCAGGAACTTTGCCTGCATTTATTATACATTATCACCTGGATCAGGGATATCATCTTCCCTGTGTCACAGCTGTCTCTCTGTGTTTAACATTTCTCTCTTCTTTAAATAACCTTTCCTTTTTGATTGGCATAATCACATTGTTTTGCAAGTCGGCTTGAATTTCACTCAGCATATGTGTGTGTTTCTTTTTTTTTTATTCTGAACAGGTTGACCTGTCTCCAAATCTCTCAGAAGTCTCGCCTGTGATAGTCACTCAGACGCACTCAGGGAGAGAAGCTCTGTTGGAGTCAAAACGTTTTTGTGTGCTAATCACTGTGGGAGTTTCATACGTCAGTCGCAGCACCCCCGACGCTATTGTTGGTGTGTCTAATTAACACTCCTGTGTGGTGCTGATGCTCCACACTATACCTGTACTGAGACACCTGTCCAGTGACAAACCTAGCGTACAGGAGCGGCTGATTGTCAACAGACATTTTACTCAGTTTTTTAAAAAAAACAAAAAAAAAAACGCCAACGCTCAACACTTGTTCTGCTCTGTGTTTTCAGGGAGACTCAGCAGGTATGACACAGTCGTGCCTTGGGGTGCTGCCGGCGTTGATGGGTCCACATGCATAATAATACTACGCACAAACAGATGGATGAGAGTGTGACAAAGTCTGGCGGATGACAGAAATGAAATTGGTAATGCCTGCGATTTAATGTATTTTCTTTTAAAGATGTTCCTCTCCTTCTGCTGGAAAAATATAATGACGCTTTCTTGCCAAGAGGTTTGTCAGGGAAGATGCTTGTGAATTTGCATTTATATTTTACAGCAAGACTTATCATAATCATCATGCTGCTGAACAAGATTAACCACAAGAGTACAACGACGGGAGGAGGGCAAAGATGTTCTGCATGTGTGCTCATGTAAATAGCCGGGAATGCTATCAGTTCCACAGTGTTTCTAATCATGTTTTTTAATCTTACTTTGTGTCTGTGTGTTTTTAGATGTGCGTGTTTGTGTGTGTATCTGTGATTGTGCATGCTTGTGTTGTGTGCCTTGCTTCACCAGTCATGCCAGCTTGCTCTGACCCCGGTGACCCAGCGTCCCTGGCTCTGTTCCAGGTAGCCTGCAGTCCCATCCTCTCCGCCTGCATAGTCTCACACAACTCCACCACTCATTGCTCAGCAGCGGCCATTTCTTTTTAGTTTTCACCGGCTCGACTTAATTTGAGATGTACCGGCTAAATGTACCACCAACGTACCCTCGATCTCACCTGTCGTTTTCAGATCTCACCTTTTTAAAGAAAGATAGTAAACAACACGGAGTTTGCCTGTGCGGATCTGCTGATGTGCTACTTTGTCTGAGTTCAGATGCTCTGATATTACTTTATTCATGTTTGTGTGATACCTGTGAGTTATATGAAAGCTTTATAGTCTGTTTATTTACCTGCTGCTTCTCCTCAGGGTTTTAAAGGCACATAACTGGTGACCTGTCTGAAAGTCATGCCCAGTGATTAAAGTAGAAAGACATCCAGCTACCAGAAGATTGCACATTAATAGAGATGCTGATTAATATGTTGGCTTTAGAAAATAAGCCTGATGTTATTCTACATTTTTGTTATTGTCAACAAATCCAATGAAAAGATCTGAACCAGTAGTGAGCCTTGAGCCTATTTGTTCCTACTGAGGATGTAACTCTTGAAAACCAGACCCTGGACACATGCTTTCATTTTTTTTCCCAAAAAAAGACTGAATATTTTATTATATATTTTTTAGAAAACATTTCTCAATATATTTGTGAGGGTCTGAGTTGACTGAAATATCTCAATAACTACTCGGTGTACTGCCTTGAATATTCATGATCCCCAGTGCCTCAAACCTGTTGAATTTAGTGATCCTCTAACATTTCTTTTGCTCCATCAAAAGCTCCCAGTTTTAACTTGCTATTATAATTATTATTAGGCAAATATCTTAACAGCTAATAGATGGATTAGCTCTAAATCTTCCACAGACATTCAAGTTTCCTGGATGAAAAACCCCATTTCCTAGTGGTTCCACTCTGAGGTTTGACATTTACATTATTAATGAAAATATCTTCATAACTTTTCTGCTGGGTTGCGATGTTTCCCTCAAATTTTTTACTGTACTCACTTTGACCTTTCCTCTGTCTCTGTGATCAGATCAAAACTACACTTTGGTTAAAATCCAGTCCCTACAGAGAGCCCCACCAGCTCAGCTCTGCTTTCTGTATGGTGCCAATTAGCAGGCTGACACACAAAGGTAAGACAATGCACACAGTAAGTAGTATACCTGCTAAACATCAGTACGATATCATTGTCTTTGTGAACACGTTGGCGTGCTGATGTTGACATTTAACTCAAAGCACCGCTGAGGCTTTGTCTTGTTAATTTGTTTGTGGACAACAGTGGAGCTCTATGGCACAGAGAAATACTCTACAACGCACAATACTTGTTTATCTATTAATCATTGGCTTTAGTATTGTCATGGGATTTGTTGACCATAATAAAAATATGGAATACCACCAGATTTATCCTTAAAAAAAAGTTTATTATAACAGCTTGGCCCAAAGAAGCTCCCAAGACCCTCTAATATATTTATATATCGTCCCAACAGACACAGCGATTTGCCACCCTCTAAATCCTGCCAACCACTCTAACACCTTCAGATTGGCTGGAATCATGAGTGACAGAGTGGCAGAGCGTTGTGAGTCGCTCCCATTTGGTGACAGCCAAAGATGAATCATTTGAAGTGCTAGCGTGCGGCCTCACAGAGCAGTGTTTTCTGGACTATTAGCTACACAAGCAGCATTAGGCAGATGAGGCAGACTCTCCTCATATCTCACCACACGCCCGAGGCAACAGACAGAGGGAGAGACTTCAAAGTCTTCAGATAAGGCGATAAAAACCTCATGCTGAACTTGAGGAACCTTGACAGATTTAATAGAGCAAAGGCCCCGGCGCCTGGTCGCTGATGGACGATTTGCCTCCAGCTTCATTTGGCTCAACAATTTATGAGTTATGATTAAGTAAATAGATGCATTTAGAATGATGGTTTCTGGACAAATACCTTCTTGTCCAAATGCTTCTTTGCTGTCACCTTGGAGGGTTTTGCAGTCATCTATATTAACATACTTTGCCCTCTCTCTCTCCCTCCCTGCACCTCAGCAGCTGTGTTTGTGTGTTTTTGAAGATTTGCAGTTGGTGGCGAAGATGCTGTGCTGCTAAACACGGGATGTGCGGTTGTGTGTGTGTGGGAATAGCGTGGTGAAGGGGGAAGGGTGAGGGGGGTTAGTCTGTTTATGTGAGTGCACGTGTGGAAATGTGTGTGTGTGTGTGTGTGTGTGTGTGTGTGATGGGGTGGTTGTTGCTGGGGGGTTGGCTGCCTGTGGGACCTGCCTCTCAGTGTAATTGAAAAATGTGACCTGGAAAATGTTTGCCCAGCGGAGCATGAAAGTTACCTCCACGGCGATGGTGGCGTGCTCAGAGGCGGCTCACCTGGCCCCTGACAGGGAGAGCCCCATATTGGGTGGGAGCTCACGTTAAGAGCCACTTTATCCCTTCACCACATGCAGAAAAATGCATTATTTAATAGCGCTAAAGAATCCCAGATTGACCAAAAAAATAAATAAAAAAATCACGCAGATTTCCCATCCAAGCTGTGCAAAGACTCGGCGTGCCTCCTTGAAACTCTTTGTGTGTGTGTATGTAATTCAAGGTGAACAGATTTCATGACGAAGAATATAAAAATATGAAGACTCACTTAAAAAAAAAAAAAAAAACTGCATCACATCCGCTCAGTTGAAAGGGGTCAGTGAAAAATGTCCCAGAAAAGTGGAGGAGAACATTTTTGTGTCTCAGCATATCTAACAGTTATTAAGGTGGTGATAAAATGCAATCAAAAAACCCAACCTCCGTCGTCCACACTCAGGGTCCTTCGAGTCATTTTCATTAACCCGCGGCCATTATTTCAAATAACGTATGCGTCTTCATATACTGCGATGGGGATGAAGACGCATGAGTGTGGCCGTGGCACTTGGATGAACTAAATGAACATGTAGAAGTGTGGAGTCAGCACAGGATGATGATGTACATGCTAAGTACAGAGTGGCCAACAGCTTTACATAAGAACATGAACATGTGCTCCACCCCCCTGTGTGTTTAACATAAGTGGAGACCTGCGGTTTGAAAGAGAGTGAGGTGGGGTGGGGGAAGGAAACCACAGAGGTAAACAAGAATATATGTGGGAGTTAACTGCAAGTATATTGAGTTATTGTGAGAGATGTAAAGTGAGCGTTCACCCCGATCGCTCAACAGCTTGTGGAGAGAGACACTAAGCAGAAGACAGCGAAGCAGATGTAAACAATGGCAGATTCAACGAGTCTGAACAAAAAACATGTAAATAGCCTATAATGATAGCCTGTAATAGGAAGCCTGTTGTTTTAAACCATCTGTTTGCATTCTCTCTCTTGGTTGCAGTAGGGTTTTTTTTATATACCACCAACAGCAATCTAGAGTGTGAGTGCAGTTGTGCGAGCGATGCACACATTTTAGGATGATGTTGGCACTTTAAACCACCTTGGAGCCCAGTTTTACATCAACTGATGTGGGAACACAAATATAAATGTATTTGTAGCTTCATGTTTATTGTAAAGAAATTATACCTAATCAATCTCCTCATCTAACTCTGACTTAAATGCAAATTTACTTGACACAGAATGACACAGAAGCTCTTTCTCATCAGCAGTAGAAGGCAGAAACGACTCTATTCTAACATTTATTCCATGCAGGGTAAAGTCTACTTCTACTGTTTTTGTGGCTGAACTTACGATTCTTTTAAGCGGCTTTGATGTTTTTTTTTCTCTCCCCTTCTGTGAAGCCTTCACACTCTTTCATTAGCTAGAATAATAAGTGCTATGGCGCAGGTGGTGTGGTGATAATGGCTCTGACTCTGATTTCGCTTTTTTTTTTTTTTTTTTAAACGAGAGAAGGAGTCAAAAACCAGAAAACTGTTTTCACATCCTTGGAGCACTTGAAACACCACCCTCCTTTTAATATGTCCTATGAAATACACACCTTCAGCTGCAAAGTAGTATCTCTGGAGTTTAAGTGCCCAACTTTGTAACATTTATAACATTATAGGGCGGGCGGAGAGACAGAGGCTAACTGAGCTTGTTGGCCCCAGACACTATTACAGAGGGGAACAAGCTAATTATGGATGGACTCTGTTTAAGAACGACTCATGCTTCAATTTGCATCTTCCATTAAACTGATGTATAGTGTGCATACATCACATTACAGAATATCTCATATGAACCGGAGGAGTGAATTTGTGAAGTTCTGCCGCCCACATAACGCCGCGGCTCGGTAGAGATCAATTGGTTTGCCTTCTCTGCCGTCTCTGGTGTTTCTTCTTCCTCAACACAGTTAGGTTCTTAAAAATCACTCTTGTTGTGCAGAACACATCATTCAGCTGCTTAGCTGGAATGTAAAACAGAAATTGAAGCTAGTGGGGGAAAAAAAGAAAGAAAAAAGTTCAGTTATATTAAGAGAAAATGTGGCGTGAGCGTTGCCTCTTCACCTTCTCTACATCACCACCAACACTGCCGTCATCATCAACTCCTGTAACCCCTACATGAGATAAAGAAAAGCCATATCAGGTAATGTATAAATGAGAGTACAAACAAGCTAGTAAACAGTGTGAATCTAATTAAAAGATAATGTCAGCCATTTTGTCACAAATGTTCCTGCTGCTATGGGCCTATCTTCTAGCCCTAGGGCTCTCTATCTGTTGAGGGCTATTGCTCTCTACTTGCAGGCTGTATCTTTAGTTACGCTGCTATCTCCACTTCCTCACCCTGGACTGTATATTCCTGACTTGGTGGTATTTGTGCTGGCCGTCATGCTTGACTGTGCTGACCCACTATTTCTCTCTCTCTCTCTCTCGAAGATCAAATGTCCTGTTTAGGCTCTCATACTGCATAAGGTTGAGAATATTCTGCGGGAAGCAAATGGGAGCTCGAATCACAAAGCAGATAAGCATATAGGTTTGTATACGACTACTGATGAGCTTTGGTGTACCGCGTTTCCCTGTGTACACAAAATAATTCAATTTTGTGTTCTTTTTTTTCTTCTTTTTCTTTTTTCAAACTCTTCCTCAATATGGAAACAAGTAAGAGAAATACAGTACATTACAATTCTGTGTCTGGAAACCCTGTGTTTTTGCACCCCACTGAATACGCCTCCAGACTTCCATTCTCTTTGAGGATGGCTAGACTTTACGCAAACATGTCTTGCTCGGAGGATGATATTTCTGACAGGAGAATTGACCGGCCCTATCTCCAGAGCAGCAACTGCACATTCAGAATGAACATCACCCCACAAACTGGCCGCTGGAGGGGAACTTGAAAGAACAGGAGGGAGAGCACTGACGCACCTCTGAAGATGGTTCAGCATCGACCACTGACAGCCGACTTCAAAGACCCAGTTATGAACATGACAGGCAGCCAGCGCAACAGCCTTTGAATCCAGTGCACATTTTTATCAAGAATTTATGGTCTATTTAGAAGTGATTTTTTTTTCTTTTTTTTTTTTTTGCATTGCAGCACCGGGAATTTGATTTGACTGTATATCACTGACACGGTAACTCTTGCAGGTCTCTTCTTGATGTTGATATATATGGGACTTGCATTTTCATGAGTGCCTGATGTTATTCCACATGGCAGCCGTTGATATTAGCGCCTTTGATTCCTGAGGAGTTCTTAAGAAATGCTGCTATGAAAGCCCCCCAAGGCACAAGTTGTTTATTTGCCCAGATATATATTAATCCAATCAATTTGCCTCGACTCACACCTTGTGGAGAATTGTAATGGAGCCGAATGGTGCACAGTAATCCCTAAAAAAAAAAAAGAAAAAAAAGAAAATCGAACACCCAAAGACAAAAATCCTGGCAAGTTTTTATGTGCAGACATAATTTGGTGTTTATGCATTCATAGTCCTCAGTTTCATGGTGTGATGCTCATTTGCTTTTCATTATTGTTGATGAGGAAATGTAGGGGAAATGATCATTGTAGTAAAAGTCTATCGCAATAAAATTTTCAATTGTACTCAAAATATCCCAGTCTATTAAGTATTATGAATTTGAGTTACTCGTAACAACCTATTTGCATATAGCTTTGTAAATAAGAATTGGTATATCAAAGGAAGAAAATGGTTAAAGAGTAAAAATGTCCTTTAAAAACATATTTAATTTGCTCTTTACGTGCAAGCAGCATTTCTGCTTCTTCATGATGTTGGATTAAGCTGTAAAAACACAGAATATTGTGTAACCTTTTCAGTCATGTTTCCATTTCGTATGTATTGCCCTTCTCTGCAACTAAAGTCACTCTCAAGATCACTGGCGGTGTATCCAATTCTTTCACTCCATAAAATATCAACCTCCAAGACATGGTCACACCGTCTTGTTTGTATGAGAGGGTGATGATACGTCTGAGTGTGAGGCCATGTGTGAGTGTGTGTGTGTGTGTGTGTGTGTGTGTGTGTGAGAGAGAGAGAGAGAGAGAGAGATTGTGTGCTCAAGCATGTGTACTTGCAGTGTCATCCCAACCTGGAAAATGACTTATTAAAATGAAATTACGCAGTGCCCTGACCCATGGCAAACGGCATGAGCTGCAATTTGTCTAGCAGTTGAGCTGTGAATAAAATCTGATTGGCAATAATTTGGCTTTGCTGTTGATATAGCATCCCATCCTCCACATCTTTTCTTCTATCTCCCATTCGCTTATACAGCCCCCCCTCCTCCTCCCCCCTCCCCTTCCCCCCTCTTATCGTGGATGTGTTGATCTAAGGGTGAAATATTACTGATATAGTGATCTGGGGTCAGCGAGCACAGCACTGTGATGATGGTAAGTGGGTGGTTGTGAGGTTAGGGGAGGGTTATATGAAGCAGGAAGAGCTGATGGTAATGTTAAATGCCAAAACTGACTACTGATCTCCATTAAAAGGGTGACTGGCCGAGTGTGTGTGTCTGTCTTTTTGTGTGTGTGTGTGTGTGTGTGTGTGGGTGGGTTGCTCAGAATGTGTGTAGGAGTGTGAAGCTGCACAGGCTGACCAGAGAGCACTTGGCTATTTAAGCAGTTGTCTTATCCCCTTGTTTTATGTCATATCAATGTGTGTGCGCGTGTGCATTCGTGAGTGTGTGTGTGTGTGTGCCTCATGTCAGTGTGTTGTTATGAGGACTGCCTCATTTGTTTTATATAGGCCATTTGCTGTGGTCATCTCTTTTAGCATAAAATGGAAAACAATTACAAGCAGCTCTTTCCAATTTATCTCATTTGTCCAGTTTAATAAATGTCTTTTTCTTCCCATGAAAATACACAAACACACACGCACAGAGAGAGAGAGAGAGAGAGTGAGAGAAAACGAACCAGGCCTATATGATAAAGGGAATGATAGAGGTGGGTAATGGAGGCAGGGCGTTGAAGACCCCAGTGCTGTGGTGGCCTTGGACAGGTTGATGTAGTTCTAGCAATGAGCAGCTCATAAAAAGTGCTATCCGTAGGCCTTAGGAAGATATTCTATCTCTCTGCTGCTAACGGCACAGCCTAAAATCACCTGCTCCATCAAAGTCAGACCCCCCTCTATTACATAAAATGCACCAGGAAAACAACAGAGGAAACAATAGGACTGTGTGTGTGTGTGTGTGTGTGTGTGTGTGTGTGTGTGTGTGTGTGTGTGTGCATGTGCATGTGTGGTGAGACATTAGTGTTATTTAGCAGGAGGATTGGGAGGCTCAGTGCAAGGCAGGTGGTCATGGAGGAGTAGGAATTTTACATTGAAGCTCCGGGTCATGATTGATTCCTCTGCATGTGTGTGACAGTCATATGGATGTATTTTCTTAAGGGAAACCTTATGTTTTGTTGAGATTGGCTTTGCCTCCTCTGTGTCTAGGATCCCATCTCACTACTGTTTAATCATTAATGATAGTGATTGATGGACATCTTTTCTCTTGCTCGAAAACCTACTGTAGAACGATGAATGAAAAAAAGTTACAATTGTCCTATTTGTACCTATGGATTGACTGAACTCCCTGCTTGATCACTTTAACACAAACTGCTGCAAAAACAGCAATAACAAAAGTCCAACTGGACTTATTTAGATCGGGTAAGGAAGGGTGTCAACTATAGAACCACGGGCGCAGAGCATGTGAATATCAACATTTATGAGCAATTTACATGAAATTAAGGCAAATCATGAAGTATCAAGATGATGAAACAATGTTAAAGGGATACTTCACCCAAAATCGGTAATTCACCAATTGTCTACTCACCATCATGCCAAGGAAAGGTTTGGGGAGCTTTCAGAGTCATCAAAACGCTTTTTGAGTTCCGGGGGGGTCCGGCTGCCAACAGATTTTCATATAATAAAAAAATAATAATTTGATCTCTGTTTTTAGCCTTGTTGTAGTATAGTAGTAGCTCCCAGTGGCTGCACGAGATTTGCTGCGAGATGTTCTTCCGTGTTTACATCCTACATCCAATGGTTTAAAACGACGAACAAACATCTTACGCCATCATCAACACAACAACAACGAATGCTCCAAAAAATAATGGTTTTCCTCAACCATTGTGAGGTATTTGGATGTTTCATAGTGTGTGTTTTGGATGATTCAAAAGTGAGCACTATCCGCCGCCATTATATGAAAATCTGTTGCCGCCGGACGCCCCCTGGAACTCCAAAAGCGTTTTGATGACTTTAATGAATTATTGATTTTGGGTGAAGTATCCCTTTAAATATGTTTTTGGAACTGTTAAAACGAGCCTGGCACCTCAGTGCTTCAAGAATCATTGGAAAGAAGTGCACAAAGAATTACAATCAGGTTAAATCAAGCCACTGTGCTAAAAGGAGGAATAGCATAAATACATGCAAATAAGTGATATAAAGTAAATATGTTGCAGCAACAACAGCAACCAGGCTTCGCCAGTACATCACATATAGGAACCCAAATCCACTCAATCTCTGTTTATGTGGGCTGCTAGAATCACAGTGCTGTCAAACTAATGGAAACACATGGGCAGAAGTCATACAGCGCCAATTAAGTCCGCAAAACATTAATGGAAGAAAAAAAAAAAAAAACCTGAAACCAGTGCAGCAGGGGATAAAGCTACATGATTATATACAATAAACAAATGGACACATGTGAAAGCAAAAATACCATATAAGTGTAAATGTACATTCATTTATATGCAGATACACACATTTACATATAGCGTACAGAAACCCAGTTACACACAAACATGCATATTTTCATGAACACAGATACAGTATAGGCTACAGTACACATGTATGCAATTATAAACACAAAGCATAAGCACTCTTGAATATGTATATACACATAAATAAAGCACATGTCAGATGAATTAAAATACACACGATAGTAATCTTTAAACAAACTCAGATATCATATACATGCACGGCTATTATCAGGCTTCAAACAACACTCTCTCTCATGCAACATGTATACGCTTCTTTTCCTGCTCCGTGTTTTAAGTTGAGACATTTTTATCTTTTCCTGGAATGCCTTTGGGCAACACAGCAGGGAGAGGAGGAAGGAGATGCATGTGGTTTACGCCATCAACAACAACAACAACAACGAATGCTCCAAAAAATAATGGTTTTCCTCAACCATTGTGCACCAAGAAAAGTGCTGCAGAGATGCGAGATGTGAACTTAAAGACAAAACAAAACAGAACCAAAAAAAAACAAAAAAAAACCTTGGTTCTATAATGAAGTGCTCTATAATAGTCTGAAAGCTTGGCGAGAAAAAGTTCCTCCTACGTGATGACAAAATGTCCTTTATCTTAATTCAACACACTCGACAGGTTGGAACTGAGAAAAAAACTCAACCCACGCAATGATTCCTTTGATGGAGTCTCCTGAGCAGGGATGAGAAATCAGTCTGACCCACGGTTCATTTATGTGTCTCTATATATTACGGCATTTGGAGAGGATCGCAACACTAGCAGCTGCGGCGTGTCAATCACAAGAGACTTTAAGAAAGTGTCTAATTGTGAGCCGTGTGACAATAAACCATGGTATAATCGCTGCAGTTATTATTATCACCATCTCTACCTCTGTGCCCACTGGCAGGTGTCAGTAGCTCCTGCGAATAAAATTTTCCCATCAACAGTTGATCTATATTGACCTACGTGCACAATTTGCTTGCTTTAAAGCTCTGGAAGCTCCCTGCCTTAAATTAAGACATCATGCTCTTAAATGTCTCCCACCTACTTTAAACCATTTCCACTGACAGTAACTATTTAATGGTGAACCTCGTGACTCATTTTAAGGTCGCGCTGTTGTCATCTGTCACATGACAATGGGGGCACTTTGCGTCTCTACTCTTCCTCCAGAGACAGAGAACTTAAATTTCCTCTCAGAGCTAATAGAAATTTAACTCTGCCCATAACTCTGCTGAGTCCTCGAGGCTCAACACTAGGCAGGGACCCTGGAGGAAATAGCTTCAGATGTCATTTACTTTACTGTTCTCTTCTTATCTTTTTCATTTCTTCCCCCTTCCCTGCTCCCATATCTTTTCATGATGTTTGCTGTCATTGGCAGTGGCTTGAGTGGCCACGTCGCAGAAATATTGATTTCTTCCGCAGCTTCTTCTTTTTTTTTTTTTTTCCTTTTCTCCCCTCTACAATCACTCCTCCTCCTCCTCCTCCTCCTTCTCCTTCGCCTTCTGTGTGTTGCATTCGAGGCTCTGGGTTGATGCCTGACCAACTCACTTCACTGGCAGCTCATCCTGCTTCATTCTTTTGCTCTTTCCATTTTTTTGTTCTTCTGTCTCCTGATTTTTTTTTTTTTTTCCCCAAGACTCGATTCTGACGTTACGCTGTGGCTTTGCTGTCTTCGAAAGCACTCTCCGGTATGGGCTGGCTGAGAGAAAGAGGGGGTGTGGTGGAGAAGGAGGTGGGGGGGAAGGGGGGGCTCTCTCCTCCATCACTTCACTGTACTCTTCCCTACATCCATCAAAGCAGCAGAGGCCTGTGTTCAGGCACTTGGCTTGCTGTCGACCTCAGCCACTGACGACTCATTCCCCCTGACAACACACAAATAACTGTAAACTTTTGCTATTAGTGAGGTCACTGCAAAGTGAAATGTCTTTTTCGAGGAGCGTTGACACAGACCTTGTCTTCTGCAAGAGAGAAAAGACGAGGATTTCCAATCTTTGTTTCAAAGAAGAAGCAAGAGTGAGTTGTTACAAACCTTTAATTTGAAGTGGCATTCATGTATATCATAGTATTTTTCGAAGTTCAGAGTTCGGCGTTCGCTGATTTTTTTTTCTTTTTACTTTTGAAGTGACTCTTAGTAACACAGAACAAAGGGATGAGTGCTGCCAGGACTTTAATGTCATAAAAAGCAAATATTGAATTTAAATATTTCAACGGGCACTAGACTGCAGATACTAAACTTAAAGCAACAGTTTGACCTTTTGGGGGATGTGCTTTCTTTTTTTGCTGTCTAGCTCAGAGTTACATTACTTTCATCTGTGGCTACTAGCCTACATGAAAGGCTATGATGTGTTGCCTGTAGTTTGATATCAATTTATGGACAGTGCCAAACAATGGCCATCAATAACATCAGTTATGATAAGACTGCAATCACAACCATATCAGTCAACGACAAAGTAACAAAGTCCAAAGGGACGTGGGTCAAAAGGTCAGATGATAGATGACAGACCAAATGACAATTTGGTCAAATCATCTAAACCTTGAAACCACTCTAAACCACCAGTAATAATCCCGCAATGCACAAGAAAACTGCAAACACACCCACAATAAGTAGGGCAGGTCAAACAGTCATTTTGCAATATTTTCTTTCAAACAATTTTGACCAAACTAGACACTTGACTTCAACAAATGTCTTTCTTTAGTGATCCCACCAGATCTCGTCAGTTAACATGGTGAGCACAGTGGTGTTGTAACTGATGCAAATCATGGCCGCATGAGCAAAATGCATAAAATGATAAACTGAAAACACCCTTTAAAAAGAGTTTTGTCAGCAAAAAAAAAAGAAAAGAAAAAATAATGCAAATGAATTCCATAAACTTTCACATCAAACCGCCTTGAATAAACAATTGACGTATTGACGCTTGAACCAATGCATCCCAACTTTTCTGTGTTTAAAAAACACATATTGGATTCTGTGACTGCTTCGTCTGATCACTAATGTGTATTGACAATAATGACTTTCCACCAAACAGATGCCCAGAGTCTGCAACTGAAGAGGACATTAGCATTGTAGCTTTACTAGCTCCCATTAGCAGTAAACAAATGCACCTGTCTCTGTTTACCATCTCTGCTATATTGCCTCTGACAACACACCGACGCCAAGTCATAAACACAGAGGAGGAGCAATTCATCTTTATTGCATGTAATCATTCTAAACATCCACATGGGCTGTGTGTCCCTCTAAGACAGGTAGGGAGGTAGCCAAATATTTCCCCAACCCCCCACCTCCACCTCCCCGCACGTGGCTGAGGTTCGGTTCATCATCTCGCCTCAGTGATCCCACCGGTCCGCACACTCAGGAAGTATGTCAAGTTCACCATGTGGGTTTGTAGGGGGGATTTGTGTTTCTCCCCTTTTTCTCTTCAACTTGCCTATATGCGTTAACAGCAGGTGTGGTGCTACACAGGTTACAGTAGTTGTGTGATATAATGGCTTTTATTAGCGAGCATGATTAAAGTCAACCAGGAGATGGAGCGGGCAGGTGCTGGGCTGATGAGCAGAGTGACAGTGTTAATAGACTGAGGCTCCAGGGAGGTGGCCCCCGTTTGCAGCACCGATCCGTCTTGATTTCTGCACATTGCCTTCTTCAATTACACTAAGTGTTTAGCTCTAGTCATCGGCAACCGGGGCATGCTGCATAGACCGTCGCTGGGGATATAGCAGGACCGTATCCATACATTACACACAGTACGTTATGCATGAAAATAAGAAATACAAGTCAGACGTGCTATCATTTTGAAATGCTCCAACTTTTTTTTTCTCTCACTCTCTCTCTCTCTCTCTGCTGAATTTGTTAGTAGCAGCAGTGTCTACAGTTGCCTGATTGGATATGAAGTGCTAGCCTGTAATCTGTAGAGGCTGCTGCACTATCTCTAAGATGTGTCCAGGCTCTTCGCTCAGCAAGAAGAGAAAGATGATGCAGAGATAAGACATTGAGGGATACTCTCTCTTCACAGGGGCACAGGGGGAATTAAAGGTGTCCTCTCCCATCTGAAAAAAAAAGGTTATTATCTTCATCACCTAGCCCCTGCACCTGACACCACGCAGCACCTTTACTCAAGATAAGACCTAATCTAGACTCTTGCTTATGTCTTTATTTACTTGTGTCAAGGTTATGAGCTACAGTGCACAGAACACACTGTCCCTGTGCAATCAAACCTGACAACACAGAGCTGGATGAAAAGAAAAATAAATTGATGCTTTCTGTGTGTTACATGAGTATATAATAGGGTTATCGTTGAAGAAGAAGAAAAAAAGACACACCAATGCACTGTTAGGCTTCAAAGAGCCTCTTAAATTCAGGTTATCGACTTTCGCAAAGTGAAAAACAAGGGGAATGCAACTGCACATTAATTAGGACACATCGTAGGAGTCGAGTTTTCCAGTGAAACTAATGTAAATGAAGCTTATAGTTGGCTGAATGATAACGACATTGACAAGGAGGAGGCTTTTGATGATTTCTTTGTTCAAACACCAAACGATCTTCCCGTGTTCATCGCGACAGAATAAACAACCATCAAGAGAAGAGCCGCCGACGGAAATGTACATTCTACCAGGTATAACGATTTACACATTAACCAAAATGGCCTCAGCAGCACATTGCGCCGCGACTGAGAGTCGATGTGGATTCCTCCTCTCGCACAGAGACCCGGCTTGTTATGGGGGAATGTTGATGACAGGCAGTGAATCTAAATTCCTATAGATTGTTTCTATAACCTTTCTCAACTGAGGAATAACAGCGACGTGATCCCAGCACCACTGCTCTTTAGATTGCTCCCTCGCTGTCACTTGACACAAATAAGACAGTGACGCCTGGGATGTGGCACCGCTTACCTCCGCATCGAGCGTGGGGAGGGTGGGGGACGTGCCATCTTTTTGACCCCCTGATGCATTTCAGAAAAGGTCAAGCTGACAGTCGTCATCTCATCAATCCACTGTTGTGACTCTGTCAATCTTTTCCCCGGGACCCCTCAGGAGTGTGGGAGCTTTAGAGAACAAATTTCCCGCATCCTGATTCTCCACCACCACCGCCCACCCCTTTCGTTTGCCTTAGAGAGATGGTGGGCTGAAGGGGAGGGTGAGGTTGAGGGGGTGGGGTGTGTGGGTGGAGAGGGGTGGGAGTTGACCTTCGTGACCACCTTATCTTGTGGAAAGGTCACAGCAAGGCCTCTTGAAAACCAGAGGGGTGGGGAGGGATCGATCTGGAGGCTTTCTTTTATTTATCTCAGTAGACATGCTGCTCCTGGTGTTCTTCCAGGCCAATGGTGAGGGGGAGAGATAACGATCTATTAGTGTTGCAGATATCCTCCTCCTTACCTCTCTCTTCCTGCATCCCCCCCTCTCTGTCCCTCGCTTACTCTGTTAGACACCCTAACTCTATAGAAGAAGCCCCTGGCCCTGAGCCAGAGGCATTTTGTGGAAGGAAACTTGGAGGTCATCAGAATGGGATGGTTGACATCCGGGGGGTCAACGCGATCAAGCCATGTCATTGCTTAATACAGTGTATATACGGAGGGGGTGAGAAATCAGGCCACCCTGAGAGAAGCTGCAGAGCTATTAGAACTGTAGGAGGAAAAAAAAAAAGAAAGGGTGGGGTGGAGGGGGGCATCACATACACTTTTCTGTCCCGTCCCCTTTGACTTTTGCAGTGCAGTGTATTAATGGCCCGCTCTTATCACCATTTATCATTTGAACAGTGCAATATATAGGAAGTGGTTGCATCAGTAGAGGGAAAACAAAGGCAGAGATAGAGACGTTACATGGTGAGATGAGTGTGTCGCTGAGAGCTCGGATGACTTAATTAAAGAGTTCTCTTTCCCCGGCTATAGCTGTTCTCAGGTCTGTGTTTTGTTTGGAGGGTGGAAAATGAAACAAATGACTCATTGACATCGCCGCTGACTCACACACATCAGCTCAAGAAGACGTCTTAAGCCCCCCTATAACACTGACGATATTCACGCAGCGTTTTCATTTTCCTGTTGTTGCGGCGCGCACGCACATATACAAAAACACTTATGCACAAATACACAATCATAAGTCACTCTCGTTTACACTTTTGTCTGCACATAACGCTTCTGTGCGTAGTAAAAAATCTCTCCGCCCAAACATGCTTTGAATATTTCTCCATTACCCCGCCATCATGGTCAATTAGGCCCCACTTTCTCTACCTTTTATCTCCTTAACCAGGGTCCTCATCTGCTGCTTGTGTCACGGGCCCCCTCAGATAAATAATTCAGTGGAGGAGGGGGAGGAAAAAAGGGAGGTGGGGGGGGTGGTTAGAGAATTTACAGCTCCCGTCTTACCCAGTCAGGCCGTAAATTCTGAATGAGGGGAAACGGGAGAATATAGTAGGGGAGAGGAGAAAAAGGGAGAAGGGGAAGGGAGATGAGGGAGGAGAAGGGCTGTGGGGAAGTGGTCCCCTGGGGGTCATAGTCTCACACAGGCAACATCATAAAGTCACCATTAGAATGCTGTATTTATAACAGTGGGTTTGCCCCGGGCGAGGGCTGCGATTCTGAGCCCCCACCCCACCCCACCCAACCCCCAAAAACACACACACACACACCGTACACACTCTTGCTGTCTCTGTCACACTCTCTTCACTATCCGTGGAACACACTAATCACACAAGTACACCCACACTCGTTCACCCACACACGTTCACATACTACGCAGCCAGCGCCCATATCCACATGATAATGTCATTTTCTTCAGTATTAGTAGAGTCTCTCCATAAAACACACACTGTGTCCCTTCTCCTGGCACAGCTGTCCCTATATATGGTGTTCAGCAGGGCGCCGGCATCACAGAATATCAATGGCTTAATGAGGCGAGGGCTCTTTCTGATGTGCCGCAACATTGACTCTTTGGGGGGAACACGGAGAGTGAAACGACTCTGTGAAGAGATAACAACGCCCCCCAATGGACTGCCGGCCAGCACCGAGCATGCTCAGTAGTGCCTGACTGTTGTAATACCAAAACATCTCAGCGTGCGGGGGTCCACTCCCTCTCTTTTTTTAAACAATACATCATCAGATCTGAAAGGCGACTGGGCAGTTTTGCATTTTAGGGTTACTCTCGGTGAAGATCTAATAAGTCTTACAGGCTTTATTAAAAGGAAAATGCCAGTGTTTATAATTCTTGGCTCATTTGTTTCATCCGTTTTTTCATTCTTGCATCATCCCTGGGCAATTTGCTGCTCTGTTAGTGTAATTTGAATCTGTTCCATTAAATTGACATTGTTAAGGACACATGATTCATGGCCATATCTACTCATGAATTCCTGCAAAAATTACGGCTAATTTAGAAGTTTTCAATCAGTACACATGGTCGGAATAATGTAAAATTACATCAGTTGTCTCCGGCGTGAATCCTAATGTAGTAAATGGACTTCTTTAACTTTTATGCTTTCCAAAGAAGTCCAAAGGAGCCATTTCTGAAATAAAAATGGATGCTGCTTATTTTACTGATGAATTATGTTCCTTTAACTGACAAGGTGTCTGCCTACTGCATATCTATATTTAATAAGCTTCTATGAGCAAGTGAGGTTAATGCGACTTTGAATTACAGCTCTATGACAAGTCAGCCATTAAACAACATATGGTTGAGTCAGATGTAGCGGAGGAAAGCCAAAGGTGAGCAGAAATATTCAGTAAAACCAGTAAACATAGCACAGTAAGCACACCAAATCCCCTGTGCCTTTTCATACACTCTGCTGAAAAGCAATAAGAGGAGGTACAGTACCTTTTGTTTATCTGTCCCACTCATGCGTTTATTGTCAAACCTTGTTTAGGAATATAATTTCCCTTTAACTGGCCTTTTGCTTTCCTGGCTCTCTTCAGGCGCTTTCATGTCAGCGGGCTACAGTGGGGCCACTGCCTTGGAATAAACTCCTTTTATTTAAAGCTAGCCAGAGGGGCCAGAGAGCCTGATCTGTCATTGGCAGTGTAATAAACAGAGAAGGAGAGTTCCACATAAACACCTCCAACCAATATGAACATCCCACTACAGGAAATGAAAATGTGGCCAAAGGAAGTTAACCCTTTACTGTACGTCTCAGCAGGGCGGTGGAAAGAAGGGGACCATCCGCTGTAGTAGTCCAGTGTTTTTTTTTTTTTTTTTGCTGAATGCCTGCGTACATCCCTTTGTCTGGGTTATTGTAGGGGGGCACTTCCTTAGGGTGTCTGAACATGCATTAATTGGTTGTCATGGAGAGATACGGTTAAATGCGAACAGGGTGGCGGTGTCGAATCCCATTTAATGAGAGAATAAAACAGTCTCCCATTGAAGGCAGATAGGGAGAACCGTATTGACCCGCAGTGGTGCTCGTGAATAACCAGTTGTCTCCCGCAATCGATCACAACACAATGAGAGACAACATGGAGGGAAGGGTGGCATGATTTGTGAATGACACACAAGGTCAAAACACATGTATAATGTGGTGTCTCGTCCTTTGCCATATCTCTGTAATTTTGTCCTAGATCCCCGCCCCCCACCGTGCCAGCACACACACACACACACACACACACACACTTGACTCTCCGGCTTTCTTCCCGGTGACAGCGCCCGCTCCGGCCTCCACCGTTCATCCACGCACGGTCATTAAGCTCATCGCTGTGCAATTCTCAATGAGGCAGCGCCAGCGACCGGGTTGACCCTTCGAGGGCACAACTCTGACTTGTTCCTCTTTCTCCTTCGTCTTCCTCTGTTCTCACTCGTCTTATTCCCCACAGTCTGCCTGTCAAAGGGCCAAAGCCTTGGCTGCTTGTTGCGCATGCTAACATCTCAGGCTGAAAGATGGGACGGAGAAGCAGAGAGAGAGGGAGACAGACCGAGGCCGAGACCGTTATAGCTATGGCCGCCAACCACCGACAGACTTTGAGAGCTGAGTGAATAAATGCCCTGTCTACTTGGGACAGGGTGCACTCACTCTCGCAACCCGGCACGCATGCATAAAACCCTAGGGGTCGGGGGCCAGGGAGTGGAGAGATTCTCTGCAGAGAGATTGATAACGCCCCCGGCTTCAAACAGCGGACAACCCAAGCAAGCCCAATGTGACTTTTAAAAACCCCAATGAATAGTGCATGGAGACAGGTCAAGGGCAAGATGAGTGGAGGGAGGGCCAAGGAGTTTTTCTTATCAATCAGGGAGTCAAGGGGGGAATGTGAGAAGACAAGCACCAAGCTGGGCTTGGTGAGTGTTGGGGGGTGGCGGCGGTGGCAGGATAAAGCTCTTTTTGATAGCTGTGAAATGGAGAAACAGATGCAGAGAGGTGGAAGGAGCATTATGGCTGGTGATAGTAAATACTCCAGGGTATTGAGCCTTTTAGGTTTATGTCACTGGTGTCATGTTGACCCAGCCTGACTGAAGTTAATCTGGGAGTTTTCAGAGGTGAGCAAAAAAACGCAAAGCAACGA
Organism: Trachurus japonicus; assembly: GCF_045865225.1. Lineage (NCBI taxonomy): Eukaryota > Metazoa > Chordata > Actinopteri > Carangiformes > Carangidae > Trachurus > Trachurus japonicus. The sequence goes on from NC_140911.1 coordinate 9,425,580, forward strand.
GAACAGAAAATTGTGATGTCTGGAGCCAGTTATAAAAATATTCACTAATGCATGCAGCTTATTTTTTTTTACCGTATTGTCGTCAGCCACATTCATCCTAGAGCTGTCGAACTAAGCTTGGAAAGATTACATGAATAATAAAAAACATGTATTTTCATATTTTTGCATTCTCTCTATCTAAAAGTTTTACAAGACATATCATAGCCTGATGACCTAAAGTAAAAAGAACAAACTCGTGAGCCAGTGGCTGATTGAAAATGATGCCCTCTATTCAAAGGGGGCCGCAGAGAAGAATAACAGGTGGGAAGGGCTTTCATAATGGCAAATCAATATAGAGAATCTACAGCACAGTGCTGCCTAAATGCCACCCCGCCCTTTGGCCTCTTATCAGCACCCAATCACAGGCAATCAAGCTCTTTTAAAGGCTGATTTAACCCTGATGAGCCCTAAGCTGGATGAACCTCACAGAAAGCAGTCACTTTGACACACACACACACACACACACACACACACACACACACACACACATACACATATACACACGCATGCACGCGCACACCCTCACACACAAAAACACTGTCTGCAATATTGCGGCAGAGATTAAAGCCACATGAAAGGGGAAGAGACAAAGGTGACGTCTCCTCTTTTCAAATGGCAAGAGCGTGGCTTGACATGAAGCGAGTGGGTGAGTTCCTGGGTGAACAAAAGGCTGGCGCCGTGTGAGAAAAGGGCAGAGGCGGGAGCAGGGCAGCAGCGGTGGTGGTGGTGGTGGTGTAAGGGGGGGCAGGCTTTAATTAAAAGGATTATATTGAGGTGCACAGTGCTGCAGAGGAGCTGTCCACTGGGCCCAGATTGACTACAGTAATGAAACCTATCCCTGTCGGAGGAGATGGAGGGAGAGCAAGAGAGGAGGTGGAGGAGAGGATGTAGCACAGAGAGGGTCAAGAAATTATAGAGGAATGGGTTTAGAAAGAGTAAACATCAAGAACAAATGCATGTAATGAGGGACCATCAACCACTATTGGAAGATGGGGGCATAAAGTAATAAATATACAAGGTCATAAAGAATAATAACAATGAATGAACTACGGCATTAAATTAGAAGTTCTTGTAGATTAAAGTCATTACAGATACGCTTCTGGCCAAGTGAGAGTTTCCCTCTTTAATGTAAATGAATGCTAAGTTTGGCATATCCATCCAGTGCCTCTGCTTCTCATTAATTTTTATCTCTGCAGATATAATGAAGTCATAATAGCAGGGAGTCTGATGAGTTGTCAATTAGAAACTTGAATGATCCCTGTCCTGAAATAAAAAAAGACCCAGGGAGAAGGTTATTGATTCTACTGCTCTCTTTAACTCAGTGGTTGGCATCGCTGACTGAATCAGTGCACACTCATTCCTACCTGCTTCTGTCCTTTATTCTCACTATCAAATCATCTTTTAACCGTATGTAATGAGGATCAGCTTTTGAAAGAGCACCTGACATTAGAAGAAGATTTTTCTTTTTGTCTTGTTAAACCTGTGTATCCAGGTTAGGTCGTTTTACATTATAGATTTTTTTTTCTTTTTTTAACATGCAACAAAATCAACATAACAGACTAACTCAAGAATTGTACTGTCACACATGGCCACTTGCAAACTTTTCAGCATGGAGATAAGTCTCCCCTCTCTGTCTGCCTCTGACTATATTTGTGTTATCATCCCAATCCGTTGTGTTGTGTGGAACTGCATGACTTCCCACCGCTGCTGACCAAGATTAACATTATCTCTGACCACCCTGCCAGAAAACCAGACTCTGCAGTAAATGAATTAGATAGAGGCAAGACAGAAAAAGTATAACTTTTGGCACCTACTGTCTGTTACATTCCCAGGTTTGCCATTTTCATTATGTTTGTATCTTATACACACTATGAACCATCAGCCTGACCAAGCAAATAAACACTGAACCTGTCATTCTGGATGCTTGTAATAGGGGGGGAGAAAAACCATGGTAATGTTTAGTGGGCTTTAGCCTATTTACTACATTTTATTCATGCTTTATGCTACGGTTGACCACTTTGTAAAATATACTAACAATGTAGCTCCTGCACTGACAATCCAATATGAACCTATTTACACAGTCCATGATCTGAAAAATAAAACAAAACAATAAAGCAGTAGCTACAAATAAATCTGTGGCTCACAGGAATTCAAAGCTGATTCAATGCAATGTCGTTGTTTTGGCTGTTCACTAATAATGATGATGAAAATATGATGTGACCTTTTATTACCAGAATTTTGTTTTCAAAAAATGAATCAGAAATGCTTCAGGAAATGATGTTTCCTGTTGCACAAACAATAGCAAACACAGGCAGCAGAGATGCACTGCTTCTGTTTTGGCCGGTCCCTACGGAGGATGAATTTTTCACTAAAATGCTGCTCACTGGGTATTGTTTACCTCAGTCCCTGGGTCAGTATCATCCCTCTGACTTTAGTATTTTCAATATCTCTGCACAGATACGTGTCCCTGTGAATAAAACAGTACATTCTATAAACAAGAGAGAGTCGGGGGCCAGTAGCATTTGCTGCTGCTATCATCACTATAGCGTTACTTGCCTCTCCTTGACTGCTGTTCTTGGGATGTTTACAGTTAGAGAAGCTTGTGGTGCCCCTGGTAGATTACAGTATATGATGAGGCATAGCGATGATAAAACGTAACAAGGCAGCAAGAGTGAGACAAAAACAAACACCATCATAGGGGGATGCTAGTATACAGGAAACTATAGCTATAAATGCTATAGTATTTATTCCCATTGTGGTGTAGAGCATAGCAAAACCTCCAGACTCCTGTGTTGATTTTAGGCATGTCTTTTAAAAAAAAAATCTGTCTATTAAAACCCTGATAAAAAGATTACGATATGTGTTTAAAAATGAAAATTCCTTAACTTTAGACGGTATTTGTTAGACGGTAATAACAGTGTTAACTTTCCATAACTAATAATAGAAACAACATAAACTGCTACTTTTATATGCAAATCAAACTTAATTCTCCTCTGTCATATTCTTGTGGTTTGTTGACCCAACCTCCTCCTGTCATAATAACGACAGCTGCCATAACGACAAAACGTAGGCTAACTATGGCCCCTGGCAACCTGCTGTGCAAACTACCCATATGGACTCATCATCTCTTGCAGGACTGTCTCTTTTCTGAACACCCCATCATACAGTTGTGATTCTACATTTCATTGTGATTTTTGGTTTCCACAAATGTGTTTATCTTTCCCTAAAATAATCATCTCAGTGTCAAGAACATGTCAGCAGCACAGAGTGAAAAATCTAATATTGAAACACAACATTTGTTAGGAAGATGACTTACAATGTCTTTGTGAGCGCTGGGATGATTCTGTAAAATGAGACCATATGTTATATTTTATGTCAGCAGTAAATACATTGGATTGAAGTGTTTCCCAGACATTTGGGCTGTGGCTAACATATTGCCCAGAATTATTTATGTCTGCATCACATCTGTGTCTCTGAAACTAGTTACTCTGTTTCCATAATTTTCACGGGTCAAAATCTAGCTATATAACAATGTCGTTATCAAACAAAAAAACAAAAACAATGTGTGAGTTCTGGGTGGTTGTGTTCAGAGCAGTTTTTATAGCAATAGACTGATCCATCATTGCACGCTGTCTGTTTCTTCATAAAATTAGGCTATAATGCACAGAATATGGCCACTCTGCTGCAGAAACTACAGCATAGTAGGCTACTGCCATGCTACAGAAGCCTTAATAAAAAATAATGTGCAATATTATTTTACATCTTGTGCCTTTAAAAAGGTCACTTACAAGAAGGCATCTGCCAGAGAAAAAATAAATAAACGTCCCTTCCTTATAACTGCTTTATATACTGCATTTTATTTTGAAAAACTGTTTTGTAATGTGAAACAAAGCTTTGAATAAAATAAAAAAATAAAAAAATAAACGTCCCTTCCGCCGTTACTTCACGCCCCGGACACACCTCAAGCTTCAGCCAATGGCGTCCTCTTAACAATACCCGCCAAAATGTAATGCGTAAGAGCCAAGATGGCGGCTCACGATACCTGAGTCGTAGCAGCAGCAGCGGCAGCAGCAGCAGCAACAGGTCAGCACTGTGCCTATCTCTGGCTTTTCAACATACAGTAGTCCGCGGTCGTGTCGGATTAATATTCCCCCTCCTCCTGCATGTGGATTATAAAACCTGGACCCATGTCCGATTATTGAAGCTACACCTGGATTCATGGATCTCCTGAGCAGCAGCAGCCAGACAGCCATGGTTAAGGTAAGTCAGATAACTGGAGACCAGTGTTGTTAAAGCAGAGATCCTCCATTCGCTTTTCTGGTAGCTAATAAGAGTTACTTGGATGGAAAAAAGGGGAATTTACCTGACCTGAAGATGTTTTGTTGAGCAAGAGGTGTCACTTTGACTGTGTTTTACTGGACTGAGTTTAACAAAACTTTTTGTTTGTCGAATTGAACTGTCTTTGTTTTTTATGGTGCTTACCAGTTGCTAACAATTGTAAAAGACTGTTTTGTGTTCATGTATTTCAAGGAGCTGTGTCCCTGCTCTGAGTAGTCCAAGGGCTGGTTGGTTGTTATTTTTCTGCTGGGATTTGTTGTTTGTGGGTGTGTCTCGTTTGAAAGTGGAAGCAGAGTTGCTGCTGGACTGGACAATGTCATCCCATTTATTGTTTTATTAAATAGGCTAGGTGAACCCAGGACACTCAACTATGGCTAGTAGGCCTAGTGGCTAACACCTTGCCTGTTACACACTTTTGTTTTAGGTTGTGTAAGTGCACAGCAAACATTTACAAACTGGAAAACGCTGAAACTAATTGTTTTTTTAGGCTATATGACCTTGTGACATCATTCTGTTGTGTTGTGTTGTGTTGTGTTGTCAGCTGTCTCTTTTGCTTGTCATGGTCAGGCCTTGTCTTGTGGTTGATTGATGCAAGCGTATATAATACAGGGTCTATGGTAGCTGAGTTGTGTATCCTTGTGGGGGTTTGACCTGATGAAAACTCTGTTTAAAATTGTTGGGTGAGCAACACTAACTCAGAATTTCCTTTTCTTTGTTAAGTTGGCAGCATTTTTAAATGGTAGTCCCATATTTCACAGATAACTGGTGATGATAATGTGAATATTATGTTACCAGAGAATGACAGCGGGGGATTGTGACTACTAAAGGTAGCAACTGCTCAAAAGTTGCTTATGTGTTGGCTTAGCATTGCAGAAAGGCACTCCTCAAGTGAGTGTGCCTGAAGAGGTATGAAATGAATTTCATACCTTTTCCCCCCTCCCTCATTTGCTCGGCGATTTTTAGCTGGGCTCCTCCGCTCAAGCTATGTGTCTCACCATTACAGAGCTAATCCATCCATGACAATGTTCAATTTCCTCTGGGGAATATGGAGTGCAGTGGGGACAATTTGCAACCCTGTGGCCCATCTAAGTAGCATTAACGACAATGCCCACATCCCTCAGAGCCGGAGATTTGTCTGAAAAGAGAAACTCATATAACCAGAGTGGTTTGATTTGGGCTGATCTTCCTGATGCTGTGATATAATCTTCTATTACAGGCACATTTTCTGATATGAGGGAGATCAGGGAAAAAAAAATCTTTAGACAAGACTTGTTACAGGTACCAGGGCATTTTTACAAATCTCATATTTGTAATGCAATTGAAAGAAAAATATAGCCTATTTTGTCGAGAATTTGAGTGATTAACCTTTGCTGATCCTGCCTACACCATGTTGCTTTTCCTCATATTGCTTTGCTTTTTATACAGTAGCTATAGCCTATATACAGTATATTGCTTAACTGACGGTTAGTCACAATAAAAAAAAGTGAGCTCACAGCAAATACACAATGTAGAGTGATAAAGGTTGCTCTCAACCAGCAACTCTGCTCCTCTATTTTCGACATGGTTGCCCTCAGTGGGAATAAAAACCTTGTTCTGGCATTTGCCACTATCAGAACTCATGCAAATGGCCCCTGACTTGAGATGCACTGTGTGCTTGTATCAGTATAGGTATATACTACGAATGTTAAGCCATAACAATACAGACTCCTGATTAAAGTAGAAATATTATTACATCTATTGCCCCCATCCAGCCGTGTATTCTTTGTCCTAATATAGCTGCCGCAGTTGAAACCGTGTTGTGCTACTACCTTTCAGTTGCTTCCAAAATGTGCATCTGTCTGGCCTTCGGTGAGCCTGCTCAATACACTATCGACAGACCAATCATTCCACAATCATGCTCAGCACACCATCTTTATTACTGATTATTGACCAGGTCATCACTGCCCGCATGGCACCTTGCACTGACATCAGGTGCCAGGAGAGCGAAAGAGAGCAAGAGCGAGAGAGACAGAGACCCCGGAGTGAAAGCGAAGCTGGGAATCTGTCAGCACTCTGATGAGCTGATCTACCGCTGAGTTTTGGATTGCTAAGCCAGTGACCTACAGGTGGCAATTAAATGTCAAGACATTTGGATTCCAATTCTGGTCTGTTGCTGAGTCACATAAGTCATGCGGTAAATTTTAGACGTGTCAAAGAAGCGAGATCGTTTCTATCAGATGTAAGTTGTTGTCTACATCACGCCCCCGTCCGTCCTGGACTCGGATACAGATGCCCTTCAATTATTTGTCACTCAGTGGCCGAGAGACTCACTGGCTCCAGCAGTGAAGGACTCTCACAGAAAACTTGAGGCTGTGCTTGTGTTGCAGGCTCTGCTCTGGGTTTATTTATACATTAATATATAAAATATACAGTAAACTTTGAAATATACATTCTAATTCATAATGCTGAAAATGTATTCATGCTGTATGTATAATTGAATCATGCATTGGTAATGGTTAAAGGTTTAGTTTCACCCACCATAGTGCTATACAGCAGAGCCTTGCAGTTGAGATGATGACACTTTATTTGTGCTGCCAAAATACAAAAAATTATACATCCAGCCTTGTCCCAGTTCTATACCACACACTTTCTGTAAAGACACTTTGTACTAATTTTCATGGTGTACTGTTTTTTTTGCCGTTAAACGCCCAGCACATTTCACAGTGTTATACCAACAGGAAATGATACATTACTCTGTGAGGGCAGAGATCAAGCTGTTTCATCACCATCCTCAATTACTTTCTTCCACCTGTGAGCAGCTCATCCATTTCCTTTGTGCAATACACCATCCACCAAGGCACACACACACACAAAAAGCGAGGGATTTTTTTCCTTTTTTCTTTAGTATGTATTCTGTCTATTTTGCCTTGTGCTTTATTTTGTCAGTTTTTCCACAGTGAATGCACGACATTGCTCAGAATCCGAATGAGTCTGTGACACATACTGTGGCGTCCTAACATAGATGTGTGGTGCCTCGGTTATACAAGTCTAGTTTAATCAGACGGCTGGAGTGCTATTCAGTCCTTGGACCTGTGTGATTGCAAACAGCTCTGTTCTGAGAAATGTCTCTTTCCTCAAGGCATTTCTCTCAATTTTCAGCTCTCCCATAAATATGAAATTCCAGCCATTGTTTTGGCGTCGCAGCTAAAAATTCAGAGACGGAGATGTCAAAAACCCTGAACCTTGAAACTCTGAATAGGGATAACTAGGGGGACTTTAAAGTCCTGAGTTTAATCACAAGTCTATGTGTGTTTTCAGCATGTTACATACAGTATACGTCTGAGAAAATCTCTGTAACTATTCCCGTGTTTACTGCGGTCTATAGCATGCGAGGCGATTAATTCAAATACTGCCCAATAAACAGACACACGCACACATACACACACACAAACAGACACACATGCGGGCATATTTCAGATATTGATGTTGTGTATTTTCCCATTCTCATCACATATCATGTGTGTGCTGTTGGCGTTATAAGCTGAATGTCAATGAGAGTGTGTGAGACATCCTGACATCTACAGCATCTCCAAGGTCAGCATCTGAATCAGCACTACACTTCAGTCAGCGTGTATCCATCAAGCCTTTTCTTGAAGGAAGATCCGTGACATTCCCCGACCGTTTGTTTCTGTCACTCAAACACGGTGATTTGAATCAATGATCTCGCGCCAGCTTGCCTTTAATATACTCAGGTGACAGAGGCGACTGTTCGGGTGATCCCTTGCCCAGAATCCTTTGAGGTTGACAGATCTCTCCGCGTACCACAATCCCCCTGTGGGATTCAAAGGTTGGAGTTTGCTTCTTTATGGAGTACAGAGCTCGGATTTACAGCTGTTGCATCTGATAGAGCCGCTCTCCACTCGTCACCTCTCGCTATAGCCAATGACCAGGTGCCCTGCAGCTGCCAGTGTGATTCACCAGAAGTGCTTGTCAGATGGTCCAACAGCCCCACCACCACCATCAGCTCTCCACCCACCCACACAGATAGACACATACATACACACACAGACACGATTCAAGTCAGAATTGGTATGGAGGGGAGGGGGGGGACTGTGTCTGACAATTTCTGTGCATTTTTCGAAAACCAATAATCCGACATTCACACCCACTTTGCACTGTGAATGGCCTCTCTCGCTCCCTTTTTCCATTTGTCACACAAGTTACGAGTTATTTCTGTCACTTTTCATGTGAATAACTGAGTGAATAACCGAGCGCAGCGGCGCGAATGCCTTCCAGGAGAGACTGTCTGAAAACGTCTGCCAAATGATCACATCTCCACCCTCTTTATGACAGCTGGCTTTTCACTCCACCTTCCTGTGTGGCCTTTTGAAACAACGATAAACACTTCTGATTTCCCACATGGTCGGACACTGTGTCGTGTGAACTACTTCTCCTTCGCTCATGTGTGCAAGTCGACGTACAATAAGTAGGCTGCCAAAAGAGTTGTTCATAAAGCGGAGAGAGAAACAATCTATTTAGTTTAGTTTTTGGTTTTTTAACCAAAAATAGTACTACGACTGTTGGGTGTTTTGATGCTTTCTTTTTTTGCACCATGACATCTTGTCTCAGCTCTAATCCATTGTAACCAACATGATTGTGGGCTAAGCACTGCTTTTGATCTCTGTGAGAGAACAAACTACAAACTTTATACAGCTGCCTCGTCGTCAAGCCCTCGGATGAGTGTTTGATTTTCACAAAGATAGACTTTTTGGGCGGAGAGAATCACTTTAAACTGCGCCCAGTGGCCATATTCGTCATCTGAAAATGAATAATAAAGCAGCATATGTGAGGTTGACTATTAATATCAGTGACTTTTGTTGTAAATACTTCACACCTCCAAGAGTAGAACCAGTGCAGAATACTATAAAACTGCATGATATGAGCATTTAGACGACAAAGGGAAGGGATTTAATTGCAGCGTTAAAACAGTAAGCAACATAAAGTGATGTGTTGTATTGGCAAAGTCACGCAGAAACACAACTGAGCTGAGACAGAAGTGATCAAAGATGGATTTGACTTATATTATTGCTACGATATCTGCAGCTCAGTGAGTGAACATGTGTCTCCTTGAGCCGAGCAACAGAACAACAGAGAGACAAACTGCAGTAATGATGTGATGAGTTGTGATGAAATGTCCAGAGACAAACCCTGGATTGTGTCCACACACACGGTGACTAATGGAGAAACTGCTTGGACAGTGTGACAGCACCCGTGGTGATTTAACTGGGATACGAGGACAATTTGTGGTTCACAGCTGGACGGCTCCACATTCAAGTAAAAAACTCAATAAAAACTCTGCAAGACTAGTCAGTCATAAAATTCATTCACATCATCACTCACATTACCGTTACTGCAGTGACTGATAGAAATAGTGAATTGGATTTTTAAAGAGTTTTTTTCTTTCTTTCTTTCCTTCTTTTTTGCACTGACTTTTTACTAATCTTTATAGTGCTTACATTGCATTGTGGAAATTGTCAGCTTGTCTCAGTTATCAGTAACTTACACCAGTAAACAACTATAGATGCTCAGTGTGTCTGCTGGGGAAGATCTGCCACAGGCAAAGTGTTTGTGTCGTCACTGGCGTATTCACCTATAATAAAGAAAAATGCTATAAAAAGGACTCATGAAAAGCGCATTCTACCTAAGAGTACTGAAAATGGGTAGGAAAATGAGTTTGATGCTACCAAATAATGAGGAGAAATATGCATGCTGGCAACTCCAGCTAATTAGTGTGGAACACCAGGATTATGAGTGATATAAAATGCATTAAGTGCCAGCAGAGTAATTTGTGATGTAAGACAGTTTGCAACTTTAAGGCCTGCCTGTTGGGACCTGGTGGGGAATAAATGGAATTCATGTTTGCATACATTACTGTTGTAAAGTTTTATAAGCAGAGTGCTGAGCTGATTACACATTGGCTGCTACAAGAGAGCAGCCATTAGCATTGTTCTGCAGCTGTCAGAAACTCTTATCCAAAAGCCAGTAGTCAGGCGGATACTTGTGCATCGGGGTCCTCGGAGAGCCATCGCCAGCGGCATTACTGTCTTCAGCAGGTCATTGAATGTGCCACACAAGGCTTTAGGTTCTTGGCCTTGAAAGATGGCTGCGATCAATAAGGTGTCACCTGGTCGTTTAGGAGAGGGGTGGGGGGGGTGGGGGGGGGGGGGGCTCTGAATGTGATGTGGCCTGAACTTCAGGATGAGCAGAAAGCCTATACGCCGCTCTTAACTTCTGTGCCACCACCACCACAGCTGGATGTGGACATTTGCTGCCGCATACATTATCTGCATGAAATATTCAGTGACAAATGGATTCTCAATCCATGTTATTTGTATAAAGCCACAGATGAAGTCCACAATAGCTTTGACCTTGTGTCATGCACAGCTCCCCATCAACCCCTCCCTCTCCCCCTTCTCTCCCGCCTCAACATACCCAGCCTGTTTTGTTTACTATGCTCAACCTGAGGATTTACTGCAGGGCCAAAGAGTAATTGTGCATATAATGTCAAGGACTGTTGTCAGTATCCATTCATCATGCCCACATATGGTATACATGGCTATGTTAAATATACATGCTCCCATGAAATATACATGACCATGGTATGCATACAAAGCCCATGGCTGTAGCACGAATGATTAGAAACCCCACCTTTGAATTCATATATTTCCAACTCAGCCACAATGATAACATCTATGGCCGTGTCTTTCTTTTTCACCTATTTTCAAGAAACAGTATGAAGGCTGATGTTTCATATGGAGGACAACATATTTTTTCATACTAATCCATCTTTATGTAGTAGTATAGTTTCTTTTCTTTGCTATTAAAGTCACCGTTTGTAGGGATTGATTTGAGTAATGATTTTAAAAAACAACAACAACAAAAAAAAATGTTTTCAAATCTAAGTTTGGAGAATTGAATAAAATGCCAGTCTTGTTTTGGGCAATGTTAAAGCACAAACGTCACCTCTACCCAAAGAATCATGAAATACCAAAATGGCATAGACTTTATCCGTTTTTTTTTTGTTTTTTTGTTTCTGAGCTCAACATGAAAAACAAGACACTGTTTTATATAGATGACTGATGGATAAATTAGTCTTTTAAAGCTTTTTGAATGGTTATGATGCTGCTTTTGCCCAGATGGGGCCCCCTTAGAACAGAAAGGGTTAATTTGTTAAGGAGGAGACAATGTGTTTGAGAGAGTGAGAGTGTTGGTGGGGAAAGGGTTCCCTATTATCAGGGGATGAGAGTGCTAATAAAACACAGGAGCTGCCAGGGTCCAGAGGTCAGATGCACATGTAATGAATGGAGAAATTTAACTCATCCAATTATAGGGAGCCAAGGCAAAAATCCATACTGTTACTCTGGGCAGAGCGCCCAAATGCAAAACTAATAATGTCAAGCAAAGCCCCAGCTTTGTGTAATGTGAGTGTGTATGTGTGTGTGTGTGTAGTGTATGAGTGTGTGTACAGGTGTGTTAGTGTGTGTGTATACACTCACATTTGCAAGTATACACACCGGGTGTGCACTTGCAATACAAAAGATTTACAATGAAGTGAGAGTGAGCAGGATGTGTGCAGCGGGGAGGTGAAGGTGTTTTATAGTGTATTTGTGTGGTGTGTGTGTTTTTTGTGAGCTCAATTTCTGCAGCAGCTGCTTATAAGAGCTTCTCATTTGAAGATGCTTGAATTTTCCTGTAGCATGGCGCAAACTAAACAGAGAGGTCAATAAGCAGGGGGTGTAATAACAGCTGATGTGTTGTTGTGATGTGTGTGTGTGTGTGTGTTTTTTTCTTTTCTGGATGTCGGTTTGTGGAATTTGGTCATTACAAGCATGAAATCTAACTCACCAGTACCATGAATAGTACAGTGTGTGTAGAGCTGGAGGGAGGATTATGATAATTCACTTTACGGACATTATTCATGCATTTAAGTGTCTGGATTAAAAAAAAAAATCAGATGCTAATTCCGCTGATGTTGAATATGTTAACAATTACGATCTCTCAGCTTTGGCCTGATGAACGTCGGTGAACGTTTTACCTTCAGAATACAAACACAGATGAAGATGTGCACAGACCTTTGACTTAATGACCAACCATGTAAACAAAGGCTCAAAAAGGGCAAGCTTGTTATTGAGGAGACACTTTGATTAAATGAGCAGCGCGCTGATGAAATGATTAAATTTATTTGTCGTAAGAAAACAAGGGGAAGAGAGCGGAATTAAAATCACACCACTGATCCATTTTTTCCAATTTTTATTTTGATTTTTTTTTTTAATTGGGAGCCTTACCCCCTTGGAGGCAAAGTCATTAGGCCTTATACATAACCATTGCTGCCACATTAAAATCACATTACACAACAACGATAATCATTGCATTCAATTACACATGGTAATAAATACCCGACGCCATCTCCAGTAAATCCATTAGCCTGGGAGACACACACACACACACACTCAAACGCACAAACCGGGGCAGGAGACAGCAGACATTAGGAGATCTGGATGTTTGGACCTCTGGTTTCACACCCGTGTTGCCACTGACACCTCTTGTTTACTTTGTCTGAACGGAGCATGCGGAGGTGTCACAGAGATGTTTACAATCACATTTGCCATTCATGGCACATACATTTTTATATCGCACGTCTTTTTTCATAAGGCGTAAATACGGAGGAGAGTGTCAGAGATGGAATAATAAAATAAAAGACCCAATTCAACAAAGGTCAACAGCTGGAATTTAAATGACGTATACAATAGGCTTCAGTCCAGTGATCCCTCAGGAATACATCAGATAGGTATCATTTACTGCGGCTCCATAACATATTTCTGCTACATTACTCTTTCAAAAATTCAGTGCAGCTTGCACAACTGTATTTCATCACTCATGTACTGTGAGCTTTTAAGATTCCTAAGTAAAAAAAACAACAACAAAAAAAGAAAAAAAGCTGCACTTAGTGGTATTCATAAGCTGTATGTGCTGTTCATCTATCACTCAAATGATACGGAAAGAGAAGAAACCCCTATAAAGTGCACGATCTGCCATCTATAAAAAGCTGCAGCCTCAACTCGGTAATAGATGTGTGACTGTGTGATGTGAGGAGCCGGCTAACGCGCACAGCAGGTCGCCGCATGCACACGTTTTAGTGTTATTAGTAAAAGGAAACAGACAGAACCGAAAAAGCCTAACGAGAGGATCCTGTTATACAGTCTATATGGGAAACATAGTGGAAACACACACACACACATATATATACTCTGTGCATTTCATTTTCATATCTCCTGCTCTGAAACGCTCAATATTTCCCCTCCACCCTCGCCTTAACAAAGCTCATCCTACACTGCTCCACCTCTCCCTCTCCTCGCCTTCAGCCCGCCTCTCTCCCCCTCTTTGCTTGATGGCAGCCTCACTTGTAATTAACTGTTATGTGGGGGATTGATTGCGGACAGCTTAGCATTGACCAGCTTCATTATGGAGTCCCTTCAAAGTGGGATTCTGGGCCTGCCAATACTCCTGAGTTTATTTCAGTGAAGGGATCAATAGCTAGCGCATTAAAAGCTTTATTTGGGCTTTGTCCGCCCCTCGAGTACCTTTGCCCCGGCTGCTCCGTGGATCTTTCTGGTACCACCATGATGGCTGCCTCAACCTTTCAGGGATGGGAAGGCGGCATAACCAATGGCGTCTTTTACTGCATCATGTAGTGGTGTAGAATCTTAGAGTGGGTGAAAAAAAAAGAAAAGTATATATATACACATGTATCAAGCTAGCAGTTTGCTTGGCTTCATGCAGTGTGGTGTACTTTCTTTTGTGGATATTCTGGGGATTACTTTGATGTAGGCTGATAAACATTGCATCTACAAGTAAGGCAAATGCTCCAACTGGAGTGGTACATACTGTAGATCTTTCTGGGTCTTTTTTTTTTTTTTTTTTTTAAAGTGCTCATCCAGATGTTGTGATATGTGACAGGCAGTCGCTGCAGTGCAGACACCCTGCAATGTTTCCACTCCGCCAGTGGAGTACAACAGTAGCAGCCCGGCGCTCTGTTTCAGTGCTTACTCTACAAACAGCATGCTACAGCACTCCTCCATGAAAGCATATACACATTGAGGTATCTGGGGACTCTCCCTGTGAGACGCACGCACACATGTATGTATACGTACACACACACACACACACACACACACACACACACATGGGGTGGCCCTCTGATGAGATATCATTTTGTCATTTAGCATGCTGTGTTACAAGATGTATCTCCCCGCCAAAGCGTCAGCAGCAACCCCAGCTCTGTCCTTGTCTGGTGTTTCCCTCAAGGCTACACACACCGCAGAGAAGCCACACACACCCTGGGAGATGGAAAGAGCATAGCTGCCACATTATAAATGACTCCAAGAATCTCTCTTCCTCTTTCTTTCTTTCTCCCTCGCTCTCTTACTTGTACACTTGCTTCTTTTCTCTCTACGCACACTTTGCGCGCGCACACACCAGTTGCCAGCTGAGACCATTACACAGATATTCTCTGTGACTGCCATGTGGATAGAAATGATGACCTTACCCTGGAGCTTTTGTTCTTTACCTCTCTTAACTCCCTGAAATGGATCTAACCAGTGAAATACCAGGTTATCCTCTCCCTTTTGCTTTACGCTATGAAAATAATCCACACGCAGCAGTATGGCTGCTGCCTCTGCGACTGGTTATTCTCTCATTATGAGCTTTTCTTTCAGCTCCTGTTAAGTAATATTCTTTAGAAAGTGAGATATCGTGCTGTCTCAGTCCTACTGTACCTCACCGACTCCACGGTCGGTCCCTCAGTGCTTCTACAGAACTAATGGCCTGCAGACTCAGCACTGGGGCGGCAGAAAGATGAATAAAAAACCCACAAACGAACCCCACTGACACCCTGGACAGTGGTGGTGACACTTAAATAATAAGCAGTGCTTAGCGCTTTAAAGATATTTTTTCCTGGCCGTGTGGGGCTGAGGTCAACTCATTAGTAGTGCGGAAAACAAAGAAATCACACACACACACACACACACACACACACACACACACACCGGCACATGAATCTCATAAGGAATGGGGGTATTATTGCCATGCCTATAATCTCTTATTACATGTTTAATAAAAACAGTGTCACATTACAGCAGCGATTGCCTTACGATGATTTAGTAATACTGTAATTTCTGTGGTCCGTTTATACAAGATTGTGGCAGCAGTAAATGTGATTAATTTGAAAATGGAGACAAATGTGAATTTCTGTGTAACTTAAATAACAATATTTAACCACAAATACTTGCTGGGTATTTTTGCTGAGCTGAATCCTGTCACTGTCTGTTGGCTTTTAAGTTATTACAAAGGCCACAGTATTACCTGAAGTCCCCCACAAAGGATCCTCTCCTCAGCTCAGAAGTGTATATCAAAAGGAAGCTATCCTTGGGAAGATGATATTAAAAGCACAAAAGAGGAAAAGATCACACAGATAGAGCAACAATGTGCAACAGTGTGCCGGAGGGCATGCAGCCAGTGGGGCTTAGTTGTTAATGGTTCCTTCATGCTTGACACATTTCAAAACAAAACAACTAATGTTCCCCAGATCAGGCCAGCAGGACAACATTAGCAGGGAAAGATCTAACAGTCAGATAGGAGAGGAGATTAATTACAATATGCCCTCATCACGTACTGTGATGAGACAAAAAAAAAAAGGATCAAAAACAGTGTCTGTGAGGCTACCGAAGGGTATTGGTGAGTCCCCGTTAACTCTGAGGTGCTGTGGAGGAAACGCTTAAAAAAAGAAATTGCAGATTTATGAAAATAATACCACTGTGGGTTTTAATTTGGAACTGGATAAGCAGAAAAATCTGTAGACAGAATTTGATGAGGACAACCATCTGTCCTACAGTAATCAGCAGGCCTTCACTACACGGTTCACTGAAGTGTTTCTAAAATAAAAAGGGAAGAAGCCCTGAATGGGGCTCAGATCAGGAAAGTGATGTTTTGCCAAAAGATATGCACTTGGAAGATAATCAATCTTTAAAGTTTGTTTAATCAATTCAGAACTATACATACTTGATAGGCTGAAATAATTCAACATAAATTGCCTGATTTCCAGACTGGAGAAATGTCAATATTCATAAGCAGTCTGTTCTTGCTCTTATAAGATCTCCAGATGGGAGGAGGGCTGTCAAAACACCCTCACGTCAAGATGAAACAGAGAAAAGATATCTATTCAATTCTGACATTTCATTAATGAATAATTTTCCCCATGCATAAATATTAATAGATAAAATTAATTAGTTAAATCATTGATGTGGAGGAAAATCAACAGGGAAGCTCTACAACCCAACTTTGTGCATTCTGATCTCTAATTATAATCCCTACTAATTAATTTTAGCATTTATACATGTTTGTGCAGGTTAACGCTTCATTACCTCAAACCTGTATATACAGTAATGTTTCTTCCAGTAAGCACACAAAGTGTTTAGTTGCAATATTTACTTTTGAAATGGTGTGATATGCCGATGTGCATTTTTTTCTGCTTCATCATCATTTTAAATAATTATCATCATTTAGTGTGGAGAAATGTGTCACCGGAAAGGACTCGCAGATACAGATACACTGCACGAGTCACATCAGAGGGAAAAAAAAGAAGTGCAGTGAAATTAATCGTCTTTGCAGAATATCTGATTGTGAAGCTTTGGTGATGTAGCGACTGTACTCGCAGGGCTGCAGCTGCTGACTCACAAGCTGACCAGGCTTTCTATTCTCTCAACTTTCTCTGTTACAGCCTTTAAATGTTTTGTTTAACGCCATAAAAGATCATGCTAATCAAACTGAAACCCTATAGCTTCTTATGACCCCGCGTTCTGTTATCATGTGACATCTACTGGTCGTGATCGTAATGACAGGAGTAAAAGAAAAATGTGAAGGGTTGATGGGTCAAATAGCAGTTAATGTTGTTTTTATGACTGTTCAACAAAATGAACCACCTCTTGTATGTTATTGTTGTAACCATGAGAGCAAAGTTTGTCTAATGTTGAGGAAGCTCTTGTGTTCATCATGACCTTATCTTAAAGGGACTACGAGGAGTTTCGGAAAGCAATTTCCCATGAGTCTCCGTGCGCACTGAAAAGCGAAAACATTTGCCAAGAATGTTTTCATTGATCAAGGACGAAAGTCGGAGGTTTGAAGACGATCAGATACCGTGGTAGTTCCGACCATAAACGATGCCAACTCGCGATCCGGCGGCGTTATTCCCATGACCCGCCGGGCAGTGTCCGGGAAACCGAAACTAAGAAATGCTGGGCGAGTCGACCACTAAATAATAATATCAAAATAACTATAAAGACAAAACGATATATTTATCAAAAATGGATCCATTAACAAGTATGGGTAATGTAGATTCATCCACATTAATATGAGACTCTTTTATATCCAAAAGCAAACTCCTCAGGGTCTCTTTAAACCTGACCAAGTAGTTTTGGTGCCTAAACTTAACCGAGCCATGGCCACTATTAAAAACCATGTTGACAAAGGCTTGGTGCCCTCAGAACAAGCCATTGGTTTATTATTGTCACCATGAAAAATAAGTTAAGGAGAGACTATTATGCTATGGGTCATAACAGGGTTGAGAGAAACAACAAATATGGTTGACTTATTGGTCAAAGTAAACCTTGCACAGTTGAAAACAAATTTGAATTCAAAAGACGTACAGTCTTTGCACCACTGGCTCCTTTATCTTAACTGAGCCGCTGCTCTTTTAAAAAGAGGAAGTGGGCGAAGCAACACCACTAAAATGGAATAAAAAGTGTCCTGCAATTTGGACTCTGCTCCTCTGTCACCTCAAAGGTCAGCACTGTTTAGATGGCTCAAGGCTATTAGCAAAATTTGCAGGTCAAAGTTCACCAGAGTTGAGCACAACATGAAAAAGTTTGCGTGGGTTCACTTTGCTTCTACAAGCAAATCCACTGGAACGAACGGAAATTGCCATGAAAATTTCACTGCATTAAACGGTGGTGTGACCGGGCTTTAAGAGCATAAGTGCATCAATTTGAAACGGCTGAATCTCAATGAAACCCTGTTTCATACTTCAGAATTTCTTTTTTTCCTCGTCTTAAAAACTCAGCTTTCAATGTCACAGACTGACTTTGGCTTTCTATGTGTCATATTATTTTACATAGATGAGCTTAGACAAGTACCAAATGAGCCATCCTCTCTCCTAAAAATTGCTAATAGGGGAATCATTAAAGACTACTCTGTTGACCTTTTAAAATGCTGGCTCCCAACTCCTTACTCTAAATCCCCTGCTTATTGACTTGGCAGCTTCTTTAAATGCCCCTCTTAAAGGAGCAGTGCATAGATTTTTCTCCTCTCAACATCCTTTTGCTCCTCCTCTTGGCTAAAACTCACCCCTGACCCTGGCTGGAGCACCATGGGAAATAACTAGGGCATTAATGATGTGCACAAATGAGGCAACTTGTCATGTGTCAGCGTGCCACTTGACACCTAAATGCAGAGTACGTTTATATATATATACACTCACACATGCAGGTGGCTGTATGTTTTGTACAAGACACATATAAAAGTGTCCTAAGGCCTCACCTTCTCTCTAAAAACAGACTTTTGACCTGGAGATCTTATGCATTAAATAACATCCACTCAATTTCACTCTCCTCCTGCCTCATCCTTGTCTTCCTCCTCTGATAAAGACTGCTGAGGCTCAACTGTAGCCTGAGGGCTGTGATGACAGAGAGAAACACAGCTCCATATATGACACTTATAAAATGAACATAGAGAGGCGTGGGGGGTAGGGCGTGAGCTGTGGGGTTGGGAGGAGAAGGAGGGGGGGGGGGCTCATGTAATATCATATTGACAGAATAATGGAGAAGTGCAGATAAATAGGCATTTGGATGCATCACGGAGGAGAGAGTGTGTTCTCTGCTCAGATCAATCCAGGGTGATTTGATGAAAGGAATAAAATGAGGTCCATTACAATCTTGTTATTTTGCAGACTTTTCAAGGTACAAGGGAAAGATGCCTACACACACACACAAATATATCACACATGCACGCACACACATGCACATATAAATTCCTGCTTGCACTTCCTTCCAGGAAAGCAGACAAGCGCACACACACACACACACACACACACACACACGCACACAAACACCTCCTGTCCAGTCATACTCTTCACATTTAGGTCAGTGATCTTTTCTGAAGTTAACTGAAGTGAACTGAAGTTAACAGCCTAATGGGAGCGATATTAAAATTCTGAACCTATTTCAGAGTTTGACACGTCTCCACTCGAATGTGTGTACGGCCTGTTCTTTGGGTGTCGAACGCTTTACACTGTAGGCCTTGGTAAACACAGAATAATGAGATCCCTCACATGTTCTGACTCGCATCCACCTGCCAGACAACACGGGCTCTCTCTTTTTACTCTCATGCTCCCCTCCACCTGCCCATTTATCATGTCTCTCTGCACCGTGGGTCGACCATTTCACTAATGATGCCAATTAATTGAAAACATTAGTGCATCTCTAAGATTAACATTCCCAAGCCATATAAGGGAAAGCAGGAGGACGGGGAGTGGGTATGAGAGGGAGGGTGAGTTGGGGGCTTGTGCATGGATATCAAAGCCTAAACAAAGGCTCATTGATACACACTCTGGCTCACAGTGATTAACAGGGAAACATAGGTTAAACAGAGAGGGGAACCAGAGTTCTCAGTGATGTGATCAAAGAGATCGCATGTCTTGGAAGGAGATGTGAATGTATCGCACAGGAAGAAGACGAAGAAGACAGGTGGCACATGGAGCTCAAAACAACTTGAGATCCTTAAAGTTTTCAAAAATTATGCTGCATCAGTTCACGTATAGCATTTTTGAAGGCAATAATAGTAAATGGAGAACCTCTGCACTGACTGGGGTTTTGTTTGAGCTGAAAAAACTCATAAATAGTGTGGTGTGTGTGGGTGTGTGTGTGTGCGGTCTTGCAGTTTTGTGTCTTTTTTAGCTCTGCACTCGGGGGCTGTAGTGTCCTGGGATTTGCCATGTTTCTCGAACATATGAATTTCCTGTCCTTTCTGGAACCGAGTCTCCGAGTCCCCCCCAAAAAATATTCTCCAAGACATTAACTCAAATTATATGCAGACCCATGCCTGTTCTAAACGCACACACAGCATCAAAGTGTGTATGTGAGAGAGAGAGAGAGAGAGAGAGAGAGCAAGACAGAGGGGGTAGGCTTCCTCCCAGGCTTGGCAGCCAGGCAGTGTGGCACATGCCTGGCAGACAGAGATGATGATAGTAGGGGGAAGCTTCCAGCCTCCTAGCCTCCGTATCAGCCAGGTGTCCGTGGACCAGATATGGGAAGTGTGAGGCGGGGGTGGGAGGGGGGCTGTCAGAGCCCAGGGAGTGTACTATGGGGGTGTGGGAGATGGAGACAACACTTTCAGAAAGATGAGCAGGCGTATAGGGCTGCTGCAGGAGCCAGCTGAGCTGAGCAGCTCCTGAATGGGCGACTTGAAAAGAAAAAACAGTCCTAAGGCCTCATCAGATATTTTCAAAAGGATTTTTTTTACACATTTAATCAGTGAATTTGACTATAATTTGTGGAAAACTGATCGCTAACAACTAAAAAATTGAAACATTTCACTAAATCTGACTGGTACTTTAAAGGAGAATTTCAGTCATTTCATTTTCTAAGGTCCCTGAGTGTGACCATGTGCAGACCGGACCTAGCTCTCCTCCTGCTGCTTAGTTCTTCTAACCGCAACTTTGGCCTCTATATAACACTGAGTGTGCATGGATTTAGGAGGAAAAAACAAAAGATTTTCGATGGGAAAATCCAAAATCATATTTTTCCTCCTAAACCAAATTTTTTTCCTCCTGTTTTCCTTGCATTTTTGTCTTCGTTGATAGCCTAGAAATCTAGACGCACCCTAGCGGCAGCAAATATATTTGCTCCGTAGGTGGGTCTGGAAACGAGCCATAGGAACTTTTTGAGTCTCGAACACCGTTTGTGTTCACCAATCACAGCGCTCTATCTGTTTAGAGAGTCGTTGGGCGGGCTTAACGCGATGATGACATACATTTTAATTGGCTTGTCAGGCTAACGTCATCCTGCTCTTTGCTCTGATTGGTCGTAGCGCTACCCTATTGCGTGCAGAGGCAGTTTGAAACAGCCTTCATCCCGCCCCCTGGATTGAGCCAAAGTCTACCGGTCGTTGCCAGACTATAATGATATAGTCTGGCTTGTCAGGCTACTTTGTTGATGGAAACCGTCCCGAGCTCGACAGTCGACTAGTAAGGTGTACCCTATAGAGTACAGTAAACAGAGGTAGCCTACATGATAAAAACATTGCTCTCTCATATTAACAGAGTTAATTACACTCAGTGTTGTGTGGTAAGGAACTGGTGGATGTTGCAAAGCATTTGTAGTGATATTTTGAGCATTATTAATAGGCCAAAGTCGCGGTTAGAACTGCCTCCATTACTTCGCTGTTTAACTGTTTAAATGACTGGAATTCTCCTTTAAGTGGAAAGCTAATATTGAAGATATTTTATAGTTTTACACTGTGTTGCCTATACATGTTGGCACAATCAGATTTCCTTTTTAGCACATCTCAGGCCGGTGGTTGAAGTGCAGCAGGCTGATTCCTGTCAGCTCTGACCTGGGTTTGTGCAACAACTCAAATCTGAGCTCTAATATTTTTTTTTATATCAACAATGGATTGAAGAAGGGGTACATGTATATGAAAGAGGTCCCCCAGAGAAATACAACTAATATAATTTGCAGCTCCCCTCAGCTCTATACAGAACATTTTAGCATATTTCTGCTCATTGTTTCAGTTTTACAGCCCACAGCTTTACTGTTCAGGATTGATCTGACTGCTTTCAACATCAAACAGTTGTTTTCAGCAAAAAAAACAACAAAAAAACACATCTCTGATAAATCCATTGTACAATACCTGCTCAGCCCCAAAAAGCAGACAGAGACTTGTTGGTGAACATAGTGGAGTGTGCAGCAGCTAAAGAGCCTATGGAGCTGTTGAAGTACAAAGCACAGCTCATGAGGTGTTGACAAACACAACTCTAAATGAATGCTAATATTAACCTGTGGCTGCTGGATGTGTTATAGGCAACTGTCTCTTCACAACTTTGCCATATCAGTTTTATACAGTGGTGGTGTTTGCAGTTTATTTTCATATAAGAAAAAAGTTAATTCAAGTTTAAGACTAAATTCAGGCTTTTCAGAAGAAAGCCACTTTTCCTCCGAGCACATAAACAAAATATAAACTCTTTGTATCGCCGACTCAAGCTGAAGTTTGTCTGTGAACCTTCACGGCTTTGATTGTGTGAGATAGTGGGCTTTAATAACATCACAGATGCATGAGATAGACAAGGTGCTCCATCTTGAAAGGCATCATTCAGCTTTGATTTTCATACTTTGCTCTTGTGTACACTGAAAATGCTTTTTTTTAAAAAAATTTTATTCTTTGGTGAAGAGGATTTTCACCAGTGCTCCGCAACGTGCAACATTGTTTACAAATCTTTTCTTGCCCAGATTGCCAGCTGCTCCATGCAACCCAATTACTGGATAAAACCCTGGCTTACTCTTCCCAGAGTTCTGCACTGCGTCTTGCATCCATCTCAGGCCCCAGAGAGCTTCCTTTCGGCTCTCCACCAACATCATTTACACCGCCTGCTCCACCCTGGCTTAGGTTGCCTTCCCACTGCTACATAACGCCAGCTACAGCCCCCCTGCTGACCAGGAACCCGGCACACAGGCAAAACTGGGTTCTTAGAAAATGGAGACAGCGAATATGACGCAGCAAGACATCTCATTACAGTAGTAGAAGCTTTTCCGCTGGTGTTTGCCCAGGCTCAGATCATCAGACGAGGGGAGAGATTGCTTGAGCTTGGCTCCATGTATTTTTTTTTTTTTTTTTTTTTTTGCTGAACACGGGGAGGGAGGGGGGGGAGGGAAGAAGGAAAGAGGAGTGAGTGCAAACAGCACAGCAGAACTATAAGAGAGATCTGCAGCAGAGGTACAGTAGTGAAGTTGCACCTGGAGCAAGAAGAGGAAGAAGTAACGTGATGATGGGTTAGGTGTGAGGGCAGGTGGGAGGTGACAAAGCCACTGAAGCTGAGCGGAGGTTGAGTGGGGTTGAAGCCACACTGTAAGCCCTTCTTTCCCCTGAGACAGGCAGAGTTAGGGGACCGGGATGGGACTGGGTTACGGGGAAGGACCTGGGGCCATTTCATTACAGAAAGTGTTTGTCCAGAAGATGGGAAAAGGATTATCCTGCAAACAGGATTTATTGGAGGGGATAATTCATTGGCTGAACCCACAGTGGGAAAGTGCCATATAGGTTGAGGTTACAATATCGCTTCATTCACAGCTCCCAACTGCCTGATTTTCAGCAATGTATGTGTCTGAGTGTGTGTTTGTGTTTATGTGAGTTTCTTCAGAGACAAGTAAGAGCATTTGTGTGGAAACGGATATGTCTGTGGGCGTGTGCATGTGTGTGTCGGCATGTGTGTGTTTGTTTGTCGCTCTCTGCACAGGATAATACAGAGAAGTTCAGTTGCCATAGGCGTCGTGACATGATTAGTTCTTCCTCCTACTGGCTGCATTATGAGGCACCAAGAGACTGTTTAGCTGATGTAACAGATAGTAGAAATAAAAAAGCAAAATACCTGTCACGATCACTTAGGTGACAAGACACACATCCCAAATGCAAAAGACAAAATGCACCTCTCCACACATTCATAGGGAATATGCAAATTGTGCTTATTGTCTTCCCCCATTTGCAGTCTGTTAGGAAACAGCTGAGGTGTGAAAACTAGAAAACAAAATATGAATTGGGACTCATTTGCTGTCTTTGGGCCTGCAGGGCACTTGACAAAACAATGATGGAGACATGGAGGAACACTGGGGAGATTTGCATTTAACAAACTGGTGTCTCCTGGCCTGTCATGTTATATTAATGCTGGAGGAAGATTGCCACATTCTGGCCCATTCTAATGCAGTAATAAGACAACTGACTCCACCAAGTAGCATGCTTTCATTTGCCGGCTAACTGAGGAGGAGGAGGAGGAGGAGGAGGAGGGCGACACGACAGTTCTGGGCATCATGGCAGCCGGGAAAGATGTCTTTACATCTTTTTAATCATTTAATTTACAGCATGACCACTTCCACTGTCCTTGGTTATAGCACTCACTTTGTCCACTGGCAAACTGGATTGACCGCCGACGCTTCGGCTGAGCTAGGGGACCACTCCGTTCGAGCTGCTGTGTGTGCGTCACAAATCCAGACATTTGCATCTTCTTCTTGCCCTTTCATATTTTTTCTGAGGATTGCAAAAATGAGTCTGAAATCATTCCCTTAAAAGGCCGTTGATTGGGGTGCCGGGGTCTGTAATTTGCAATTAACGAACGGGCCCTGGAATTTGATTTGGGTCAAGGTCCCCATTTGCATACTCCTTCGTGACTAGCAGAGAGAGTCCAGGGGTGCTCTGTCTCGATGACGGTGTCTCGTTGTCTGATTTATGTTCAGCGGTCATGGTGGTGGGGGGGAAAAAAACGCAGAGCAGCGCTGCCCTGCACTGCCTCAATGTGCTTCTTGTGACTCGTCACGCTCTCACAGTTAATGAATTCTGAGCGCGAGCTGTGATTTCCATTGGTTCATCTCAATTGCCTGCTAATGGCAGGGTCGTTAGGCCAGGGAAATAGCGAAGTCCACCTCCAGTCTCCAGGGGTGGTTACTGTAGGCAGACAGTGCTTTGAGCTGTGACCTGTTGAGACAGCTGCACACGGAAAAACCTGCTCTGCTGAAAACTGATTTATGCTTTAGCTACCACACGTAACAATGATTTGACATTCAGTTGCATTGATGACAACTTGCTTTCCACAGGCAGGCAGCAGTGCTTAATGGTATATTGTCACCAAGAAAGCCACATAACTCAATAACTACAGTTAAACACAGTCCATTTTAGAGCACTTTACTTACTGCGCTTTTACTGTATGATAAGACGCTGCCAACATGAGCTACATCTATAACGGTGAAATGCTATATACACACATCAATGTGTCAACAGTTATTTTCTAATAAGTCAAACGTTCCCAGTGATGGACATGCACCAACATTAGCATTAAATTGTCAATTTTCTGGCCATGAAAGTTAAGTTTTATCTCTCCACTTGCAGATCTGTTTTTGGGCACACACAAAAAAAAATCTCTTTAGCAACTTGATGCTAAACAAGAAAGTTGTTTAAAAGTAAGTGAAACTATTAGCAGAATAGGCCAACAGGGTCAGGTAATAAGTCTATGTATGTATATTACTGTATACAGCCCCTTCCACATTATTAAATCCTCTGATAATACAAATATAAAAGCTTTAAGGTAATGGATCGGAGTATTTCCACCACCACTGATTATGGTCTAACAGCCTCTAAGATGCTGCTGAACTTGCATTTAATGTGTGGTGTATTTTCTGGCATCCAGATTATTAGATCATTAGCATCTAGATGGCTGGTTTCTAACCTCTTGGGTTCATGTCGCCCGAAAATGCAAAAGCAAACGTCTAATTCTTTAATATGGTATGTATTGACCTTGGAGTTATTTTCCCCTGCATAATTTGTGCATAATTTGTCTAATAATTTATTTTTTAGAGGCCTGAATGAGTAAAACTTTTAGTATTTCACAAGAAAATTACAAATATTAAACAAAAAATTGAGAAGAAATATTGCGGATAAGAATCAGTGTTTGATTCTTTTCTCTCCTGTTAATAATTTAGAGCTGTATCAGATTTATCTTACAACATTTTGGATTTTTACGTGCAGCTAGGGAATCGCTGAGTTTGATCACAGCCCATGAGTCTACAAAGGCTGTACTAAAAACTTTCTTTAGTGCTAAAAAATAATGTTTTAGCGCTGTGTAAACCTTAAACAAAGATGAGGACTATGAGGATTGCCTGGAAGTGCGGTGATTTACAGCTTAAATGGAACATAGAGATATGACTTTCAAATACCGCTTGAATTCAAGTAGACGTTTTTTGAGCTCTTTGCATTGACGGCATCATTTTTGACTGCACACACACACATTCTCCCATGCCCGTAAGCAGACTGTCAGGTGTAATTCTCTTTCTTGACAGAACTATGAAGTCTCGTGACAAGATGCTTGAAGTGGAGCAGGATGAGAGAGAGATCTGCTCCCACGCCGATAATCTTTGGGCCTCTATTTGAAGTGCACTCAGGCCCTGCTGATGGAGTAAGTTCCTCACAGTGGGGGGAGGGTAGGACAGTGGGTTGCTGCCCTTGGGAGCTGCTGGCTTTCATACCGTTGACTGCATGTTGCATTTATCTCCCACATCCCCTGGTTTTTTTTAAGATGAAGGAAGAAAGACATATTTGCAGAATAAAGTCATGATATCACAGAAAGAGCGTCCATGCAGTAAACAGTGTCATGTCACAACACACTCCCTCTCGCAGCCTGTTTTCCACTGTGGCTCATTATTTATAAGATACAAGAGCTGTCACTTTTCTGTTGGTGGAAAAAAAAAAAAGAAGCAAGTTTGTGTTTGCTCAAAGTAACACATAATTCCTCTGACTATTCAGATGCAACATGTAGCTGATCCTACACACATTAACATGATTTGACTGACAAGCTACTTTAGTATCAGCTTATGTTGCTGTCAGTCAGCCTCACCTGTCATTACACAACAACAAATTCAAAACCCACTTTCCCCACAGTTCATTAACAAAGAGACAAACAATACTGTACAATTTATTGTTTCGTTTTGTTGCTTGAGGTGCATTTTAGGGATATCCCCTCCTGGATTACAATTATTACCATTCTGTTGCAATCGTGCGCGATGAATGTTTTGAATTTGGAGAGATGATTACAGGCATTTTTTCCTCCCCTACTATTCAACTGGTGTCTGAATTTTGAATAAAACATGATGAGCTCTTTAAGATACTCGACATCATCTCCAA
Organism: Trachurus japonicus; assembly: GCF_045865225.1. Taxonomy (NCBI): domain Eukaryota; kingdom Metazoa; phylum Chordata; class Actinopteri; order Carangiformes; family Carangidae; genus Trachurus; species Trachurus japonicus. The sequence goes on from NC_140911.1 coordinate 9,452,982, forward strand.
TTTAACCCTGAGAGGAGAAGATATGTTTTGAATTGAAGCGCAGGATGTTGGGCTGAATGTTAAAAACAAACACACTGGTACAAAATTAGTACAAAATTACAATGCAACAAGTATTACACCTGTGATTTCAAGTTAAAAATGTTATCAAATGTTCTTCATTGTTGATCTGAGTTATGTCTAATACAACATGGCTCCACATGTGATGGAATTGCCTGATGTAAGAAACCATATTTGTGAGAGTCCAAAGATGAAACAGCATCAGCTGCAACTCTACGACCACTACTACCAATAACAGAAAGCACAGTGACCATCTGAAAAATCATGCTATATGTGCAGTTTGCTATTTTGCAGTGCATTGAAAAACAGATGAGTAAGTACTCATGCAGTTGCACATGGATTACCTGTGGAAATTGGTTTCACTGACTGATCAGACTGAGTGAAGGACATTGCATGAAGTCGGCCTGCCTCCATAGATGGCATCAAAGAAGAAAACCATTATTTTAGCAGATTACACACACACAAACCTTGGTATCTGAATACATGGCAGCATGAGAGTAAAAGTTGCAGGGGTGGTGACATTTATAGATGACAGTATGCAATGCACATTTGTTTACCCAAATACAGAATGGAAACATGAGTTGTTCTCAAAAGGCTTGACAGGAGAGGAATGTTTCAAGATGATTTACATTCAATATACACCACAAAGAATAAAAACCACAATCTGGCTCAGCACTGTAATGCCCTAAGACTTGTTTCCAACAGAACACTAGTGGATTGGTAAAGCAGCAGCATCCCTCTTATTAGTCAAACTTTTATATTTTTAAATGAATTAGCTTCATTAATATTATTAGACTTTGGCAGGATTTAAGATTTCTCTAACATTTGTGATGAGATGTTAACGAGTGGTGCACTAAATTTGGTTATATTCCACAAACGACATACAGTAGTATTAAACATGCCACACCAATTACTTTAATATATTCCTTTTCTCTGTGAATGTGCTTCCTCCTTACTGTAAATGACTGTACACCATTAACTGGCTTGACCTGGATAATAACTGCAGCTGAGATAGAATTAAAGTCGGTGCAGTGCTGTGGTGTTGATCTAGTTTAGCTCTTTGGTATTTACAGCTCCATCTCCCCATAGTTCATTACCGCTTCACTGTATCTGTGGTAGTGTGTTTAGTTGGGGGAGCCCGTGGCTTGACAGTCCCGAGGGTAGACTGTGTTTGTTTAGGGCCACTGGTCCGCTCGGACACTGAGATGCAGATGGTGCAGGGAGCCGGCCCCAGAGTGCCTTTGGACACGCTCTGGCAGAGTGCAGGGTCATGTTCTTTCGCCGACTACAAGACAGGAAATCCATTTAATTACCTGTGAAGCAGAAGACGGGGTGTGGGGGCCTGACAGAGGAGGACTGTGTTCTCTGAGCACTCTGCCAGAGAGCGGGGGGTTGGGGGGGTGGGGAGGTTGGGTGGGGGCAATGGCAGCGGGGAAGGAGAGAGAAATAAGGGAGCAAAAAATACTGTAAAGAGAGCGCAGGGAAGAACGCGAGCAAAATGGTGGTTCATCGCAAATTCATCCACCATTTTCACCAGTTAGACCTAATTGCTCCCTCTCCCAGTCCCTCTCTGTTTCCTCACCTCCTCACACTTCCTCCAGTGAATCTTCTGCTTTGTCCATCTCTCTATCCCTCTGCTGATTTACCTCTCCACGCAGCTTTTCATTACACTGTCTCTCCTTTGTCCTTTTGTGTCTTCCTCACTCTAACCTCCAATATATTTTATTTTATTTCACTTTCTTGTTGCCCTCTCACCTTTTATGTTTGTCTATTTTCTACAGTATCACGGTCTAATTTGTAGCTGGTGTGTCTTTTCTGCCGTCCAGTCCATTTGTTTCTTTCTCTCCTCCGAGCTCCCAGGAGAACTAACTCAGCCCCTGCAGCAGACAGACTGTTGCTGCCTTGTGGACCAGAGAAGCTCAATGCCCAGAAGGAAAAATCTGGTTAATAGCTAGATGAACTGTAGTGAGAGGAAATTACACAGCCATAATGTCATTATGCAAGATCAGCCATGGGATGTCCCAGGTGGTTGTATTAACAAATTGTAAGCAAACTGCTACAATCCTCTATAGGTAGTCAATAAGCAGTCTATGCTGGTATACCGTCAAACTGACATAAGGGGTCACTGAACAACCATAATGTTGTCAGCGCACAACCTCCGCAATACATGTGAATTAGAAAAAAAGAAAAAAGAAAAAACACATACAGTGACTGTGATTGCCGGGCCTGTTTTCCTTCTCCAAGCATTTGCAGGAGTTCACATTCCCTTTCCAAAGCCTGGTTTTTCATGTCTTCCTGCAATGGTAGCATCGTGACTGTCCAGGTAATATGGCAAGAATAGCGACAGCAGGCTTTTCCAGACTGAAGCCCAGAACTGTCACATCTGAGGAAGAGCTTGGCCCCGAGCCCAGTCCTGGAAAATTCACCATGACACCCTTCTGGCTGGTTCCTTCCCCAGATCTGTCCCTTCAAATGGCTGAGGAGACGAGTACAGGCGCAAGAGATATTAATGTTATCTTGCCCATTTTTATATCGGGGGAAACTTGAAAATGACTGAATAAATCGCCCCACACCAAGATGGTTGAAGTGAAAGACAAAAAAAGGCCCCTTCTGGCTCACATTCGAGAATTACATGACAAATCCATGAACAGATGTAGAATTTTACACACAAAGCAAATGACTGCAAGTCCCTGCAAGGCTTCTCGCATGAAACTCTTGGCTAATGAGAGGGAGCAGGTTTGGATGAGCATGAGTGCACCCATAAAGAAAAGAACAAAGAAGAAAAATCTATAAACAGATGCTAAATTTTATGTACAAAAATGATAAGTTCCTCAGTCAAAACTCTTTCTTTGACTGATCAAAGTGAGCATGGCTTGCATGAATAAAGCAACAGGATAACTAGTCTGAGGCCAATTTGTTTTTTTTAAAAAAAGTCATTGTGATTGAATTTTCAGCAGCACTGGATCATTACACGAACAGTAGCAAATGAATATGCATTGAGATGTTAGACGTGCTGGGCCAGGTTTAGATACGAGTGAGCACACTCAAGGTTAAAAATATGCATTTCATTTTCCATTCTTAAATTGTTAATGGAATCGTCAGCAACTTGGTTAGTAGAGAGAGGAAATGTGTGTTTAGTCATTCCAAACACCCGCCTTCAAGTAAAACCAATGATTATTGTAACTTTGGCTTTATTTTGTAGCTCAAGTCACAAGTTCACACCATCCAGTCAATAACTGGGATCTGGAAACATGATATCTTTGTTGAAAATACATTGTTAAAACCTTTATAACACTGGGTACGCACGAAAACTTTCATTTTGAGACTTGCAGTGCACAATGCGTGGGTGGTAGCTATACTACATAAAGGTAAAAAGATGAGTGTGAAACATCTCACCCTCAGTGGTCAACATCTTGAACCTATTTTCAAACTTGTGAAAATGGCAGAGGTAATTTGAAAACGTACACAATAACGCAAATGTAAGCTAGCTATAGCTAAATTCAAACATTGCTGTATACAGCTTATCTCATGGACTTAAGCCTATGGGTATTAAGCCTAAGAATGTGTTTGGAGCTGATGAGAGGATTGAAAAAAGAGAGCAAGACGGCACGAACATAGCAGCCGTGCTATGACGACCTCGCCCTCAATGAGGAGGAACTATGAAGAACTCAGTTGTAATGGAAAATAACCAAGTCCAGTCGAGCTGAGTCGAGCTGTAACTGTGTAGTGGGAAAGGGCGGTTGCTTCTTTTTACTGCGTGAGCTGTTTGACCGCCCGTTCACCTTCATACTGTAGAAATTTGAAGTAGCTACCTTTGGGTATAAATCCTTGTTTCCTGTCTCACCTTTCCTTTGTCATACCGCCTTATCTGACCGCTCACGTTTCTTGCCTTTATTTGACCTATAACAGGAACACACCTGCTTCAGTAATCACTCTCGGCAACAAGAAATGCTGCTTCAAGTGCTCTGCATGCAAAACACTATTATTGCAGACCATATATTGCACATGAATAAACTATATGCTAAATGCATTAGTGATATGTTGGGATATTTTAATGTGAACTGTGTATGTGATTCTGCCTGAGCAAAAAAGACGTTGAGGGAATCATGCTATTACACACTGCACCAATAACAAGTGGGGGAGTGAAGAGATGCAATGTGTCCTCTGAGGTGATAGTAAAAGCAACTCCAAAAAAAAAAAATCATCATGCACCATTAGCTGTTATGCTCTGAGGAGCCATTCAACAGCTTGTAGGTGGGGCGGGTGCTAGAAAGTGATCATGCTCTCTTTGGTATTCCCTTGGAACTATGAGTTAAAGACAGATTGAATGGATGATATGTTGCCTTTGTAGGAGATATATCAATTCTGTATCATTCATTCACAGGCTGGACAGGCTTATATTTCATTGTAAATGTGCTGCATGTGTAATCAGAGCGCGATCATCATACACTGGAGTAGAAAAGCTGGAATATTCATGGACGCTGCTGTTTGGTGTATTGGTGATCCCAGGCATTCAGCTATTTATTTATGAGTGGGAGGAAGTGCAGAGCATGGAGGAACGAGGTGAAGCGCTGAGCGAATTGAGAGAATTTTATTACGGCATAGTCTGCATGCATCAGAGGGTCACAGGTTTCCCTGTGTCTGGATAAGTGATTCGGCATGCAGTACGACAGGCAGGGTGCACTACTGAGAGCAGAGTGTATCGTGCTCTGAAGTAACCTTGTTGTTCTGAGCTCACACCATGAATGTAATGCACCTCTGCCCCCTTCCCTCATCCTCCCTCCCACCCACCTTGCCCATTGCTCCCCTTTCTTCATCCAGCCGTCTCTCCACTAACTCCTCGCTCCTTCCCTCTCTCCTGGTGGGTCAGCCAGCTAACGATCTGGCCGACTGAGGACCCCAAGAGACTCAGTTCAACTACAGTTCAGGCCATGGCTGGGTTGAGAGGAGGAGAGCGAGGAGGAGACGGGGAGAAGGTATGTAAGGTATTCATCGCTGTCATTGATCATTTGTCATTCATGCCCTTTGTTGTGTAAAAGTTCTCTTGCCTTAATTGTAGAAAAATAGTCTGTCAGATGATTTAGTTCAAAAATCTGAAGCAAAAAATTAATTGAATATTTAAAAAAAAGTCTTGGTAAGAAAGTAAGAGCTTTTCATTCAACATTTCCTGAAAAATTCAGAATATATGAATGGACACATGTTGTAGGCCACACTACCCTCAGAGAAAGCAGAGGTGAGATTAAAATATTGATTTCACATATTTGTATTATTTTGACTTCACCGCCACCACCATCACACTACACATTGCAACATATTTAATTTTAATATGCCTTTAGGATCAACAGTGAAATGATGTGAGAAGTGTGACATCATTTGTGACATTAAAATCTCTTGGTGTCGTCTTGGGAGCTTTTAAAAACAATGAAGTAAGCCGCCTTCCTGTGCCTGTACGTATATTTCCGAGCTTGTGAATCAAACAGCATGAATTTCTTATCCAACTGTCTAAACAAAAACAAAACATTCCTCTGGTGAAAAGCAGTGTGGTCTATAAATCACTCACAGGGAGCAGAGATACTATGCAAGGTGTTTGGAGATGATAGTTGGCTAGTGGGAGCAGCAGAGCGTGAACTTGGGTTTGCTAGAGATGTGGAGTCGTGACACTCCCTGTCCTCGGCCACCTGTGTGTATGTGGATAGGTGCTTCTGTTTGTGTGTCTGTGTGTGTGTGTGTGTGTGTGTCTGCAGAGCGGCACGGCAGGTGGCACGCTTGCCTGTGGCAGGTGAGGAAACTGTTACCTCCAGCTAGCACCTCGGGCATTAGACTGTGTATGCATTTGAATGTGTATAAATGGGATGTTGGTGTGTGTGTGTGATTTAGAGTACACTGGGTTTGACTGGTTATTTGGCACAGCGTTCACACAACCACACAATCCAATCCACACTATTTATTGGCAGCTTTTTTTTTTTTTTTTTTTAATAGATGTATGTGGAACTATTACCTCATACCAAATGCATATGAATTTGATTGAGACTAATAGAAATCCACATGCGCTGCACATGACCTTGCATATGTCTTGGTAACTTGACAGCAGGTTGGTGATAGTGTGTGTGTGTAGACCTGATCTAATGACACTGGGGGTTAGAGGACTCTTTCTCAGAGTCTATCCAGAAGGAAGCCAGCCGAGCTCATCATGTTGAAAATAATTAATAATGCATTTAATAAATAGCTCCTGAGCCAGCGATGTACTCTCACCATCTGCTCCAGTATAATTCCCCCCCTTTATTAATGCCAGATAGCCATTAGATGACTATGGAGATGACATAATAATGCATGGCATCATTCACATGCTATTTGTCTCTTCAAATTCCAATCTGGAGCTTGTTTTTTTTTTTTCATCCCTCTTATCAACTGAATAATTTGGCAACAATTAGTTAAGGGCTTCGGTCACATCTTTGTTAATCAAGTCATTTTAATAGAGGTCCTGCAATGAGCTGTAAAAATTTTAATGGTATAACAACTTAGTGCAAATACACAGTTAGTGCATTTTTCTGATTTATAATGCTACTTGGACTTGATTATATAGAGAAGGTTGTAACATTGAATGTATTGGTCTGACAGAAGGTTATCTTGATGAAGCTGTCTGCCAAATAAATGTAACGTTTCTCAGATGTGCATCAGAATAAAGGTCCCCATCGGTGCAGTAATCCAATATGTTTTTGCTCAGCTAAAAGCATATTTTTGCAGCACACCAACAGCGATACTGGATCTAACATGAATCATTTAATGTATGCACTTTGGTTTGAAGGCTAACATTGATTTTAAGTTCCCAGCAAAAGGCCAAAATGTGATTGAATATGAAACTTGGTGAGCACTTTCAAGCTGCGTCAGGTTAGTCAATTCACGTACTTAATGTGCTGTTCTTGTGGTTGTGTTTAATGTTGAATATTGTCTCTAGTGCACCTGCTGTCAGAACATATTCCCCGAGTTAGCCTCACTGGTCATCTTTGCCCTTTAAAGAGACAACACATACGACATTCAGCTTTCTTAATAAAAATCTCTGAATACGGTTTATCTGAGGGGCTTTATTAGGCGGATTTGAAAAAGAAAAGACGGGGTTTAAAATGTGGAACACACAACCTGTGTCATCGATTTTGCTCTCCAGACTTAAGCCTCCATTTCTATACCTTCACGTTCCTCCAAGGCCGTGCCTGTAAACCTCAGCCACGACATACGGTCTGACTAAAACCCCTGCGGTTCCTGCTGGATATAGAATTCCTCTGAAGGCAAAGTGCTAGGTGGGTGATGTCAGCTCACTGAGGTGAACTTTTCCTCTTGAAAGTCCTGCGCCGACACAGTTTTGACTCACATATCACAGGTGATGTCAATCAGTTCATCAGTGGGTTTTGCTTTCTCCCTTGGAGCCTTTTTCTCCCTCTCTCTGTCCATGTTCACGGTAAAAGCAGAAATCTGAAAGGTCTAGCTTGGTGCTCTCTGCATCACGGGGCAGTCAGTCACTTTAGATTAGTCTATGCATGGCAGGTCAAGGAGAACAAAAACTGTCTCTATAGGAAAGACACAGACGAACACAGCTCTCTTTCATAGCACACACACAAAGAAAAGGTGAGGCGGGGCAAAGCACTGACTGCATTAGGGCCACAGGCAAATGTCTTTTCAATTAAAGCGAATAGACTCTTGCATACATGCCAAGAAAGGCCGCAACAAAACACGAAATGCAAAAATTCAGAGAATATTAAACTGCTATTCACCACTTTTCAAACACTGAACCTGTTTCTTTTGATAGAAATTATTCTGAATCTTTCCACAGTTTTTATAAGCTCTGTAAATAATAGTCATGGTAACATCTGAGGACACGTGAAAACATGATTGGCAGTCCGTTGCCACAGAAATACAAAGTTGTAGAGACGTAATAAGATGATGCGGTAAAGAAAAAAATAAAATCACCTCTGACTCCCTACACCTCTTTGAAGTTGTGAAAATCAATGCGCTGGTGGAGTTGTGAATGCCATGTTCTGGTGAATGATTTATACCATTTCTCAAACAAAGAAAGTGCTAGAATCCTCTTGCCAGCACTTCCTCTCTGCCTCTTTGAAAGCTTATGCCTTTGTAGCTTGTGCAACAATATGTGCGTCCAGAATATGTGTGCCATAAATTAAGGTTGACTGGACAAAGCTGGGATTCTGCCCTTGTGCTACAAAAGGGTATTATTGTGCGGCAGAGAGGCGGAGGAAAAGCGAAGTCATCTGCATCTGGATGGACGAAGAGAGGGCTCTAGCATTCAGTCTGAGCCCCTCTGTGGCTGCTGAGGCCAGGCCTGCTGCTGCAGATAGACTTGTTCCAGCTCGTAGCCCTCCCTGGCTCCTTACCCTGCCTCAGCCCAGGAACAGATGGAGAGAGGAGAGCAAAGGAGAAGAGGGAGGGAAATAGCTCCCTGTTCAGAGCTTGGCACAAGCATTAGGTGTGGGTGTATACAGTTAGTTTACTGTACACCCAACACAGCCATGTTGTTTAGAGCTGCTTTAAAAGTTTAGTGCGGCGGCCTTGATGTGGTTAGGCCGATGGAGAGAGAACGGAGAAATCATCATTTTGTGCATTTGACCTGAAACACACTCAAAGGAATAGTTCAGATTTTTTTTGGGGGGGGGGAAATACACACACAGTCCATCTTTATCTATGTCTGCGCTTTAAGTCCAAATACAGCCAGGAGTCGGTTAGCTTAGCTTTGCATAAAAAACTGAAAACATGCGTTAGAGCAGCTTGCCTGGCTCAGCCCAAAAGTAACAAAATCCACTGACTAGCCCCTTTAAAAGTCTGTTATAGTGTACAAAGAAAGCTGTTTCGAGTCATTATGCAAAAGCAAGTCAATCAGCTCCACATATGAGTGTGGCACAGGCTGTTCTTGCCAACCTCTTAAAAAGAAAGTCAATAAGTGTATTTCCAAAAATGTCAAACTGTTCCTTTAACCTTCTCCTAATTAGCACTCTGCTTGAATCTAAATATTTGCTGCTTTTCTGTACCCTCTACATACCTTTCCCTTCTGTCTTGTTGAAACCGCCAGTAATAGGCCAAATGACCTCTAGTCTCTTAACTCTCCTTCATTACACTCAAGCTGCTGATTATTGGACAGGGGAGAGGCAGAGATGGCAACGTGCCATGGTACAAGGGGCACAACTGATGACATTAAACTCTCAGATCAAACCCTTGTGAGCCTCTTCCAGCCAGAAATCATAAACAGAAAACCATTTGCATATTTGAAAGCCATTTACATATTTAAAACTGAAAAGCAATCACCAACACACACCATTTTTCAGTCACCAATAAAACCTTCGGTAAATGAACTGTTTAACATCACAGCTTTCCGGCGTAATGGATGAAGTTCTGTGTTTGCTGCACACTTCAAGGCATGAAACTGTGGATATAATGAAGCCATAATGCAAAACTGAGGAGTCCAGGCGTTCAGTCTGTCTGAGTTGATATGCCATGGTGTGCTCAGGAATAGTAATGGTGTAAAGGGATAATCATTCATAATGTAGTTCAGAGACTACAAAGACATGGTCCCTTTGGAAGAGTCATGAGCAGGGGAAACTGGAAGAAAAAAGGAAGAGGAACAACACCTCCTGCAGTTTTTGCATGCTATCGAACGACTTGCAAACAGCCGCTCTGTGCCAGGCGAGCAAGCAAAAGAGTGATGCGTGTTGAAGCAAATTGATCCTATCTGAAAGGGCTCAGAAAACTTTAGCCCAGATCAAAGCTCGTGCTAAGACGCTCAGATCATGCAGTGAAAAGGCAGAGCTGTGGGGGGAAGAGAGAAAAGAGGGGGAGTGTCTTGTCCTGTCTAATTATACATTTCAGACAGCTCGCCACCAATTATCTCCCCTTCAGTAGCATCTGCCCTTCGCATGACCGCAAAGCTAATGTGTGGCAAGCCCACCGTTGGGTTGGAAACTCAAGCTTAATATATGGTAAGCTGCTGGAATTTCCCCAATATCTGATCTGATGAAGAATTCAAGGTGAGACAAAGGTGTGGGCTTTGTCTGTACAGTTAATTGGTGCAGTTTTATCATACCCTGCAAATACTAACAACTGTGGCCTTTGTGAGTCTGACAACCGGCAGCACTGTGGGACTGTCAGAGGTGTTCCTCTCTCTTGGACCAATTTGAGATGAGTCTCCACAGAGAGCAGCGGTCCAATCACAGGCTTTTGTTTGCCTGCAGTGGTCAGTCAGCCACATTAGTGCAGAGGTGGTGTTTCAGTCGTTAGAGTGACCACTGTTCCTGCTCAGGACTCGTGGTGAAACTCCATGTAAGAGGCAGCGAAGCAGCCCACTTACCTTCATGCAGCTGTCCCCCCTCCCCCCTTCCCATTGGGCATTTCAGAAAGTGCACATGAAAAAAATATCAACATAATCACATTTGTAAACACAGACGAAGAAAAACTGACTTTGCACAGATGGAGGTGTACGGATTTTAAAAGTCATTATCATGGTCAAATATTACCCCTCGGTTATTGTACAGAATTGATTAAAGAACACAATTAAAATCAATGGCTAAGACAAAATGCAATAATAAACACCAAAATGAGAACTGTATTTTGCCTCACACTTCTTCAAGAACAAAACTCTGCCATTGAAATGAACAGACCAGTTGGTTTAGTGGATACTAACAAAGAAAACACCCATCGATATTGCCTATTCATTACAGTAATGAAATAACTTAATCCTACGATAAAACTATAAAAAGAGTAGTTCGTATTTGTTTGAGTGTTAATACAGTTTCACGATTTAACTTTTGAGTTAATTAAAAAGCCCAAACTCATTCTGAAATTCACAAATCTCAGTCGTCTGTGTTCTTCTTCTATTTAAGCTGGTTGAAACCTGCAAAGACGCCTGAGGCTCCTTTTAACAACTTAGTTTCTTCCATGTCTTCCTCGTGCCATAATTAGTGACGATAGAGAGGGGCAGTCAGCCTTCATGTTACGTGTCAGATTTTCGTTAATTATCTTGAAAGGTGGACAAAGTGAATCGCACCCTACCCTATCCATCCGAGTTCTGCATTTGCACCGTCTGCATCACTAACAGATCTGCACTTTATCAGCTTCCACCAGGTTTCTCCGTTGACTCGACAACAGAAGACGAACAAGTGAAAAGACTGTTTTCTGGCTACACCTCAAACGTAAATCCTCTTCCAGCTTTTCATTCATTTGAACTTGTTATCTTAAAGCTTTGAGTGTCGAGTCTCTTTCGCATCCCGTCTTGTGGTGATACACAATTACTGATTTACTTATTATTGAAGTCATTCCTGATAAGAACATCACTTAAATGGCCAAAATTAAAATGGTAATAATTCCCAAAAAATATATAATTGTGGGATTAGAAGTAAAATCCTAAATGAAAAGTTGCACAGCTAATGTCAGTGCAGTGCAGTAAACGATTGTAGACTGGAGTGCTGCAGGAGCTGGAGTGAGTTTGCAACACCCTGAATGGTGCGAGTCGCTGGCTTAGATAAATCATGCAGTCGGGGGTCTGTGGGCTTCAGCAAAGTGAATCAGCCAGATGCAAAAGTGGTGTGTGTGTGTGTAAGTGTGGGTATGTGTGTGTGTGTGTGTGTGTGTGTGTCCATGAAAGAGCAGACCTCTCCCACACGGCAACAGGCTTCACTGGAGCAGACAATTGCAATGTAGCCATGTGAGAACAGGGCAAGATGGAGTCACTTTTGCTGACGGCTCATAGAAAACCCAACAATTTAGATACGGGAAGACACTATGCCAAAGGCTGGACAAACATTAACAAAGTCTCCACAAAGGTCCCCGACTGCACACTGCACAGATGCTATGTGCTGCTAAACTTTGATTAAGCTTCCGAATTTCATGTGTGTGTTGGTAGGGATGTGTATGTAAACCCTAATGAGCGTGAATGATAGATGAGCTCAGCGCTAAATGGATATGACCATCTTACCAGCACCATGTTGGCTTCACAAAGCAGCAGCGTTTGTTGCAAATAGACTTAACGTCTCTCGGCAGCACATGGAATTATATGGGAACACTCATTATGGAGTGACTCATTCAAAAGACTTGATGTCAGAGGGCCAAGTTCGATTTTGGCCTTTTCTCAGTAGGGTTTAAACACGCCCACCCCTAACCCCCCTCCAAAGAAAGTTGTTTTATGAGTCTTTCTGTTTGAGAGAAATTATACAAAACAAAGACAAAGTGATGTTAGATCAGATCTGAGAAACAAACACAAAAGAAATGTTTTATCCCATCTAAGATAAACTGTCTTATATTAGAGTGAAATAGAAAAATAGCATTCAATTCAGTCACACTTCAGAGAGAACCAATGTCTTATAGAGTTTTTTTTCCCTTCTTTTTTTAAAATGTTTTGAGGCTCTACTGTAAAACAGATTGGTGATATTATTTTGTCCCAGAGGGTTTCTGCCATTTTCAGACATATAGATCCAATGCGGAGGCACTGAGCCATGCTGTCAGCGCTGAAGGGCTGCTTCCTCTCGCATGGCAGAGCTTATTGGTGGCATTAGGTCTCCCAGCCATCAGCGCAACCTTTGTGCCTTCACTTACAGCAATTGCTGTGGCCTAATGATAACATAAAAAGTCAATGTACAGGGAGAGCATGGGTAGGTACGTTGAAAAGGATTGAAACGTTGAGCTGAGATTGTTATGATCACAGTCGAGCTGATGCCCTGTGAATGTCCAGGCCAAGAGATTAAATGGGGGAAACTTGGAAAATGAACTTTTTGGTCATACAGTTTGCTCACTGCAACTTTAATGTGAAAAACACACCACTGGGAAAATATCTACGACTTGTGTAGTAACTTTGTATCTAACAGGATGGTTTTCATGTATGTATCTCACACATATAAAGTCAGTACACGCTACATTCTTTTCATATAGTCTTCAATCCGCTCAAGCATGTAATGTCAACTGTCATATGGGTGATGTATATATTTTGTAATCTTGACTGAGGGATCAAGTTGATATCTCAAGCGTGCTGTAATGGTTTCAAAGGTCTGATAATGCTACTCACCCTGCCATTTCTGCTGCAAATGTGACACAAATGATCAAGTGATTCATACTTACGGTAGCGTGACAGAGAAAACGTTGGGGTGCACGTGCTGTCACAGGACTGTGTCACTTTAACAAAGACTTCATTATGTTGAGAATGGTAGGAGATAAAGAATAGAGTATGCATGTGTCAGTAACCCTCTTTGATTAGCAATCCATCAATCGTATATCTCTGTTCAACACATTGAACAGATATATTAGAATACATCTGTAGATCAGTTCAGTCTCTATTTCAGATGTCTTAGCCTTGACATACCTGTCATCCAAAACACACACGTATCGAATGCTTTCCATAGATGAAATCAACATACATTAATGTTTAGCTGAATATATTTTACTCCTCCCTTGCCCCTCTCTCTCCCTCTTTTTCTCTCTCCCATTCCAGCAGATAAAGCCAATCTTGAGGCTGGCTCCTGCCACAAAACGTTCTGTAATAGTCTAATTGTGGCTAATGGTTTGTGCAGCTAATTAAAGTGTATGAATTACAATAATCAGTCAGCCGCGTGGAGGCCATGGCGCCTCACACTGTTCCTCCAAGCGTGGAAGGCCAAGACCAAGAGGGGGGTGGTGGAGGCGGGCGGGGGGGGTTGGGTGCCATGGTAAAAGGTGAGATGAAAGTGATGAAGAGGAGGAGAGAGAAATGCTTGACACTGTATCCCAAGGCCGTTTGACCGCAGCAACATGAGTGGTTGTAAGTGAGAAAAGAGCCAAAATGGCAGATGGGAGAGAAGTGGGCAGAGGAGAAAATAGAACAAACTGAAGGTCTCAGTGCAGTTTTGTAAATTCATACAAAAAGTATTTAAAACAGGAAAAGAAACATTAACAATATATACATAGTTTCCACATACAGATCATTTTATAACATCTGGTAAAGGAAACGTGAATTAGATGAGAAGCCTGATACTAGTTTAACATCTTATACTGTACTTGCACTACATCTTATCTTATCTTATCTTATCAGCTAACTTGGCTGTGTCAAAATAAAAGAAGTAATTAATGAGCCAGGTGGTTTCCTCAAACAGTCAGTCAAACAACAGTCAAACTGTTTTGGAAAATGATTTGCAAATGCACATGTTTTACAGGGAGTTTAAGCTTCTTATTGACCCAGTTGGTGGAGACCAAAAAATGGAGCCAAGGAGAATTAATTTTGGGCTTTCATTTGCCTGGTGCCTCCAAATGAATGATAATGCTGTTCTGTAACAGTTGGATGTGTAAATAAGATAATAGTAATTACTGTTTGCTAGTAAGTTCACCATCAACTTAAGGGGGAATAATCTGTCACATCTAATAAATGCTAATCATTATTTTAGAATAGTACAGCTCTGCTTCTGAACACCAATGAAGAGGATGCTCTGGCTTCAATTTCCTGACTAGAATAAACAGCCATGTGTAAAGCTACAAGCTACAGCCCCTTCCTTGTTTTTAAGTGCACATAATGGCTGTAGTAAAGTTTTACAGGTTGACTTAGTGATCATTAGATTTTGCACAAAGCCTCCTCTTGTCAGTTACGTCTAAAACAAATGAGCACAGCAGTCATAAAGAATGACATGGTGAAATACATAAAAAGATGCAAAAAGACATTTTTGCACAAAGCAACTGATTCCGTGATGTAGAGACAACACACACAGTAGTATTAGAGGATTGTTTGTGGATTTGTTCATCCCATTTACCATTGAGAAATGAACTGTTGCACACAGAGGAAAATACTACAGTGTTTGTCCGTGAACACAGGAATGTGATGGCCCAACCCTGCTGGCTCTTTCCCCCCGAGGAGCCAACATCTGCAAAGCAATATGGGAATGCAAACAGTGTGGGCAGCACATAAATAAACCCCCACATTAAGGCCTTGACAGTTGCTGCATCCTATAGATGCAGAACAAAGACACGGAGAGGTGAAGGAAATGAACACGACTGATGGGCAAAAGCACAAAAATGGGAAAACAGGAAGGCATAAAATGAACATAAAGTGAGGAGAGGTGGTAGCGGGGCAGGCGATGGAGGAGAATTGTAAATCCTGATGGATCGAGAGCAAAGAAGTGGGAAGAGAAGGAAACGGAAATGATAGATTTTATACAAAGAATTTTAGAGAATGAGCTATAGAGGCTCGCACCCTGTTGTTTTGTCTTGTCAAATCAAATGGGCATTTTAGCAAGTTGTCCAAACAATGACTGTTGAAGAAGGAAAGGAATCAATTATTCATGATAGAGAAAGCCACTTATAGTCACTCAAACACACACACACACACACACACCATTTCCTAGATGGTGAAATGACTTAGTAACCAGGCGATTTATTCCCGTTTAATAGGGTCTCAATTGCAGCAGCCACACTCAGACAAATGAGCAAACAAGTCAGAGAGTGACAGTGATATCCATTATGTGTTTAATTATCTTCAAAGTTCCAGTGAAGGGCATTTCTTTGGCTAATGGGGAGACAGTGCTAAGTGTCACAGCAAAGTGCTCCTCAAATGCTCCAACAAAACTGACTAGCTGCTCCTCTTCCCAGGCTCTTATCTGGGGTTTGACAGGCGTCGTTAGATTTGGCAAATTGGCACAATCAGTGTCCTCGTCAAAAATAACCAACATTTGTTGTTATTTGTTTCTTTCTCTCCCCTTTCCATTTCCAAGTCAAATTCCCTTGGTGATAATTTGACTGAGTCCCATTAGTTGGCACTGAAACAAGGCATGCTGATTGGTATATTCAGGGTGAGATGATTGAGGCAAAGATTGGGGCCTGGACCGAAATGTCATTTCTGAGTGGGTCTGATTGCATTGTGGCAAAGCAGGAATCTGTGATTTTTCCTAATGCAATAATCACACTTAGATTAGCTGGAAACCTCTGACAAAGATTCCCTGAATGCCAACACAATTCTCTGTGTATATGTGTATGTCTGTGTGTGTGTGTGTGTGTGTGTGTGTGTTGCATGCGCGTGCATGTGTTTTCAGGGAGGAAAGTGTTTCCCAAAGTGAATGTGGCGTACTGAATATCTTGCTAGTCTTCTCCCAAGACACAGTTTAAACTGAATCTCAAGAAACTATAACAGCAACTGTGGTGGCAAAAAATGTTGCTCCTTCACCAAAGTATTTAAAAAAGGATAACTGGACACGTCAGCTGTCTTTCTTGAGTTTTAATAAAAGGGCATTCATGAATGGAGTCACACACACAACCAACCAGGAGAACAGTCAGTGAGTGAGTGAGCTGAAGAAGTTTAGAGACACGCTATCTTATAGTTCAACAAAGCTTTGAACAGACAAAATATATGGCGCCATGCCTGGCTTCACCCCCTGATAGTGAGAGTGGTAAATCTCCACAGGCACTGTGTCAAAGAGATCCTTCAGGTCCTGACCTCGGGCCTGCTCTGTGTGGATATTGCTTCCCCTGATAAGGCCACATAAATTGTCATCATAGGAATGTTCACTCGAATAACATGTTTGTGCCCTAGTCTTAAAGCATATAACATGCTATGCCAAAATTTCCCATTACACAACTTTAACATTTTAACAATTTGATTTTAAAGTGAAAGAGAATTCCTCAGCTTCACAAGATGGATAAAAATGGCATCACTAGTGGCGACTTGATGGCAAAGACATCCCAAACACTTAAAGTGAGACTTCGGAATTAGGGACAACACAGCAGCTGACGTGATGCTATCATTCATTAGCTGAACAGAGTGATAAATTACACCTATTCCCCTCCCCCATGCTCATCTTTCAAGTCTACAGCTCCATAGCCCATCTGGGGGTTGGCAATACGTTACTGTGAAGGCCCAGAGTGACTGAGACATGGCTAAATGTTCTTATTTATTTGCAGTCAGACATTAAGCCAGGAGTGAAAGGAATGAATAGGAGCATCTGTCGATGTGTGGTGCCATGGTGGTGACTGGCCCGCAGCCCCTAAACACTTTCTGCTATGCTTTCATTTTTGATGTGTGTGTATGTGTGTGTTCATGTGTATACAGTATGTGTGTGTGTTTGTGTTTATCTATACCCTGCATCACTCTATGGCTTCTTCATCGTCATGAAAAAAAAAACATGTTTGTTTTGATTTTGATGAACAAGATTTTAAGGCACATGAACACACAGGCCCATTGCCAACATGAAATGACTCAGTGCATGCTAATTCTGTGAATAAAGGCGTAAGGTGCATAGGGCAGTCAGATGCCCCAGGCTCAGTGCGTGGATGGAGTTGTGCCACACTTTGGGTATTTTTAGAGTGGTGTGTAGAATAGCAAGTGTCCACAGAGAAAGAGTGTTTGGTTAGGGAGGATATATAGTGTATATAACTAAATCATATATTTATTAAAGGTGAGATTGATGTTGGTGACAATAACAGCCATGCACATCATCTCTTATCTCTCCCAGCTACCACACCTGTTTCATAATTGCACCCAAGGAGGAGCATCTCCTATACAGTACAAGAAAACTTGGATGTATTCATTTTCAAAAACATTTAACAACCATGTCTATCTAAAAAGTATATAAAAAAAAGAAAAAATATAGAATAAAAAAATAGATTAACTGCTTTTCTCATTTTCTGTGGTTTTCCCTACTTATATTGCAACAGAAATGTATAATTTCTTAATTAAAAATGTTTATCATACACAAATGATTATGATTTTTCTCAATGCCATTTGCAGCAGAATAAAAAAAGTTATTAACCCAGTCCTAATCAGCCATGTTTCCAACCACATAATGTTTAAAAAGATGTAAATGTCATGGAAAAGTTTGAATTGTCTTGATATCGCTGTCTGCGGTGTCCAAGATTTAATCAAAAATGTGGATCATCTGTGCATAAATGCACTTTGACAATGTGACCCGTTCAAATTAGAGAGATGTGACGCATACTGTACCTGCTGCCTTCAGATAACCATAGAGGCAATCAGCAGAGAGAAAGGGCCTGGACACATGAAAGCTGTTGTGGAGAAATCCTGCTAAGAATCAGATATTAATCTTCACAACCATAATCGAAGTAAAACTGTGTAATTAAATCTGTCTGCTGGCTGAAGAAAGTAAGATGATCATGAAACAAATACGTCAAATATATATTAAAAAAATTGTCTGCAGACAGTGAAAAGTATACTTGCAGCTATATCATTTCACATTGAAAAACATCAAAGCGTGCACCGTGTGCAGCGCTCGGTTGTTCTGGTCTGGTGCTGAAAAACAATCAATTTTGATACAAAGGTTGCAGTGTGTTGCTGGATCGCCAGTGACACTTCCTCTACTGCTACCACTCTCATCCCACTATGACATCTGAAGAGTCACCGGCAGCATGGAAATAGAACAGGCGGTGAAAGGACCCCACTCTGCACTTCAGGAAAATACCTTGTTGCACATGTAGCTCCACAAAACCAGAGCCCAGTTTATAATCAAAACATAGCAGACGAGTGTCACCAGTGTCAAGACTCAAAACATAGGTGTTGAACCTGCTGTCACTTCAGGACTCATGCTTATATAAACATTGGTGTGCGCAACAATCTCCACTGTGTCTATGATGATGTCTCACAATATAACTCAATATACAACATAACTCATTATAACAATAATTGATCTGTATCTTTGGAAACACGGTATATTGTTTTGTTGCTTCATTTGATCCTATTCTTCCCTTTATACTCTATACATATGATTTTAACCATCTACATAAATATATATGTATATATTCAGATAGTTAAAATCAGGAGGTCTGAAGCAGAACAGGGACAAGAGGGACATTTGAGAAGTGGGAAGGGACTATTCAAGTGGCTGCAGTTGATGCGAAGCATCAATCTTTCATATGCTTTGAGGCCACTTCAAATCAATTTCACCCCAGCCGCTTCCAGGCTAATCATGTGACAGAGGGCAGGCAATGTGCCAAGTCTGTCTGGATAGAGGAGCCCAGACAGACCAACAGACAGACAGACATGGAGGCAAACAGACACCCAGTCACACAGACAGATAAGCAGATAGACAGACAAACATCCCAAACCTGCACAGGGCCAGATATGGAAGAGGTTGATCTGAAATGACAGGCAGTCAACCATTCCTGCCTCAACAATATTTGCACTCTGTTTTGGTATACAAATTTATTCCTCTGTGTATGCTGGTGTTTTCTGAATATTGAAAAACTTCTGTTCCAAGGCCAAAGAAGAAGAAGAAGAGGAAGCAGTTCTCATGAAACATATCGGCTGAATAGGTTTCAATATACACAGATGTAAAGTATCACCATTTAAAACAAACAGATAAAATCTTTACCATAAGATACCTCGGTGAATACATTAACCGGTCCAAAAGCTTGTTATAAATGCAAAGCATTTACACACACAGGTGGAATGGTTCATTATGAGTAATCCCAGCAGCTCTTAGCTCATAAGTAGTGCATGCATATGCAGGGGTGACTCACAAGGCTGTGGAGCCCACCGTGATTTGACACTGCCCATGCTGTGCTGTTGAGTTAGTGGTGCATATGTACACTGAGCACGCTGGCTTTGTTTATTCTATTGACTTATTTGTTCTGTCCATCGACTGTGTTGCCTGTAGCCAAGGCTTGCTTTTCTCCCTTTAAATCACCACCTCCTAATTATCTGTCACATTTTCTGCTATCCCATGCCAAAGACACACAATGGCCAATAATGACCCCGTAGACAGCATCTATCAGGCGCTCCGCCATTGATTCCTTTCTCTCTTTTTCTCTCTCTCTCTCTCATTTTCTCGCTGTTTCCTCTCCTGCTCTGCTTGGTCTCCGTCCTCCTTTCTTGTTCAGCCATTCCCCTCCCCTCCTCTCACTTTGTTTCTCTGTCACTGTGTCGGCCTCTACCACACCACGGACCTAATGCTTGGGTTGCCTGGAGTGAAAATGCATCATCCTAAATGTATTGTTTTATGGAAATGCTGCTCATCTTTCTTTCCTTTGTTCTCAATCAATAAAAACATGTCAACACCATTTTTAAAAAGCGGTCAAGAATTGTGCAAACACACCCAAATACATATTAGTCCTGTGTGCGGGTACAAGTTTGAATCAGAAGTTGCCACATTAAAGTCTGGAAAAGTGCCTCAAGTAGAACTGTTTAACTGCTGTCACTGGCTGACTGAACAGACAGCAGGGAGTCAAAGTGGGTGACGGGCCAATGTTTGGCCAGAATGGACTCCTATATGACAGTAATGTAGTTGGAGTGTTAGCAGCCTCAGGGCTGGAGACAAACTCGTTCCCCTCCCACAGTTTCAGCTGGCATCTGTCCCCTTTGTGCGCCTCACCCACAGCCGCCACCCTTCACCCCCCGCTCGCTCTCTCCCGCCCCCAAAAGCTTCAACCTGCCGAGAGCGCAGGAGCTCAGGTCATTACAGCAAACTGTCACGGCTAACTGTCACACGGCCCAGGATGCTAGCGTCACTGTCCTCGTGTCCTGATGAGCTCGGCTTGTTCGCGGTCCAAACATAGCATCCATCTTCTCAGCCGCTCCTCTGACACAGCGAGCGGCAGTCTCAGACAAGTCAACTTATTTACCTAGTGCACAGCAACGGCCGTGGGACCTTCTGAGGCAAAAAAAAAAAAAAAAAAAAGGGCTCAGCTTTCTAAGGAAAATGCATTTCTCACTAAAAAAAACAAACACACAAAAAAAGGAAAACATGGCAAAAAAAACCCCAACATATATTTACCTCCACTGCTACCTCCCCATGGAGATAGTTTGACTCTTAGTTTGCCAGGTTTTGATTTATTTATTTGTGAATGTCTGCCTCCAGGTTAATATCATTCCTGTTTGTTATGTGACTTATGACATTGAAAATTCGGCAGCAACCTCTCGTTTTAGAAATTCTCTGAATAACCAACAGTCCCACACACTGTCAACAGTTTTCAGAGAGGCTATTTCTTCAGTATGAAGTAGTTCCAAGTAGCACCGTGCTGGGGGCAGAAAACTCAGACAGGAATATCTCAAAAACACAGGGAGGGATTAACCCACTGGTGTCTGTGTGTCAGGATAGCACAAGCATATATCCCTATTTGTAGTGTGTTGTGTTTAAACTCTAATGATTTGTTTGGCGTCCTGAAGGCACTGGGACTTCTCTAACACCTTGAAAAACACATCTAACACGTTATTATCACCGTGGTATTTCATTTCTTATATTATTTTATTTGTGAAATGTGGATTAATACAATTAATCAGCACCTTTTCTATGAAGTTTATGTCATTGGAGATACTTTTATTATAGTGTTTTTTACACCCACAGCTCTGAGACATTTTTTTTTTACTCCTCAGTGGGTGTAGACCTCTAACTCAAGGGAACACAATGGCACATGAACATGATGTACCAGGATCTAGTGAAAATTAAAGAATTACTTTATTATACTCACAACAAGCAGTAAAAGTTGTGTGACCTAACCAAACTGATAATACAGAGTTTGACTTGTTCATGTCCAATCCCTGAGGGTATAAGTAGTCTCTACATCATCCTTCAGCAAACAGCATCGGCCCCACAAATGCAGGTTTGAGGTTTGTGCAGCTTTGCAGTTCCCAAATGGTCCCAGCCAGCAACAAGTGCATCTGCAGCTACAGCTCAGCCCAGAGGGGAAAACACATGAGTCAGTCACTACCTGCACTGTTTGAAACAAGAAAACCTTGTCACACAGTGCTTGAGTCAATTTGTAAAATTATTTGAGCTTGTAATGATTTTATTGATGTGGATAGTAACATATAAAAGCCAAATAGGTTAGATGAGACAAGGTCGGACTTTAAAGAGCAAGGATACAGTTTGTCCCTGTGGGCAGTATGCACCATGCTGGACACGATTCATATTGAATCTCAAAAATACCGATAGAAAAGATTAGTCGGTTCACTTTGGAGTAGCACTGTTTACACAGCACCATCTGTCCAACTCTGAAAACAGTTAGTTATGATAACTGTGCATTTTTTTTGTCTGTGGCTGTAACATGAAACATGATGTTGTCTTATATAAAACAACATATTTCAACCATACATTTATTTCCATTTTGACATGAGGGTGGGGTGTTGCAATTTTCAGTGTTTTCTTTTACGCCTTTAATTGACAGTACAGTCGGAGAGAGACAGGAAATGGGGAGACGGAGAGGAGGAATGACATGCAGCAAAGGGCCACCGGGGGAATCCAAACCGGCAGCAAGGAATATGGCCTCTGTGTACTGTATGTGGCGCCTGCTCAACCCCAGTGAGCTATATGACGCCCCGATGTTTTCTTTATCTGTTGGAATTTAGCAACCATTTTCTTTTTCGCATTCAAAACCCTGCCAGAAACCCCAACTCCTGTTTGAGCGAATTTGAGTCGTCGTCGGGTTGTTGATCGGCAAAATGAAAAAAACACTGTGGGGAGGTAATGTCTGACAGCCTGAAACAGGAAGAGAGAAGTGTTGTTTTATTACTAGAGGGGTAATAACAGCGCAGATAGCATCTATCAGCGGGGTGCCGGGGAGAGGCAGAAGATAAACTGTGGAGCACCTGAGCACAGATGATGCTTGACACTTCAGAGGAAGAGAGACTAGGACCACTGACAGAGTTAGTGACGTGCCCCCCACCACCACCACCAACCCCCCGCCACCCCACCACATCAGCAGCAGATGCACCGAGGGGAGACTAGAAAATATCAAACACGCCAAACTTAACGAAAACTGGTGTGTGTGTGTGTGTGTGTTTGTGTCCGTACAGTATGCATGTGTGATATAAGAAAAAACCTGCAGTGCTGAAACGCTGTTGTTCACAAATGTGAAATGCTTTTGACAATAATAGAGTGTTTTCTGAATTTTACTGAGAGAGTATGTGACCAGGGTTTCTGTGTAAGTTATATACCGAGTGTGCACTGTTCCGTGCGTGCGTCAGCTCCCCGGGGCCTCTCTCTCTGGGTGAGTCAGTCTAGTTGCTGTAATCACTCTGCTCAGTACCCTCCACTCCAAACCTGATTTGGCCAGATTGTTTCGTTTTCTTTTTCCCGGCTCCTGCCCCCAATCCTCCCCCATCTCTCCCTCCAGCCCATCTTCCCTCCCTCCTCTGTCCTCTTTCTCTCCACCCCTCTTTTTAACACCCCTGACTCTGCTTTCATTCCTACCTACACTATCTTTTCTTTTTCTTTTCTTTTTTTTACCCCTCCCCCCTCCCTATACCTCCCTCCCTTCATTCTTCCTTCCTTCCTTCCTCTTCGTGGTAATGGCAGCTGATTGATGGAGTTTGTTTAGCTTTAATTACACTGCAGGTGAGTGGCCAGGCCTGTTCACGCCAGTGAAGCAGAAAACTCAACTTGGTTATGTTAGAAATTGGATTTCCCAAAGTGAAAACACTGTACGGGGGGAAAGGTCTCCAGACTATACTATTTTATTACTGTTTGACTGTTTTCCTCTTAATCTCATGAGCTTATTTGACATATATCCTCTACATTTTCAACTGTATATTCCCCAACGAGCTGAGAGGAGCTGCACAGCTGTGTCTGTAACATTTAGGTGACACAGTGGTAAGCTGTTCTAGCATAACGATTTGCCTACGTTTCAACCCGAGGAAAACAGAAACACTAACACAGAGAAAGCAGCTTTACACACAAACGGGTTTACTTCTCTGCACTCTGCACTTTTATATGAATTTTTCATCCACTACACAATTAAATGTTCATTAAATTTAATTTCAAAAGTGTCCCATGCTATATCAGAGGTCAGTACTTACGATTATTATCAGCAACTTCTCCATGGTCCTACATTTTGGCGGTTAATAGTATATATACTGCACAGGTGGCGCCGTCCACCTGGCCAATGCTTGGTTTAAGAATCTCTGGCACTTACACTGTGATTTAATTTGTCTGTCTGTCCTGAATTGTATATGTTCCCCCATGCCCACGGGGAATTTAGAGCTCCTGGCAGAATCCCTCACATCCGGCTCGGATCCTTTAGGGAGCTCCCTTGAGAGCAGAACCTTTTCTGTCAAGTGTAACTATAAAACCATTTGCAATAAATAGTATAACTCTTTGACAGTGAGCCCCTTTTCAGTTAAATAAATCCTCATATTCATCACCGAGCAGCGTGTGTGTGTGTCTGCAACAACTTTAAAGGGGGAGATGTGTGTTGCTAAAGCACCACAGTGTTTGATGCTGGCAAAGTAGATACAGTACAGCAACTATCTCCAACCTCAACTAATGATGCAAGTGACTGACTTTACTTCTAGTTGTCACTCATAATCACTTTAAATAATATTGATATTAAATATGATTAGTAATGTTATTGGATTCTGATGTTGCTTATGTTAAAAGTGTGTATAGGACACTGTCACCATGGATACTTTGAAGCAGTCTAGAAAAATGTGACCCAAGGATTTACAGCACAACCTTACTTCAAATCTCAGCATCCGCACTCTGTCTGACACCAACTTTTCTAACTCTTTTCTGACTATATCAATTTAAATTATGACTTCAACTCATATTAAAAATTAACATGATCTTATTAAAACATTACTCAGTACCATTCAAATGAAATCATCACATTCTAATTTATTATAATTTCAATTAGTATCGTATTAGCCAATTATAAGTAATGCATTTAGATTTGATGATGACAAACTGCTGTTCAGTCACGTCTTAAATCAGGTGAAAATGTCTTATCGGTTACCGCTGCTGAGATACCTGCTGCCTCAGCCTTATCCTCTGAATGATACGGAGAAATGTTCCCTCTTCCACAGAACCATCTTTGGAAAACATGATGAAGCGAATCTTTACTTGGAAACAAATAGAAGAGGAGTACCATTTTCACACTTTAGTAACTTCTGTAACAGCAAAAGGAGCTCGAAGTTTTGAGAATCCTTGTTTTGTTTTCTTTACCCCCGTCTTTAAGGAAGCATCTGACCCACTGATTGTTATTTCACTCTTCCAGCCATGAATGCTCCCACTCTGTCAAACACACAGCACTCACTAAACAATTTCCTGCCCCTCTGTCTTTCAATGTTGGAGCACATCAGCACCATGGACAGAGCCAGTGGCAGTCACACTCTGAGGGAAAAGATTATTCAGGCTCCCACAGCCGAGGCTTGTTAGCATTATTTGCATTCCTCATTTAAAACGGATGTGAGCAGCTAACCTCCAGCTACAACTTATTGTGCCTTGGGGAGAGAAGGAACGCATGCACAAACCTCCTCCCCGTAATGTGACAATTGTATTGTTAGAAATTCAACACATCGGGGCACTTCTGCAACCACTAACACTTACCACCCTTCCACATCACTAATTATTGTTTGCCATAATGGAACAATATGTAGTTGACGTTCACACTGCATGAACAGTGAATGGCTTGATTTACTTGAAGCTGATAATTACTATAGTAATTATCATTCCATATGCATTGTTGTGTTGCATTTAGAGTATCCGCAGTATTGAGTGAATCCTAAAGTAATCACCCATTACCACGCTCAGCCACATTATTTAACTTAAAGAGCTGAATCTATGGTTAAAAAGGATAAAAAGAATAGACAAAAAATGAAGAGGCTGCAAGAAAGAGAATGAGGGAGAGACTTTGTGGACGCGTGTGAGGGGAATATATGATAGTTTAGCCTGTAGAGAGGAATTCTGAAGCCGTACCTGAATCCAATAGGGGGTACAGCAGAAGAAATACTCCCATATCTTCAGAAGGGATTCACATCTCATATATTTCCACTCTTGCTCCTTCACCCTATGTACCCTACAAAATAAATCTCTCTCCTCTAAACTCAGGTTATGGTTCTCCACAGCTATCTAGCATCCACAAGACTGCATTAAATAGTTTCATTTTATTAATACTCACTGTTACTATCAATGAATAAACCTCGGATAATGGCTGTATCTGCCTTTATTTATGAACATATAAACTATTCTATGGGGGTGGAAGGGAAAGTAAAAGTGCTCGGAGACATTGGTTACCACACCTAATCAAATCCATCAAAACTTGCTGAAAGGCCAGTGCCGAGATATGGTCTAAACAAAGAGTCTTACAGGCCTTTCTGTCCAGCCAGACTTTTCTTATTTAAGTTCATACATTTGTATCAACCCATGCTGTTGTCAGAAATTCTGAAAAAGAAAAGAAAGAAAAAAAAACACACTTTAGATGTCTGAGTCTGGCTTATTGAAAGGGCCTCAAAGACAAAAGTTGAAATTCACATGAGGCAAATCCTTTTGAGAATTAAAAGACGACGTGACTCAAAATGACAAACATAGAGGAACATATCAATGTGTATGTTTAACTACGATGATGGTTGCAGAAAACGAGCCAGTAATTCTGTCACTGATGAAAGCGTAAAATCTAATCAAGATCACGGCATTTCATTTTGTCTGGCAACATGAAAAGATGATTATGTACAGGGAAATTTAAAATTGTGGAGAAAGTGATTTACTTCCCTGAGATGTCATACAAAAGTAAAAGCAGATACATTACATTACATGTATATGCAGGATGAAAGCAAGGAAGACCAAAATAAAAGGAAAGAGGATTCTGTATCTGCTTGTGGGATTAGAGAGGAGACATTATGTTGTTAAATGGCATTGATCCAGAGCCAGGTCTGTCAGTTTTTCTCTATTTCCTATGCACCGTACTTGTCAGCGGCTGTTGCTCAGGAGGAAGAGCGAGTTGTACACTAATCGGACGGTCTTCTTTTTGAAGTGTCCTTGGGCAAGAAGATACTGAACCCAAATTGCCCCTGATGATGTATCATTGGTGTGTGGGTCCATTTATGGTGGAAAAAGCAATATAGGAAAAATAAATGTGCGTGTTTATGTGTGTGTGGACAGAAAGTGCTTTGAGTGGTCGATAAGACTAGAAAAAAGCTATGTAAGTGCAGTGCATTTTACCATTTACAATTAACTCCCAGCAAACACCCCCTGCTGAATTCCGAAAATGCAGGGGTAATGCTCAAGCAAGATGGGGAGAAGGTAAACTTCTCCAGACTGCCTTTCAAAGTGTCCTTGAGCAAGAATGTGAACTCCAGTTTACCCTGAACTCCCCACTGTAAATACTGTGAGTATATATGTATGTGCAAAAGTGCCGTATGAACGTGAGCATGGCAGCATGTGTTGCTGAATAATGTTTCGCTGCTTAAAACACTATTTGAGAGACAATATGTATGTTATATATCTTGTATTTTTATTTAACTGCATAGAACATATGCCTCAGTTATTATTGCATCTGTAAAAGTGAGGGTGTCATGGCAGCAGCTACTTCACCACTTCCTGCACCTGGGGAGGTTTTCCAAATAGCTTTTCTTTTAGCACATAAGGTCGGGAGTCGGAACTTTGTTTTTATAGAGTCTAATAGTGGATTGTGAGTTGTTAAACCTTGTCAGGTCTCTGGTTCCCATAGGTACTTAGATATGTACTCCACTACCATTACCCAAACCCCACAGCAACTAGGGAGAGCTCGCCTTCTGATTGCTGTCATCAGCACTGAATGATCATTGACTTCTCCCTTGTTGGACACAAGCGCCAGCGCCATATCTTGATATACTCATAACTTTTTATTAAGTTTGTGAAGGCTGACTGTGCTGTGTTCCACTTACTTATTATCAGCCCTTCGCCTGCATTCATTATTCTCTTCTCAGATCTGATGATAGTGGACATGTTTGGGCAAAGCTTCTCCTCGGCTCCACCCTTATTATTTACACCTTTCCAACTTGATTAGACAGGATGTGAAAGAGACCAACATGTGGAAGTGGTTTCACACCATCCTGTCTTGTGGCAACTGTAAATATATCTGAGCTGAGACGTGGTGTAAAAAAATAAAAATAAATAACATGCATCTTGTATACTGTACTCTGTATTAATATTCAGTGGTGACCCAAGGTTAGCCAGAAAGGGAACACCAGTGCCATCATCATATCATCGTATCGCTCACTCCTTCACCGTTTACTGGAATAAATGGGGGGATATGATCAATGCAGCTGAGGAGCCCATAGTTAGAATTAATGAGCGCTGCCAAGCTCCTGCAATTTGTCTGCTGTGCTATTGAGTCGTCTTATTTCAATGTCTAATTTGTAAATGCTCCAAACGTCTCTTTCCCTGGGGCGATTCGAAGCGTCTCGTTCTGAGCCATCGCCAGTTGGCCGATAAACGCCTCTATGAATGTCTTGGGCATTTTGTGAAAATGTAGTGTGTGGTGTGATTTTTCATCGAAATGCTTCGACAGTAGGACGATTCCCATCCCTGCTCTTTGATTGATGGATCGTTCTTGATTATTCATGAAACTCAGCCTATAACAACACAGAATATGACTGTAAATATCAGACACACTGTCATATATAATGGCCATGGTGTTTTTTTTTTCTTTTGACAAATCCGTGGATGTAGTGTTCGCACGCACATACTGTAGGGGGTGTGGTCAAGTGTTATTTGGAACAACAGTGGAATAAAAGGGGAAAAATCAGTTATTTTTACTGTATAAACCCATTTCTACTTTTTTTTGTACATACATTAGAGACTACCCTATTCATCACTGTAAATGCCTTGTAAAAAAAAAAAATCTTAATCTGAAGACAGGACATTGAAAAAATGTCATCAACTTAATAGGGAAATTAAAAAACTGCAATACTTTACTTTTTAATTGTTACAAAATAAATAAGCAAATTGTATTCATTTGAAAGGAAGATCTGCAAGATGCTCATCTTAATATGAAACAGCTGTGACAGTCCCCACACTGCCATGGAGCTGCATATTGCTTCTCTAGATAAAAGCATTATTGGTAAATGTATCATCATTATACCATCTCAGTCAACATCTTTGGTAATTTCATAAGCAAGGCAGGTATCACAAAACCCAAGCCTAACTAAATCCAAGACAGCAATATTCCCATAAATCATCCAGGGCAGAATTTTTTTAACAAGGAAAAACAAAGCGGAGGGATGAAAGGAACCTGAGCTGAAGTGAAACACAGGCTCCTCTGTTGTCGAGCTCTAAGCGTTTATCAAACACTTATAAAAGCCATACATATCCTGGCTGTTTGTAGCCGCCATTAAGGGCCTGGCGTGTTTTCTGCTCAGAATGCTGATAACAGTACGAATCCTCAAAATACACTGCAAAGGTGAAATGAGTCTGGACCTCAAAGAAACTCTTACACGCAACCGCACTTATATCGGCCCGACGCACCGAAAACTAATGATCCATCTTCTCAGTCAAAAACAAGAGTGCACTGCACACCACGAGAATGAGGGCGTAGTAATAAAGAGGAGAACAGACATTCATACAGACAAATGAACAGGGGTGGACTCTGCATGGAGCAGCACTCACAGAGGGGGCTTCTCAAATGGAGAGCCGGGCAAACTGAAATGCACATAAACAAAGCCCCTTTTGATCTTCAGAAGAGCAAAAAATTATTGATTGGAGCTCCATGTGGTCAGTTAAGTTCTGCATTCAGAAATAAAGTGTGGCGTGGTGGGCCAGGGAGGGAGGGAGGGAGTGAGGGAGCGAGCTGGGGTGAAAAAAAGGACCTCAGGCTAGTATGTTTGTGTCGAAGGCTTCATGGGCTGAGGCGGCAACAGGTGGCCACCATGCTTCAGGGTACAGACTCACCCGGGTGGACGCTGCGCCATAACCCCCACCAAGACAAATGAAGTGTTTGATCTCAAGCAAGAGACTAGCGAGAATGCAGAGGTTCAAACGCCCAAATGCAGCACTGTGAGTAAAAAAAAAAGTTGAGATTTTAAAATTTAAAAGTGCACGCTGCTCACGGGCTGACTTAACCGAACACTTTTTTTGTAATAGTTTCTGTACTAGTAGTTGCATGTCAAAAGTACCACAGTGTAAACCCCACTGGCATTATATGCTTCAAAAGAAAAGACTACTGTATATGATGCGTTGGCGTATACATTTGTGAAGTAGGTTTTCGGGGAAAACATAACATATACTTCATTTATTTTTCTTGGCTGTGTATTATCAGTCAGGGTGAGTGGATGTCATACAGATATCAAAAACAAAAAGTTAGTTTAGAAGTTATATTTATACTTGGGCAACAAAACGATTTGAATCATTAAACCAAGACTTGGATATTTTCTAAATCTTAACCTTTTCATCAACATATCAATATACCACACAAGCCCCTGGATATATTCCGAAAGAATTATGTTAACATATACTATTTGGAAGCTGGTAGTATGTTTCTAAAAAAAAAAAAAGCTAAGTGCTTATACCTGGCTATACTCCGAGGTGATGTGGATAGCCTTCAACCCTGGTCTCCTGTTGGCTGAATTACACCACCACGGTTTCCAAGAATCGAGGAAAGAAGATCAATCATACAAATGGGAATGAACCTGAACACTATCTGAAAATCTGCTACTTGCACTAGGTTGTACATGTGAAATGAGATGATGTTAGATTCAAGAGGGGGAAGAACGCAACTTGAGAGAAAGATTTCAACTCAGCCTGACACATCTTTGTATGGAAAGTTACAATAATTGTCAAACCTAACAACAGCCCCTCCTCCGTTAAAAGAACAGGCACTATCGGGAAATCTAGCAGGCACTTGGTTTAACCCATTCAGAGGTCTTAACCCTTTGATTTCCCCTCGTCACCTCTGAGCTGTGTTTCCAATTGAGCCATGGAGTGATGGAAGACATACATAAAACCGCTGAGTGAAATTTGTCCTCCCATAGCCCAGAGCAGAGGCTATGAAAAGATAATTGGTGCCGTTAATGTTGTTTGCAAAATCCTCCTATAATTCAATCCCATCACCTCTGATATCTCTTTTAACACATGTTTATGATCAATTGGGGATAACAACATTTGTATTTATTATTATTATTACGTGGTGAATAGAGGAGCAAGAAACAGCTTTAATTCCAAGTGCAGTAAGTAATTTTCATTAAATGTCAATTTGTTATTAATTCAGAGCAACGCTGAAATCAAATAGTGTTCATTAATCACTGTGCCGTCCGGCGGGCTGCTAATTAAAATGTTGGGGGTGAGCTCGTTATTCACTGGCAGACCTGATTGTTAATGTCGACTCATTGTCCTCCTCCACCACGCTATCATTTATTTTCTTTGGTTTTCTTGTAAACTCTTGTTAATTATTAAATTGCTTTTTTGGACCCCTTGTGACACTTTTCAGATAGTCATCAAAGTGCTGCCACTGAGAGGAAGTCGTCCTCTGGTCTGAGACGGTGCACTGCAGACAGCTGCATCACGTGCATTTGTATTCGTTGCTCCTTTTATGTAGGTAAATAAAGTAAGTACATCGTCCCTAAGGCTTTCATTGTGTAAGTGCAAGGGGGTCATCGTGTCAGTCATAAATCATTGTGAATGTTGGGAATATATCATGAAAAGAAACAATTCTCTTTAAAGTAAAAAACTGTGATGCCCTATTGACTATAAAGTCATTATAGCTTTTTGGAAATCACCGACAGTCTTTATTCTGTCTATTAGAAGTAGTTTGTGCATTTTAGCAAATCACATCTGCCTCACTCAAACATTAGAAAGAGTCATAAAATAGATTTTCACAGACATCTTTGTGAATGAAACAAACGATAGCAGGATCTTAGGGTGACATTGCCCTCTGAAACTAAAGTCAAAAATGCACTTCAACATTGCTGCATTTATTTTTTTTCTTTTTGGCGCTAAACTATTTATGTCGAATTTCTCTGAGATGAGATATGGCCATTGTACAGGGATTTTTACAGTGTGTAGTTCGACATGATTGAATAATTAGCGCTAGGTGTTCAAACAGACGTCTACTCCCACAGCAGTGGGCACAGAAGACCAAGGTCGGTGTCTTTGACTCACACACCTCAGCCAGGGATATAACCTGTTTTCCTACCCCTCAATTATGCATGTTATCCACCAGCAGCCATATGTCTCTGTCAATACCTTTTCCTAGCATTCAGTGGCGGTCTGTGTGGGATTTGTGTGCCTTAAATAATGCAGTACTGAAAGGTCAGGAGGGAGACGAGGAGAGGGTCAATGCTCTGGTGAGTTGCACATGGGGGGGTCGGCGCTGAGGCTCCGAGAAGCTGCCGTTAATTTCCAGGTCGGTTCCAATAATGAAATGCATACGGTAAATGTCAAACAGCACCCGTCGACGAGTAATCCACCTCAGCTGGGAAATAATGAATGGCTTTCTTTAAGACCCCAACTAACTCCTTCCAACAGAGGAGCCAGCGTGCGGTTGAATTATTTTTTAGGCACAACCTTTCCGTGTCTTACTTTTTTCTATTTTGTGGTTTAAATTTTAACATAGTCTATTATATTATACATCCCATGAAGAAAAAGGAATGTGGCTTACATGAAAATATTGCCAACCACAAGGTTTATTACTTATTTTATAATTAGAAATCCTGGATGCGGTGGTCCTACAAAGAGCAAAATACTTCTTTTCTTAACTTCTTTTGTATTAAATAATATTTTATGTTTTTTGTGTCAGATAAGGTTTTGACAGAATAGCAACTTGATCGAGGGACAGATGGATGGATGTGTGGTTATGTATATTCATACAGAAAAATAAGCCAACAGAGAACATGAAAGATGACAGAACATAATTTGTCTCCAAAGACAAAGTGAAGCATTCACCATGTTTGTTCAGCTGTCTCTACTGGACCGTCCTCTTTTAAAGATGATGGTGGTAAACTCCTTGTATTTGCCAACCTTCATTAAACCCACCCAATCTTTGTTAAACGAAACCAGGGAGACGGCAAACTTGAAAGAAAAAATCCATTTGCATTATAAACGTGTCATTAGAAGGAAATTCACTTATTCGCTTTCTGGCTGATAGTTAAGAGAAGATCAGTGTGTTTAGTGTGGTGCTAGAGAGGCAATTAGCTTAGTTTAGCGTAGACTCACATATATCTACCAGCACATCTAAAGCTCACTAATGACCATGTTGTGCATTGTTTGTTAATCTGCAGATACTGTGACTTCTAGTCTTTGCTGTTTTCTTGCTTGTGGTGTCAACATAACCCCAGAAAGTCACTCTGTGCAGTTTTTGTTCATCAACGTGTTAATCTGTGAACTTTAAAAGTGCTAATAGGTTGATTGTTTAACTTTTGGGGAATCGGACGACCTGTTTCCAGTCTTTATGCTAAGCTAAGCTAATTGCCTTCTGGCTTTGCTGTCACACTTTATGCACAGCATAATACTCGTATTAATCTTTCCATAAAACTGGCAAGAAAGCAAATAACCATACTTTCCAAGATGTTAAACTATCCCTGTGAGGAAACAACACAAAAACACTGTACATTGCACTTGGCATCATCTGCAAAATATGCCAGAAGAAGTTACAAAAGCGAATGCTTCAATATGACACTTTTATTAAGCTGAAATTACATCGTCAAACTTTGTACTTTTGAGTTTCCTCTGTACTACTGTGAAATTCAAATGAGACGTTTCCTGCAACAAACCGAGCTACTGTACGTGTCTTCTTCTTTTTCCACAAACATGGCGACTCTTTGTGTCTGCAAAGGTAAAAGAACATCCACTTTACAGCGTTGTCACGGCTCTTCATTGTGGTGAATGAAGACACCTCACCTCTTATCAACAACAATATGCAGAGCACACCTCTCTTAGTTTCATTGCAATAAATTATTGAAGTGATTGTTGGGAAGATAACAACACAGCTACCTTTAGTGGAAGACGAAAGCTGTAATGAAAGGCGGAGAGGACTCAAGGTGAGCGTGACTCACAGACTACATTATCTTTTGGTTGCTCTGTTCCAATGTCAGCGGCAAAGACAGATTCTCCTTTCATCTATGCCCTTGTTTAGTTTTCTTTTGTGTGTATGTGTGAGAGAGAGACAATGTGCAGGGGTATGAAATATACTGGAATTTGTGGGTATGCTGGATGGGTTCGCCAAAAAAAAAAAAAAAGTGAAAGAAATCACTGGAGAAGCATCAGTTAGTTTGAGAGGCGTTGGGAGGGAGGGCTGGTGGGGGGGTGGGGGTGGTGGAAATGACTAACGGCCTTTTGTGTAATTAATGAGGACAGCGTTGATTTCCGCCGATAATTTAGCATGGTTGCCAGCGCTTGACTTCTGATCCCCATTTACCCTGGCTCTGTCTCTATTTAGATCAGCCTAGTGTGGGAGGAGTGTGTTAACCTTGGAGAATACACACACATCACAGGCAGATGCACAGAAACACACAAAAGCCTTATCCACTTCCACACACAGGACCCCCCCTGAAGCCACCCACACATACATACACAAACATTTATACCCCCTTCCTCTGTTTCGCTCCTTCTCTCTTTTCACACACATACATCAACTCTGCACACACATGCAAACAAGGAAAAGGCATTTGAAGGCACACAGACACACACATAGACACACACATAGACACACCACAAACACACACACACACCCACAAGCACCTGAGGCAATGGAATAAATGCATCTTTAATGATAGCAGATAAGGACTTTCAACCAGGCCTGTAGTCATAGCTCAGTGATTTGGCTAGCAGGGAAAGGGATTGTGGGAATGAAAAACAAGCCAGTGGAAACTTCTGGGCCTCCAGGAGTCAGCAACCAAAAACCCACAGTCAGTCAGACGGACAGAGTGGAAAAGCTCGGAGCTAGTCTTTCAATATGCTGTCAGATGCTAAACAGAAAGTCTATTAAAACAACAGAAGTGAAAATCAACACACACTTTGCTGCTGAATTATATTTAAATGAGGGGGATTTTTTAGTGGACATCTTGGTAATGCTTTGTTAGTGTGGTTTCTTCTGCTTTATTGCTCCTGTTAATGAAATTGCTAATCACTCTCTGTTGTGACATGTTAGCAGATGGGAATATGAATGTGCGCGGGTGCCTTGTGTGTGAGATGATGAGAAGCTGCATTGATCAAAATACTTAACATCCGTCTGTGTTATTATTATTTTGGTGGGGTTTATTGTCTACCAGAAACTTATGTTGGCTTAAAGCTCACCATGTTGAGGGTCTGGTAAACCTCCGATTGACATGCAAGTGCCGACATTCTTTATTCATTCACTTCTAACCAAACATCAATGGCACTAGGCTGTATCACAAGCTAGAGCTTAAACAAATGGCACGGTTCTCCCTCAGGCCTCACAGCTGACATTTCCTGGATTTATTATGCATGTGGATGGGCTGCAGGGAATTCAGGTGCAACTAGATAATACTCGTGCTATAATAGTGGGTTTGTATGTCTTACAACAACACAAATGCCCATATGGCACAAGGGAACTTAGACGTGTTCGTGTTCAATATTCAAGGCCTCCTGGAGACAGAAGCGCATGCATGTCCCTACATATTTTAACTTCTTAATTTCACTGTTGTTTATTCTGGAGCCTGTTCTTTCTCCATGCTATCTGTGAAAAAAGAACATATTTTCCTTAAATGCATGCATGGATATGAGCATCAACAGTGTAAAAATAAATAAGCATAAGAGTAAATTCTCAAAACATAAACATGTGGTGGTCTGGGTTGGCTTTACTTAATTTTCTGTCATTCATGACTGATGTTACAGCTTGTATTGGGATCGGATTGAAAGTAAGTGGAAATGCGCGTGTGTGTGTGTTTCTTTTGTCGGCCTGGGTCACTAAGCCCACCTGTCAGTGCATCCATCACTGAGGCTGACTGGTTCTGCGTAATTAAACCTTATGCACAATAGTGTTGCATGAGAGGCCCCCAACTGCCATCCATTATTCAAGGTGTAGGTATGTTTTTTGGGTTTTATTTTTTTATAGTAATGAGCTCAAAGCTTGTTACAGGGGACCCCCAGTGTTTTAAAGCAGGTCTCCAACCTTGGCATCAACGTCAGAAGATGTAGAATTTGTTTTAAAAAAGAAATCATTCGGCTGGGCAGTGTCACGCTGCCCCTGCTCACACATGTGCCTGTGCCCATTCCCAGCCTGCAATGCCACAAATGATAAGCCTCTTATTCATATGCAAAACAGGGGCAGTGGGGGTCACTCAAATGATCCTGTACTGTTGAACTTCTGATGAGAGTAGCTCAAAATGCCACGTGAAACTCATTAATCAGGGACAAGCTGATGTTGCTGTTGTAGGTGAATGTGGCTGAAATTTGGCCAGAGGTTAAATATGCCCTCAAAAAGTCTGAAATGTTCTTTCTCTCAAACACAGAGATGATTTACACACGTTTACTGCCACACTCTATACTTGTGTGCATTTACAGATACAAATACTGTATCGGCGCCATGGCTCTGTAACAGAGCTGAGACATCTTTACCTCCAGCTTTCAGCAAAAAGTTTCTATACAGACAGGATGTGATCACAGCACAGCACTGTTGTCAACATCTGGGAGATAAAAAACAAACAAAACAAAAGCATTCTATCGGGAATGGCTTAAATTTACACTCACCGTCGTATAACCCACATTTATTACACAAAAAATATGCCAACCATCACCTACTCTATCAAATCTGCAATTATAAATCACTCTCACCAATGATATAGCACTTTAGAAAAGAACAGGTGGTAAAAAGAGATGGATCATCACCAAAACAGGAACAGGACAAAAAAGAAATCCTGTCAAGGGTATTATGGAAGTGTCTGAGAAGGAAGGCCATAGATCAAAGCATGGGACGGCCATTTGTTCCTGAGGAATAATAGCTGTGATGTGTGTCGGACCCGCTGACCCACTGGAACAATAAAGGCGAGTTGCGACTGCCTAAGAGCAATGACCTTGTGCGGTTGAAACCTGCCCGAAACGGGGAAAAAAGAGAGATGGATGGGAAGAGAGACGCATGAGCAGGGAGAAACAATTACAATCTATATAAAGGCTGATTCCTGTCCGACACCGACACTCACTCTGCTGGGAGAAGATTGTTGTCGGCTTTTTCTTAACAGTAGAGTAAGGAAAGAGAGGCTTTTATAAGTGATGAAGGTTGCAGAGGTGCTTTTTTGAGACAGGCCATCGCTATTCCTCAAATATAGCATTCTATACCGCAGGCAGAACTGGCTCTTGAATTCATTGTGTTATTCTTTCATGGACTAAAATGGGCTCATCCACTTTCAGTTCGAGCCGCACAGCTGAATTTGATAAAACACGCCGCCGTATTGACTTTATGATACACTTTCACACCAAGCAGGTTTTGTAACCAACATTTTAATACAAACGAACCCGGTCTTCACAAGACGTGAAGCCGTGCATATGATTGTGACTGTTTTATCTGTACTTCCTCTATTCACGATTGACTTTTGATAAAGACGCCCTTACAGGAAGTTCCAGAGGCTTGGACTTTGTGTAGGAGCGAGCGAGGTATCCAACAGCCAGGACAGAGGATTACTTTTGTCACATCTGACAAGTGTGAGAGAGAAATATCTGGTGTGAGGGGAAAAATGGCAAGGTACAAATCAAAGGAAGAAACCATTCAGCCACCTCGGAGATAGGTAACAAAAGCCTTTCCACGAGCTGTGGGCTTCTCAACAGATAAAAGTCTGTCTGGGAGACAGGGCGGCAGGCTGGTGTTCATTGTGCTACCGGGGCAGGGAACAGACACTGGTGTGAAAGGAGCCATCAAGGTTGAATGGGTGAGAAAAGGGGATCTGTGGGAGCAAATGAAAAGAGGCCTGGATCAAGCATGCCATTGGTTTCAATAGGATGAAATGACAGCACCCTGTATGGAGGGGAGTCTCAACATGTGACCACCAACAGACCTGTAATCACAATGGCAGGCGGAGAGAGGAAACATATGCATTAGCTGAACTGTAATAGCTCAGAAAAATAATAATCATGTCACAGAAATGTGGTTTTGCCTCTTTGCCACAGAAAAAACACAGAATAAAATACTGTAGGCCTATTTCTTCATTTTGTTCGGTTGTGCCGGCCTCTTTAGAAAAATGTCAACATTTAATATCCATTGATGAGCCTAATACTAAGACAGGGACTGGCCATTTTCCCACTCTACAGTAAAGACAATAACACTTGCATTGAGTAGTCTTTAAAAGCATTCAGCTTAAAGACTCTGACTCACTAGAAAATGGTACAGTTAGATTCATCCACATGTTTGCACAAAAACATGGGCACTATGATTAACCTCTGTAGTTGATGAGGCTGACTAGCCAGCAACAGGCTAGTGCTTGTATCACAATAGCTCTCCTCTTACATTTCAGGTTTATTCATCATGTTGTGACCATGTTACATTTATGTCATTGTTATTTAAAGAATACATCTATACCATCTACTCCTCTGTCGTAACTTTTGCTGATCTGTTCTTCAGATTTCTCCTTCTGCTATTCCTTTTTTTAATTCTTCCTACACCTTTAGGACAGAAGCGAGGCTGCGAGTCACTATCAGAAAGTGACGAGACAGTCTGAGGTTAGAAGGAAAGATGTGATTGCAGAGAAATTGCATCATCTGATCTGTCACCTGTAGGTCCGCATGTAAGAGTATGTAGTTTTATGCAGCAACATTTCTTCTGGACTTTTAATAGTCATTAAAGAGGAACTATGAAAGATTTTTTAGCCTAACTATGCTACATTTTTACCTTAATTAAACAGCTTCGGAGTAATTGTGATGGTTAAATGAATGACTTGTAACTTCTGATGGGGAGAATGGAGGCTCTCTGCCTTCCACATAGCGTCTCTTGGCCGAACCTTGCAAGATCAGCGTCGCCGGCCCAGTGTCCTAGATCTGTTGCACCGTGACACAAACGTGCCCCGTAACGTGTAATTTCTTGTTTATGACAGATAAGACTACACTAATCTACTCATCGTAACATCATATATGATATATAACGTTATCCACCGCTCCATGGATTGCTTTCTCGTTGGCTTCCTTGAAAACAAATGCACATACACAAGGGGAGAGGGTGGACAGTTAGCAAAACAGCGGAAAAGCAACCAGACTTAGTAGTAGACATAGTTCCCCTTTAATGTTAGCACTTGCTGTGTTTCAAAAATAAAACATGCAAATTGCCCCAGTAATGGTCAGCATAGTTGAGATCAGTCAGCAGCACAAGTTTGTGTGTGTGAAAGTTGAAGTTGACATTAAAACATGTGTGGATGTGCTCCAATAAATCTGCAAATCTGCGAGTGACTCCACTGATTGTGAATAATCCCATTGAAATTCATTACATTTCACATTGACACTCTTACGGTGACCTGTCATATTGTGCACACTTTTGGAGCCTAATTGTTGATACAATCTGGGCACTTGGCCTGCTGAAGTGCACTCTGCACTCTAATTGGACTTTAGCCCGTTCCCCGGTTGTGGCATAAAGTCAGTGATGTGACCACTGCCAGCACCTGACGTACTGTAGAACATTAGAGTTGTTTACCAAAAAATATAAAGCTTCTTTGTGCATTTCATTTCCCAGTTTGTTTGTTTTTTTCAGTAACATTTTTCTTTTGTCATAGCAATTTAGAGAGGATGCCAAATATACAAATGGAGAAGGAGAAATACAATTGCTGGTATTTAGATGCAGCGAGTCCACTTTCAAAAACGACATGACTTTTATGGCTTTGTTGCTGTGGAAGACTCAATCACTCCAGCATTGCCAAGCCTCAGGACAAACCAGAGACTCTACAAAGTTAAGCTAAATAAAAGAAGTCATTCACAAATCACAGTGTCACTGAGGATCAGGAAAAATTAAGCTAATTTGAGGTGGGCGGGCCGGGATTTGTCACAGCGTGTATGAGAAAATGTCTGTGACAAAACCACAGTGATGAAAGTGACAACCAGGTCAGATTATGTCTGAATGCCATCTAATCATTTCAATCTACATTTAAGCTCTCAGGGGAGACTGATTCATAAATCACGTGTGCATTTGTCATCAGTGCAGTTTTTTTTTTCCTTCTTCAGTCTGCATGTGCAACCACACGCCTCTGACTGGCGCCGAGCTGCGATGGGCGAGGACGCCGGTGATTCATGCTTCTGGGGACATGCTCTCTCCCCTCGCACGTTCCGCCGTCTCCAGACACCAGGTGGTGTCACGGCAGTCTGCTGGAATGCAAATGTGTCCCCAACAACGCTTCAACTGTTACGATTCCCCCATTTGTCACAGGATATGTTCATTACCCACAGCTTTGGGCCTAAAATTAGTGTCGGTACAAGACATCCTGGCTGTGTGATGAATCCACCCGCTGCCTGCCTTGTCATCCCCGGTTTCAGATCTAAGGGTCTTCTTCCTCCCGCCGTTGCTCCTCCACGTCCTTCACATCTCTATGCCTCTGTTCTTTATTTTTCACGAAGAGATATTAGTCAACAAGACGGTGCGCAGCAAGGGCCCAAAACCACGACTCCAGAGGACGTCGCATTAGCCTTCCAGATGGTGTGCTAATGTTGCAGCGGATATCAAGGTGTTCCAACTCATCATAATAAGAGGGATCCATCGGCGTCAACTGTCATTGAGTTATAACCTTGCAACAATACGTGGCATCTTAGCGGAGGAGCGTCGGTTTAATGCTATGGTAACCTTGTCATGAGGACAACAAAGTGACACATGTTGATAGATGGAACAAACTAAATGGTTTCATGCATGTTGTGGGGTAGTCAGTAACTGCTAGGAGAGGTCAGGCACAGTAATTACGTGCCACCTCATCTGAAGAGCTATTATTATTCCCATGCTTGAGTTATTTGCATGACAGGATTGGGGTCAACTCATGTCTCAGATGAGTCAGTTGAGAAAATGAATGCAAATTTGCAGCTTTATTTAAGCAGATCCTCATCAGAGTAAAGACGAATTGCAACGTGTGTGCGCGCGCGTGTGTGATTCTTCTTATACATTTGTGAGTTTGTGCCTTGTTTAATGTCCTCACTTGCTGCTGAATAACGCGGACATGGCTCATGTTTTCTGGCAGCTTCTTCCACTTCACCTTTGGTAGCACAGATCTGTTAAAGGACAGAGAGGACAAAGAGGCAAACGGGGCAAAATCTCCCCCATAAAACACAAGTACCCTTCCCCTTTTGCCTCTGCAAAAGACACAGCAACATTTTATGCCATGCCACTCCTGTCATGTATTTATGATGAGAGTCAGGACAGTCGCTCGCCGTAATGAATGCAAAGCCAGCTCAGAGACATTCAGTCATGACAGAAGGACAGTGGCCCCGCCCTACCGTTGGAGAAGACAACAGCGTACTTCCCACTTTCTCTTCCCCGTCCCCTCCTCCTCCACTGTGGTAATGGTTTCTCTGACCTCTGTCTCCCCATTACTGTACGCTTCACCCAACATCAGCCATCAGACGGCATCACTCATCAACACACATCAGACATCATGAACGCACCAGCGCCGCCTCCATCGCCTGATGCCCACTGCATCCACGGGTGACAGCCAGCGTTTGTATGATGATAGAGATGAAGGGAGCCGTGTTTGGGATGGTGATGATGACCCTGATGGTGACCTAATTAGCGGAGTGTATGTCACTGGAGACAAGCAATAGAAGAGATCATATGGTTGCTGCATGCAAACATGTGAATTAGCAGACGCCTGCCGTCCTCCGCAACGGTAATAATATGTTTTTGTTGTTTGATCCTGTAGTATGTGCCTCTGGACTTTGTCCACAAATCAAGATTTTCTGCTCTCTGACTTCTTTCCAATTTGTCCCCATTTCTGTGATGACCTAATAAGCTGCAGTACATGCATACCCTGGCAAACCTACAGAATCCCTGCTCTTTGTTTGTAGGAGGCAGCATAAAGGTTGTCTGTAAGGCTGCCAGCTTCACAGCACATGTTTTGCTCCATGGGACATTTGATTCATAGCCCAGCATCCTTTCACACTGTGTCTATAAAGAATGCTTACATACTGTAGATATGACAAAACCTTGCTAAACAAGAACACAAGCTTCACAATCCCACGGTGCAGCACGTAATAGGAGACAGGAAAGAAAGGAAATTGACTGATCTGTTTAATGTTAAACCATTAAAATGTGCTGCACTTATATAAATGCTTCTCTACTGTTATCGACCTCTCGTGTCACATTCACCTATTCGTACATCACTTCCATACATACACAGATGGAACCAGCCATCGGGGGCAATTAAGAGTTCAGTGCTTTGTCTAAGGAGGACACTTTAGCATGTGGACTGGTGAAGCCAGGGATCAAACCACCAACCCTCTGATCAGTGGACAATTCACTCTACCTCTTAGAATAATGTACAGCTAAATATACAACAGATATGATTTGTAAAAACATGAGTTGTCTGTCGGCTGTAGCCTACGATATAATCTGGTTTGGGGGGTTGACAGGTTTCATCCCTGACTGACTCTGATCTGAATTTGCTGTTTGATTAAACCAGTGCAGCCAAGCATGCAACAGGTTATCTTTTTTTTTTTTTAGTTTGGAGAGATGACATATGACTTCACCTTTTACACTCCCTGCTGTCCTATCAGGATGATTCATGAAATGTGGGAACCACTGTTCAGTCATTTAGTGTAACTCATGTCAGTCTCCTCAGTTTGACTGTGTTGTAACTCACTGACAGAAACCAAGTCAAGAAAAAAAAAACTTTCATTCTGTTCTTTTCTTCTTAATCAATATTACTTTCCCTCAGGTGAGGATTAAGAAAAAGGTTTTCGTGATAGTCGTACAAATTCAATTTCAAATTGAATTGTTCTTCTCGCGGGCAGGTGCGTTTTGTCACATGTTAACATTTTATCACTGATGCCATCTTGACAGTTTCCCTTGGCAATGCTCAGATGGTGGGTTATTAACACACGCTGTGAGGGAAGAAAATCCATATTCCACAACTTGTTGTTTGTCAGTTTGACAGTCGTCAGCATTAACAACATAGTCAGCCTGCAGGAAACGTAGCAATTACCTCTAGACTCTCAATTAATGAGCTTTATGAAAAAGTTATTATTACTGTTACAGAGCCTTATCAGACCTTGCCAGGCTTCTCTCTTCCCTCCTTCTTTAACAGAGACTGGGAGTCGAGTACACGATATATTTGTTTAAGGTTTTAAATGTAATTTTTTCTGCTGTTTCCTCCACAAAATTTCTCATCAAAATGTGTGTGTGTGCATTTCTCTACAAAATGGGCACTTTTAAATTGGAGGCTTTCAGTGTTAACGTGCTGATTAAAAGTAAGCCTAACGAAATTAGACAAATAAACTCAATTTCCTGTGAGGGGAAAATAAAAAAATATATAACAAGCAAAGCAAACAAGGGCAAGGGTGGACAAATGAAGATTTTTGCTCTGTGGAAGTGTGTAACACAACATATTGTCAGGTCCTGAGGTTATTTAGGAGAAAATTGGACATCTTATTATAGAAAAATAAAAAACATAGATCAAATGTAATTTACATTCTGGTGATGTTTTATATTTTTCTTATTGTCCACGCATCCGATGAAAAGACCAAAACCAACAGTACACACCGCAGTGTCCTGTTCCTTCTGTAGTTTATTAAGCCCACATACGCCCTCCTTTTTTTACTCAGAACAAAAACAAAAAGGAAATAGTCCCCAACAAGTACACTAACTCTAAATACATCCACAAAACCACATATTTATGACCTGTTTTTAAAGATATAAGGTAGTGGGGTTGGAAAGTAATGAGACTCAGACATTGTTGGTTAATGGTCTTTTCATGGGATTTGTTGACAATTAAAAAAAAAATGCTCCACCAGCTTTTACAAGATTAAATAGTTTACTCAGCTGTGCGTGAAAATATTTGCCCACTGTAAGCCACAAAAAGAGAAGGAGAAGAATTACCATACTCAGCCACAGACACAGACGTACAGTTTTTATTGGCCTATATGACGGATTAGAGGAGAACCAGAGGAACTGGTTTCACATGTAGTTCATTTAGTTTACATGGCGCCGATTTTTTATCTATACAAAAGTTCTGCAACAAGGTAGAGCAATTGTTGTTACAATGGAGCAGCAAAGACAACAACAACACAAATACAGCAAAAAGCACCAATACAACATATTATTGACTGTTACAGACCAGTATTAAACCCTGCCTCTCATTCTCCAGTGCTGTGCATTGCATCACAGGAAAACATCTCCTCATCTTGATGAACAATCAGCCATGTCTGCACAAACAGATAAATACAAACATTTTAAAGATAATCTTAAAATGATAATCATTATCCTTGTTTAGGAACTCTAATTAAATGTCTCCCTGTGACCTGTAGGAGGTGGAACAGCTGATAAAGTTGCCAGTGGTTATGTAAC
Organism: Trachurus japonicus; assembly: GCF_045865225.1. Classification (NCBI taxonomy): domain Eukaryota; kingdom Metazoa; phylum Chordata; class Actinopteri; order Carangiformes; family Carangidae; genus Trachurus; species Trachurus japonicus. Next base: position 9,497,148 of record NC_140911.1, read on the forward strand.
ATCTCCTTAGAGCTTTAACCACAAATACATTTATGTGTTAATCTGCCTCCCAGCACCTGGTTCACAAGCCTCTTTCTGTCTTCTATCAACCGTCTTTTATCTGAGTGCCTGTCTGGCATTGTTCAGAACAGGCAAAGTACCAGGCCCATAAAACGGTTTCCCCACATCTGTTGCTTCAGATTCCTGGCTCAGATTCATGGGTCCGGAGCCAATGTCAATGTCAGCGTCTGAAGACTGCAGGTCTCCCATCACCCTCACCCCCATCCCCCTCCTCCTCCTCCTTCTCGTCCAAACGCCACCTATCCTTCTCAGTGAAGCAGGCCCCAGATGGAAATGGAACGAGACTGTGAAGGAATCATGTTGACAGAATTCAGGACCTGGTTTAAGGTCTCACTTTGACATGATGAAGCCTAGCCTCAGGCCTCCTTCTACCTCTACATCCAATTCTCCCTCTCCCCCCTTTCTCACTCTTCCTCTGTCTTCCTCCCCTTCCCCTCTCTGTCTGTCTCTTTCCCCTCTTCCCTTCTGTCTTTCTGAGCACGGGCGCTGGCAAAATTTCAAGGTTTCTTATTTATTTATCAACTCATTATGATTCCCACTCGCACCTCAATCCCGCAGAGGATTTTCCTGAGGAAGAGATACCTAAAACAGCCCTTATCTGAAGTCTCCTTTGTCCCCAAGTTCTTAGGAATTGTTTAACAGGATTATTACTGAGGTTACACAATCCATTATACATTCAGTTGGAAGTGGAAGAGTGATTTACATTAAGAATAAATTTCTCTTCCCTGTCTACTTTATTTCTGAGGTAATTGTGTGCAGAAATGACCTCCACTCCATGCATAGCCGGATAAGCCTTGGTGGTGCATTATAGAATTAATCTGACATTTGTTCAGTTGAAGAAAAAAACAAAAACCTTAAGGATGGGGATTTAATAGACAGCGGGTATATCAGTCGGGCTGTGTACTCGGAAAAACGAAAACATCATGCAGTTAATTAATGGCGCCATCACACTTTTTTTTTTTGTCTTTACTTATATTGGAGGATGAAAAATTATGTGTAATTTAATGTGCAAATACATGCCATGGTAGAGTGCTGTAATGTATAACGAGACGTGATGTCCTTGTAAAGTTACTGGTTCTATGAAGCACAGGAGAGAAAAACTCTGAAGAGAAATTTGTTCATTGTTAACAAGTCAGGGAATAAGGCACAGGAGAGAAAATGAAAGTGCTGACACGCAGAAAAGGACTGTGGGTGTTTTTTTTCCCCCCAGGTTTGCAGGGTTTGTTGCCTAGTGATGCACATGTAATTGCAACTAAAAATGACATAAGTTAATGTGTTCTGGTATAAAATCAAATTTTCACGTGTTACAGATATGAGCTTTCCAATTGCGGTCCAATTAAGTAAATTGATTGATGCTGGAATGGCTTTCGGCACAACTGATAACAAGAGGAAAATGCAAAAGAGTGAAATAAACAGAAATTACGCGTGAAGACGGAGGCCTTTACAGTCGTTTGCGTTGAGGCATGAGATGATACTTGAGACAGTGTGAGGGACTCTCTGCAGTGGAAGCAGCTTCCCCCCACCATGTGGTAAATGGTTTGTGACTGGTATTGAGTGATGCACCCGCTCTAGGATACCCAACGCTAATGTGTTCTGCACACAGTGTTTCATGCTGCATAGCGACAGAGCACCATTCAGAAGATGTCTTTGTGTGTGTGTGTGTGTGTGTTTGTGTGTCTGTGTGCAGGACCACACTCAGGCACAAAAAAAGGCAAAAAACAGTTTGAACTAGTTTGTGTGATTTGACTTTACACCATCTGTGCTGTATGAAATAGCCATGGATCATAAAGGGGATGAGCCACAATGCCTGGTTTTCAAACACACAACAAGACTTGTGAATGAATAATAATAACAATAATAATAATGATTAAAAAAAGAGAGTGTTTTAACCAAAAATGAAAACTTAGCTTGAAAGGTTACTGAAAGTGCTGCCTAATGACTTTCAAAGGCCCTGACAACACTAAATAAAAGCACTGCTCTAATCTCAGCTTGCTGCATGACATATTAATAGCTTGTTTTGAAGATGACACACTCAGCTGTATTTTCACACAGACTTTTCAGTGTAGTGCGCCAATCAAAGCCTCCCAGGACTCTGTGTTCTCACTTCCTTGTGTCTTTAGCTGCTGTTTGACTCCCGTGACCTCGCTTACATACAATAGAGCGGCATTATGTGATCAGTTATTTCTGGCAGGCCTTTGACAACTGTTTTCATCTTCATGCCCTCATATTGATGAGTTAATGTGCTCTTTTAGCTTTTCATTTGAGCCAGCTGCCTGGCAAGGTGAATCTCCCCCAGGCTTTAATGGCCTGCTGTACAGCAGAGAGTCAATCCTACCACAGACTGATAGATAAATCACAGAGAGAGAGAGAGATAGAGAAAGAGAGACGGTGAGGGATGACAGCGTATGTAGAGCAGCTGAGTGTAGGGCTGAAGGCTTCGCGCTGTTGTTCTGATCCACATTTTCACATTCATCGCTTGTGTATTAATTGAGTAAAGAAGAAAAAGCCCACTCCGCAACCGTTGTTTTTTTTCTCCTTCTTTTCATTAGCCAAAAGAAGACAATGACAGATGTATGCAGAGAGAAACAAGATTGAAACTTGAGATGATGGCCACTCCATTTGGCAGAAAAATTGACTCCGACATCCTCATTTCCTCTTCCAATGGCTTCAAGACCCCCATCATATTTTTTGACAAAATTAATCTACCTCTTTGAAACTGTCACTCAGCCCCAGAAATGTTAGTGACGCTGTGTAATATGACTGTCCTCTTCTGCTGATTAATTTGATGGAAGTGTTGTGAGAGAATGAAAATAGGAACATTTGACAGACTGTCCCATCCATCTAATTGTGTTTTTTAAAGATGTCATCCCTGTCCCTGTGTTTTTTTCTTCGTCTTCTCTCTCTCTCTTGCTCTCCCTCTCTCCCTCTCTCTCTCAGTTATGTTTGACCAAAATGAAGTACATTTCTACATAGTAGCACTTGACAATTTTATCCTTGGAAAAAAAAAAAAATGTAGTCCTCTGTTTCGAATGACCCTCCTTGATAGTGACACTCTGCTGTGTCTCATCAAATTAATTAACTGTCTGATGGATCATAAATCAGCCAACACGTTAATGGGGCCTGGTGTTTTATGCTGATTCAAGCCTTTCTACATAACACTGTAGAAAGTATATTATACAAACCCTCCTTTGATCAGTACTACATCACAACGGGCCACTTACTCCACTGTCATCCATGTCAGAGCCACAATCTTCTGTGTCTGAAGAGGTGCAAATTTTGAAATATGTGAATCAAGCGACACTGTAATTTTTTTTCCTTAAGTGGAAATTATCTTTTTTTCCCCCGGAAATCATTATAAAGGTGATCTTATAGTGAAGCTAAACAAACTCTCCAAAGGCTGAACCTTTGCTTTGTCTCAGGGTCCAGATGGGGTTTTCTGTCCATGCGGCGTGTATGATGATGTGGTGGAGACACTGACCTCTTGACAACTTCTCTCTGCACACAGCTGCGAATCTAATGCTTCACTGCTTTTCAAAATGTTTTCATAACCAGATCCTTGGATTCTTTTCCAGTTCAATAATAAAAAAAAGAAAAGAAAAAGAAACTCAGGGTATATGATGTGGCTCTCCGAGAGGTTTGAACTTTTACACAAGAGTCGTCATAAGTCAACACATCATGAAATTTATACTGAAACATAAAACACAGGGGTTAAACTCACGCCATAATAAGACCCATGAGAAAAGGTGTCACACAGAAACACCAAACTCTATGCACAGAAAATTTAAATCGTTACATTGCATAAATTCAACTGTGTAAACTTTGCTGCCTCTTCGCTTTCATCACTATTTAAAATACTGTACACAGTATGATGCCTTCTCTGACCGAGCAATGTTCCTATTTCTGCACTGTTACAGTGAGTTGAAATATTCAAGGTGACTTTGCATCATTTCCCTGTAAACTGAGTCTGTCATATTTGGTGTCTTTGATGAAGCTGAAATCTTGTGTTGATTTAGACAAAGCACAGGTGAATCCAATCAAGGTCAGAAACAAGTGAATAGAAAGTAAACCTGAATAAGGACTTCAAATGACTTCTACTGTTGATGAACCACAGAGAGGGAGAGAAGGAGATTAAGTGATCAACATTCAACAACAACCACATTAAGTTCAGAAATTCTCCAACTTAGCTGTTCTTTTATTCATTGTCCTCTATAGACGAGCTCCCGAGTAACATGCAAATTAATAGTGTGAGCAAAACTGTACGTTTTGTTCTGTTCATTGAGCCCTTCAGTGATAGCCTCGGGGGTTAGTGTCTCAGTTGCTGAATCAACATCTTAATTCAAACTAAACAAACCCTTCAGCTGTGATGCAGCTTTATCAAACCGAGCAAAAAGAAATAGTGCAGATGTGAGTGATTTGTGTGTTCAGCTGGTTTCGGTTGTTGGTGTCTATATTACTCGCCCGCCTCAGACAGACTTTAATGCGCAGCAGAGACATAGCACAAATGTGAGTGATTTATTCCTTAAGTGGGTCAGCGGATCTCTTAATGAATAAACTCTGACCAGCAGTCAGCAAGCATTTAACCTGTCTGCGGTTTGCACACGAGACAATTGGTCAGGCTCAATATCAAGTCTGCATTTCCAGGTCAAGACCCTATTTAGCCAAGGTGTTAAGTTTGTTCAGCTGTGAATCAGTCCAGATTCGTTGTGACAGACAGCCTGACATCATTGGAGGTCAGACTCAGTCAAACTCAATGCTGCTCCACACACTGCTATGAAAGGTGAGGCAACTAACTGTAAATATACTGCAACATCCCCCAGTTTGCATCTGGTTCAGTGCCTTTGTTGCAGTGTCACTCCATTTTCTCCTATCGTTTCTTGTCAGCTCTGTACTAGTGGCTACACTAGATGATAAAGGCGTCCGAGAGCAAAGCTGAAGTAATCTGCATTTTTAAAATAGACTAACATTCAGTAATGAGCACTGTGATTAAAAACTTCTTGCACTATCTTGATTGTACCAAACTGCTGATCTTGTAAACCCTCTGTTCTTTCATTTACAACAACAAAAAAAGCCCAGTATGATACAGTACCAACAGACAGCACAGAAACTAACACTGCCACTTACATCACAGTTTAGTGAACAGCTGAAAGGCAGGTGCATCAACATGCCGTTAGGATGATAGGCCAGGGAAATGTCACTATTTGATATCATGGGTTTTGATTTTCTGTGTACAAAAATCCTTTCTGATTGATAAAAGAAAATCAAAAGAAAGGGCACCTGCACTCTGCATAAAGTCGTCAAGTGTCAGTGCCTGCATTGAGCTGCTGCAGGAGACCACTGATCTCATATAAATCAGACATTTTATCAGATGGGGGAGTGTGTATGTGCGCTGAGCTGCTCAATATGCCAATTCTCTTTTCAGATGCAGAGCCAGGTGAGGCAGGCGGGATCACGCTTCTGACAAATCCGGCATTCAAATAAACTACCCGATCCTTGTATCTTGGTGACTACAATTTGTATCTGTTATTGTATGTATTTGCTCTGTACAATAAAAGAGCGACACCAAGTATGAGACAAGGTATTAGTGGCTTCAAAGGAGTGAGAAAAGTGTCAGAGAAATCATGAGGGACTAATGGGCTCACGCCGACTCCACCTCCAGTGGGCTGTTGTCTTAATCCTGGAGTGTTTTGGGAGCTAAGCCCCAGTGTCGGCTCACAAAGACAATTCTTTCAGGCTTGATCTCATCAATTTCTCAGTGAAGGGTCCCCATCCAATGTTCTCCCCTTTTGTTGTGCTGTGACTTGTGTCATCTCCCAATTTATCGCACTGTGAGCGGGCAGTTTTTATCATGAAAGGTTTCTCTCCGCCTCTTTCACTCTCCCTCCCCGGCTCCCTCGCTCCCACTCTCGTTCTCTCTCCTCTCTGTTCTGCTCTGTTTGCTGCTGCTGAAGTCTTATGGCAAGATCACAGCATTGACACAATGTGGTCACAATTCACAAGACTGATTATCTTCCCCCCATTTATAATGTACTGAAACCTATTTCTGTCAGCTCCCTCAACTCAACTTTGAGCTTGACAGATTTCAATTGGAGGGTGTAGGTCCTGTGTGGAGAAAGTTAATAATGTATGTAAACATATAGAGGCAGTGGGAAATGCTGCATAGTCTTCTATGTCAGTCTGCTGCAAACTGTATGAGTGGAAGTATTTGAGGCTTATTGTTTTGCAGCAGCAAATATGCATGAATCTAATTTACATAAATTTAATTTAATTTAATTTAATACTTAACTGTTGGTACTGCAAACACTTAGGACCTCAAACAGAATCAACAAACAACTAGATAAAGAAATGTGAAACTTAATGACAAAATAGACAACAAAATGCTTATTAACAGCAAAATCGCTTTGAAGTTGCAGTCATGGATTACATTCTCCCCAACTGTGTGGTAATCAGTCACAGCCAAATCCCCCCCCACCCCCACCCCACCTCATCCCCACTTCCATATACCCCCATTTCCACCCACCCAAAAAGATAAAATGACTACCATCTTAAGACCACTCACGACTGATGAATATTCATAGCTCCCTGGTAATGGCCGTTTATATAATCAGTAGAGATGGGGTTGGAGATGGATCTGGGTTAATTATCAAGAGCAGTTTTAATTGCATTCTTCTTCACTACAATGATGTTAGTGAATTAGTAAGACTCTCTCTTTGTATGTATATATATGTTGTGTATGTATGTGTGAGTGAGGGGGGTGAGAGATGTGGGCGGCGTACACTTGTGTACATCAGCATCAGGCATTTTTGCCTGTTCGCCCAAGTGATTTGGAGACTGGAACTCTGAATGTTTCTTTTTTTTTTTTTTTTTGCCGTTTCCAGGACTTCAGTGGATAAGAAGATGGAGCCAAGCTCGAGCGGGCTGCAGGGCCTGGGAGAGGTCTGTGGAGATGCCTGCAGAAGTGAAGATAGTGGAAAACATGCTCCTAATCCTTCCTGGGGTCTCACCCTCTTAACCCCTCCATTGTTCTGGAGCCTTCAGCATTTCCTGGTGAGCACTGGAGTCCCTATGCAGGGATGCCAGGTCCACTTGTAATTGTTTGCAGTGATGAGAAGGGTTATTTGTTGAGACAGGTTTTCTGCAATGTTGGGCTCTTCAGTACGAGTACGTATTTGGATTCTTAGACCACCTGGCTGAACTCTGATTTTAACGATTAACATGTGTTAATTCGCATTGTGAATGAATTCATACCTAGCTAAACAGAAAACTGTGAGTTTGCTAGCTAATTCATATATCTTTACTTTCTTTTTCCAATTAATTGATTGCTACACCTCTTCCTCAAACTCCATATAATTTCAAGCTGGAGGGTGGTGTCTTTGTCTTGGATGTGCAGACTTTCCCTTTTACGTGTTATCATTTATGTTGCATGTTGTGTATATGTTGCACTCTCAAGCAGACATGACTCCGTCTTATAGCTCAGCTATTTTATTCTTCCCGGTTCTACTGTAGTTTTTGCACGAAGCATTCACACACTACTCCTTCACTACACTACTCAAATCACTCATCTTCCTCGAGCGATGTCATCACATGCTTAACTCTGACCTCCTGGCAATAACATTAATGAGAATTATGTAAAAAAAAAATGAAAATACAACTTAAATAGCAAGTATTTACCTTTTAATGAGTTTCGCCTCACTGCCATCTAAATTATCAAAATGCAAATTATAGGACAACATGTACTGTATATCTAGGCCGCAACATATGTAAGTGTTTACAGCATTGGCAATGAAGAGTCAACAAGAAACTGAATGCTTGGAGGAAATAATGGAACTAACATTTGCTTAATTTGTTGACATGAACATGTAGAAATCATGAACTGCAAAAAAAAAAAAAATGGAATGGGAAACCTTTCACCATTATTTTTGCAAACTGATATGTGCCAAAACCAAAAGATCAACAGGAAGAGCACAAGTGGAGCTTGGCTGAGCCCGTAGTCAGATGAAACTATGAACAAAAATGTAATTTGAAGTGCACACTGCACTTCACTTCAGCAGACTGAAAAAAGAAACTGCATCTTCCCCCTGCAGCCCTCTGGAGCTTTAGTCAAGTGTCTCATCCAACAACATTGTCATCCACTGATGACAGAAATGTCAGGCTGTGATAAATAGGACCATTTTAGTTGGATGAGGAGAGGTATAAGCTCCTTCAAACTGGGATCAGGTGGGAAAGGGGGATAAGGAAGGCTAGGTTCAGGAAAAGTACCACAACCAGTGGATTCTCCAGACGCTCACATTTATGACAAGGGTGGTTTTCCCTCGTCTTTCTCCACAGATTCACTGGCTGTTCCTCATGGGGCATCAATCACCAAGCCCCTCGTCGCCACAAACCATTCATGTAGCCTGCCCCGTGCCCCAAAAAAAGAATGGCCTGTCATTTCTATGGTTAAATTCAATCCCATCCACTTGAACATGCATCGACAGGGACCCGTCGGGACGAGAGCGTCATTCATCACGCCTCAGCTGCTGTTGTTGCCGTGCATAGTGTTTTGCGTGTGTGTGCATGGCAGCAGCCCAGATTTGTCTTGAAGACGCCAGGGAAAGATGATGGGAGCGCAACGTGATCGGCAAAGCAATAGAGCATTTAAGCTTGCATCAGACAGCGTGAGATTATGATTTTTTCCCCCTCTTCTTCTGTTTCTGTGAGGCAGGAGCAGAGCACAGCTGTAGCTGTCTCGTCTTTTAGCCCCCCCTCCACGATTCTTACTCACCCCACTGAGCTTCAATATTGGCAATTTTAGGGTCACAATGGGTCCCAGTGGTAGGTAAAATGGATGAGAGGTCAGGCCCTATGCCTGTAAATCCCCATGCGTGTTTTCATTTCTCTGTAATCGTTTAAGACAGCAAGCAAGGACCTAGATTTAAAGATGAGGCGAACAGTGGGTCTATTTTGTGCAATTTCGCTTTTTTTTTCCCATCCCAGACTCATTTTGATGGAATGCAGGGAGAGACTGTAAAGTCCAAACTACCCTCACTGTACGTCATGTCTGTGTTACAAGTATACTGGGCTGAAGGATTTTACAAAACAAATCCTGTTTTCTTCCAGTAAGTAGCGTCTTCTGGATTTAAATTCCACATCAGCATTACTAACAAGCATCGTTTGCAGTATTGTGTCTGAAGTTGAAGATAATTTGCCAAGTTTAGACAAATTCATAATGATAGAACATCTCAGAATGAAACTCTGAGCCAATTATAAAGAAAAAAACCAAAATGTGTCAGCAATGCAAATATAGCCTACTGTCACACTCTTTCCTGCTGCTCATCCTTGCTTTGATTTATGCCTGACAATTCTCAAAACAGTTCAGAAAATTCATAATTCTTCGTCCTTGTCATGTTTTCAAAACAAAACAAAATGAATGACATTGATAATGATGCTAATCGTCCCTCTCAATTTAGGCCCATTGTTTTTGTGTGCTGTTGTGTTTCCACCACAAGTCCATCTGAATACTCCCCTCCATCATCATCTTCCTAATGAGTATCTTGTCTGCTGCTGGCATTTAAAGTAATGCCAAGAGATGGCATCCATTCTGATTGCTGCTATTTGTTTAAATTGGCTTTTTTTGTTGTCCTGGGCGATTGTGTAGTTGCAGTGCTGCCCGCAATATGTAACAATTTCCTTGTCTGTCCTGTTGCTCATTGGTTATGAGTTGGTGGTGTGAGCAACAAACTCCACAAAGCGTTTACTGATAAAGAGTTCAATAAACTCATTTCCTTCTCTTTTTGTTTACAAGCATGAGTCTGCATATATTCCAGCTATACCTATTTGAACTCAGCTGGAAAGGAGCAAACTTGAGGGAAGGAGTTGAAAACATTTTTGTTTACATGTCCACGAGCTGTTTAACATATGACAAGGACCTGATTGAAATGCACAGAACGATTTTTTTTTTATTCTCCACTATGAACTTCTGGAATACTTTATGTAACTTCTCAAGACGCCGTTCACGGTACAACGGGTGCTGTGTGACTCCGTGTTGCTCTCCGCGGCCCAGCAGGTGTGTGCCATTCATCAGGGAAGCCTCAGTGTCCTCTCTGTCAGCCGAGTGGGGGAATATTCCTTCCTGCTAAAGTGTTTGGCCCCTCAGGGGAAGCCAGGCACAAACAGTTATGCAGCTTTATTGGACTTATATATCTGTTTTATGTATTAGCAGGCACATAGCTGTGAAATATTTACATTATTCTAGACACAGGCGAGGAGAGTTCGCAAAGTGCCCGCAATCTAAAAACAATAAAGAGCAGTCTATCTCTTTATCGCTGCCATTTTATGAAATGACTTGAGGCAGGAGATGATTTTATTGCCGGAATGTAGAGTCCAGAGCTTTCTGCCTCTTTCTCAGAGTCCTTTAACGTGGCGGCTTTTATGAAGTGCATTTTAATATTGCACCACAATAGAGGCACTGACTTTTTAGGATAAGCAAGGCTGTCACATACTGTTCCACTAATAAATCATTCACTGCTATGGGACTTACATGAAATAGTCTAATCCCTAGCAGAACATCAAAATGACACCCCCACAACTAAGCTGTGACTCTACTCAGTGTTTAGTTTTTTTTTTCTTGTTTTAACTTGCTTTATGTGTACACTGTGAAGATAATAGGCTTCACTGAGCATTAAACTTTGCTTACTGTTACATTTTGGCATTTGCATTAGCCACATACATTTTTAATTAGCAAAGCAAGTTCAGTTTCTTTTCTTTTAATGCCCTACAATCCAGCTAACAGTTACAGATGATTGGGATCCTGTTTACTGTTGAGATTCATATAAATTTGCACAGCCAGAGACGCATCCTACCAGGCATTTCATTGCAAATAAAACTTTTCTCTTTCAAACTTTCATAGTTCTCTGTATCACATTGTATTTTGTGGTTAGTTTGTAGAAAATAACTAGCAAAGTTTTTTTTCCCTGCTGAGTGGCAATGAGACACTGTTTAATACAGGACCAGCTGGAAGCCGAGCTGTCGCTACCGTTTGCTCAGCCACTGCAACACTAACACATGCATAAAGGAGATATGATGCCACTGACAGACAACATTACCTTGATTACAGTTCTCTAGGTTTGACAATTCATAGAAACATTTGATTTAATGCAAGAACACATATCAAGAAAATCCCTGCAAAATCCATCTTTAATTAACAAAGCTTACTGCTGCACAGTCCAGATTATTGTGATTCTTTTTAAATATCATACCTTTTTTAAGATATTGTATACAATTTGCCGCCTTAGTGACTGTGGTATCTGTTTGCTTATGACCGTATGAAGGGTTTATTCTTGTGTGACCCCTGAACAGCTTGGCCAGTCAGACCCACATATGGCTTCCTCTGAAGAAGTAGACCAGACCGCAAAACAGCTGCTGCTCTCCTGACCAGACTGACTCCACACACCCATCATGCAACATGCTGCAGGGGCAGCTGGACGCCACTGACTGAGGTCATTTTGCACATGTGTATACATATGTAGACTCCCATATACTTTATGCACACGGTCATGCACGCACACGCAAAGCCAGGACACGTGTAAACTGTAGATCGGACAAATTCACATTAAAGCATCACACAAGTGCCCTTTATATCACACTGCAGCGAATGTCACCGGATGACCAGATGAATGGAGTTTACATGCAGAAATACAAATTGTGAGGAGAATAGACAGCAACGCATTTCAATGGACAAGTGCAAACCATTTCCACATTCCACATTTTTCTCTTTGTTGTGTGCAATCATGTCAACTGAACCATGAGAGAACAGTTCAGTGTGTGAGCAAATCAAGAATCAATGTAATGATATGGCCCATTAAGTTATGAAATGAGGTTCTTCACAAATTGTTTTGCTTCTAGTAGATTTCTCCAAACAGGTTCTTCTGTAATGGGCTGGAAAGACAAACACCTCTATCAGCAAGTCAACTTCAGGCTCAGTGCTGGTTTCTACTTTTGTGCATGTTGGATAGGGTCTGTGATGAATCTTGAAGGTATAAAAGCAATATTTCATGTGGCTCAAGCAAATCTGATATATAGATCTATAATCACACACTGAGCAGTTATATTAACTCATAGTTTTACTTTCCATAGACAAGATAAAAAAATCCATCCATCCAAGTCAGTCAGAAATATGCTGTACATTGAATCAAATGCAAACCCTACATTACACTTTTACAACGGCCATACTTATTTTCTGATATTAATTTCATCAACAGTGACTAAGTTAATGTGCCGTGACGGTTGTAATTATAAACATAATATGGAATGCAACCACCCTATTATGATTGGGGACACGTGGGAATCAGTAAGCAATTGTGTATGCTGCTTGATATTTTAAACCTTGTTTGGACAGCCCATTTCAGCAAGGTGTTAGCACCTTGTCGCCACTCATCAAATTAAAATTTTCAACCTGAACAACACCAACAACACTGCTGAATACCAAATGAGAGGGAAGCAAACTTTCTCTGAAACAACCATATCTATAAGGTCAGGAACCTCATAATATCTAAAAAATGTGATATAAGTGCTGTGCACGCAGTGTTCAAAGTATTTTGGGTGAAATACATTTAGACTCATATTTCTGCATATAAATGAAATGTCATATCCCCCTGTGTGTTTCCTGCCTCTTAACATCCTTCTTTTCAGCGACAGCTTAACTGAGAAGCCCTCACCGCTTTGATAAACACATTAATTTATGTGCTTTGGGTATTTAAAAAGAGAAAGTGCAGCATCATATGTGTATAATAATATACAGTAAATGGAAATCGTCACATCTGCTCCAATTATGAAAAGGTCTTTGCAAAAGGCGAAAAAAACAACAACCTGCAACTCAATTTGAATTCATAAAATCCCAAACACCATTTGTGGAGGGCGAAATGCAAATGCATTATTAATATTCCACAAGAAAGGGAAGCATTAGTCACAGATTATATAATTCAAATTAAAGTGTTTTGTATTTGGTAATATTTGTAAGAGAAAATAAGGGACAAAGAATGGGTCTGGCTCAGCACTTTCCAAACACTCACTATTGAGTTAAAACATATACCTGTTATTTGGAGAAAAGATAATGTGGTGCTTAATTGAGTTGCTAGAGGATTTATTTTTTAAGAATACAACAATGCCTAAATTTCCTTATTATAGAGACTTGGCTGAAGTGAAATAAAGCTATAAAGATACAGCATTATATCTGGTGCATTAGCAATAGCATTGTTTATACAAACATGCTGCACTTTAACTATTGTATTCAGTGAGATTAGATTTCATGTTGATGTTATTTTGCACAATAAGTAACAATACAACAAAGTGCATTTTGACATATAGCTAACCATAAACAGAATGATTATTAATAACACAGGGTGGAAATGAATATAATTATGATATATGCAAGATATACAACACAATTGACAAATGTATAGTTGTGATATGTCAGTATATATTTGCAGAACAGAACCTGAAAACAGGACAATAACTATTTATAAGTAGCAGTCAGCGGAAAATGTCTGTTAGCTTCACCATCACCTGGCAACACTGGCAGTGTCACTGCATGTTACTGAGATTTACTGCAACATTGTCTCTGAAATATGTTTTCCATCATGCCAGTGTAATTGTGACACAGAGACCATGATTTAAGGGTTTAGTTTTCTAGGTAGGCTTTGTTTTAGAGCCTTTATGTGGTGACATATCACTGCGCTCAACTCACGTTATATGTGGAAGTGTGTTATGGCTCAAATAGAAGAAAAGTAATAACGTTTTTTTTCTTTTTTTACTCCCGGAGGTTAGTGGGTTCTTCCATCAAGGTCCAGTGGTCGCAAGCTGAACTCAGTGCAGGATTAAAAAAGAGAAAAATCCCTCCCAGTGTTCACAACACCTCCCCTTACATTGATTGGCAATTAAGACCCACTGTCCAGAACATAAGTTCACATTACTAGGGGAATGGAAAAAAAAAAAAAAAAGCACGTCCATTAAGGGTTCACTTTAAGCCACAATTCTCTCCCTGGGCTGCAGCGGGGATCTTAATAATAAAGTTAGTGGCTGTCATAATGTACCCCCTGTGGATCACAGTTCATTAACGCAGCTACGGCCTTACAAGAGTATGGGGGCGGGGGGGTGGAGGGGGTTGTCACTGTATTGATTACAGATCCACTACCTCATATATGCAGTAGGTATGCACCCGCACAGGCACGGACTACTCCACCCCACACCTGACCCGTGTCAGCCTTGTATATACTGTGGCCAGGGGTGATGATTCAGCACTTCTGCTACAGCAGCACAGTTGAGTTAAATGCAGGACAGGAGGAAAGGAGGAGGAGGAGAAAGGAAGAGGAGGAGAAAGAGGAGGAGGAGGAGGAGGAGGAAGGTTGGTCCTGGCATCCGGCCAACCCATCAGAGTGGAGAATGTGGGGTGGGTGGAAGGGTAAGAGTTGCAGGATGGGGGTCGGTGGTGATGTCATCTGATGCTTGGAGTGATGGATAACCTTACCAAGAAGAAAGGGGCACACGCACACACTTGTATTTGTGCAGAAATGTACAGTAGAGGCAAACATGTGTACACTCACACTGAGATAGAGTGATGTAGTATGCATCTGAATACTCAACCCCCGTGGTAACACATGTGTATACACACACACACACACACTCAACAAGGCGTCCACCCACGCACGGGCACAGAGTTTTCTCTTGGCATTAAAGCACTTCTTTGGCTCTGATGTCTTGTCACTTATCTTAAGCACTAGGAAGATGTGTGCCGCTGGGGGAGGGGGGGTGGGGGTTGTGGGATAGAGAGAGATGACACACAAGCCAGCTCCATTCTGCTGACTGCTCAACTTTAGGCGTTGGCGAGTTGAGATTAACAATGACGGAATGTGCTAACATCCATCCAGAGTAAAGCGTGATTCATTTTCACTTTTTTTTTTCTTACTTTCAAAGTCATCTCAAGTTGAGCTTCATCTGACAAAGAACCAACCAGTCTTTGATGTCAATATGTAGTATGTGATTAATCGTATTTTACCTTACATGTCTGATATCTTTTACAAAAGAAAAAAAAATAGTCCACGTTGGTGCCAGTGATGATCACAGTAAGACAAATTTAAATAACTGTTTCATGTTGTCTTTTTTAGTTGAGATTCACTATGGGAGCTACTGTATATAATCAGAGTATATATGTGGAAGGATTTGGTGAAAAGCTGATATGATATCTGGTCTGTTCAGCCTGTCGATGCTGACTGGATTCTAATCTATAGATATTGTACAGATGTTCCTTTTACATCCGATTGAACAAGTACAGTATCATGGGTTGTGGCTTTGTGCCTGTCATCTGTGCTACATCTCTGCTGCTGCCGCTGCTGCACCTGTCCCCATTTACTTTCCTGGAAAACTGCCTCATTCCCCTCACCTGAAATATTCATTATCCTTCTCCGGCTCCATTTCAAACCTCACACAGATGTGTGTGTTTGTTTCCTTTGAGTACTAGTTTGGTGCAGAGGTAGATTTCTTTCTTTCTTTCTTTCTTTCTTTCTTTCTTTCTTTCTTTCTTTCTTTCTTTCTTTCTTTCTTTTCTACCCTCTTTGTCTTTCTCTCACTCTCTCTGTCACACTCTCTCGCTCCCTGATGTGCTTTCATTCCCTCTCACTCCTTTGTCAACCTCCTCTTGCAAAGAGAGCGAATGTCTATTTTAAGCAATGTGCCATGCACCAACCAACCACCCCCACACAGACACAGTGCAGAGGAGAAGACTGGCACAAGTCAAGCATGTTGAGTGTAAGTGTGTGTGTGTAGTGTGTAGTGTGCTGGGAAAAGAAAACTCCCTTGTCCACAACTCCTAACAATTCCCAGCCTAAAACAAAACCTTCAACAGTCCACAATAAGCCTCAAGAATGTCGTCACAGTGATATGTTACCGAACATGCTTTCATTTAAAATCAGCCCACTGAGCTCGTGATGTATCACTACTGCCCTTCAAAGGCCACTAAACACAACAAAGCTGAGGAGCAACAGCTAATGGTGCCTCTTATTTTTTGTTTAATGATGTCTAACACAAGGGTAATGGCTAGAAATGAGGAGTAATGGATTAAAAAATACATGTGACATAATTACAGAACTCAGAGATCACAAGAAAACTATGAAAGCTTTGTGGCTGTTTTCTGAGAACTTAAAACAATATGGCTATTCAAGATCACAATATGCAAATTGGATACACTATAATATACAGTACAAATTTTGGTGGTAAATCAGTAAATCCGCATTTTGGAAGACAACGAGACTCCCCCTCATTTATTTTAATGCAGGGACATCCTGGATTAAAATGAATGACCTGGCACATATTCTGTCAAAACACAATGCAAATATGCCAGTCAAATATATTTAAGCATACATTCCTGCCACATTACTTTCAAATGTAACTGTGCTGCAGTGGCTTACCTAACATTGCCTTACAAACAAGTGTCACTAAGTCTCTTTTTTTTTCTTTTTCCTTGTCACAACCGGTGACTATATTACCCACAAATCAACTCAACTGCAGACAGCTCTGTCAGAGATTCAGTAGCTGAAGTAGCCTTCCTATAACCTCCATTCTCAAACTTTCAGTCTTCACCCACAACTAATGTTGACTCAGATCCTCCCCTCTGGAGCCACTTAAGGCTTTAGAGCTTTTTTCACATATGCAGGTGTACACATTAACACCTGCCAACAAGCTGTGATGTGAAAAGATTGGAGGTGTTACCCTTTATTGTAAGCCTGTTTTCTTTTTTTTGCCTTAATGCTGGAGACTACAGGTAACAGTACTTATTAAATTAGTTCATAACTGAGCACATTTCAGAACTGTTTATCCAGCTATGATATATGTTTGTTTACTGTATCTGCCTTTGCTTTGTCACACTGACAACTAAAACAGCTCAAACAAAGAGGCTAAACATCAGTACCATTATAGGGTTGACTTTGGATAATGTCTCCTCTACAGTGTGCAGGGAGCCTTTCCTTTTTTATTAGGAGCAGCATCCATTTTGCTATCCGGTCTTTCACGTATAGCTTCTGCTAAATGCCAGTTGGAAAATCTGGAACATTCATCACCAGTCGCTCAAAGTTATACAGTGCAATTTATCCCAAGTCGAATTCTCAGGAGATATTGATTGGGCATTGATTTCAACCCATTAACATCATCCTGTCGGCGAAATGCGTTGGCACGTGTGCAGTTTAGAATAAAAAAGGGTTCTCTTCTGTACTTTTTTGTCTGAAATCAACACAAAGCAGGTGAGACAATGATGCATCCGTTCTGCAGGGACATACTTCAGTGATGTTACACATGCATGCATAATCCTCTGTCTTTTATGTGCAGCCAGTTGATGTGTGTACGAGGCAGGGTATAGTACAGTATGTAAAATACCTGTGAACACAGTCAATCTTCTGTAGCAATTTAAGTATGCGAACACCCTGCTTTATATGTTTCTGGTTTGAACAAATGTGTGTTTTCAGCCTTCCTGTCCCTCGTCTCCCAAACATCTCACCTCCTTCTGCTCCTTTTCTCTGTCTCTCTTTCTCTCTCTCTCTCTCTCTCGCTCTCTGATAGCTGAGTGTGAGATGACTCACGGGACGAGGCAAAGCGCCGGGCACACACAGCTCTCAGGTAATGAGAAATGATGTTGGTGTCAACGGTGGAATCGTCCAAATCATCCCTGAGCTGAGTTACATAATTCAAATATCATTCTTTTACTCCCCCTCCTCTTTTATCCGTTATCACTGCCTTGTCCTCTGGCGCACTCTCCCTCGCTCACTCTCAGTTCAAACAGATTTGATTTCTATTCCTCTATGTTCCAGTGACATCGCCGCTCCTCCGAGAGGCGTGTGCTGGGATTGGAATGCGGATAAAGTCACCCATCACAGCAAAGCATTCTGGGAAAGGCCAGGAGGTAGACAGACGAAATAGAAGTATATATCCCTGAGTGTGGCTGTATGTTGCTAACTGTTAACTTTTCATTTCTCTTTCATATGTTTTGTTTTTCTCTGGTCCGTTTGATGCGTGTATCTCTTTTCATGCTCTTTTGTGTGTTTTTGTATTTTTTGTGTATCTCTTTTTGTGTTATGTTTCCTCTACGTTTTTATACCACATCTTGGCTGTTCTATTATATTTTGTGAGTGATGTTAATTAGTTTTCTGACTGTAAGCCGGTGGATATTGATACCACCATATAATTTGTTTAATTATATAATTAAACAAATTAGCTATGGAGAGTTAATTAGTAAGGTTGCTTATGGAGTATTTTCCTTGGATATGGACAGGCTTTTGCTAAGCTAACCTACATGTAGCTTAGTATTGTTGCTAGTATAGCTATCATACAGTATTTATATACATGGGGGAAAAAAAATCATATCTTCTCATTTCTGAGCAAAAACGCAAAAAAGCCTGTTTCCATCGGCGTTGCCTCTGAGGTACAAGAAAAGGAGAACATATGTCCTTGTAATATAAACTTCAGTCTTCTCTCTCTGAGGATGTGGTTTAACAACTACACTTCACCAGTGTAATGCTCATATTACATCTAATATCCCTACTGACAGCACATGGTTCAGATAGGGACAAGGGTGTTAAGAAAGCAGGGCCCCCACGAAAAAAAAGCCTTTCAGGGGCTCCTGTAAACAGTGTTTTGATGCGACACATTGAACTCAACTGCCCGCGAGAACTATTTGCGGTCAGCTGCAGGGAACGGAAATGGAGTTCACCAGATTGGTTTTTTGGAATCTGAATGGGAAAACTTTCCGGGCCAGGTCTGAGTCTGTATTGGCCAGATTGAGGTGAGATAGAGTGGAGAATATGAGCGCAGAGATGAAGTTGACCCCAACCTTTTCATTTTTGCTCCCTCCTCCACCCCCACCGTCCCCACCCCTCGGTCCGTGCTTGGTCTAACAGTCACTTCCTTGGCAAGGTGGAGGAAAATACACCGTTAACTGTGGACATGGAGTCACTTCAGCTTCTATCTCTCTTTATTTTCAC
The DNA here is from genome assembly GCF_045865225.1 of Trachurus japonicus. Lineage (NCBI taxonomy): Eukaryota > Metazoa > Chordata > Actinopteri > Carangiformes > Carangidae > Trachurus > Trachurus japonicus. Next base: position 9,516,206 of record NC_140911.1, read on the forward strand.
CCACTTGTCCTCAAGGTGATTCATTGTTCCCTTGTACTCACTGTCTGGAGTACAATGTTTGCAATTCCTGTCTCGTTGTGCACATACAATCTTGTACACACACAGACACACACACACAAACACACACACACACACATGCATCCTTAGACATTTTTCACTTTCATCTCTTCTCCTACTTTTCCTCTCTCTCTCTCTCTCCCTCTCTCCAGCAGTGGTTGAAATCTTGGATGTATTGGCATGTCTCCTTTCATCACACCACCATTTGTGAGGTGGATCGAGAAGAGTGTACAGACCTGGGAGAGTGTGTGTTGAGGCGTAAAGGACCCTCTCAGCCCTAAGCCAAGCCCTGTCCATCCAGTGAAGAGCCCAGACGGTGTGATTCAGTCCTCCTGAAGCCTGGCCAACTCTTATTTACACACACACACACACACACACACACACACACACACACACACACACACACACACACACACACTCTCACACTCACAGAGGCACTCAGAGAGAAAGTCACAGACATCCTCTCCCCTCTCTTAAGTCACCACAGTGAAGCCGCGACTGGGAGGGCGGCGGGGAGAAGATGCAGCTCTGTGGTTCTCAGTCCTCAGGGCAAGGTCACCTTCGCCTGGCTGGAAGCATGTAGAAGAGATACATGGACTGAAGAGGGTACAGGTTAAGACCGACTTCTAACAAACTTCCCTCCAAACACATTCTGCTCCCTCCAGGGCAAACACATAAATTGATGCATGTGTATGGGGCAACTGGCATGTTTTTAGACTTGCATGCATGATTTAGTGGGAGAGAAGGCTGAATGATGGAAAGGGTCATAAGCATGGATCTATAAGCCATGGGGAGTTTGACTTGGATATTTGTGCATTTGTGTGATTGCATGAACCACCACACAACCTTAATATAATTCCTGGGGTGTGGTACAAATGTGTGGCGTGTAGCTGGAAATCTCATGGAGAAATTATCTATCTTGGAGTGTAAATGAATGTTGTTTTGCACTGGTTTGCTGTCATGAATGATTTTCGGATTCTGAAAGAAACCTTTAGGCAGAAAAAAAACATAATTTTAATAATATTTCTTAACTATGAAACTCCAGAATAAAATTAAACATTCACTTGGATTTGCCGTAATCAGGGCAAACCGCCGCTGTGTTGCAGTCAGTTCAAAAGGCAATCGTTTCATCAAGTGTATCCATCACCACCACTGAAATAATTAGTGAATCTCAGGCCTGTATTTTTACTTTTCATCCCAAATTTGCTTGTCGCAATACAGTAATGTTGTCTAAACCAGTGGTTCTCAAACTTGTTTACATCAAGGACCCAAAACTGACACAAATTACTTTGGACAGTTTGAACCCCATGACCAAAATAGTCATACATAGTCATTGTTCTACTTATGGATGGATGAATTATAGTGAGGATAAATTATTCCCTTTGTTGCTAGTGGCCCACAGTAACATCTTCAAAGACCCTGGGAGTCCCCAAGCTCACTTTGAGACATCATCGAGTCTACATAGGTTAGGGAAGGGTGTGACATCATGACTGAAGTCGTTCCTTGAATGGCCTCATCTCATCTCCACCCTCTTCCTCCTCCTACAACTCTGAAACCCCACCCTCAAGAGATCCAGTGGCTCCCAGTGGCTGCTGGGAGCCACTGGATCTCTTGCGCTCCCAGTGTCGGTGGTAAACTTGACTTGTCATCATTGAAGGGACAAGGCATAAAGACAGCGGGTGTTAATGCATGTAAGGCACTGTGAATAGTATTATTAATACTTGCGCCAAGAGTGGATCAAATACAGTGTATTGGAAGCCATGCATGGACCAAGAAAGACTAGTGAGACTGAGTAAAGAAGAGAGGGGAGGAAATAGAGAGAGAAAGAGAGAGAGAGAGAAAGAGAAAGGGAGGGGGGAGTGTGACAAGCGCCATAACATCCTCAGAGATGCATTTGGACAGAGTGAGCATCTGTCAAAACAAGGCAGCCTCAACGGCCGCCTCACTAATGGCTATGGACGTGAGCGACAGAGGGGGAGGAGAGATGGAGGGCACTTGCACGTTCAAAGAGACACACAAAATTGCTGCTACATGCGTGAACAAACACAAACACACATATCACACAATCACACACAACCACAGCAGCTGCAACTCTTTCTTTTTTTGCTTGCAGCAGATCCCACCAATCATTTGATACAAATTCCTGCAAAGCTACACTGTAATAGCTATTGAACTACTTTCATGTTTGGGTGTGTGTGTGTCCGTGTGTGTGTGTATATTTCTGCACTCGAGTACGTCAGTGTCTGTGTGCAAACGCAGTGTGTTTACTTTCAGTGTTTTTGGTTGTCAGATACCTTCCGCCATCTCTCATTGTGATGAATTGGTTACTGTGTCAATCATTCATCTGAATTGTTTTTTTTTTTCCTTCTTCATTTTTTTTAAAGGCAATTTGGGCAGAGTTGTCTTCCTCTCTCTCTCTCTCTCTCTCTCTCTCTCTCTCTCTCAGCAAGAAAAAACCATGAGCAATCATCATTGGGCTTAAATCATAGTGTTGGAAGAAAATGTGGTTGTGCATGGCAGTTATAACGAGTACATTCTCCACACAAACAATACTTTTGACAAAATCCCAAATACCTTAAATCAAATAAAGACCCTCCCTTTGTGTTGGATGAGAAATGTTGAACATTAAGTACCAGGGAAATAAAGTCATATTAGACTGGTATTTCCTATTTCCCCGCCAGGTTTGAGGAGAAAGTGTGCAGGGGAAAAAAAATAGTAGGCCTATGTTACCCAGATCCTAAATGCCTGAGGCTACTACAACTGAGCACACAGCAGGAACCCGTGCAAAAAGATAGAGTGCTATTAGAAATGCAAACTAATTTACCACTACTCCAAAAAGTATTAATTAAATCTCTCAACCATCATCATTTATTTTCAAGAAACTGATTCTGTTTCTAGTGTTTTTGCTTCGCTCCGTGTACTTTTCATTCATTTGTTTCTTTTTTGTAATGTCCCCTTTCAAAGAAAATGATTATTATTGTTAAAAGTTTCCCTTTCTGTTTATATTGTAAATGTCTGTATACTTGATTTTGAAGGAATATTTGAAACAAGCATGGAGTACAAATTCCTACAAATCTTATTTTAGAAGGGCACAGGAAGTGATAAGTGATTATTTAACTCCAAAGGATATATACATTATCATATATTCTGAAGTTGGAATTTAGAAAAGACAGTATTCATTAGTCACAGTGAATACACATATTTTATTTCATATTAACTGAGCAACAACTCCTAAATCAGATTTTTCTGTATCTTTCCTCCATATTAAGTTAACATGTGCAGTAGAGTTTAAGCTGCAATAACACACAACATAAACAATATGTTAACACCAACAACCTCCACCCATTTAGAGATATCATTAGAATAGTAAACACAATTGCGTGACTGGAATAAACAAACGAATTAATCTTGTGGAAAAGTATGGTCAAATGTTCATAGCCTTTTATGAAACAGACACTTGCTATATTTTCATCTCTTTAGCTAGAAGCAGGAGAGCTGTACTGCATAAATGCGCTCCAACCTACAGGTAAAATCTACAGTGTATTGTTAAATTTAAGGGACATTCACTCATATTTTGTATTTTTGTAAAAATCTTTTGGTCTCTAGACACCATGTCCACACTAGAAAAGCAAATAAACCAATAATAGTTGTACTTACATTTTTTTCTTTGCACTGCATAGCCTTTGCTAAGAGTAATTAGTGATTTGAAACCAAACAGCTGTTACTTTAGTCCGGGTGCTGCAGATGATCATGTTATTACACACGTTGCATGTCCCCTGACACTGGCGTTGATCAATTGAGTGTATTTCATGCTCAACATTAACAAGAAACAAGACTATAGGTCAAAACAGTGCATGACTAGACCTTGTATGGTCATTGAGCTAAATTGAGGTTGCAATAATAAACAGTTTGGGTTCGTCATTGTGTCACATTTGCATTCTGGTTAGTGTCAACCGGTTCTAGCTCATGCAGATGCAAAATGGTGTCATCAGTCTATAATCCAGACAGGTGTGTGCAATATTGTACGGCATCAACAGCAACTATGTTTCCTAGTTTGCAATACAGTGTTGAGTCTGTCTTTGTCACTGCTGCTGTAGCCTAAAGTTTGTGTTGTCTTTGCTTTTTTTGTCGCTAAGAAATGGCTGCTGCTTGATTCATATTACTTAATTTCATACATAAAGTCTATGACACCCACTAAGGTGGTGTGTCTTTGTCACATTTACAGAAGCTAAATAACAAAAACACCTCTCAGCAGTACATTTCAACAACAGAACACACAGTACTGTACATCCTCCAACTGCCGAAGCAAATCCTCTCAACAACAATAAATAATACTAATGTATATTTTCCAAACTGTTGTACTAGACAGCATTAGTTTTTGCTAGGTATACACTTTATGTGTAATCAGTTGCATCCACATGCTGCAAATTGCCTATCTGGTATTTATCGGTCGCTGTCAGTTCAGTTGCTCACCATGAAAGGAAATGCAAACACACCTGGAAGCCAAAAGACACTCTTCAATTTAATTTAATTTAACTCCTTTTCTGCTTTTTGAGTAACCCAATCACGTTTTGTAGATGTACACAAGCAGTTTTACATCAACATTGCCTCGTGCAGCATTATAGCTGTAACATTTGCTTTGGAATTCATATTTATAACACAAAAGATGAATTCATTGTTCTAATATGACACTGATAAAAAAAGATTTGAGCTGATTTGAACAACTTGGAAAATAACACAAAACATAAAAACAAGTGTACCTGCAGCTCTCTCTCTCTCACACACACAAACACACACACACAGCCCAGCATTAAGCTGAGAGAAAATTGATTTGATTTGACTGACAACCCTTGTTGCGAGATCCTATAAGTTAAACACACAAACTTTACCTCTTTTTCTGCTCACACATACATGCATGCATGCACACGCACACACACACACACACACACACACAGAGCATTGCATGGTGTGTTTTTGTTGGGATTTTGACAAACAACAACGGTGACCTTTAAGGGAGGCGAGGCAGCATGGCTGTGATCACAGGGAATGGAAACGGAGCCAGAGTGAAATGTCAACCGTCCCTGTGGTCTTAGCACTGACGCAAAACTGCCAGAAAAGAGAGAGAGAGAGAGAGAGAGAGAGAGAGGGTGCAGGGGATTGTTTTGTGTGTGTGTGGATATTTGTGTGCATCAGTGTGTAAACGTGCATCAGCCTGCTTGGGTGTGTGTGTGTGTGTGTGTGTGTGTGTGTGTGTGTGGCTGGAGAGTGTAGTATCTGCATTGTTTTTGTAAAATTTCATGTGGCTAATGTACGGTGGCCCCCGAGGACAAAGCACATGCAGCAGTGAAAGCACAAAGATTAAGGGAAATGCACTCTAGATACAAATATGCAGCTGATACAAAACAATAAATGCAAATACCATTAACGCAGAGGCCGACATTACAAGATTTTGCAGAGATTCAGAGTTGAAGTGAAACATTAACATTTACTAGTACAAACATTGTCTGTCTGTCTGTAAGAGAAATTATACTTTTTGTATTTCTTAATGTCTCATTATATGCCTTAATTGAAGAAAAAACACCTTATCTGATCAAGTTCACTGAGCCTGTACAGTTCTTTGTGTCTGCCCACTGCTGCTGAAAAAAAAATCCAGTTTTCTACACTGAAAGTGCCCTGGGACAATATGGGGAATTTATGGGTTCAAGCTGGATACAGTAACTACACATAGACTTTACTGGGGGAAAACAAAAATCTTATTGACAAGTGAGTTTGGTAAAAGTCATCTGTTATCCAAAATCTGTGATATAATTTTAAGAATGAAGCAGAAATCTGACATAGACCGCTTCTGCCTCTGGTCATTTTCATTCATCTATATTTTTATTGAAATGTGGTGGTAGATCTGTGGAGTCTACGGAGGCAGTGAGTGCACTTGTTAAACTATCCAATAAAATATGTTTTTGTTATGTATTGAGCTTTACCTTTAGATAAACTGGCAGCAGCAAAGTTTCATCTTACAAAAGGAATTATAACATATTGAGACACTCGTTGAGACGAAAAGAGCTGAGATTACCAATAGGCTCTTCAAATGGTACAATGGCACATGGGAGTTGAGATGGACATCAGTCTCAGATATATAGAATATATATAATATTACATAAATAAACTGGTCATATACTAAAAAAAAAATGAAATAAGGTTAAGTCACGTAAACCCCACCATTTTTAAATAAAGATTTGCCCATCACTTTTCCTGCTTTCCCCTCTACCTGTGTTTTTGGTACCTGTTGACCTCTACTGTATGTATCCCATGTGTCATATAACACGTAGCATAAATGCACACATTCAGCTATATTGAACAGACATGCTGTAGCTGACATCCTGTGAGATACATGTCTGTCATCCTGGTGAGAAGTTTAGAAAAAGAAATGACTGCACCTACAGTACTTCCACTGAGTGATGTGGCGTTCACTGGCATTTAACTTCAGTGCATGATTCACACCACGGTGTCAAGTGAGAGTCATGGAGCTCATAAGGCAGTGGTTTTAGAGTTTTTTGTACAGTAGTGGTAGTTTTTTGTTCAAACACAAATTTTACCCTATGATGATGCCATGCCTCCTTGAACTAGGCTACTGAATTTATAATAGTGTTACTGAGAAACTACACTGCTAAAACAAACGTGTCTCCCATCAAACCCTGCATTAGAGCCAGCACTGCAGCAACAATGCTGGCTGTTGGAATTTGTAGCATTTACCATGTGACTTCAGTGATGTGTAAATGTGCAAATCACGTACAAATACAGCCGGAATCTGATGAGCAGCAAAACATCAACTTCGGCTCTTCAAATTGATTTTGTGACTCTTTTGAGCAAACAACCTCTTGGTTTTGATTGTGTGAGCACTTGTTCAAACTTTTAAACATTTTCTAACCAGGCAATATATTGATGTTCAGTCAGCTGCGGTGGTTTATTTCATTGATCAGTCACTGACTCAGTTTATGACAAGAAACTTTGAAGTGTTTCTGACTGACATGGGCATGTTGGAAACTCATAGTGCAAGTCCAATTATCTTACTCCGATGTGCTTATTCTCCTTGACCTTATTTTGTTTTCTGTCAAGTGTTTTGGAAACCATGTAAATCATGTTCTCAGGTGTTCCTCCTCATGTTGCAGGCTTGTATCAGGGTGCTAGTTTATTCTGTCATATAAAGTCAGAGTCTTGCTATTGTGTGCGGGAAAGCAGCTATAAAAGAAATTGAGTTTGGAGATATCAAAGTGAAGTAGAGTTTTTCCCCTAAGAATGGTTTCAAAAGCAGAAAGATACATTTTTAAATCCCTCCATTCAAGCTTCACTGAGTACTAAAAAACAGCCCCACAATCAATAAGAAGGCCTCCTGTGTTTCGCAAGAGGGAAGCTAAGGAGAGAGACCAATTTCAGCCTTCTTCACGTAATGTTCACGGAACAGAAACAATGAATTGCAACAAGCAATATTCTAGTTTCCAGCCTCGATTATTATTGTTAAAAGCTTTTGGTGGATGTTACAGCCGCTTCTTTGGTTAGTTTGCCACAGTGCCGCAGGGATTTTGGCATTAAGGCCAAGGCTTTTTAACAACTGTGCTGTCCTCTCACCCACCAGGAAGGAAAAACCTTGCTTGAAGTAACTGTGCTTATTATGCAAACAAAATGCAAGGGGTGCATCATGAGGGGTACCTGGATATACCCCCAGCGGTGCCCCCTAATCCAAATTCTACTTAATGCGCAGTTGCACACCTGGGGCACCGGGGTCTCTGCAGTTTGGTGGGGCAGAGGGTGGCACAGCGTGTGTGGATCTGGCACAGTTTGAAATCAGCCCCGTCTGTCGTAGCAGTGTGGGTACTGTAGAACTGCGCCAGCTGATAGAAAGGCAAGCGGGGCTTTACACCCTTTGAAACACCAAGAGGAGTAAACTAACCTCCTCACACATACACACACAGAAACAATTGTATGCTCTGCTTCCCTCAGTGGGAGGCATACATTTAATCAAAGAAAATTAGATTGCCGTCTTTGTTTGTGCATGCAGTGCCTATATGGACCAGTAATCAGATTGTATCACACTGTATCACACATTGCACTGTATCATGTTGGTGCTGTATCACTTTGTATCATATCATGTCATATCATGTTACTGAATCACATTGCATTGCATTTAATTGCATCATAAATTTTGCAATTTTCTTTGTTGCGTCCTATTGTTTCTTCAGTATTCTACCATGCAGACACATGATATTGTGGTATTGTATGTAGCTGCTTTAAATAACAACAGAACATTTGATAGGGAGACGCATGTATTATATTTAAACAAAAAAAAAATGCTACAAAGCATGGGGTATAGCTTTACTGCCTCGCTAATGCTTGCCAGTGAATGGGATTTACTGTACCTGAAAATGTTGTCGGTGGGATGTTGAAGGAAGCATATTTCGAAGAAGCACGTACATACGGTATACACAAACAATATTTTAGAATAGGTCAGCTGTGCTGTTGTATATACAGTTATACAAGATATAAGGTTGTGTAAGGTTTTATGCAGCTTGTACATTCATTGAGGAGAAAAAGTTCAGCGAGGGACTTTCACATGCACTTGTCCAAGTCCTTTTGACTGAATGAATTCAAGAACAGGTGGAGTGGACTCCAAGGACAGCTGACCCAGGAGTGAAAGACAGACGAAGAAGGTAGAAAGTGAGAAGCAAATGTGTGAGCGAGTATCTTGTGCGTGCGTGTTTGTGTGTGTTTGTGTGTGTTTGTGTGTGTGCGTCTCTGCATGTGTGAGTGAATGAATGAGTGAGCTCCTGGGCTGTATTGGTATTTTGAAACGTGATTGACAGGGGAGAAGTCTATTAGGTGAGATTGTTAACAGAGTTGAGCCTGTTATCTGCTCCAGGCAGCCGTGAAAGGGGGACGGCTGATTCACAAGGAAGCTATTGAGAATTTCAAAGGTGTTGTCTGACTGATTTGGGCCCAGGCCCACGTCACACTGAGCCAGCAAGCCGGGCTTGTTCTTGAATCCACGCTGATCAATGCGCTTCCACATTCTCTTTCCTTCGCTTTGGCTGATTCTCTGCTGCTTGTTTTCTCAATAAGTTTTTTTTTTTTTTTTTTTTGGTCCTCTCATTTCTTTAAGCATTTTAAGCCTCTTTTTGTTTATGCTTTGCTAACTTTGCATTTTCCTTAGTGTCAGATACAAATTGTGTCTTCCCCTCTGTGCTCTGTTTTTTTTTTTTTAATACGCCAGAAACTTAACATAACTTAACTGGCACAATTAAGCATATAGAGACAAGTAATCAAGTTAAACTTTTTCAGAGGCGAGCCCCAAAAGCAAATAAAGTTAGCTGATTTGCTTACACTGTACCTCCCATCCTTATTTTAGCAGCATGAATATTTTACATCCGTTTTCTTTATGTTGCTTGTGAGCATTAGTTGAGCAGCCATCTCCACCCCATGAATTTCTTTGAATACAAAATACAGTTAACAGAGTGAAAACTCTATTCTCTGTGGCTGAACAGCATCTAAGAAATTTGACTGCAGGGGCTGCAAACTCTTAGACCAAGTAGAAATATGGAAATAATGGGCAAAAAATGTGTGTGTATGCGTGTTTGTGTAGTTTTGTCTGAGTCCTTTGGGTGCTTGTGTGCACAATGAACTCTGGCTGACCTTGGTTTTGATTCACCAAACATTGCCAAGGGGATGCAATGAATTCATGCGCATGTGTATGTATGTGTGTAAATGCTTGTGCGAATGCATGTGTGACAGCGTGCAAGGTTATCCATTGGCCAAGGCAAACGAAATACGACATGCAGCCCCACATTCTGTCCACAGCAGCCCAACACGTAAACCCGCAGACACACATACACACCGCAGTGCTCACACTCATACATGTAGCAGACACTTTAACACACAAGCGGCACAACATGAAGGCCTGTGTGTATTCTCTGAGCTGCGGGCAGGACCCCAGGGGCTGTCTGCCAGGCTCATTGGGCCTGGCTTTAAGAGATGTGATTAACCAGTTCAGAGCGAGGTGAGGGCAGGAAGCAGGAGCCACGGGGGAACTGGTCCAATAGGAGCATTACCCAAAAGTGTTTCTACTTTGCTGATCCAGGAGGGGTTTTCCACAGCGGACAGCGGCTGGTGTGTGTGTGTGTGTGTGTGTGTGGATGTCGGTGCATGTGTTGCGTGAAAATACTGATAGCAGACCACCTATGTGAAAATCCAATTTCAGACATGATGCTTTGCTTTCACAATAAGAGGGGCAGTCACAAGCATCATCAAAAAGCAAAGGCGCAGTCAGGATCCGGTGACAAAACGGCAGCGTGTTGGATTTTGCAGGCAAATTTTTAAAAAGCACTTCAACAGAGGCAAGTATATAAGTCTAAATGAATCAGCAGTGTAAACAGTGAACAGCAGTGTGTGGAGGCCTACAGGTGCAATGATTTATTCAAATCTATCTGTCATCTCTCTTCTTCCCCTCTGAGCTCTCGCCTCCCTTCACTCTTCTCCTCCATCCTTCTTTTTTTGTCTGCTGCTGTCTTCCTCTTTTTTATTCATTTGAAGCACTACATACACATTACATCATTATCAATGAATATATTTATCAGCTATAGTGTAAATGATGAGTGCAGTGTGGCATATGTTCATCACTCTTTGTCTCTTGTCTCTTTGTTGTAAAAGAAAATGATAATATCACATGCAAATCAGATCAATTGTTCTGTGGTTGGGGTTAAAGGCCTGATCATGTCTGAATGACTAAATGAGTTTCACCAACATTTTCAAACTATACAGCGGTGCAACTTTTCAAGTCAATATTTAAAGTCCTGTTTGGGGAAGCTGTTTTTAGACATGGGATGCTGAGGCGAATGGTTTATTCATAAGGAAAAGGAAATATACAATATCCATGTTTCACATCAGGCTATGATTAAATAAAGGTATGTTTGTGTCTCAGGTGCTCATACAACACATAAATGACAAATGTTATTGAACAAATCTACAAGGTTATCCAACAGTCAATGCCACATACTGTCAGTTATCTATACAATAAAGAATCATACTTGCATGTGCTCCGTATTTATGATCTGACATTTATTCCTCAGTTACTGCAAGGGCGGAGATGCTGGGGGAAAAAAACATATCTGACAGAAACTAGGGATGAGTCAGAAGAAATCTGTTTGGCAGCAGTTCCAAATAAAATATTTTGTGTTCAGTCGAGTCAAAACCTTTGAATTTTAAACTTGATCAGTGCAGCAACATCTGTGCAACGCTGCATCTCACTAACACCGTATCACAGCTCAGCCTCCAAAACCATGACTGGATCATTAAGCTTTCAAGGCTGCAGGAGCTTTTAGAGTTTATTAAATTATTATGTTAATATTTTGAATTTTAATTCATTTTAACAAATGAAACGTGAGCGGAAACCCAGCATAAACATTAGGAGATGTACAATGCATCTTTTTCATTGATCCATTTTGTTCCCCCAACAACTTCCGCCATCTGCCTAAGTGCTGCAACATAACAACAGTTTGCAGAGCCCTGAGCAGCCACATAGGCTTTATGTACACCTGGTATATGTTATCTGGGTAACGGATGCCATTATACAGATAACGTATCCAGCTACAGATCACATGTTAATACCCGGTGTAATTGGGCTCTTAATCTACTTTTTCCTCAGGCCTGCACTGCTTATAGGCAACAAACCATGAAGGCATTAACAAGCCAAGTGTCAGTCCAGGCTGGCAGGGTTCTTTTGTCAGGAGAAAAAAGAAAAGGCTCCACTCTGAATACCTCACCTGTGATGTTGTTTGTTACTGGCTCTTTTATCGCCTCTTCTGGCCTCGACCCAAACCTGACCGATTAAAATAATGAGTAACATTTTCCTGAAGTTCCATTCAGATTACAGTGATTGGTAGACACTCCTAACAGGTAAATGGTAAATGGACTGCACTTATATAGTGCCTGAGAGCAGTGCAAAGCACTTAACAAAGCACTTTATCATGCCTTACAACCGCACACACACACGTTCACACACCCCAGTGGTGGGTGAGCTGCCATGCAATGTTCTGGGTCTTGAGGTTCAGCGTCTTCCTCAAAAACACTTCAAGTTTTTGGACATTTTGGCTTCAGGGCAGAGGAGGGTACATTCGTCTTTTGCTTTGTTTTGTTTTGTGTGTTTGTGTGTGTGTGTGTGTGTGTGTGTGTGTGTGTGTGTGTGTGTGTGTGTGTGTGTGTGTGTGAATTTGTTTGTTTTTGTAGTTTGGCAGTGGGAAAGTATACTAACTCGAAAAACTGAGCATTAATGTTGCACATGAATACAATTTCAAGCTGTTCTCATCATCTTACACCCCTGTACGGTTGTGAGCCAACATATAATTTACTGTATTTATTTCTCACCGACTCTGTGGGATTAAAAAATGGAGCATAATGACGAATGAATGTCAGGTACAGCACAACGTTTGTCTTCTAGTGCTCTACATCACTTGAATAATCAACAGTAGATCAAAACATTTACTGAAAGCAACCACATAAATTGTTCTATACACAAGTGATTAGACATTGTTTCTCAATGTCTTTACACAGCTAGCAGAATGCTTTCCCTCCCTCACACTGGTAACTTATATACTGGCACAGTCGCCGCATTGGCAATTTCCTCAGTCTATTGAAAATGCAGCTGAAATAGTTTCTGCATCTCTTCTTTGATTGCTCCCCAACTACTTCACTCAGCAGCTGGCCAGGTGATTTGTTTCTCTGTGTGACTCACAAACAAGTATAAATAAAATGTTGGAGAAGGTATACTTACTTTCACTAGAAGGACACAGAAAAACACTTTCAAAAACACATGAGGAAAACATATAGGCGGCCTATATGTTTTTCCTTTCTCCTTGGCTGGTACATATGTGTTTTATAGAGATCTGGTGAATTTCATTTTAGGAGCTTAGTCCTCATTTTAGCCTTTAAATAATTAGGTGGAGATAACATGGCAGCGCTGTGAATCTGTTCACAACCTGTCAGATTGTGTTCCTGCTCATTTGCTTGCCCTACTGGGCTCTGTTGTGAATATGTGTCTAGGTGTGTCACTGTATATTCAGATCTCAGCAATTACACCGGTCAGTATGTAATAACAAAGAAAACACACACACAGGCACACACAAAAGCGTTTTTGTGTGTCAGATCACTTCAGATTACTGAGAGTAAAGCCAAACCGCAGCTGCTGAGAGACTGCACTGACCTGTTGGTTTGTTCCACAGAGCACAATACACCACTTCATTATTGTCACAGCCGGTCTTTTATTTTCTTATTTGACCTCTCTGGGCAAAGTTGAACATTTAGTTGAGCAAATGCTCAGTGCAATTAGATCCTGTAACTATGACAACAGATAAAAAGGAGCACAGACAGTTGCATGAGTGACTTAAAAGTCCTGTGGTCCTGTGTTGATTCTTGCTTTATGAGTGCTGATTTCCTCAGAGGCACAGGGTAGATGAAAACATCAAGGTGTGAAATAAATAACACATGATGGGAAGTGTGTAAATACTGCATTCTCTCGACCTCCCCACACACACTCTCCCCCGCACACACGAGCGCGGCATGTCTCCGGGATGAAAGCAGTAACTGGCATCTGAGATAAGCAAATGCCTTTGAGCGGCGTCCCTCACATCCACGCCGATGCATTATTGATCATGACTCCTCATAGTATGGGGATTTTACCCCGGCTAGCAGATGCCCCTAGGTGAGCATCACCAGATGAGTTACTGGTTACGTTTCAGCTGCTCCCTGCTTCGCCTGTGCTTTCACTTTTTTTCTAATTGATCTAAGAATTACTGAATAGAGGAGTGTAATGGATGAGAGCAGGTTGAGGTTTTACACCTAAACTTATCCAGCTGCCTCTGTCCATGTTAAATATAGTATGAAGTGGGTGTAGTTGCGATTCCATTGCCCAGATGTTCGAAAATACTGACACATATTTTTGATGAGGGGACACTCCCTGTGGGACAACACTGTAACGCTTCTGCAAACAACTAAAAGTGGGGAAAGTATATTTATTTTTAATGAAACCATACAAGAAGATTCAACAACTAGGAAAAATACTTATTTGTTTTCTTCTTCTCTACTGTCCATCAATCTTAAAGCTTATTGCCAATTTGAAGATGTGGGCAGGATTATCGGCCTAGAAGCTTAGCAATGTACAGCTGTGGTGGGACCCGTAGTATATATTTAAAAAATCCTACCATTTTAAAAAGCCAGTATCAAATCAAGTGGACGCTGAATTTCTATATTTCTCGCTGCACACCTATCACTTGGCACTACATTTTCTCAACCATTTAACTTGTGTACTCCTACGTATAAGTGCACCTACGCCACTCCTGGTATTACACCACAGATTAGCTGCTTGAGTAGGAGTCCCAGTGGGTTTTTAAAAAAAGGCATCAAATACAAGATAATAAAAATTAAGTAATTATGACGGTGTCGGTGATCATAAAATTAAATATCAAGCATGGAGACAACAAGTGAAACACAGAGAGGGGAAACTTCTGTAGAAGAAGTTGGAGTCCAAGAAAGAGTCCAATCTCAGAGTGAACTGTGAACCTGTGCCCACAGAATTGGACTGTTACTGCTGCCATGAGTGGGACTCGGTTACAAAACAACTTCTGCTTCTAAACAGAAGTTCAATGGTTGAGAAAACTTAGAGCCAAAAGAAAGTTCTGTTTAATGGCATTTTTAAGTCGCTAAAATACATTACTGGTCTGCGCCACAGCTGGTGCATGCTGACCCGAATTCCCTGCAGATAGTACATTGACTAAAAACAACCCCTGTTCATACAGTATCACCTTCACTATCACTTGTAAACATGTTAATATTCTGTATGATCATCTGTATGATATTGTAGAGTAACAAGACAAAACTTATAGTTTACGGCTGGACCACCTATGGTCAAATCCTGATTTTACACCTGCCCTCTGTAAAAGTCAACAAATACTTAAATCAGGGCTATTCAACAATGTTGTTCAGGGGGCCACACTTTGAAAGCTAAGGGTCTGGGGTCCAGACAATTGCTCTCATTATGTACACTTGACACAACATGCCACCACATTTTCAATACTTTCATTTTGTCCCTTTGTAAAAGTAGCCTAATCATTCACTAAAGAAAGAATGAAAATAAATCAGCATCATTTAACTAATCAGGCCAAGTGGTTCATTTGATTTTCTGTTCAACACAAGTTGCGATATTAACAAAAGTAAACACACAGTTTCCTACAAAACATCATGTCAGCTGTCTGGCATACCTATCATTTGGTTAATTCTCACATTGCTCTAACATTTCTCACATCGCAGCAGTTTTATGTGACAAAACCAGGCGGAGTGTAGAACTTTCTCTGCTTTAAGTAGACATTGAACTTCTAATTTTTGTTTCCTGTTAGGTTGGTTAACCAGGTGTCAATAAGTCATTAGCAACCAATCAAAGTCAAGTTATTTTATGTCGATATGGACCGGTTATTGTGTCTGCAATAAAGATTGATTGATTGAACATTGTAACCTACCGGATGGAGGGTGGAGCTAAAACCTGACGAAAGTGATTTGGATGAAAAATACTGTTAAACACGATTTTGTACATTAAGTAAGTTACTGTAGGTCATCAGCCTGTGAAATTGGTGAGTGAGACATGTATAAAGTGGTTTTCAGTCAGTAATGTTGCTAAATAAGCTAAATACCTGACCTATTGTTGGCTGACTAGAACAAACGGAGGATGTGTGTATGGAAAGATGTTCTTATACCAGCTGAGTATGAAACCTGAAAAGGGAAATGATATGAACATTTATGGCTAACAGGCATAAAGATAATAAGAGTTTGTGATTTTTATTCGTAGTGCTCTTCAGACGTTGCCAGTAGAGGTGCTCAGGACTTGCCAGGGAAACCAGTGTTTTTGGACACGAACCAGAACGTGTTTCTTCTATTCGCTCAGCTCGGCAGATGGTTTGAACTGGCAACTACCTTTCTATACATTTCCAAAAGCACAGTGAGTACAAAATTGTTTTCCTTGAGGATTACCAATGGGCTCCAACAACACGCCGATGAATGGTGACATGAACTGAACAATGACACCCCGGATGTAAGCGCCATTTGCATATTTGATTGCCTTATTTTAAAAGTTTAGCAGCAGAAGTCCATATACAGGAGAGTGTTCTTTCTGAAATGTCTTTATGTGATGGTAGAGTGACAGGGTTGTTTTACGGTTGCTTTCATCAGTCGTCAGTAGTGGTTATACATAGGAGTAAGGGAGTTAAGATCAATAATATAAGTTCTCAGAAATGTAATATATTATTTTCATTCTTATTTCATAAGGGTTGTTACATAAATATGGCTTATATTTCTATCATTGCACAAATATTTGTGTTTTTGACATGTATTAATGTGGAATTATGATTTAATTCATGTGACATTTGATGTAGGGTTTGGTTAAGAGTGTATGAATGGAAGTTACAGCACAATAACAGTATAAAGCTCTCAATATCAATATGGGCCCAGATCTGCTAGTTTATTTTGCAGTGTCTGAGGAGCTCTCTTTCTCCCTCCAACTCTCCTGCTCACTCTTGTTTGTGTGTGTCTTTTGTTTAGATATTCCTCTCCATCCTTTAGTAATAATAGCACATCTAATGAATATAGTTAATTTGCAACAATAGAGGTGAGGGACTCAGCGAACTGGAAGCATTGCTCCATTTCACTTTAATGAAGCTAGAGCATCTAGACTGTTCATGATAAGAGGTGTAGCCCTAAGCCTCCAGGTGGCATCAGTACCTGGTCCGGTCTTGTACCAAGTTTATACCCAGTTTGTTTGACAAATGTTCTATGCTGAACACCTACGCCTGTAAACATCCATCTAGTAGAACCTGTTTGCAGTGAAGTGACACTGCAGTTGGCTGAACAATGGTGGAAATCAGTCAGTTCGTTTAAAGGCAGGTTATTTGCCAGACAACCTCACAGTGCAAATAAAACTTGTTAAGCTAAAATAAGCTAGTATTATTTTTTTTTCATCTCACTAGGAGTAAACAAAGCAGATTTCCAAAATATCAAACTATGTCTTTAATTAAGAAAACTAATACTACTTAAAATAAATAGACAAATAAATGAATTAATAAATTAATAAATTTGATAGCTTTTCATTCATGTTTTTTTTTTTTTTACTTGAATTGTGGTTAATTATTTTCAGCTCTCTTTCCCTCTCACTCTCTCTCACACAGAGACCACACAAATGCACTTTATCTCTACACAGGTTGAGAGTACTTCATTGCCATGGTCTCCCAGTGCTAGGAAGGCTGAATTTGCCTGTTCTCGTTAGCTTGGTTAAGTAGTTCTGCCTATGCTTTAATTAGTGTGAAAAGATCAATGATGTATAAAGGAGGGAGAAGGTTGTAGGTTAACTCCTTATTGTCCATTGTGGCTCAGTTTGTTGTTAAATAACAACAGAGGGAACATTTAGACTTATTTATTGTCAACATACAGTACTAATAAATTGCAGTCAGTATATTTGAAAAGTGTATTTTAACTAAACAGTCTAAGCTAAGTTTTGCATTTAATTAATTACATTTCTTTCTTTCTTTTTTTTTTACATTTGTGGCTTGGTCTTTTGAGTGCCTGAAGGAGACATTAGTGATAACTAGACAGTGACTCATAGTTTTATGAATACACTCTAAATGCTGCTTGTCTAAGGTCAGTAGAGTTCAAGAGAGACACACACACAAAATGTAGCTCTCTGGTAAAGAATAGCTCATGATGCTTTTACAAGACTAATGGCACAGTTATAAAGGACTGAGTACAGCAGGGACATCATATACATGTAGGAGGAGGTGTAATAAAGGCACATAGTTAAAGTAATATTGGTAATACCAAGACCTGTCAAATAGAGATGGCATTTAAAGGCCAATTTTTCGCATCAGTAACGCAAACTGAATCAATGAATCACATTGTAGCAATTTCCACAGAACTGAGATGATCGATATTTGGTTTTGCTGTGAATGATATAAAGAATATTGACAAACTCTAAAAGCTGAGGTATAAAATGGTGCATATTGAATTGAACTGAACTGACGTTATTGTTAGTGGTATTATTTTATTCATATTATCATCATTATTATCACTATCATTATATTATGATAGATATCGGTGGTTAGCAAGGCTAGTGGTAAAGTAAAAAGCATATACGGTATGTAGGGAAGTTTGTTTGACCATGTAAAGTTTTGAATAAACTTGTAAAAATGATTACGCTTAATACCATCAAAGAGTTAAAGCAGAAGTAAGCGATCCGGTCGTTTTGGCGAACTTCTTGTCAGCCGATGGAGTTAGCAGTCCCCGCCCTCGTCATGGATCTATTGGCCCTCGTCCCTACGTCACCACATGCACGCGCATCCCTTGGCTGCACACACAGAGAGGACCGCCCCTTTATGCCGTTCTCTCTCCTCATTGGATAAAGGTTGTAGGATACAAGGAAAGTTTTCTCCTCAGCTTACAGCAGAGCAGAGTGACTGACAGACCCGTGTTTCAGACCAAACACTCTATATAAGTGATTGTTGTCGGAAGATAGAACTATTTAAGACTTATATTAACACAAACATTCTGCTTACTTCTGCTTTAAATGAATGATAACTCCATTCAGGTCTACCAAAGTGTTTTCAGCATCTGAGATAAGAATGAAAACAAAACGCACAGAAAAATGCTAGATCTCACTAAATCCATTCCTCCTCCACAGGGTCTATTCACCAGATCCTCATCTCCCACTTTCTGCTTACCACCTCAATACTGGACTCCTCCTCTTCCCCTGTCTTATCCTCTCCTATAGCCCTGCTCCTTTTCCTGCACTCTTATCTGGGCCAGAGTCCCCCCCCCACACACACACACATACGCACACCCCCAACCCTCCAGCTTGTTGCTATCTCTACCAGTCGGGGTAATCCACTCCTCCCTATGTGTCTGATGCCTGCTCCACTCAGCGGTGCCCAGGATTATCTCCCCACAGCCCCCAACGGCCCCCGTGCCACAGCTAAAGGGAAAACCGGCACACTGGTTAACCAGTTCCCTTCAAGACAGTCAGAACTGGCACGGCTGGGGTTTTTTTTGTTGTTGTTTTTTTACTATCCGGGGATGGCAGAGAGTAGGGAGAGGAAGAAAGTGGATGCGTGCACAGGTACACATGCAGTGCTATGACAGGGAGGCTTCTCTTTGAGCGTGTGATTGATGAGCAGTGACACAGCTGTTTCAGATCAAATCCATCAACATAGTGCCTGCACATGTGGAAATTAACAAATCAGCCTCAGTGGGCCGAAGCCAAGGTCTTCTACCGAAAATGTTTCATATGAAAATTCAAATTTTTTGACTTAGTTTATGCAAAAAGTGACCAAATTCATATTCATATTCATATTCAAATGTTCTTTCAGTTTGTAGCTTGAATAATAAATACAGTATATACTCCATTATGAGTATAATTCGTTAACATTATCAACAGACAGTCATTAACACTGAATATTTCAAGTTTTTTCCCCTGCTTGAATACGATACCATCTTCTTTAGTTCCAGTTTATCAGCAAGGTTCAGTGCCACAGAGTAGCATTATGTTTGTCACCAAGGTAATGTGGCTCTCACATTGCAAAATGGCCCCTATACTGCACAATTGCATTTTTATACAATGTCATTTTATGTAACCGTAAATGATGGTGCCATAAATTTCAGCCTGAATGGTTGAGCTTGTGAATTATAGTAGTAATTATTATGAGAGTGTATAATGTTATGTGCATAACCATAGGTTCTGAAGTGAGAAAAGGGGAAGGGGAAGAAAAAAATAGTCCCGTGTTGGTGTAGTTTTAGCCTATAGGCTGCAGTAAATTCACAGTCCATTCTGGGCTATATCTAATTTCTAATCCATATATTCCACTTGCTGCCTTCTTATTCAACTCCTTCTCCCCAAGACACTTTCCCATCCAATTTTCTCTCTTTCTCTCCCATCTGCTCCCCCCCTCCCTCCCTCCCTCCCACCCTCCCCCCACACTGTTCAGTTTAGATTCGGGGATGGAAAGCTTCATAAACAATTTTCTCCCCTTGCCGTTGAGTCACTTTTACCCAGGCACTGTGTGAACGCCATGCCAATTTCCTGAATCCATACTTCACAGCCACCCCTTACTCCCCCCTACTTTCCTCCTTTCTCACTCCTCACTCCCTCTGTCCATCGAAACAATGTCCATGTCAAGACAATTATACCCACTCTCTGCCACACACACTAACTCGCTGTGTTTACCACCGAAGGGCTGGTGGCAGCAAAGCAATTTCCTCCTGATGCGAATGCTGTATCTCTCTTTCTCTCTCTCTTTCTCTCTCTCTTTCTCTCTCTCTCTCATTCACAGTCTCTCATGGCTCCTCTAGCCCTGCAGACATCTGATCTCATAAGCGATATATCTGCTGTTATAGCCACTGGCACCTCCTTGCATCCGGCCACCAGCTCTGCCAGCGCTGGTTATTTCTGCTGGGAGGTGGCGGAAACGTGACAGGCACAGCAGCGGCTCAAACCCGGGGCCACCAGCTCCACGCTCTGGGCTCAGTGTGCGTTGAGATTATCACCAAACCCTCGGGCTCTAACCACCAGCCCCACACTCTGCCACCACGGCTCCTCTTCCTTCTCCCACTCTCTCTCTCACTCTCTCTCTCAATGTGTTGCCATCATAGTTTCCCTAGTCACATACATTCTCCTCACCATCTCCACTTCAGGCCTCAAGAACAGCCTTGGTCACAACTTTATGACACCGTCCATCATGGCTGTGTGTTGTGTATCCTCTCCGGGCAGACTGTGCCTCGTAGCTGCTGTGTGCGCTCGGAATAGGTGGATACAGGACATGATTTAGCTTGGTAGAAATGAGAGAATATTAAAAAGTAAAGAGGTTAGAAACTGCGGCCTCCCTGTGGTGCATGAAGACGTAGGATGGTACCATGCAAACACATCCACAGAGACCAAGTGGAGCTAAAAGGAATAAACAAACAAATGCAGAGGCACATGCTGTATGTAGATTTACACAGTCGAGTGAATTTCTTTATTTGTCCGTGATGACAAAAGAGGAATGTGTGCATACATATTCGTGTGTATGGCTCTTAGGTCATTGGGGTTGCAGTTAATAGGGTAGAAGCTTAAATAAACATGGAGGTCATCATAACAAAGGGGAATATAAACCTGGTCTCTTTATTCCATTATACTTTGAATATTCTTAATGAGGGCACAGTGGTAAAAGAGGACCATAACCTCATTATAAACAAGAAGGAACATATATTTTTTTCATATGTAACAATGTGCATACAGTTTTTATAATTAGTGATTTTTATTATCTGTGGCTTTCATTGCTTCCGCAATTGTGAATTCTAAATCTTTACCGAGTAGATAAGGAAAGGAGAAGAGGGAGCAGCAATCCAATCTCAGCCATCATGTCCATGTTTGCACGCCGAAGCTTGTGGTCTGCAAATGAGTTTGATCTCGGCTGACAGCTCCTGAGAATTCCTCATGCTTGGGTCACATGCATTTTCCTCAGGGCTACCCCAGGCGGCAGCAGGAAGTATTTGTGATTCATGCTCTAATCTCCCCCTTCACAGATGTCATATTGAGAACCAAATTGGACTCAAGCATATATTGCTGCAGCTTTCGACAATGCATTCTTGGTGGTAACTTTACCTCTCACACGAGCCCAGGTCTCATCACAGGGACATGGTGAAAGTGACACATTTTTAGTTAAATATCCATTATAGCTGCAAAATGTGCTAAAATTATTTTTATTTTTTTAAATTCTTCCCTCTGTACAATTCCTTCTAAAATATCCATCCTTTCTTTTTGTATCAAAACTAATATTAATGTTTTTATGAATATTTTATGTGCCATAAAAGATTAAGATTCTTGGTCAACTCGAATCCAAAGATCAATATAATCATACTCAGGCAATAAGCAAAATTAAATAACGACTATCTGCTCGGTGTCATCTTCTAATCGGTTAAGCTACACCTCTGGGCCTCTCGTTGTACATTCCCTGCCTCTCTCTTTGTTGGTCAGTTTACAGATAAAGGACAACTCTCTCTTGGTTTGTAGTGTCCAATCACAGAAGTTTGTACCTGTCCAATCCCTCTCTTTCACCCACAGGAGTGAGGAGTCAATCACTAATCTGTGCACTTAGTATTTCCCCAAATCGTCTGCCTCTGTGCCTTGTTGTCTCTCTGAGGCAAAAACCAGCCGCTTATCTGTAAAGCTGATGCCAAGACTATTGTTTGGCTGAAAGTATCTGCTCATGTTACTTTAAGTAAGTTCTGTAATAATCATGTTTCTCTTGCTTATCCCACTTCTGCTATAGCAGCCATGCTGTAGCTTCAAACGTTCATAATAAGCCCTATATGTTCTCAGTTGAACTGCAGAATCCCATGTTATCCCTCAGTCTTTATTGACTGCTGCCAATTAGACCTGTAGCATTCCCATCTCAAGGGGTGTAATCACATGGTCTGTCTTTGCTGGAAGATTCAGTCTGTTGTATAAACACAAATATAAATCATTATGAGTTTGCCGAGCATCAGTTTCAATGTTTCTGTGTATTTAGACACAACAGAGATGATAATGACTTGCTATCAGCTGCTGCCTCAGTTGGATTCCAAGCATTCACCTGCAACACAAAGGCAATAAATACAGATGATATCAGACTCTTTCCTTTTTTTCCCCCTTTGCTCTCCAACAGATCTGATAGGCAATAATACATCAAGCAAAGTGCTTCACAAACTTAGTGCAGCCCTTCAATGTCCAATGACATCAGTCATCCAGCATCTTAAATCAGACTGGAAACCTCATGTATGCTCGCTTACAAAGAGCGCTGCTACCTTAATTATCTTAGTAAGCTACACTCATCATGCATATTGTTGGTGATGGCTTCACTGGCCCGTTGTCAGACAGTTGGCAACGTGGGACATTCATCAAGCAGCTGGTGGCATTGGCATCACAATCGCCAGCAGCACATGTTGAGTGGCTGTGTTGATCTGAGTATGCTGTCTGAAGATGTATGAGACTCTCTTTTAATTTGTCAGCTCAGAAATGTTTTCTGTAAAGTACGAAGTCGTGTCGATTTGAACTGAATTGACTGAGGACAATAATGATCTGCATAGTTCCCAGTATTAACTTAATTTCAAACGTGAACGTTGCATTTGAAGGCAAACAGCACCTTAAAATGATTCCTGATGTTCATTGGGTCAGCACAATCTAACGTTTCAGAACTCATCTATACAAATGAAAATATAGAGTATCAACTACACAGCTCCAAAGTTTTTCTGCTGCTGAAGAATCTTTTTAATGAGTTATGTTACAACTTTCTATCATCAAAACCAAGGTATAATGCTCAAAAAGACCCATTTTGGTTCACATCATCAAATCAAGCAAACTTAAAACATTCTGCTCTGTTTCTCTTATCCACACAGGAGACAAAACACCAATCATAGTGCCACAATCTGTTCCTTTATCTCCCTGTCTCCAGCTACTGACAAATATCCGCTCACCACCATCAGCATCAAGGCTCCTTTTAGAAACCAGAGGTGTGATGATAAAGAAAACAGGGCTATTTTACTGACTGATTATGGGCTTCTTCCTCTTGATTGCACTTTAGCCCCTAAATAGAGTCTATCACAGTTTGATTTACACGTGTTAAAACACTCAAACTTTGAATTCATAAATCGTCTCTCCTTACAGGCTGTAACAGTAGCGGACAGGGTTATTGGATAATACAACCAAATTGTGTTGCATTTCATTGCTGTAAGTTAAAGCAAAAGTTCTCTTCAGATTCGCTTTGCTCAAAGTAACAGGTCGCTCATTTACTACTTTCAAGACTCTGGTGTCACGTGCATCCAAATTTCAAGACTGGAATGTTAATATTTATTCCACTAAGGCTAATCATTATTCACTATGTATATTTCCCTTCACTGCAGTGGGTAGCTTTAATTCATATGTTACTTAGATAGGTATTTCTGTGGATCTTTTTCTGTATTACAGGACGTACACCACGAAATGAACAGGAGACTTAAAATAACTATGTTCAAGGTGTACTGATTTTCTTGTCAAGGACCGGACTGGAAAGCCATTTTGATTAAAACACTGATAAGTGTAAAAAGTAAAAAGTGCAAGCGTTCATTCTTCACTTGATACATTTTTACAGACACAAATGTCCAATACAATTTGTCATCAACCTCCTTTCAAAGAAGGCTCGTGCAGTCCACTAAGTGCAGGGTTGCAGAACAAAGTGGCCTTTTCTCTGCCGCTTGGTCTGTGGCCTCGCTCACTGAATGAGAACTTTCAGAAACTAATTACAGAGAAACCATCTTCATCACATTGCCATTATGGGGGGTGGGGGGCTGCTGACTCCCTGGGCTCCTGCAGAGAGCAAGGCTCTGATACACTTAGCCACAACCCTGCTTTAATTGTGCAGAAAATGTGATTTGTGCCCCAGCTTCACTTTCTAGGGAAAGTGGTGTTCACAGTCGGGGGTGTTCCAGTCGCATGAATAGCTCTGCTATTCAACCACCCAGGGACCTTTGTGCGTGTGTGTGTGAGAGAGAGAGAGTATTTGCATGTGTCCACATCCCTGCTACCAGTATGTGTGAATGTGTTTGTCTAAGTGTGTGCTTAAAGTCATTTGCTCATATTCTGTTTGTCCTTCATCAGTAAACAAGATTTCCACAATGTGATTACCCATTAAATTGCGACAAAAGGATTGGAAAAAAAAGAAGAAATATAAATCTTTAATAACATAAGATAATGGACACAGTTATTCCACATGTGCTGACATATTTTATGATCCATAAGGATAGCATTGGGTACTATAGGTGCTATCCATCTAGATTATGGTATCCATCACTATAGATGGCTAGCATCTGAGGAACGCCCAAAGCACACAGGTACAACGCCACCATCTTTTTTTAGCTGCTGATTGGACACCATGAGAGGACGATGGGTAAATGTAGACTTGAAATGTAAAGTAGTGGGCTTAGACATATGCACACACACTGTAGAATGAGAGAATTTGGGGGAAAGGGGATTGAAAAAAAAGGGGGAGATGAAGAGACTGAAAGGAGTGATATGGGCTTTGAAACATCTTGAGGGAGACAGAAAGAGAATTGTAAAGTGCAAGAAGGAAGAGGGGGAGAACAAGGGAGAGACATATTGGCAGAGGATGAGAGAAGCAGGGAGGCGGGGGTGGGGTGAGGACGAGGAGTGTAAGAGTGAAAGAGACTGATAGGGGAAAGGAAGAAATCCTTAACATACACCCCTCACCTGGATATGGTGCTTGTGAGCTTCGCTAAAAAACTGCTGATGTGACACGAAGAGCGAGAGCTAGCTTTTCAGTGCAGAGAAAAGTGCTTACTGGCTCTTCTTGTAAGGGAAAAAGGCTTGAGGTACACGCCTCACATATCCTCTTTGTTTGGAGACTTTGCAGTGGCCAGCACTTTCTATCTCCCCCCTATCTGTTCTCCATTTTTTTTTTTTTTTTCCATTTTCTTATTCATTCCGTTTGTTCTTCTTCTCAACACTTTTCCACAGTTGCACTGGCTGGCAGGCTACTTTTGGATCGATTTGTTCCAGAATAATCTCTGGCAGTGTGGCGTTGGCTAAAGTTTACTGTTGCTCTTCATATTAGCAGTTTTCAGTGTGGCAATATGGCCACAGACGGGAAGTGATGAGAAGTTCTTGTTTGCTTTGAGAACAGTGTTTGAGCTGCCACTTAAAGATCCCTGCAGCACCATGTGTTTGATTTATTAGTGTCCAAACACACCCGCATACAGTACAGTATATCCTCTGTAAATTTGGTTCAGAGCAGTATAATCAAATTTGTGATTTGCATTATTTACATTTTGGAGATTATTGTAACCTTTCAGTGTAGTAGCCTATTAACTATTAACTTGCACGGTATGATCGAAATTTAAGTCGTGTGATCCAGGGATCTGTCCAGGTCGTATAATCCGCAGCTCGGCCGATGTCAGCTGAAATTGTCTTTGCCCCTCTGTGACCCTCAAAGGTTAAGTGATAAAATAATGGATGGACTAATCTCAATGTAAAAACATGCAGATTTCAGGAGTTATCTGTTAATGCTATATCAAGGGGGAGTCAGATGCTCATGGGAACGTATTCATTTTTAATTTATGGTATAGTTAAGTCAAAAAAAATTTGACCAGATAACGCTGGAGGCCAGGGGAGAAGCTGAGACACCACCAAAACTATGGTTTCCTGGTGGCATGAACAAATTATTTAGGCTTTATCTTCTGGGAACCAAGAGTATTTGTACAAAATATCATTGCAGTCCATCCAGTGGTTGTTGAGAATTACTATTGTTAATAAACCACCTTGATAATGAATAGATAGGCTGGAAAAGACATTGATAGCAATCTTGATTGGGTCATTTTTGTGTAAGTGTCCCATCAGTGTTAAATCCCCAGACACATTGGTTCAAAAGGTTTTGGTGGATTTAGTGTTGTTTTTGGTGTGAGGCTCCATAATAGCTAGCGTGTTAGAGAAAAGAACAAGGGATTTATTCCATCTCAAGGTTTGTCTCTCTATTCCTAAACCCCTATGGTTTTGTAATCAGTCTTTTTAAACCATCTTAATCTCTTAATTCACTTGTATCACTCAAATGGCTAGCTCTTTCTTTCCACCAGCGGCACTTTGTAGCGTCTAATCCTCTAAACTGCAGGAGATTTCCTGACCAGCATCAACCCCAGCACACATTAAGAGACATAACCAAAATATATGTTCACGAGGAGAGGATAACAGCTCTCACTAGAGGGGACATTAAACTGGCTTTGGGTCTCGTGGTCAGCAAATCTCCTACAGTGATTCAGAGGGTATGTAATCCCATTCTTGTTGAGACAACCCTTTATGTCCCTGTGGAGATAATGGCTGATATTTTTGTCATTAGCACTTGTACACTTTGGTTGTGGTTACAAGAGAAGACCTATTCGGCCATGGCTTTGACCTTGGAGAAGTTTGAGAACCAGTACAAGAGGGGAAGTATATGTGTGTTTATCTGTGTGTGTATCATGGCCTGGAAAACAAGCGTATCAGAGAGTTCAAATGGCAAAGTTCTTGACCTTGCTTAACAAGGTTTGTCTGTAGCCTGAAGGAAAATCAATGAGCTTTTTGTCCACTTTAGCTGTTACATGTAGAGTGTGTAATGTGCTATCTTAGCACACTTACATCCAGTGTATGTAAGAAAACCATCAAATATTTATTGATTCTTAGTTTTCCTTAACAGCCTCAGTCGATTCAAGACTTAAGACAGTTCTTCATTTACATGCTCCATACCACTCGCCACTTGATATGCTTTTGCTTTATATGCACAGTAACTTTTATAAAAGAATAAGCCTCTGCCCTCATTCTTTTCAGCCATGCTGTCTAGAAAAGCCCCCTGCTCCACCGTTTTCTTACAGAAACATCCAACTATCTAATGGATTTTGATGGAATTTTGCACAGACGTTCATGTTCCCCGCAGGATGGATCCTAATGACTGTGAACATCTCCTGACCTTTTCTGAAGTTGGCATTTGTGGTTTTAAGTGAAATGTGTCAACAGCTACTGTACGGGTTGTCATTAAATTTGATATAGACAGGACAGGACAGGACAGGACAGGGCAGGGGCGGACTGTAACAGTAATTCAGGCCACCCTGCTCACGCAAACCACCAGACCACTATATCTGCAGGCAAACTCTGTTTCTATAACAGGTACCAGCTGGAGTCTGCAGGAAAAGTTACAGTGATGATTAAGAGATACTAAAATTTCTGACTGAAAAACAAATCTGAAACATTATATAATCATAAATAACTAATAAATAAATATGTTCTTAAACATAGATATAAGCTGTTTTTAATATTAGTATTAATGGCCGTTATCAAAGCAGTCACAGTGTTGAAGGGCAGGGCTGGCAGTAGCAGCAACACAGCAGCAATGTTGTGGACACAGTTTAGTGTGGTTTCTATCACACACAGAAAAGGTGATGCAATGGGTCTGTCATCTCGTTCCTGTTTGTTATATTATCACTGGTCAAGTTGACTGTGCACAGCGCAGGACAATATGACCCTCGGGCCACCAGGAAACGTCCCAGTGCTCCCATCGGGCTGTCCACTCCACATGCTGTCTGCAGATAATTTGTAATAACGCTTCTGATTTCTCAACAGGTTAGAATAAACCTGCCCACTACTTCTCCGTGTTT
The DNA here is from genome assembly GCF_045865225.1 of Trachurus japonicus. NCBI lineage: Eukaryota > Metazoa > Chordata > Actinopteri > Carangiformes > Carangidae > Trachurus > Trachurus japonicus. The sequence goes on from NC_140911.1 coordinate 9,544,520, forward strand.
CTAAATACTAGTGACATTCCTGTGAACTTCGGCTGGACTTTGTGTTCAATGCTAATTAGTGCATAGTGAAATTAACAACATCAGCAGCCTCACATAGCTGCTGGCATGGCTTAGCTTTTGTATTACATTACGGAATTGCCTAACAAATTGTCTACCTTGTTCACATTCGGCTTTTAATAGTATAGCGAATGCAAATATCGTGTTTAGAAATCCAAGTTGGTACTGTAGATAGACAGTGCTTTTTAAATCATCACGAAATGAAGAGCCCTGCTGTTTATTTGAGGTACTCAGTCATTCTTTATTTCCCACACTTCTCTCTTTCATGAGCAAATGGCCGCTGATGTCTCACCTCTGAGGGACCTGCTCCCTCTCTCACAAATAGCATCCTCCTTTTATCTAACGCAGAGGGAGAGAAAAAAAAACTGAGAGAAAATGTTTCAATGCCTGTGTCTGACGGGCAAAATAAATTGCACTTACAAGATCCAAATTACATTGTTTAACCTCAAAATGATTGGTCCGGGCCTCTCTCCCAGGGCCTGATCAGTTGGGTGATGTATGGCTTTAGTTTACTCCAGCACTGCAAATCCCACAGTACTCTGCAGGCCCCCAGGGCAGAGCTGGGAGGGGCGGGATGTGCACACCGCGATGGAGCCAGAGGACGTTTAATGTTTTATAAGCCCCCCTTTTCTTGCGCTCGACTTTAATTTGGAAATATGAAGCTGCACGTGCTGAAAGAGGGGATTATTAGCTGGTGCTAATCTCTCTTTCTCTCCCCGCCCTTGTTTACTGCAGCCATCCTTCCCCAGCCCTCGTCCTCAATCCCAAACAGAATGAAAGAGGAGAGGAAATGACAGTGAGGGGGCAGAAGAGGAAGAGAGAAAACTGAAATTGGTCTTCTTGTTTGTTGTGCCGCGTTGTGTTGTGAGCATGTAATAAGCCTCAAAATGTCACTGGTTCAAACAGTCACCCTCAGGCAGTGTGGGATTGTGGGGATTTGTGCTGTGGCATGCGTGTGCGTTGACGAGATGTGCACATAATTTTGGAGGATTAAGAAAACCGAATCATCTAGGAGTCTAATCTAAACAGATAAATACCGCTAACTTAATTGTCGCATGATGAATGTCTTTCTGGATGAAAAGTGTGCCTGAACAATAAATAAAGTGGGGAGAAAACTGTTGAAATATCACAAGTGTATGAAGTAAGACGCAGTATCCACCAGCTGTCATCTGGCTTTCCATCTTCGGGGAGAAAAAAAAAAGATGTTTAATTCAGCTCTGTGTTTTTCGCTTAATTTTGTCCTTCCCTCCAAAACAAGGCCCCTCCCTGTCTGCTGGCCCAGTGGTGATATCTTTTTGCATTGTAGGTGGTACCATCTGGAAGAGGGAAATATTAATGACAAACCCAGATCCCAGCATGTCTTGCTGTTCTAATCAGCCAGCTTTCGGTTCCACACTGCTCTGTGTTTCTGGGGAGTAGGGAGGGGCGTGGTTGGTCGGGTGGTGTGTGTGTGTGTGTGTGTGGGGGGAGCAAGGGTGGGGGCTGGTGGGCAGTGTGTGTGTGTGTGTGTGTGCTAAAGCACGATTGATGCTTTGTGTAGCGACTGAATACAAATGAAGGATTTGTCAAACTGCAATATTTGGGTCCCAATAGATTATCATATGGCACCGGGGTAATTATGCACACAGTTGATTGAATGGAGTCAAAACAGGGGGAATGTGTAAACTTGTGGCTGCTGCCGCATTTGATTTCCATAGAAATGGAGGAGGACACGCACGCGCACGGACACTTGCAAATACACAGACAAATGCATATGCACGCACACACACAAATGAACACACCATACATGCACAAACACAGGTTAATGTGTGCATAAAAACATGGTGAGATGTGGAGACACACATTAACATACAAATGTGGACAACTTTTCAGTTTGCTAAAAATCTATGTGAACATGCATGCACATACACACAAACACACCATGAACACACACACACACACACACACACTGCACACAAAGAAAACCACATCTTAAAAATACAAATGACAGTTTTAATTAAGAAATATGTTGACAACATTAACGAGCATAATTACGCTTTAGCTCAAAATTTTTTACCTGTTCACCTGCAGTTTACAGATAAGGCCCATTGTTTGTTGTTTGTAACAGTTTTCAGCAAAAAAGGGAAAAAAAGGAAAGAAGAAAAAAGGTTTTCAAAGGACGTTCTGTCCTGACACAGCTGAAAGTTGTGTTTTCTACTGCAAGAAGGTGCTGACCACAATAATTTACAGTAAACAGGACAAAATGGGCAGACTTAGAAGAAAATGCTAATAAGCCGCTGATTATTACAGTACTTAATGATTTATTACCTTTAAAATGGAAAAAAGAAACAAAGCAATAACAAAAAAGACACAATTTTATTTTAATTTTTGATTTTCTCCAAATTTCAATTCAGACATTTTTTCTTAATATTGTAAATCACCACTGCTAAAAAAAAATCTGGGCACCAGCTGCTCACACACACAGAGAGAGAGAAACTGGGAGGTTGTTCAGAGGAGAAGCTGGTGGGTGTACTGCAGGTCATAAGCTACTGTAGATAGGGGTGTGATTTATTCAGCCAACCCCCAGTTAGGGCTCAATCAATCCCTGTGGGAGAGCAATAGCCCATTCCATCGCTCTCTTTATTGTGTTCACACACATTTTGATTGTTTCCTTTTATCATTATTCCTGCAGAATTAAACACAGCATGAAATAAATGCTACTGGCAGTTCTATTATGTATTATTGTCACATTGCAGCACACTCTCAATACTTCTGCAATCATCATAAAGACTTGTGTTGTATTTTAATTCTGTCATTATGCCATTTTCCACTATGTGTAGTTTTTTTTTTCTTGCTCAGATGGAATTCGTCAATATAGTGCAATTCAAGTTTCATTTAAAGTGAAAGTGTATTATGTCGAAATACAAATAACGAAGTTAAAAGAAAAAATGACAGGAAACTTCCTGTGGCTTATTTTAAATTATGTAAATTTCTCTGACATTTATTCTTTTTTCACATGTTTGTTCTTTCCAAAACCCTCCTGTCACATCTTGGCCTTTTACAGCATGTGCAATAATTTCAGGCTTCAGTGAAGTACAATGTAAGTATTGATTATTTGAAGGTATGCAATGTGTAGAGAGGCTTAGGTCATGTCACTTTTCCTTTATTCAAAGAGTGAGATAATTCAAAAGTTGTATAATGCATTGAATTCTTATTCAAATGCCATATCACAGGTGATATTTTCCTCCAGAATGGCATTCCCTTCTACCCATTTTCATTCCTCCCTAACAGATTCCCATTATGCACTTTCAACAAACTCAATTTTCAGCCTTGGCCATTTAAATGTCTGAAATGTTGAAAATGGCCTTGGTCTTACCCTTTAGACGAGACAGGCTCTAGACGTGTTGGAGACAGAAAAAAAGAAAAAAAGTTGTTGGGAGTGCAAAGCCGCGACACTAGAAGCTGCTTTTACCATCACTGTAGGACAACATGTTGTGGATTTTTACACATGAATCAACACAGCTTGCAATTTCTCCAACTCTTTTTTATACATTTTCTCTTACAGAAATAAATAACCGTCACTTAAAAAGAAAATAGGACGTGATATAAAATGTAAACTGGGGATCTGAAAGAGAAGAAAAAACAGCCCATTTTGGGAAACGGCACAGAGCTCAGGTGCACGAAAAAGCTCCCCTATTCACCTCAGACGTCTAGGAGAAGTTGATGTTGTCAGACGATGTCTCTGTCTTTCCGTGTCCTTGCTCTACAAAGGTTATCCTGGAGAATCAGATAGGAAGGTGGCAGTAAAGAATCACTTCTGTGGTCGCTGCATCGCCCACGTATGGTCAATGCCACCTGTCCCCAGAGGACTGTGTGTGTTTGTGCGTGCGTGTGTGTCTCAGTGTATAAATGTGTCTGTGCGCGTGCATGCATATTTGTGTGTGTTGGTAAATATATCTGTGTGAGTGTGTGTGGGTAAATGGAGCAGGTGGCGGTCCTTGTATAGGAAACGTCTACACCAATCAACAGACACCCCCTCAACCTTGGGATCCAGGGTCCCGCCCAAGCCTCAGTCACATCGTTTACAAAGTGAAAGAGACACACAGACAGAAGCTGTTATCCAGCCTTATTTACTCCCCCACTCAGCAACCAGCAAACACACTCACTCCTCACACCTTTTCTAAAAAAAAAAAGCACAGGGGCCTTAAAGAAAAAATCAGCTCAGTAAAATACCTTAGGCCATTGTTATTAAACTTACTTAACTAAACAGGTTAATTAAGAATACAATTTATCGCAGTAAGCCTTTGGTTTTGTCTCTCAGGATGTACCTATTCCAACTTCCCTAACCCTTATTGATGAAGCTTGTCTTTACATTGATATTTTTGAATGACACTTAAAAAGTTAAACTATATTTTTTTTCCAAAAAGGCACTAAAATTGAACATAACCGGAAAAATTGAGCAGCAATTAAAGCTAAATGAAAGTGTTTGGCTTCAGCCAGGCAGAGATTTACAGTGCATAGAGTTGTTCACTTGTTTTCAAAGAGTTATGTTTTGATTTATGGATATGTAGATTTTTCTGGACATGGACGCCTGAACCTCTGACCAAACCGCTATTCTTCAAAACAACAAAGAAATCTGCTCAGGACATTAAGCAGCTAAGAAAAATGATTCTCTTCAGTCATGGAGACACAGTCACTTAATTCTTGCTTAGGATATCAAAGGTGGAAGACACAGTGAGTTCATTAGATGAGAGAAATGATTAATCTGATCGGTCAAAGTAAACTACTGAGTATTGGAGTGACAGCTTCACAACCAGCTCTCTGGACAGAAGTTACGACGGGTTCAGCGGTGTCAGAGACCTTTTGTTGAAATGAACATAAAGTCTGCGAGGAAGCATGTGTTTGCATTTTCATACGTTAGTATTTTGCCACATGGAAACGTTTATCATCCTAGTAAAGGTAGAATCCATGATTTATGTTCAGTGCTGGCAGTGCAGAGCATATTGAACTTGGACTGTGGACAGACTTGGAAAGTACGATCCAGGATCCAGTATTTAGGATTATAGCCTTTGTTAATGGTAACAATGCTTTTAATAAAGAGATTAAATGTAGGCAACATAAACCACTGTCAAAACATCCATAACAGTGATGTGACAGTTTCCCTTTAAACCATAATAACAAAGTATAAACATTATTTTTTCACAGACCTATGTGAGGCGATATCTCTGAACCGGGAGGTAAAGAACGGAGGGTCGCCATCCTTCCATGTCATGGCACAGCCTTTATTACCGGCAGTTGGGGCCATTTTAATGAATTGTGGCTCGAGCCTGCATGTCCTGGGACAATACTGATTGGTCCCTTAGCAAAATGAGTCTGGTTAAGCAGGGTATATCGTCTCGCATGATCTTCTTGATTGTGTCTCTGATAGGGGCCCAGTAGTGGTCTAGTTTCAGGTAGTCCCAGTCCTGTTTCTTCTTTACATCTAGGACGCAATTTAGAAGCAGCATTGTTCATCCTGCAGAGCCTCTCTGGGGTGAAGTAAGTTACATGAAGAAGCTCATGGCGGCTATTGTAAGAAAAAAAAAAGGCTGCGCGTCTCTACATATCGATTCCTATTCACCGTCTGTAAAACAAATGTCCAAATCTTTCTCCCACTTAGCTTTCACTGTTAGACTTCCATTAGCTTTTAGGTCCAGCGATCTATTGTAAATGAAAGATAAGAAGCCTCTGGTATGTTGTTTATCTTTGAGAATATAGTCCATGTGGCACACTTCTAATGAGTTAGGGCATCCTGCCTGTGACAGGGCGCGTGGAGTTTGCAACCTATGGGCACTTAAAAAAAGGTGTTGGAGGGAGAATAAGAGTGGATCTCAAACACTGAAAAGAACAAAAGCTCACCTGTAACAGATCTTCATACTCGACAGTATCTGAAAGTTTTATATGAGCCTGTCCAGATTATTGATTTTTTTTTTTTAGATTTATGACTCTATTCATTCATCATGCTTACTCAGCCAGATGCAGATTTATATGAAACTTACTCAACTCACTTTTCTTCACCAACATTCTTTAAATCAGTCACTTTCATGCTTTTTTAGCTTGTTTCAATACTTCTGATTCTCACTCCCTTGTTTCAGATTTGTTCTGGGGGCTCAGATGTCGGCTGTTGTTCCTGTCAACAACTCGTTGCCAACTGAAGCAACAACAGAACCAATCAGCAGCTTCGCAGGCAGGAAGTCAGTGATGTGATCAAGCTGTGATAGAGGCAGACAGATCAGGACTCCTCAGACATATCAGACATATTCCAGGTGAAAAGTTTAATCACCTCTCTACCTCAGAGATATCAGCTGCATTGTAGCCAGTACAAAATACACAGCATAATACAGCATGTTTGAAAATCTCCAATCGTAAAATGCTATTATTAAATGGAAAACAAGTTTATCTCATTCATTTTCTTTCACGAGTGAACCTTTCCTCCATGATTTCAGACTGTGTCTGAGCTGGTGTAAGAAAATGAAGGAGAACAGAGAAGCAGCACTGCTGACAGAATGTGCTGAATTCTCTGTGTCGGCCAGATTATGTAAAACAACCTGCCTTCAAAACGTACCAAGATGTTGCTGACCCAAATTCCTGCTAAAACTGGACCAAACTGAAATAGGTTCCTAAAAGCACAATTGTTGAATGTGGTGCAATGTTGAATTTAAACAGGCAGGTGTGAAGCCTTTGGCTGCAAATGATGAGTTAATGTGGGGACTTCTTATCAGTTATGTTTATGTTAACTTGTGATATAATGGTTGTGCGTGAGTTCACCATTCAGGAAACAAACCTGGTTGCTTTATCTAACACTTTCTGTCATTTTAAAGTATAACATAGATCAACACCCTTAAAAATGTTTATAAGCTGCACACGTGGACAGGGTCAAAATGTATAAGAACTGAAAAATACACAACAGTGGATATAAAGAAAATCCAAGATGAAAAGAAAGTGCATACAGACTATACTGTGTCCACTTCTTTCTGAAGCTCTTGCTAGAATTCTCTCTTCGCAAGCATGTGGAGCTGGACATTGTTAAATATTGAACTATAGTTTCAGCACTACAATCCTTGGAAACATAAGTGAGTCTGCAGCAGGGGAGAAAACAAAATAAGGCTTTGTGGGTGGGAGCCTCCAGGAAAGTGCAGGGCTGACGGCAGTTGCCTACTTTGCCACAGGCCAGCCCTGATGCAGCCCCTTCACAGCATGTATGTTCCAATATTGATAATTATGATGTATTTATTTGTCGCATTTTCACATCAATTCAGTTTTCTGGATTTTAAAAATCTGTTTACATTCGGGTTGATTTTCCCCTGCAGCTGCAGGTTGTGTTAGGATGTCTTTGGCTTGGCTCCTATTGGAGGTGCTTATCAGATGCTTGCAGATGAGCATCTGTCATCTCCAGTATGTGTCTTGTCAAATCACTCAGTTTGCGCAGAACACTCTGAGGGGAAGAGGAAGAGGTATCTGTGTAACGCTGAGCTCCTTCTCAGTTCATCGGTGAGTACGACATCAAAAAGTTAGCGGAGAAAGTTCTGCCTTAGAAAGGGTAAAGAAAAGAGAAGCCCTCTGTGTGGGATTTCAATTATGATCTTTTTTTCCCACCACCTTTGTTTCTTTAATGGAGGTCCTCGATTAATTTCAGAAAGGTTTTCTCCCATTTTTCTCCCTGCTTGCTCATTTTCATTAAATGTCCCTGTTGGAGCTCTGCACACTGTGTATCACATCAGCCGCTTAGCCAGGAGAGAGCGGATACGTCGGCTGACGTTTTATTACAAGCCGTGTCTTTGAGATGCAATGTAAATCAGCGGGTCAGGGGGTCAGCAGAACACATTAATTCAACGGCGCGGATGAAACGATGAGAGGAGCCTTGCCTCCAAGGCTGCGTTTCATTGCCCCATCCTCATCACATGCAGTAATATCTAACACTTAACAAGGACCTTTTAAAATAGTATATGGTTAACATGAAATTAAGGCCAGCTGGAGGATCTGTGACATTAGATCAATTTCTGTGGCATACCGGAACAAAACATGAGCTCTGGAGACCTGAGATAAGACACTACATGCTTTATTATACAGGTGAACGGTGTGTCAGTTTGAAGGGGATAGAACAAGAGCGGTGATTATATCTCTTAGATCAGTTACCTCTGTACCATATATATTTATATATATATAATCATGTTTTTAAAAGCTCAGAGTTTAAGGGATAAGTTAACTACTATATGTGATGCAAACTGATCCTTGGCAGAATATTATCAAAGAACATTAAACTATGAACTGTGCACCGTAAATATATCTGATGGAGTAGCAGGTGTAATCACATCAGCAGGAATAGTTTATGCAGTAGGTTTGACGCATGTTTCAAAACTATGTGTACTGAATGAACAAAATGGTCTGATACAAAAAAAAGGTAATAAAACCAGAATTTCTTTATGAACACACGACATTTATCACAATTTAAAGGACAGTGATGTTTCAAATCACATAATACAAGAAGCCCACCTCTGTGAGGAAGGATCATTTATTGACTCATCTGTCTTTCCGTAATGGAGGGTCAGTACATGCGCGCCACGTAGCCGTATATTTTTCATGTGAAGGTGAGTTAAAACTAAGGGAATCTAGACAGACTGTAAAAAAATAATAGATGTCTGACGTATCAACTCAGCAAAGAGTCCTACTAATGTTTTGTTACAGCTCTAGGGAGAGGATTTAAGAGGGTGCCAAAGAAGAAGTCACAACAATGAATCTTGAATGTGTAGGTTTGAGTTTATGTAACATTATATACCCTTTAGGAGTACTCATATTTCTATCATAACAATTTAAAATCTGACCATTTATCAGTGCAATACCATAAGAACCCAAAACATTAAATTTCAATTTCCACAAAAGTCACATTACTCAGATGAAATCAGCCGTATCCTCATAATTTCTGGGAATTTCACACCAACAGTTGGCTGCAGCTGCTCTTGTCTGTTTAGGTAAGTATTCTGGTGAGAAGTTTTTCATCTTTCCCCGGCAATATTTCTCCCTTTTCTTCTTTTCTCATTCAGGGTATCATGCGCCGCCGGAGAGAGGCACAGCAAGAGATTGAGTGCACTTACAATACAACACAGATGCATATTATATGAATGAGAGTGATGCTTCTGTATGGATGTGAGTATAAAGAGAATAATGTCTATGCAGGGAAACAAAACATTGAAATGTACAGTAGAATGCAGCCCGTGTAGTGTATCCATACATCATGTGTAGGCTACAGTATATGCATGCACTGGTCATATCTTTGTGTATGCATGTGTGTGCGTGTGCATGCTTCCGTGTGCACAGAGCATGCATAGGTGTGTTGTCCATGCAGCCTAATCACCTACTGCTACACTGAGTTCAAAGCCCTCACAGCAGACACCCCCTTTGGGCTGCCTTCACCAGTGCCAGCTCTCCTCTGTGTGCACACTTTAATTAATAATCAAGCTAATTGGATTGAGGTCCCCCATTGTGCAGCTGATGTGTGCGTGTGTGAGTGTGTGTGTAAGTGTGTTTGTGTGTGTGCATACATACAGTATAACATCCGGCTGCATTAAAGAGCACGTGGACGTGTGTTTCTGTGACTGTATGTTTGAGAGGGAGAGGCAGCCACCGTTTAGGTTCTGCTCTCCTTGTGCAAGCTAAAGATGATAGTAAAACTTGATGGTGCTCAAGAGGCAGCTCCCATTTTATAGAAATGTCTTCCTCGTAGGTTGTAAAACATGTACCTTTCGCCACCCTCCACACTCCAAAGGTACAATAAAGTGATAAAGTAGCACATTTATTGCATTTATTGCATAAACACCTGAGGAAAAAACAGCGTTTTGCCTGGAAAGTTGATTTGATTTTAAAGGCTGGATATTCCATCTCTTTGACAAGGCTGACAAGGCCGTAAATAAATTAAAGAAATTCGACTGAACCAATTCATGAACGTATATTGGTTTCACATATTAAGAGTGAAATTTCAAGATATTTTCATTCTGTTAGCTATCCTGTTTGGGTGTGTTTGGGGACTTTTTGTTGTTTTGTTTTGTTTTTTGCCAACAAAGTGCCACCGGTGACATATACGGCATGTCAGTGCACCCATGGGAGGTTCTTCCTTCTCTGTCTGCGAAGACATACTCTAGGGTTTGTGTTGTTTAGTTATGCTTTTCCACTAAGAGAAGGCCACTGGGAATTTCAACTCACTCATTCTCATTCTCTGCCACTCATTTCACCTCTCTCTTCCTCCTGTCCTCTAACCTCCTCTCCTCTTCTTCTCTCTCCTTCTCTCTCCTTCTCTCTCGCCTTTTGGCCCAGCAGTTCGTCCCATCTGCCCCCGCCCCCACCCCCTTCTCCCCGTTTCACCTCATCACACCCACCCGCCCCCACCCGTCCGCCCTCGCTCTCACTCTCACTCCCTCTCTCTCTCTCTCTCTCTCTCTCTCTCGCTCTCACATTCTCGGTGTGGATGTTTGGCAGGGAAGGCGGTGGGCGCTGCAGGCCAGTTCTCTATATTAGATGTCAGGCCTCAGACAGAGACTCAGGCCTGTGGGTAAACACTTTGACAGCTTCTACAGAGGATATTTTGTCTGTGAAATGGAGTCTGCATTACTCCAGGTGAAAAGAGACAAGAAAAGAGACAGAGCGGCAGAGGAGCAAGAAGTCTCACTCTTTCACAATAGCTCCATTTATCCAATGTAAAGGAGTGCATTTGTTCGAGATTGGAGGACAAAATGTAAAAATGCATTTACACGGAGCTGAATTCTTTCTTCAGTTATTTATATCATGATTTGTTCTGACAGCGTGGTGTTTCCAGAGATCAGGCTAAATCAAATTGCCTGTGCAGCAGGACTAAAATTCACTTCTGCATAATTGTTGGATCTACATGAATGCTGTAAGCTTTTTTTTTCCAATGAGGAATTCAGTATTTCCAATTACTTAATATGAATATCAGCAATCAATTTCATATACTATGTATTAATGATAACTCAAGCTTGCATCTATACACACTATAGAAGGAAGAACAGCAGCAAGGAATACCCAACACCACAGATTTGTGAGGCTAAAATATAGTGACTTAATGCAACATCTTTGCTGTTTATGATGGTATTAAAAATCATCAGCATAGGACCCGTGTGTGCGTTTGCACGTGTGTGTGCGTTTGCACGTGTGTGTGCGTATGTGTGTACTTGTGTGTGTGTGTGTGTATAGGTGTGTAGCACAAGGGGGAGGGTATACAGGAAGATTTCCTGGATGCATGAGCTCCAGTATGGCAAATTAAATTTGAATGCAAATGCAGCGGTATTTCTTGACAGTCGGTGATAAAAACCCTATTATGTTTAATGATATGCTTTGTGAATGTGCATGAGTGGAGAGTGGTCTGCAACTCAGGGGGGGCCATCTTCAAAAGTCTGCCTATCCTCTCTACGGTGGCTTTGAACAGCGGATGTGCACATAGGTGTGTACACACTTTCTTATGTGCATGTTTTTCGAGTCGATTAAGTTTGCAACGCAGCAACTTCTCTCATAATGGAGCTTCACCAGAAGGCTAAAGAGTCCCTCCGAAAAACTGCTACATTTAGCCGAGCTCATCCAAACCTCTGAAGAATAACGCAAAGGCCTTAAAATACTTTTTGAATAGCTCAGCTGAAGCTGTGTCCTTCACACACTTTCATGTTTTTTTTTCAGGTTTCCATGGTGCTCTCTGAGCTTCCTGCAGAATGATCATTCACATATTTCATGCTTCCAACAACATGGCATGAAACATTTCCTTGAATTCATTTATAGAGTAAGACATCTGATTTGTCATACCTAGGGGCGTGAGAGGAGACGAACAGTGGATGTTTTATTTAAAACTACTTAAAATGTAGCTTTCCAGCAAGAATACTGAAAAGGGGTTAGGGGTGTGTGTGTGTGTGTTTTGTCTGCCTCCTTTTCTAGAGTGGTATATTTGCAGTGTGGGTGTGAGCCCATGTTTGCATCTAAAATATGAGCTGGTTGTCTTAATGAGGGAGTGAGTGTTTAGTGACCTGTCCATTCACAGCCTATTGATTTGGTTTGATGTCTCTGTAAACAGCCAAGCACTTTGTGGAGATGCATAGCAGGCAGGATCATAAAAACAGACGCATCAGTCATCGCACAAACATACTCATTATGTCACCACATGGCTGCACACAGGCACCGAATCCATTTCTTAAAAACAGTCCAATGATTTCCAAAGTCCGGCCAGAACTGTAGTTAAAAGTAATGACAGTTTCCAAAAGATTCATGTTCTGTGGTGCTTAAAAACTCCTTAAAGCTTCTTTGGTCATTAGGTTTTTTTTAAAGTCTTGTTGTAAGTGTTTGCAGGCAGCAGGGGCAGTATGTCTGAATCCTTCCTATGATAACCACTTAAGCTTGAGCCTCAGTGACTGAGAAGAGAAAAAAAAAGCTCTTGAAACCTTGGACAAAGGAATTTGCTGTCAAAAGTAATAGTAGGCTTTTAATATGAAGTGTCTACAAGGAGAGTTGAGTTTCATTAACAGCAACTAAATTGAGAGAAAGAACTAAATACACCTGACTGAAAACAGCAGTTATGTTGAAGCAATAGTCTGCGTTCCAGTGGCTTTGTGCAGTTATAATGCTGACATGCTAATGGCCAGCAAGGATAAAGATTAGTATATACAGTTAGCATGCTAACATGGGGGGTGGCAAGGCCTTTAGTTTAGCAAATATTTCGTTATAAATTCACCTAGAATCAGAATCACATTCAGACTGGTTGCAGGTTACACCAAAAAATTGGCCTCTTGGCACCATGAATGCTTTTTTCAAAATGTCCTCATTCAGCCTAAAGCTGAGAGAAACCCAGAACAACAGAGTATGCTGTGACTCTTTTGTTGCACTGATGAAAACAATGCTGCCAAAGTGTAAATAATGTTGGATTTATCATGATGAGACATTAACATGGGAGAATTTGCATTTAAAGCAAACAGCAAAAACACTAAAGTGCATCAGAGTAGATGCGTAAATGTGGAGGCTGAATGTTAAACATAAAGGTCTGCCATCTAATAATCACACTCTCTTCATCTGAGATAAATACAGACCATTATTGGTGTTTCTGATTTAAAATGAGAAGATTCGTAGTATAGTCTATTGTTTAGAATAAATACTCAGTTCACTGGGGTCAACAATGCATAGTTTTGATAAAGCTGGACAGTCCATTAATCCACGGCTGACAAAGTGCATGAGAATGGTTTATTAAGGTGTAGTTCTGCTGCTTGCATAGCAGCAGCTTTGTCCTGTGGTGGGGCTCAGGGGTTGGCTCCAGCCAGGTGGAATGAGAACAAACAAGCTGTCAGAAATAATCACATCTCCCCAACTCTGGACATGTGAATGCACCGACATATCTGTCCATCAGCGCCACAGAGCCAGTGGCCAGTGTTCGGGGCCCCCCAGGGCCACGTCACAGTCTGACAGAAAGGTTTGCACTGATGAGGGCTGTTGTCTTTATATTTCAGAACAGAGGAAATTAAGCCATTTTTAGAATTTGTCTTGCCAGAAATGACCAGTGTGGACTGAAAGAACTAAAAGACAGAAGATACTTTAGGAAAATCTACATATAAAACAGTTTCTGGACAATTGGGTGTTCAAGTGAAAGTTCCCTCAGTTGAACAGACTAAAATGTGGAAAAACTCAGCAGCGCCTCATGAATGGATCTCTTAAACGCCTGTCCCTGGCCTCATTTAAGTCATTTATCGTTTCAGTTCATTATTTTATGTTGTTAATGCTATTTTGTTTACTTCCAAACAAGCCAAAAGTTTGAGGGAGGACTGCAGGGAGACAAAAAATGAACTGGAGTGGAATAAACATTCTCTGCTAAATCCACAAGGGAGTGTCCCTCCCTCAAAACCTGTTTACCAGTGGAAAAAAAAAAATGAAAACATGAGCGGTCTTTCTAGTTTTAATCCTCTCCTTTTGAATGACAGGATTATTTTTTTGTGGTGAGAAAACATTTGAGATAAGTATCACTATCTCTTCTTCCATCACTCCAACTGCAGGTTATTGAATATCCCAGTGGAGGGGAAAAACTAATTACGAAACGTGTCTGGCTAAGAGAGTTATCTGCGAGATAGCCCGCAGTGCAGCCATGTTTTAGCCCTTTGTTTTTTTGTTGTGCAAACTAATTAGTTTTTTTTCCTTTTTTTTAATGGAGAAATGCTCAGCTGCTCCCCAAACTAGTAATGACCTTCCATTGGAATTATGACACCGGCAGATGTAAAGCTTTTGATTAAGCCCATTTACATGGAGCCCGCACTAGTTGAGACGTTCAGCTCTGATGCTCAGGATTATAAGTCCCATTCTGTTTTGCCGTAGGTGAAGTGCTTTTCCAAATTGCTTTCATTATGAATACTAAATCTCTCCCTAAACTTTGATGAAACCTTGAGATGATAGATTTACTTAGCTTTACATTCTACACAGCAATTTCTTGCAAACTTTGTTAAGAACCTATCAGTGGTAAGTTTGTTTGCCAGTTATTAATATGAACTACTTCAAACATAAGCTCTCTATTTAAAAACTGAAATTGACTTGGCTGAAGTAGTGTGGATGTACTGTATTAGTTCGGTATTTTGGTCCTTAACTTTGGGATAAAACAATACAATTAGCCGCTCCAGTGGATGACTGCCCAAATCCCTGAAATGTGTTAGACTAATAGACTCTGTTATTAATGCAAGTCAAAAAGTCATGTTGACCATTTTGACACCCACAGATTACTCACTGCATGCTGAGGTTACTTTAACTACAGTATAGTAATTAACAGTGTGCACTTTGTGCATGGGATTTTAGGTGGATTTTCTCCTCTCCTTTGCTAAACACATTCAAGCAAAAAATGAAGTCCATGATCACAGTTTCCATGAAAAGTATTTGTATAATGTGTTCATCATTTAAAAGGAAGGAGGGAGAAAAATGTATTTGGTGATGTGTTTATCTTTTTTTCTCTCTCTTTTTTAATGAGATGAGAAATAGATGCCCCAACATGTCTGAGGTGGTAAATTAATGAAAACATTTAATGTTAAGACTATTGTTAATTAAAAGAATTAGAATAATAATTATAGAATCATTTGTCAAACACATTTATTATTATCACTTATTTATAGGACAGTAAAGGGCATTGATAAGTCCTATAAGACTTATCAATGCCCTTTACTGTCACTGAAACATTTGTGTTGTGCCAAAAGACTATATGCATTTAGTGACAGCTGACATGTGGTAGATGGTAACACACTGAATAGCTTTTGTGTGCAACATAAGGCACTGAGTTCAGAATTCAAATACAAGCAGAGATGAAATAAGCAGTGTGACATATTATCAGAAGTGGGAATTTAATGTGTAACAGAGGTGATATATCAGGACCTAGCTTTTAGGTGAGGGGACAAAAATAAAAAATTTACTGCTTTTCTTTCTTTTTTTCCTGTGGTTGCTCAAACCTCAGTGTAGTAGGAGGGTTTGCCTACTCCACAGGCTACAGAGAGAATAGAAATGCAAAAGGGAAAAGATGGGTATGTCAGTGTGAAAGCAAAAAGGAATTTAAAAAAAAAAAAAAGGGTGTTCTCTCTGTATGTGCCACAGGACCTCACCCCAGGGACTTATCTCCCCGCGCCTGTGTTGCCGATCCGTTAATGGCTGGCATCATAAGTCTCTGCGCAGGGGCTGTTTGCTGCAGCTCCTGTCACAGGTTCATCATTACGCTGATAGCTTAACACTCGGCAAGGAAACAAAGTAGCCTCCCACTGGTGTAGATCAATCCTCCGACGCCAGGAGAAACCCTGAGAATATATCCACAGCATTAAAACAGCCCACAGAGAGGATCCAGGAAGGTATATAGAGCTATTCAGAGTGGTAGACTGTAGCTCAAACTAAGTTTAAATCAGTGGAGCTGAGTTTTCGTGACTAATTGTTGGCACAGAGTACAGTGAACCAAAACAATCCTGTTGAACAGCTGATGTGATTTGACTTAATACTGATCTTTTATTAGAAAGTGAACAGATAATCCACTCTATAGCATCCAATTTGAAGCAGCAGTATTACTTGTGTCCTTGATTTTGTTTCCTCTTTTTCAGTAGGTTGTGTGTCAGATCCTATGGCCAAACCTTCACATGGATGTCTTCCCAGAATATCGTCAAACACCAGTTATGCCTAACTTTTAAATGACATCCCCTGGGCTGCACTGAAGACTCACCATAAGACAGAGGAACTTGGCTTTAAACTCAAATTTTAATATTCCATGCTGAAAAACACATTTCGCAAATGGAAGTTTTAAGATGTGTGGCTCTGAGCCATAGCTGAGAGCTTGTGGTTAAAGCTGTATACAGTAGCTGGCTCATAAGTGAGGTGGTAACAGCTGTCAGGTTCATTTCTGCGGTGAAGTGCTTTCCATTCTATAACACAGTCATTTATAGACAGCCAGCACCCTCTAGCCTCTGTTTGACTAGCTTTTGTGGGCTTTCCCATAGAGGATTTCTTTGATCAGTCTTTCTGAAAATCATATTCCCGGGGTTTTCTGTCAGTATTTTAAGGTAAATGGGTATCAGCTACCGCACTGCACGCTAGAATTTGAGCACCTCATCATTTTAAAAACATTGTCTTGTTAGGATTCAGCGAAAGCTTTCTCCAGGCTTTGTAAGGTAGTGCTGTTTGATTTTCGAGATCACATTACTTTCTCACTCTTGTCACTAGTGTTACATATGTATTTTGGCACAATACCAGTTTTAATAAAGATATTAGAATAGGCAGTTATTCCAGTCATATGACATCTAATCTCTCTAAAGCAATATCTGACCTGACTGTCATATTAGTTAGATATTATATTCATCAGACCCCTGCATGAGAGTTTCATTATATTCAATTTCATTTTGTGAACTATTTCTAATATGAATTAACATTTTTGATCCTAGAGCTATTTAAAGGGGACCTATGCAAGTGCTCAAAGGAGTCACTATTTTGCTAACCATCCTCCTGGCCTAGTTCTGGTAACACTTTAACGTAAGTACACACTATTAAGCATTAGTTAAGCTTTAAATACTGAATTCATCATTTATAACACATGAATACACAGTTAAAAATGTTTTACTCATCATTTATAAGCACTAACTTTATTTGTAAACTACATACTAATGAGTATTCATGCGTTATAAATGAAGAATTCAGTATTTATTAATGCTTAACTAATGCTTAATAGTGTGTACTTATTATAAAGTGTTACCAAAGTTCTTATTGGGGAAAAGGGTTACACAGTATAGAGTGGTGCCTAGGCTAAATCTCACTAAAAAAAGAAGGCAGAACTGTTGTCTAGTCTTCAGTGTGTTATCTGTCCACTGACCAGCAATGGATACTTTAACCCGTCCTGGTTTCTTGCACCTTCATGTCAAATGAGATCCCTCAGTCATCATTAAGATCACAGTTTGCTGGTCAGGAGAGCTGATGGAGCCAGTTTGATGAGTGGAGGAAAAACACTGACTAGTTGTTTTCACTTACTTTTCTAAGTATCCTCTCTGCACACAGCACATACCTTTTATGTCTTCATGCTTTGCTATACACTTGAGATACAGTATATTGTACAGGAGTCAGTTCCCCGTGCACTTTGGAATAAGGCTTGTCAGTTGCTATTGCATTTGGCTTAAGAGGTACTGCTATTAGTGCCCTGTTCTCTACAGGGTCAGCGCCTTTACAATGGTTTCCCTCTGCACTTATAAAGATTGCTACGTTTGTCTGGTCTGTTGTGGGAGTATATGGAGACCCTGGACCCTCTCAGAGGACAAGACCCTGTATGAGATGGAGGTAACAAAACACAATTAAACATGTGCTATACCATCTGTAGGCCTGCGACAGAGCTCATATGTGGTGACCAGAATGATATGATGGCATGCACTGAGGCTGTTTGGCTGACGACTTAATTCGTTATTGAGTTAACTGGTGGATAATTCTGGTTGATGTCCCCACGGGCCAGTTTTATACAGTGGCTGCTGGTATTCAGAAGAAGCAGCGCCTCCATAGAGTGCACTATTCCAGTGCAGTAGATAAAGTAAAAGGAGACTGGGGACATCTGTGCTGTTCTGGTCTGTAAATCATTGGTTAGAGAGCTCAGAGACTTTTCATGTTGTCAATGAAGCTTGCAGAAGTGAAAGGCAACAGAGAGAGTTTCTGTCGCAAATCTCATCCTCTCCCGACACCTGTCATCATTCACTTTTTTTTGCAGAAGAAGAGCAGTTTCATTCTGTGGACCTAGGAAGAAAATAGTATTGAATAACCCCCTTGGTCAAATATTTTTTTTGAGGAACTTCAGGCGCTGTGATGAATTAGGTGGCCCCATAGATCGATAGTGCCTTCTTTCTTCATAGCTCAAGATGGGATTTGTCAAATTCGAGGCTATAGAGAGAAGTCCATTAAGATCATCATCACAACGGCCGACTGTAATTTGGAGGTAAGAAAAAACAATATGGAGACTGTGCGTGAGTATGCTCATGTGTGCATTTGTGAGGCTGTGTGTGTTTACATTCTGCCACTTGCAATTCTGTTTCAGATGTAGCTAATCAAAACCCATCTTAAGTTTTTGGATTTTTCTTCAATTTATTACCAGCTTTTTACACATGCATTTGATTTTTTGAGTAATATACACAAGAGAACTGAAAGCCTGTGGAGGAATAAACTCTCAGTAAGTTAACTGCTACATAAACTTTGGTGTTTTTGCTGTGCAATATTTACTTTGAGTAATTGTTGTGACTTGAGGGTAGTCATAAGCGTTGGATTTTCAGAAAAATATTTCTCTAAAATGTGTAGAATGCGCAGAAGCTGTCAAATTAACATGAATCAAATCTGAAATTTCTGATTTTTGGCCACGTAGGGCAGAACAAAATATCTGTAAACATACTGTTAACATTTTGTAAAGTAGAATTGCATACTGTTACTTATTTATATATACAGGAGACATGGATCAGTAAAAGCATTTGTGCCTATCTGACTGATGTAAGTCCAACATCGATCCTCCTTTTAGCTCAGTTTTGGTCTCCACCGAGCCACTGAGGGAAACATCTCTTTTTACCTGCTAAACTTACCAGGTTCACCTTGTCTGCTGTTTGGTGATGGGCAGTGAACAAACAGCTGCCTTCTGCAGTGAAACCAAAACGAGTTAAAAGGCACAGAAAAACACTGAAGAGAAGGAACACAATCAAGAGAAAGTTATTTTGGGGTTTGACACGATGAACACATACAGTAGTTATGCGATCCTTTGTCATTGTAAAAATATTAATTAGAGCAAATGCAACATTTAAATAGAGAAAAAAAAACATTGTAACATGTTCAGCCAATTAGAAACAATGAAATAATCTTTTTTTTTAAACAGATACAGACACTACAGTAACTTGACTTAATTAATATTTTTCAACCAGATGTTAATTAGTTTTGGTGGCATTCACTTAATTTAGCATCTACCATTGATAGAATAGTTACAGTTGTACTGAGTCATGAACATATTATGTTATTACACTACCACTTATTTACCTTATTCTTTAATAAATGCAGCAATGATACCATGGTTACATTTGGTTGGTAAAGTAATACTTGATATTTCATCTCTGTTCTTTAAATCTATCTTTGCATATATATTGATTGCATAACCACTGCAGTCACAGCTTCCCAGTGCAGTGATGCCACGTGCATGCTGTTTACAGCAATAATACCTAAAAGAGGGAGTTTTAATTAAGCACATTATTTGCCTGAAACAAAAAAGTCATCACTTATAACAACAAATTATAGCGTCTCCACTGTGCAGCAGTACTGAGGAGCAGTGCATGCCAGAGCTGCAGTGTAGTAAGGTTTTAAACTGTGTGTTCTCATCAAGTATTCATGAACTCGGTTCAGTTTAATGCTGGAAAATTGAAAGGGAAACACCAGAACAATGATGCACAATTAAGGAGAAGAATTGTAGCAGACCTCAGTCGTAATATAAGAGCATGTCTCTAGATTATGCAACATATACAGACTTGACTCATGGCTATACAATGTATATAGTACTGTTGTGGATCAGGAGTATTACTTTACATCCTTCAGTTCTTATATGTTTATCATGTTGCCCTACAGATTCATGTGTGTCACACACCAACTCAACAAATAATGGCATTATGTCATTCGTTTTTACATATGCACCATTCTAACCGTCCAACTTCTGGCATGCTAATGGCTGGGAGTCTTAATTAAAATGTCAAGGTGGCGTGATGTCCCATTAAGGCTCCCCTCCCCTCCCCATGCCTTTTCTGCTTCTGATCCTCCCCAGGGACCTATTAAGCCCAGGCCAAAATGATTGAAGTTCAAAGAGGTGAGACCGAAGGTTGGACACTCATCGCTTCGCGCTTCGCCGTCGTCCCAGCATCCTCCAACCCTGACCTTTAGCAAGACAGCCGTCCCCACTAATGTGCTCGCATATCTAATGAGAGAGGGCTTTAGACTCAGACCTCCCTGTCAGGCATGTAGGCGATAATGCCACCGACCGTTACCCACACTCTACCTCCAACCCGCCTCCATCCACCTCTAAACTGACTAAACAAAAAAAAAAAAAAAGCCAAAGTAATTTGTCGAGCTGTGCTGTCCCTCACTGTTGGACCATCCTATGGCACTTTGCATCTTTTTGATTCACCTTTTCCACTTTTTCTCTCTTTACTTTCCAAGCTGTCTTTCTCTTTTCTTTACCTGTTTTGTCTCTCCTTGTCTTCTTCCTTCCGAGGAAAGGTTATTGGAAAGGACAGGGCAGTGCCTGCTTTTCATAACAGGCTCCTGTGGCTGTCACATAGTGGCAGGGCCATTCTAATGAGCCTCTCTCTCATACAGATGTAAAGGAGCTTCAACCACATGAGTCAGTTTGTGAGAAGATGCCAATAATTTTATGTTAATGCAATGAGCAAAAAAAAAAAAGGCAAAGTGGATGTCATCAGGTGATTTGACTGGGAATGTGAAAACATCTGTTGGAGTTATCTTGCAGTAGCCTGGCTAACACCAGACCTCATCTCAATGTAGATTGAGATTCCGGTTTACGAATGTCTATAAAATCTGTCCGTCTGTACGTAGCTTAGCCAATCGTATCAATCATACCTGATGACGTATGTAGAGCGACAGAAATCTGATGAGGAAAAAAACGCTAAACGTTGCTCTTTTTTCAAAATAAACTTGTGGTCTAAACTACTTAAAACACTTTCTAACGCTGCACCGAAAGGTAAAGGTAATGCATCTGCCGCCATATTGGATCAACAAGCTATCAACAAAGTCGCTTCGGTGTGTCGTCATCGTCTTGCTGCCCCCTCCCCCGTTCTGTGATTGGCTCCCTCGTTGAGAGAAAAATTTGTCGATGGTTACCAGGCTGACTTGCAGAGCGAATAAATTTGTGCGCAAGGCAGCGTGGGTATACCCAGGCTAATCTTGCACGGTTGAACTGTGACTGCAGTCTTTTTTCTTTTCTTTTCTTTTCTTTTTTAAGAGCACGATGATGTGGTTGACTTTCTGACACAATCAACATATCTGACCCTCCTTGTTAGACACTGCACTGGGATGTGGCTAATGAACTTGTGTTCGTGCATGTGTGGGGGAAGCCTTGTTTCCCTCGACAACCAGGCCAGAGTGCTTGTGTTAATCATGGTTGTATCTGTGTGTGTGTGTGTGTGTGTGTGTGTGTGTGTGTGTGTGTGTGTGTGTGTGTGTGTGTGTGTGTGTGTGTGTGTGTGTGTGTGTGTGTGTGTTAGATTCTGGACAAGCACTCAACAGGCATTGATCACCTCTCTGCTTGTCTCTCCATCTCATCTCCACCACAGTGACCAAACAACATCTCCACACGCACACACACACACACACCTCTCGTCTTGCCCCACGTGCCTGAAACCTCTGGAGCGCCACCCCGCCCCACCACCACCACCATCACCACCAACAACCTTTCCTCTTGACCTCCCCAGAGACAATTTTCCCTACCTAGCAGCCCCCTTCCACCCCCACATCTTAATGGCTGTGGGTGGGATGGGGTCAAGGTAATCACTGGGCCATGAATATTTGTACCCACTCACTTCATCAGTGTGAGATTACCAACAGGGAAATCAATGAGCAGTGCCCTAATGAAGGATCTTACACTTGTGCCCAATGGACCTGTTAGTTTTTATTTTTTCTTCTAATATGGTATCAATGAGGTCCCCCGACGCCGCGGCTCATGTATCATACAGTATGTGGCATTAGTGCACGGGTGCTCATAGTCATGCAGCGATGTGAGCAGGCAGACTATTTTCTAAGTGTTCAGAATGTGCAAAACTTTCATCATACTCAGGTTGTTTCAGTCCCACATTAGACTACACATCAAACAGCAGGGTTCCTCTCATTAGCAATCAAGCTATGTACGTTTCCACGAGCTGAGTGGGCTAGGTTACATTTGTGCTCTAGAATAACTATATAGTGTGCCAATAAAAAAATAATACAAGTCTGACAATGTTATTAGGGAATAATATGAGTGTTTTATGGTCGTGAGAGTTGCATTTGTTCAAATGATTGCTGCTGAAATAACCCAGTAAACTATGACACTACGTCACTGAACACAAGCTCTTGTAAACTCTGAAGAATTTGTGAGGTTTTTCGCAGCGTTGTGCATGATAAACATCTCGTAAACAAAGATGGTACAGAAATACAGCCACAGGAATCCCTGGATTGGGTCTGAGTCACAGCCGTGATTTATATTTTCTGTCGGGTTTTTTACATTTTCTTAGTTTGAACTGACAGCCTGTTTGTAGACGCCAGTGCTCCCTCTGACACATGACTCACACATACTGTACATGATGCACACGCACACACACATACACTTACATTATGTGCATAAAATAAGACACACTATGCTTGGACAGAAACACACATTCTTGCACAGTCTCTCTCTCTCAGGTGCACCACACACACACACACACACATTCAGATATATACACAAACACACAGAACTGCTTGGCCCTCAGTCTGCTGCGCTCCAGCGACCCTATCTTATTAAAGCCTGTCAGCATAGCTAGCACTATCATAAGCTTTTTATTATTGACTCGGAAAATATGATAATTTGGAAATCACAGGCCACCTCCTAAAGACTCTACCGTCACTTTCAATTTTAGCTGCTCTCCCTTCTTTTAATGGGAATGATGAGATAGCAGGAACTTCACAAGCTTTATGAGTTACACACTTTCTCCCTTCTCCCCACCATGTTCATATATTTATTTATTTATGTTTTTTTTAATTAGTACATTATAATTGAGGTCTGTCACCTATTGCACCTTCAAAGAAAGCTAAAACAAATTTAATTAAAAGTGGTATCTCCTTTCATAGGAGAAATTGAATTATGTTTGAAGTAGGAAAGATTGCCAGCTGACAATATATTTTCTTTATTGAATCAGCTTCTTTACCTTTTACTTACTTTTTATAGCTACATGGAAATAATCCCAATGCAAACTCATCCCTGACGCCCGGGTGCAGTGCCAGTGTGATTGTGTGATGTTAAATATGTATATGCAATATTTGTTGTCTCCAATGTAAATGAAATTGAGCTTCAGCGACCTGAAACTGAGCACACTGTATATTGCAGAGTGCAAATTAATACAGGCTTTCTAGAGAAGCAGTTAGTTCACAGACAGTAAGTTTAGAGCTGGAAGTACATGAAGATGCCTAACTCTCGTCCGGCCACAGATTTTTTCTTTTTTTTCCTACTTCTTCTCCTATCAGCTCTTGTCTCTCTCTTCCCTCTCAGGGCCCTCAGCATTCTGGGATTACCTTCCTATCTATTCTTTGCATTCCCAGAGGCTCGCTGTGTGATCCATAATTCAACAGTGCCCCTATTTCTGGCCAAACTAGAATTTGAACTGTCCCATAATCTCTATCTGGCACTTGGAGGCTTAATCGGAGTAAACACTGTTGCTTCAATATTTTATTGACCTTCGGTCTTGATAAGACATAATTGGCATTTCTAATCTGAGGCGAAGAAATCTCGGGAACAGGTCCACAGGTCCGCAGCCGCGCGGGTGGTCAGTCCGTGGAGCTGGAGGAGGCTGTGTGGAGGGAGAGATGGAGCAATATACAGTAGAGTAATCCCTCTTTCAGAAAACATTCTTCTGTTAACAGAGGCCCTGCTCCCTCCTGGAAGGTGCGACAGGAAGTCAGCCCTGAGCTGTGGTCTGAGAGAGCACTCTGCCTCTGTGATTGAGGCCATATAATCTTGCGCCGCTGAAGAGGTTTGGCCTGAAGAAGCTGCTGCAAGAACAATGCTAGAAGGCAAGAATGATTCTGTGATAACTGTCAAAGGCAAGAAATAAAGGGGCAGTGACTCTGAGAATATGATATCCACTAATGGGAAGGTCGCCAGTTTGATTCCCAGTTCTTTCTAGCCTATGTGCTAAAAGTGTCCTTGATCCCCGCATTGGCCCTGATGTAACATCGGCGTGTGAATGTACGCTTGTGGTAGAATGTGCAGTGTTTGAATGGGTGAATGTGTATAAGAGCAGCCAAATTACCATTTAAATGGAGCCCTCGTAGCATTTAAAACAAATCTGGTTACCGCAATGGTGACTCTCTTCAAACAGAGAGCGTTCTGGTCATGCTTTATAATCCTGATAATTTCAAGCATTAATAATGTGCATTTTGTGGTCACAATATTTGCATTGTGAGCTTTGCGCTCACACAATCTCATCTGGCAAAAAAGACATATTCATCAAAATAGAAACAGATGAATTAATTGCTTTAAAAAAAACACTGTATTGAATTGTAGCTGCATTTGCATCTGTTTTCCATCGTGTGGGCCGAGGGACAAAGATATTACAAATAGCACCTTAAACGCTGCTACGCTCCCTGAGCCAGTGATGCGATTGTGAAGGTGGCTCTCCAGCATTTCACCCTCTTCTCTCCCCCACTTCCCTTTGATCTGTCATCTCGCAATCCCGGTTTTTGTGGGGGTGGCTCTCTTTGGCCTCTTGCCCATCTTCCAGGCTTTTCTATGGAGATTCACTGTAGGAGCGGCGTGTGCTCCAACTTCCCCTGAATTCGCCATAAAAACTTTTAACTCGGGTGGAAGAATGAGCAGACTGATTTTCTGTTAACAATCCACACACCTGCATACAATTTCACACTGACTTAAACAACAGAATGGGTTAGTGGGAGAGGAGAGCATCCGACAGATATGTATCCATGCACATTTTGCATTGAAAACAGATTCCATTAGGGCCAAAGGTATTTCTCCCTGGGGCAGATCTTGTGAAAGTGAGAAAGATGGAAAATTGGCCAAGGCGAGCAGCTGAGAGCTAATGGATCAAAATTACCCCCGTCACAAAGTTTGGACGAGAGCTGACAAAATTGCTTTTTTTTTTTTTCCCTAACCCCTTTTCTCTTCCATCCCTCCCTTCCCCTCCCCTCACACACCCCGCATCTCAATATGAAACGCAGACAGAGAAATCCATCTGTAACGCAGGCATTGTCAGCGACTCGCAATTTACACCCATCTTTCTCTGCAGCTGTTCCTGTGCTTGATGGCGTGATAAATTAATCTTTTTCCGTGCCACTGCGTCAATTCTTTTAAAAGAATACATTAAGACACGTTAGAGACATTTTTTTTCCTGAAGTAAACATTTTTTTCTATCTCCTCTCTCAGTCACCATGACAAATCATATTCTCAGATGAAGAGAGAGACGGCAGAGAGAAAAGAGGGGGGGAAGAGAGGAGAAATGAGAAACGAGAGCGACGGGGATGAGGAGAAAAGAGAGATTTTTGAGGAGCAGAGATGCAGACTCAGTCAAAGCGTGTGATTTAAGTATTCGTCAACACTTCCTGGGGGCAAATATAGTGGTCATAGCTGATCAAGCATAATGTCTGACATTCATTCTCATTGCCAGAGATGACAGAATGAGCAGTGCTCAGGCGGATTCCTCGGGCAGTCCAGCCTACAAAAATCAACAGGCAACCGTCATTTGTCTCCGTTTGTCTCCGAAGCGCCACAAATTGTCCATCAAGTACGGCGAGCATCATACCAGAATTTATATTGCACCTCCTGTCCTCATACATTTTCATTGTCATAAAGATCTAAATCCCCCCAGCTGTTTCTGAAAGATACCACCAGCCGGCTAAGACTCTTGTTGTAGATTAGGCTCTCAAATGACTATTAGCTGAAAAGTATTGTACAAAGACCAAATACATGAAATGCTTTTTGTTTTTTTTAATGTAATGATTAATGCTGCTGTTGTGGCTATACTCCTGGTATTTGTTATCTTCCCAACACAATATACAGTATGCATGTACTATATAGCATTATGTAAGGGGCTTGAAGTGCACTCTACACCAGTGATTTCCAGGTTGTAAACTCACACCCCACAGGCACTTCTACTTGCTGGGTGGTTTGTAGAAAGATTGTGAGGTTGCAAACAAACACACAGACAAGATTGCAAATCGCTGTTATGCATATAATAATAACCAGACTATAGTTACTGAACTGTAAATTACTTCTGATATTACACAAACTTTTCATGAGAGCCATGGATGACCTGTTGAAATAGACAGAAGAAATGGCTAAATAGATAATAAATAATTTACATTATGGGAAAACCACTGATTTGGAGCATATGGTGTCAATGAAGCAATACTTCAGTTCATACAACAGAGCTACAGGGGTTGTACTGCACTATAGTCAGGTGGGTTGAGATAGGTAGGTGATTTACTCATCACATTTTGAAGGTATCTCACCCGGGTTCTTATTGCTTATTATTTCAGTTAGGTAACCCCTTGAATTACCGTCTCTCAACACCACATCAAACCTTTAAGCCTCATATGGCAAAGGCATGCCCCAGAGTTGGGCTATCCAGAGATCCACTTGGCTTTCAGCGCAGCAAGAGAGGAGCTTTGAACAAGCGAGCACACGAGTGCACCTGGAGATGGATGAGAGGAGGTGGGGAGGTGCGGGGGGGGGGATCAAGATTCTCCAGGGACAGTGAGATCTCCAGCTCCCCACAGAGCTGCAGCCCCGGCCGGGCAAACAGATCACTCAGCCCTCTGGTTCTCTCAAAACACCTCAGACCACTTTAAAAAGAGAAAAGGGCATGTGGGAGCGTGATAAATCTCCTTTACTGAAGATTTATACGCACATGGAGACAGGTAGAGATGACACTCTGCTCTCTTAAATAAAGAGCGCTAAGAAAATGCTCCTGCGTACACCCACACACCAACTATAGCAAAATCACACAGTCCCTGTTCACACCGTATTTATATAAAGTGTGCATATGAATAGTGCAGAAGTCCTATGAGCATTGATGTGATGCAGAAAAAATTATTTGATTGAAAAAAGCTTTATTTTCCACTGGTGTATTGAGCTGTTAACACTTTGTACTGAACAGGAAGCCACATACATTCAGTTCAGCAACGTCAAATTATAGCTGTTCTGTATGTGTCGTTTATTCATTGAAGTTCCTCAGATTCAGTTCACTGTATTGTGGTGCATATGTGCAGCATTTAATTACCTGTCACTCTGTTCTCATTCCCACTGAAATTTAAACTCAGACTCTCTTAAAAAGCAATTTTCCCTAAAAGTTTAAAGACTCACTATTTCACACAACGAGGAAATACTGCTGCAGCAGATGGCACAGGGCCACATGTGAGGAACATGATAGATTTATAACTCATCAGTTTAAGGGTAAAACTGTCACATTACACGGTGCATTGCATCACGGAGACCACACAGATTGTCAGTAGCTCCTGCATCACAAAGCACTATTTTGAGCTTCTTCTTTTTTTCTTTCTTTCTTTTTTTTACATCTCTTGAGCCCCTCTCACCTTAGGTGCTCTGGTTATGAGAAACAATTTCCTGTGTGCCAGTTCCCATGGAGACTTACTGAAGACCATGGTGCAGATGTGAGTCTTGCAGCGCGGAGAAGAAGAAATCCAGCAATGCTCTTATGATACGGTAGGCCTGGTGAAATACACAGAAGAAATATTCTTCAGGTTTCCCTTTCTTGTATCAGATCATTAAAATAAAGAAGAACAGGTGACATTGTTACAAAAGACACTGTTGACTACAAGATATTCATAGTCATGTTCATGAACTTTATGGGGTCAGAAAACTCATCTGGGACATTAGGGGGAGCACTGACTTTTCTTGCCAGTATTTCTGCATGCAGAAGGCCCCTGTTGTGACCAAATTAAAGGATCTTCTTTTGTTTGACAAACTCCACAGGGGAGATCAAGCGTAGGCAGAAATCCTTTTTGCTGCTGTTTCTAAGATTTCTCTCCTTTTTTTTCTCCAGAAGAAAGGATGTGAGGCACTGTAAAGACGAGCCCCCTGCAAAGAAGCAATTAAAAGCTCGGCCTTGTGAAGGTCTCTCCGCAGTGCAGCCAGAAAAACAGTCTCGTCGTCGGGTGAAATGGAAAATGAAAAGCTTCCATCACTTGTTTGATAACACTAGTTTGTTACAACTTTACCAAAACAGCAGGCATGTGCAATAAAAGAGACTTGCACATGCTTGTCAATGATAAAATGCATAAAACACCGTTGAAATGCATTCAGGAAACATGCAAAAGTCAGACTTCAAAAAGGCTGAAAAAATAGCTTTGATACCGCAAGTATCAGTCTGCCTTTTGCAGACAGGAAGAATGAACCAGCAATAGCAAGCGGCAAAGGTTTTTTAATCCTTTCACACCTTCCAGCAATCATTTGGTCAAAGTGTTCCTAAATGCACACATGTGCTACTACATCGAATGTTGATTAGATGCTTTGCCAAATTTGGTTTAAGAGGCCCCGATGCAGGTCTGATGCAATCCAGAGGGAAGGCTTGCTCGCATTTCGGTTTGTCAGCTCCTTTCTTTGTGTAATTGCGGCGCCACTCACGACGGGGACTGTTTGGGAACATGTCGAACATTTACGGTAACGATGCTAAATTGTTGTCGTGGTGAATTTGCATTATCGTGCAGTCTGTGCGTAGGGTGACATAAGAGAAACTTGTCTTCGCTTGCCGCTGCCAGTTGGCGTCAAGAAATGGGGTTTCTGAGACACAGAAAAGGAGTGTGGGATGGAAAGAGGATGAGAGAGATTTACAGGAGAGAGGGGGCACGATTATCGCAGCACTACGCCTTTAGATGGATGAGGATTCATAAAGGCAGACACAGGAGAGAGAGAGCGAGACGCAGGGAATGGTACAAGGCTGTATAAGCGTCGAGAACATTATTTCAAAATGGTGAGAGAAAATTCAGAGCAAGAAAAGATTCTGACGAAGAAAAGAAACATACATCACTGATGTGACATTAAGCCAGTGTGTGTGCGTTTGAATTATCACAACTCGAAGACAAAACTCTGCTGCTGACCTACCAACCAAAGGTGAAGAAAGTTTTGGGTTTAGTTTGGGGTGAAGTTGAATTCAAGGCCAGCTTATGCTCAAAAACAAATGATGCTGGCCTGGACCACTGATACTGCTTTTGTCTGTGTGATTATATGCTCATCAGGGCTATTCACTGGTAGTGTGGCTGCACACATCCTCAGGAATGAATGCTGCGTCTCTGTGGGGGCAGTATCAGAAAGTAAGGTCAGCAGCAGGTCCGGATCACCACAACAGTAGTTTTGAAGAGAAACTGATAATAGAGCCCGTCCGCTTGGCATACTCAAAGGCATTCATGGAGCTGCACTCATTTGCACATGCAAAAAGTGATCGTGTGAAGAATGAAGAAGCAGCTGAAGCTGACAAGCACTTGCACTTTTGAATACTGATGCTGTAAGGCTCAGGGTTAGGTGTGCAGTTATGGTTGAGTTTTCAGACAGGTCACCAGAGAATAGAAGTGAGTCTGTGCCGTCTCCCTCTAAGAAATAAAAACAAGTATATAGTGTATGATTCTGAGCAAAGACCAACAGGTGAAATCCAAACCTATAATCAATCATGAGGTCTATTATTCCGCTTACATGAATACAGTGATGTGATCCTGCTTTTAAACAACCTGTGGGGTTTTCATATTGTTCAAACAGTGAAGCTGATACTATTTCTCATATTTAAGGTGGTTTAGTGTTTGTAATTCATATTCAAAGCTCAGTAACATTTTTACTTTTCCAAAATATCTTAAAACTGATCATGAGTGTGGAACAGAGAGTGCATCGGTCCCAGAGCAGCCAAAAACAACAACAAAACAAAACAAGGTATTGTGATTTAAAGGGCATGGGAATATAGTATTAAATTTTGGTCGACATTAAGCATCGGGTTGCTGATAGTTGTATTTTTTTTTCCACAGTGATTTGAAGTTTGCAGCAGAGCCTTGAGGACACGCAGATCTGTTGCTGCCTTGGTTGTGCAAGCCTAAATATGGTTGTTATTTTGAAATGTGTGTATAAGCCGGGGGGCTGGTGAACTTGTAATTTTACTTTTATGCTGTGCTCCAATTTAACTGCCACAATTTGTCTTATTTTCTGTGAAGCTCCAAATAATTAGATTTCATTAGTGTTTGTTAGCACGGCTGGTTTGGAATATTTTAATAATGCTTTAATAAAAGTGGATCCTCTGCCTCTGTGTAGGGTTGCCCAGTGGCAGCCCATATGGGTGCATTGGGGGCCATTTCCATTTTGCAGGTGAGTGGTGTGTTTTGGTTTATAGTTGCAATATATCACATCTAACTTGAATCACACTGTGTTGCCTCAATCTCCCCTTTTACAGTCTTTTTAGGCTTTTTTTATATCACAAAACCAGCAGATGGAATTATTCCTTCTTTTTATTAAATCACTTCAATTTGTCATTCGACTGTGGTATTCTTTTAAAAGTGAAAGAATGTGTTGATAAGTAGCAGGCCAAGGGCATACAAAGCTATAGCAGCATGATTAATATTTGTATTTAGCTGTATGCTTTTTACATGTATGAGACCTTGTGATTGTGAGTCATGACTGGAACAATACAGCAACAATTTGCTGTATTTTTGTAATTGTTTATGTATCCTAACTTTTCCATGGCTGCCTGTTTGGTGGTTTCTTCAGTTCAGTTTCATGTCTTTTCCATTTTTTCCAATTATGTCTTATTTCTGTTTATTGTAGTGCATCTGTATTTTGCAGTATATAGAGTCCTCTTTGTGTAGGAATACTTGTGATAGGTACTGAGGCACACAGCCACCTATTTCTCGACATATTGCAGCACACACCCTATACCTTCTCCCCACTTTGCTTTCATCCCATTCTTCTCTGTTCTACACCATAATTTCCTATCGAATTCTCAGCTCAGTTCAGCATACTGTATCATATGCCTCAAAGCAAATGCTACAGAAAGGGGAACAAAATTCATATTACTTTTTGCGTTCCATGTGTCAAGCCGTTAATGGACGGTGAGTGGAAGTGAAAAGCAGGAGCATTTTCATCTTTCCATTCTCTGTCTCTTTTACACTCAGCAAGGAAGCACATGTAAATTGGCTACGAAAGGAGAGGTAGAAAACAATTATGGGAGCGACGCGCCTGAGAGAAATGAGTCTATTGCTTGACCTGTAATGAAGTGGAAAGTTGACAAGCCGGCTTTGTGCGACTCACAGATTCGAATGCAAGGAAATGACTCTTCTGTACTGTCAACCAAGAGGAAAAGATTGCCAATTATAAGTGCTGGCCTTCTACTGGCGCCTAGCAGGCATACTGATGGACATGGATGGACATGAATATTCAGTGGACATGAATATTAATGCTAACATTTTATAATAATGTCACTCATAAGACCTTAACAAACTATTAGTTAATAATTAATTCAACATGAAAAACAGTCATTAATCATACTATAAATATATGAAAATGTTAAGTGCATCATTAATTTGACAAGACTTAAACACCTGCCTTGTAAACGAGAACATGCGCGGTATTCACGCATTCATTCATACTTTTTATACAGACATGTAGCAGATACTAACATGAAACAAGCAACCATTTCCAAAAAAACAGGTGCCCCTAGTGTTAAAGATCAGTTAACAAAGTAATACAGCAGAGAAAGTCTAAGGTTCAGTTAACCTGCCCAGAATATTAATTTACTGATTCATTACCTTTAGAATAATCAGTGTGTCCACTTCCACTATTATAGCAGGTTGATTTCTGCATTGATTAGATGTATCACTCAGAATACAGGTGACCATCATGTCTAGTGGTCACAAGCACAGAGACACCTGATACAGCGATCCACGTGGCCCTAAAACCCCAGTTCATGTACACTTTGCACCGTATCCATCCTTGTTAACAGAGCCGCTGAATATCTCTGAGTCACGCACAGCTGGTGCTACTGCAGCTCTTGGGATGTAGCGCTTGCCAGATTCAACATGAGGTCCCTTCTATTTGCCAGAAAATCTCCCCCCATGGAGCTCTGATTAAATATCAATTAATAAAACCCAGGTAGCTTCCTAAAGATTGTGTTTATTTGCACCGAAACGTGGGCATCACTTGAGTTTTTTGGTCAGGTGTGTGTGTGTGTGTGTGTGTGTGTGTGTGTGTGTGTGTGTGTGTGTGTGTGTGTGTGTGTGTGTGTGTGTGTGTGTGTGTGTGAGTGTGTGTGTGTGTGTGTGTGTGTGTGTGTGTGTGTGTGTGTGTGTGTGTGTGTGTGTGCGTGCAGCCTGAAATCCTGTGCTCAGCTAGTTCTGTATATGGACAAGTGGGGTGTAGGTGTGTGTTTATTCGTGGGTATATGTGGGTGGGTGTGTGCATGCGGTGGGGGGTTGCTTTTGTGTGGGGCTGCTGTGTGTATCCAATTCCAGTGTATTTAACGAGATATCTCACTTCCTCCCTCTTTTTTTTTTTATCTTGATTCCATTTCTTGCCAGCACTCAGGGGAGCAGAATTCATTCACACTCGTTTTTCCTTTTTCTCTTTACTCTGCTGTGCACAAATTGTTACTCAGCCATTTCTGTGCAGCGGGAAACGTTCCTCAGCAAGTGATTGTCATTCAGTTTCAAATTAGTTTGGGCTGATCTACCATGCAATAAAATCTCAACATGCTGGACAGAATGACATGCTATTCAGCATGACTGTAATAGCCTGAAGTTGAGCGGGATGTGCTGTCATTGTCTTGGCGTTTGTACAGCACATTATGTGTCATCAGAAAAGTTACGGCATGCTGGCTTTGCAAGCTGACAGCCGTGTTGTTTCTTCAGTGTGATGTGTTTGCATATGCACAAATATCTATTATGCATTTCTGTATGTTTCTGCTTGCATATATACGTGCTTGTCCTTTTGTATATAGAGAGTATAGAGTACATGCATTATGTCCCTGGGTGTTTCTGTACGGCTGTGCATGTGCCACTGTCTGTCTTTCTGAGTGACTGACTGACAAAAGGCCCCCAGAGAGCAGTGGCATGACAATCGCTCACCCTTCCAGTGTCATTCAGCATAGTACAGGAGCCATTAACTTTTAAAGCCAGGCCTCTCTAACAGCAGGCCCCATGCTGTTTAGCCGCCCCTCTGCAACACTTCAAATGGCCGTGATGGACAGGAGTCAGACCTCTGAGTCTCGGCAGGGTTGTGAGGTGGAGCTCTATGCCCCCGTCCCGCACTGTGGCACTGTTGGCACTGTTGGCACCTGGCTCTGACTGTGCGTGTGTGTCTGTGTGTGTACGTATGTGTGTATGTGTAGTCTGTTGGACACTGGGGTCGAGACAATGCATCTTGATTGACAAGTCTCATCAGGGATAACTTAATGGCACCACCACCTACCAATTAGAAGTCATCAAGGTCCCCAATTGAAAGTGGTTAATAAATAATGTATAGCCACAGTAATACCACATAATCTGGATATCAGAAAGTCAAAGGTGGATGCATTATTAATGGGGCCAAATTGGACTTTAATAACTGTTCCACTGAATCCCACACCGCAGCAGAATTCACTTATGTTAATATGCCTTTATTATTAATGGGCAGCCATTTTCTAAAATGTTAACTGACTGGGGTGCTCCAGAGGCAGTTGCCAAGATTGACGAGCTTCGCGTCTGGGGAGAAAGCGGTGGGGGTTGTGGGGGCTTGCTTATTTATTTATTCACCTACCTGTAGCACGTCGGCCCACATCATTGTGTCAATAATTCCCTGGTAAAGCCATTAGGCATGATCACAGAGGCCCAATTAACTCTGCAATGTGTGAGATGACAATCGTACATCATTAGCCCTATAATGGCATGCAGTGCCACAGCCTCTTTAAAAACAAACATCAAGGCTATTACTGGGAATATATGCCATCGTCAATGTTGCTGCTCCAACCATTCTGACTTGTGCTCAAATGCTCTGTTGGAGATGTGCACGTCAAGTGTTATGGGACATTACACCGAATGTGTTGCAATGAACTACTATGGGTTTTTCAGATTGAATGCATCTTCATCAAGGCATGTTTGTGATGATCAAGTGTATGGTATCTACTTGTGATCGCGAATTAAGAGATATACCACGTTGGTCCTTATACAGTATTTTGTTTGGAACACAAGACCTATACATTTGGAAAGCGGGAAGAGTAATATGAAATGTCAGAAAGGCTGCTCTGTCACCCTGATTTAAATTCACCCATTCCTCGGCTCAGTGGGAGCTCACTGCGACTTCTGAGACAATTTGGTGGAGGCATCTCTGAGGGGAACCGATAGACTAGCTAATATGTTCTCTTATGGTTTTTGCATAATGTCCATGGTGCATTGCCAGAGAGCTGTTCTGCTCCAGTTCCTCCTTGTAATATATCTGGCAGCGCTTCTAAAATGCAGTTGTCGCTGGCACTGGCTTACAAATCAGACAGTGAAGCCCATCCAGAATATGAAAGGAAACACAGTCTCAAAATATTCGTTTGCCATCTGCTTTTGGACTATGTCCTGCCCAAATCAACATGATGAGATTGACTCTTGTTTTTTTTTGTATGTGTGTGTGTATGTGGTGTACAAGTCCAGGATTTTATTTTTTTTATTTTTTGTGTCATCCTCGCCAAAGGTATTACAAAATGCTGCTGTTGTTGACAGGGAAGCACACAGCTCTTTACTTTTGTCAGCACAGCAAATCAACATTCTCTTACAAGCTCCCCTGCCCTCGCATTCAGAGAAATGTCTGTCCTCTAAATTGGTGGCAGAGGTGGGATCCATCTGTGTGTCACTTCTGCATGAATTATATTGTGAATGCTATGTCAGTCTGAGGCTTCTGCTACTTAGTGCTTTGTAGTTCCTCTGCGCAGATGTCATTGTGATAACTGACCTAACCACCTCTGTGTCTGTGTGTTTCATACACTGTCGTCCCTCTGCGGAGCCAATAAAATGCAGCTCGGTGCAGCTCATGCCGCATGTTTACATCCTCATCCTGGCTCATTTTCTAAAGCTACTTCCTTTGTATTTTTCCGCACTTTGTATCTAAAAACATAAAAATAAAAACATGATTTTGCTCTTGGTTTTCACAGCATCTTGCTCCTTATACCACATGGTTTGTGTACATAGTTTGTGTGTGATAGTAAAATATCCAGACTGCTGAACTCTCAGACCTAAGCTCAGTTCAAACATCCCAAAATATTCAGTATGTTTCAAAGAAGGAGGAAGCAGGAACAATGTCTGTCCTCATTAGTACCTGGGGTATTTTGAATTTCTCACTGGAAAAAACTGGAACCCCATTTTTTATATATTTGTTTTGTTTCTGCTGCTTTCCCCCCTCCATTTCCCTGTCAAGCTGCAGTCATGAAAGAAAACTGTGTGCTCCTCTAGGGACATGACTATGCTGTGATCTGAACATAGATACCATGGCATGGTTAAAAATACATGTAAACAGCCTCAAACTATGGCAAACATATGATCGTCTTTTCATCTTGTCTAAAGGGTCACAGACTGGTTAAGGTATCTCGCTCTCCTCCTGATACTGTATTAGTGAGCGCTGCCCCCTCCCAATGTTAAAGCTTAAAATCTTGTTTAGTAACAACTAATGTTTGTTCGGGTTGATGAACTGCCAGTATCGATGAAATAATTGACGTAACACTCAGTCTCCTCCTCTGTCACTCCCTCCTCATTAGTCATCTTGCCTCAACGCTCAGTTGACTTTGCTCTTCCTGTCAGTGGAGGCATCTAATCGACTAAAGCGGGTGTTTTCTGCCTCAGTAACAGAAATTTGCAAGGGTGTGAGGAGACGAGGGGGGGGTTAGCGGTGGAATTAAATGTACTGTGGAGAGATCGCGTGTGACAAGAGTGGCTTGTGTAAGAAAATCCTGTTTTCCAACTTTTTGACATTCAGTCAATATATTGATAGCGTTTGTCACTACAGTACGGCTTTGGCGGGAGAAGCGAGACGCCATCCAACCCAGGCTGACCTGTCATGTTTCGATTCGCTGTCGCACCGGCTCTTTGGCTCTTTGCAGGTGAAAACCCCAAAGCATGGAAGACAGGTTGCTCTGACAGTGAGGACAATTCTCCCCCAGCATCCCATACTGACAACCGTCTCTTCAGACATCAAAAGCATCTCTGTGAAAAAGTTTTTTTAAAAACATTTTGGAAGCTTGTGGATGACTAATGTGCAATAATGTCACCACTGTGACATTTATAAGAGAGATGGGGGAGTTATAACTGCTTTTCAGGCCAATTAAAAAGGAAGTTTATTCATACTCAATGGGGAATGAAAACACTTGGCTCAAAATCAGTGACATTACATTATTACAGCTTACGCAAAATTAATTGAAGGATGTTTTTTTTTTTACATGCTAAGAGAATTTTTTTCTTTTCCAGAAGCATTTGACAGAAGGAAATTAACCATCATCACATATGCAACTGCTGAGCAATTACAGTCCAGTCACATCTTAGCAAACAGCAGGTCAATCTTGGCTTCCTCCCCTCACCTGTAGATTTTTTCCCCGTAAGATTTATACTTTTTATTTTTCTCATACTTAGTTGTGAAAAGAGTTAAGAGGGAAATGTTTTCTGAAAACCAAAAAGGTTTATGGAAATTGACATAGGCTACTGTATCTATTTATCTACCTTAATATATAGGCCTAATCATCAGTTGTTGGATATCTGGCCTGCTAACCTAACAACAAGCCAAAGGTTAATATGTCATTAAATAACTGCATTGGTTTGTCATAGAATCAAGTCAACTGAACTTAGTTTTTGTCTTTGAAGATGTTTCACCCCTTATCCAAGTGGCTTCATCAGTTCGTGTAGATTAGGCTGGCTAGTCTGAAAAATGGTGGATGACTCAGGTAGGCTATTTAAGATCTGTGAGGGTGACACCCAGGTTTGGTGTAATGGTCCAACCCATGAGAGGGTGACATCCCTGAGACTCATGCTGACGATGGTCGTTGCATTGGTTTGGGGTGACAATGTTGTGTTATAATAAGAACAGCATGATGAGAATTTTGTGACAAAGGGTGGTGGATGGTGGGTGTAGGGTAGGCTACATTAAGGACTGTGTTCTGGTTAGTGTTAGATTTTGAGAATGATCTGAGCTTACTATTTTAAAAATGGGAGCAATTGTGATTCGATATGCTAGCCTACTTTTTTTAATTTTATTTCAAACACAGCTTGTTTAAATAGAAATGTAACCAGGTTAAAAAAATAGCCCAATAATTCAAAATGATATTAATTATGTGTTATTCCATGTTTTTTTGTTTTGTTTTTTTACAGAAGTGGTGTTGTAAATAGGCCTATTGTTTTATTTTGAAGAGTCGTAAAAAGGAAGTGGAGGGAAAGTGGGCGAAAAACAGGAAGTGAGCGTCTGATGTTACGTTAGCTTGACGGACAGGTAAATTGCGAGGAGGAAAAATGTAAACAAGAGTGCTGTTGGTAGTCTGTAACATATATATACGCAACACATACTTTTGGGAGCAACCGAAGATACTTTTATTCAAAGTGTGTTATGTCAGCTCATTAGCATGGCAAACATGCTTCGTTAGCATTCACATTAGCCACATGCCAGATAACGGAGCTGACACCTGAGACTCAGGTTTAGGTTATTGTTTTTGACGCGGAAACCTTGAATCTAAAGCACAGACTGTTATGAGTTAAAATTAGTTTATAGAGACAATGTGTTTCGTGTTCCTGGACTATACTGGAAATATGCTCTGTCCGCCATCTTGCATCTTTGCTCCGTCCTCACCTGGTTCACCAGAGACCATTGGCTGCATCCTGGATACCTGTCTCCATCCTGCTTTTCTCCTGAATCAGGTAGGCTACTGCTGTTTTATTTCGCTCATTTGAGGGGAACCAGAAGTTTTGGGCTGCAACACATCCAACCTGCAATGTAGACTTGTTTTGATTCCTATAGCCTAACGTTACGGGGTGTTCCCACCAAACGCGATGACGCTTCATCGCGCGTCGAGATTACATGTAAAGTCAATGCAAACACGCGATTAGTCGCGTCATCGCGCCGGGCGATGCGATGGACGCGATAGCGCGGCGCGATGGACGCGTTGGCCGCGAAAAATCGCCTCCATCGCGTCGCCCGGCGCGATGACGCTTCATCGCTCGAGTTCAAATAATTGAACTTTTGCGGCGAATTCGCGTGAAGACGCGCCGCGACAGCCTATCAGCTTCGAGATCGTCACCGACGTGCTGACGTACGGACGTACTGGTGTTCCCTTGGCAGTTTAGTCAGAGCGAGTCTATTGACAATATTAGAAGTTTTCTGGTTTAGATTAGTTTATTATTCAGATCCCCATTAGCGGCAGCAAAGCCACAGCTCTTCACTGTTGCTTTTCCGGTTTGGAGATTCGGACCTGAAAGCCCGTTATCACTGCTGTTTTCAACCAGCGGGCGCTGCGAGCCGGCCGCCCCGTCCCAAAGCACTCAACAGGCGGTCAGTCACACAGTAGTTCACGGAGCCGTCTCCTCCTCCTCCTCCTGCAGCCAGAGACCCACACCACTGTTCCTCTCCCATCTACAGGGACAGGAACAGTGCAGCGACGGTGGTTATCTCAGCCAGAGAATGAAATAGTGGGAGAAATGTTGTTGTTTGGGCGGGCTCGTCGCGCGACGCGATGCCGCGACGAGGCGTTTTTTGCATATTGAACCAGCGTCAAAACTGGAGCGTCTAGCGCGACGCGATTTCATTTGACGCGCGATTCAATCGCGTTCATCGCGTTTGGTGGGAACACCCCGTTAGTGTGTAAATTGAGTGTGAAGCATTGACTCCTAGGTTTAATTTGATTTGAAGGTCACTTGATTTGAATTATGGTGTGTGTGGGTTATATTTGAAAGAGACATGTTACTTTGACATCTGAAATGTAATTTATGAATGGCATATTCAAAAATTTCAAACCGGATCTGAGTTGTCAGGTAGGCTATATTATGATTGGTTATTAACACAAGTGATTAATAGAACTCATGGCCCTTTCCCCATATAATAGGGTTAAGTGGGCTATGCAATCAGTAGGAATCATTAAAAGTCAACCTCATGTGGTTACAACTAGCTATAGCTGCGTTGACAGACGGCAAAACAGTCATCAGATTGCCATGAAAAACCCTCATCAAGCAGCTTCTTTTAATTAGAAATGTAAAAACTTCCATTCTATAGCGTTGGGTTTGTGTTAAAGGTGTTAAAGGTGTTAAAATTAGTAGGCACCACCTGTAATATTGATTATACATGTGCATCTCTGCAATCCCCAGCTTCTCAACAGTTGTTTAGCCTTTGAACTTAGAGTCACATCTCCTGATTGAGAATAATTCAGAATAATGCGCATGTGTCACTGAGAAGATGAGGTTCTGACTTCTACGCAAACAGGCAAGTTAAACAAATTAATTTGCAACAAACTTTAATCTCCGCAGACGATAGAGCGGCACAGCAGTGGCACAATGGAGGTGTCGGAGTTTCATATGTGACTAGTGAGACATTAAATAAGTTCACTGACATCATGTACGATCAAAGAGAAAAATGTGAGTTGTGAATCGCATGAAATTGAATCACAGACAGAAGAATGATATGGAAATACAAAGCAAAAAAAAACTTGCAAGCTTATATTTGAAAGTAGAGAAAGACGCCTTCATGATGACTTTCACATGGGCTCTGGTCCCACCATGGAAAATTGCTTCTTTGGTGTTTGTGCGTCTGCACGGCCCCCTTTCAAATCAAAACCAAAGCTCCTAAACATGAACACACCGGGAGGTTGGAAATGTCAAACGTTCCTCTTTTCTTACCTCCCTTGGTATTCCATCGCTGTCTCACAACTCCATTTTTCCTTGCCTCTTTTGTGCCTGTCCTCTCTCTCCCTTTCAGCGGAGATGGAGAGGGTGAGGGAGTGGTGCCAGCAATGTCACGGCTAGAGAAAGCTTATCCTGGGTAGAGGGGTCTGTGTATAGAGTCAATCAGAGCTGTACAAACCCTTGATTGCCATTGACATTTACCGGGGGCCCATTTCCAATTAATCTTCAAGGGCCTCCACCTCTTGAAGCCTGATTACGATTTTCCCCCCGACAAACTGGCTAATTTGTAATTGGCCATGTGTCTGGCACAGGAGGCTCTCTTTTATCACTGCTAGATTGAGATGTGGGGGGAAAAAAGGAGATAGATGGGGGAAGGACCCCTACCCACTCTGTCTGAAACCCCAAATTATTTTCATACATATATTACATTAACTATTCACATTTAATTGAACATATCTCAATACAAAGATACAAGCTGAACAGAAGGTCGGTGTTAGTTTGTTAGATTGTTTTTCATTTCTGTGAGTTTTTCTTTTAGCATCTAATAGTTTGGATGTATGCAAAGCGAGATAATCACAGCGAAAATTGATGAAGTCTATGTGTTGCCTTCAGCCCATTTATCTCAGTGTCCCCAGGCAGAGTTGTAATTGAGCTGGAGCCCGCCGGAGCTCAGCTCTTCCACCTGACGTCCAAATGGCACCATGTCCGAGCGCGGCATTGTCAACTCTCACACTTTTGGCCCTAACATCGGCTTTCAGATGCTGTCTCACGCTGACCAAACAAAAGTAGAAATTTGGCTCCTTCTTCTTTGACTTCATTAAAATATCTGTGGCCAGCTCACACAGCTAAATGCGTTTCTGCACAGCAAACAGGTTATCTGCTGCCCACAGATTCCACGTTTACACAGGGAAATTATTGGGAACAAAGTGAATGTGCTCAGGATGAGTTCATCGCCATCAAAGCCGCTGTAACGTTTATATTTTCAACAAAAGTCTGAATCTCATTTTCTCTGGAGCACCACACTGCATTTCTTGTGTTGCATGTCACGTTGATGATGAAAGTGAGTTTCAGTATTTTTTGCAATGGTAGCATTATTGCTCAAAATCTAATCACTGAATTGAAATAATTAATGCATTAAGTCATAGGTCTAATAATGAGAAAAGGTTATTGTAGATCTTGCCGTGGGGCAGTGGTTCCTATTTTTAGATGTGGACACAAAATTAAATGTAATTAAAATGCCAAGAGGAACCACTGGGTCTGTACATTTTGGATGTTGTATCATCTTTTTTTCTGCCCAAATTTATTCAAATGGTCATTAGACTCCAACACAATGGAGGTGAATTGAGTTTAGTTTATGGAGCAGTAGTGAGAAAAAAAAGCTGGATATTTTACACATTTACGATCCATATTACACATTTACTATCCATATCCAACATACTGGATGCATAGCGTGAACATGGCAGCTGTGGTCGGTTTTCATGTCGGTGCACGTCAGAGTGGACACACTGTGCAAATGCATCGTGTGATCTCACGCCTCGCAGGTGCATTGCGAGATCAAGGGAATTGTCTCTGTCTATTTTTTAAGAGGGAAGATAGAAATCCAACAATCGAGTGGCTAAGAGAAGGAGCTAGCAGCAGCAGCAGCAGCAGCAGCAGCAGCAGCAGTAGCGAGCGAGCGTGAACACGCTTCTCTGCAGCAGTTCAGCGTCGTCAACCGTCACGCACATGCAACAGAGACCGTGTGTCGCTGGTTTTAATGCACTGCAGTGTAAACTAGAAGCTTTAAAACTGGCAAATGTATTTTTTCTATTCTACTTATCTATTGTTTGTTATGTATCTCATTGTTTTGTTCAAATTCTTCTCATGTGACGTTGTTTACCTCATTTGCTCGCGCCTTGTCAGCCTGGCTGTGCACTGAACTCCCCCGGCCACATTGTGTAAGACTCAAATTTGGACAAAGTTTAATTTATTTTACCTCTTCACCTCACCGTATCCCCCCACAGTCCAGCAGTTATGGGTAAAAACAAAATGCATTTGTATTGCAAATGAATGTGCCTCATCCAGTAAATTTCCACATGGTGGCACTATCTGCACCAATAGCATATCCAATTTTTCTTCAGCTGTGACCTCAATTTCCCAAATTTTAAATTAAATTTGGATAAATCATTTTCCAGATATTCTGCAAACAAAAAACACAGAAGAATGAAAACATAATGTAGGTTTGGATGTCAGAGTTAGTCGTGACTTTCATTCCAACTTTCCTCGTTATGTTGTCTGACGCTCTTGTGTACTGTTTCAGACGATGTGTTGTGCTGCAGCGCTGCCTGTGCAGAGCTGTTGGTGTGAGGCGGCATGCTGCATGTTATTTAGACCTTCACATATAGTGAGTAGATCAGAACCTGCTGTGAACACAGACACATACATACACATGCACCGCCTGCATGCTGGGAGATACTTATTCAGACCGCAAAGACACATGATTGCTCACAGTAGCTCACACACGCGGTACGAGGAAAGAGCAGAACGTATACGAACGTATGTGTATATTTAGTTTCACGGGGCTCCTTTCAGATTCAAATAGATCAGCCTCTAACTTCATGGATATTATTTTGTAAACATCCCCACCCACGGAGCGCCATCATTATCAAAGATACAGTGTGTTCACACAGCCTGCACCTCTTTGTGTGTAGTCGCTTGCTTTTCTCTCTGTGCTTGTCAGGCTGACACACACACGCACGGCGCACACAAAAGCAGCTATTTTGAATAAAGTGATAAAGGAACATTATGTCCCTCACTCACCTGTAGACAATATCACCCAGAAACGCATATACGCCCATGAACTCACACGTAAACACCGTTTCTTTCTTACGTTTTCTTTCTTTCTGTCTTTTTTTTTTCTGTCTTAGCACCGTGCGGCTGGGTCACAGAGGGAGGGAGCAGAGTGGTAGAAGTGGGATTCCCAAACTGCCCATTTGCCCAGCCCAGCCCCTGCACCAGCTTGATAACGCCATCCACGCTTCCCCC
The DNA here is from genome assembly GCF_045865225.1 of Trachurus japonicus. Taxonomy (NCBI): domain Eukaryota; kingdom Metazoa; phylum Chordata; class Actinopteri; order Carangiformes; family Carangidae; genus Trachurus; species Trachurus japonicus. The sequence goes on from NC_140911.1 coordinate 9,587,723, forward strand.
CTTCTGCCCCCGTGCCTGCCACCTCCCCCTGCTCCTCCCTCTGCCCCAGGCTGCTGTGCTCTGCAGACCGGTGCCCATGGCAAAGCCACCCAGGAATCTTATCTCCTGCCCAGGCTCATTCCTGGTCCTGCCTGTCTGCCTGCTGCTATGTGTGCCCTCTGAGTGTGTGTGTGTGTGTGTGTGTGTGTGCTCTCCACCTGCCCATTTACAACAATGTCTGTCTCGCGCTCCCTTTCTGTTTGTCTGCTATAGTCTCGCCATCTGGAACTTCACAGTCTTCGCAGCACTGCTGACCGTCTTCCTCATCACGTGCCACTGGGGTCCTGACCTGGTCATGCACAGCTCTCTCAGTGTGTCTTAATGTGAGCCTGTCAGACAGCCAGTTGCTTTTTTTTTTAAACATGCCTTGCCTGCATCCCACAACTATCTGTCTGTCTGTCTTTCTCTCTGTCTCTCTGTCTGTCTGTCTTTATGCTTGTCTACCCACATGTGTGTATTCCTCGATCACTGTATATCTGCCCCTGTGTCTTTCTCGCATGTTTTCCTACCTGTCATCTTACTGTATGCTTGGCTGTCTCTTTATCCACCAGTCTGTTTTCCTGTCCACATCTACCAGCTTGTGTATCACTCGTTCTACCAGTCACATCACTGTCCATCTGTCTGTCTGTTGTCTTCTCTGTCTGTCGAAGTGTCTGTTTTCCTTTCGCTGCCTGTCAGCTTATGTTCTCATCTTTGTCTCAATATGCCCATTTATTTTTTGATGACATTTTTTTCTGTATGCCTGTCTTAGTATTACATTAACAAGATACAGCCCCTAGAAGACAGGTATAACACAGTAAATGTGCACGGGTAATCTACTACTATCAATATTTTTATATTAATAATTGATCAAATGATTACTGTGATTTGAAAGGAGTCACCGGTTGAGACAAACCCACAAAGAATAATCCCCAGACTCTATTGTTCACCTAAGCTCTACGGACCATTTTATGATCCTCTAACTCACTGGTTTGGTTTTACATCTCTCAGCTTTACTGGTTTGATTCACTCTCACCAGTCTCATTAGCATAGTGTTCAGCCGCAGCTGCTTTCTGCAGAAAAAAAAAGAGGCTCTGATAAGCCAGCTGTGTGTGACCTGCTCCGTCCCAAGTGACAGACAAAGTTAATGAGTAGCTGGTGAACAGTGGTGCGACACTGGGTGTATTTCCTAGGCATTGGTGGAGAACAAAACAAAGCAAAAAAAGGAGGGAATATTAAACAGTCGAAGGCAGGTAAAGGCATGTTGAGGCAATAAGCATGTTCCCCAACATATTGTTTTTCCAGCTTGTTGTGCTGTCTGCAAGAGGACAAAAAAAATCTCATTCAAGTTTAAATCAAGGATAAGTCTGGTGCTATTTTTTTTTTATGCCATGAAAAGACCAAAACCAGCAATGGTTTAGTCGATTTCAAGACTTTATGTTATCTTACTATATCAGTGGCAGTCAGCCCGCAAGCCCATTTGTTCCTATTAAAGACATAAATCAACACATCAAAACACATTGATTCCTAAAAAAAAAGAAAGAAAAAAAGTGAGGTACAGTATCCTTCAACCACTGGAACCTGCACATTTTCCAGGACTGCTACAGTATACTTTGGTGAGAATGTAAGGCACCATAATAAATAATATAAATGATAATGATAATACTTGTTTGTATTGCAGTACTGTATATCATTATGTGTTGTTATGTATGTTACTCTCAGGTGTGTTTTTATAGTTGTGTACATCAATAGATGCTATATGAATTCAGCACAGATAATAATTGTTAGGTAGGATAACTTCATTGTTGGTTTTGTTTCTTTCACAGAGTTTGTTGACAAGAAGAACACAGCAGCACCGGCTTTTTAACATGTTTCCCGGGACAAATCGGATCTGGTGTGTTTCTCTCTCTCTCTCTGCCTGTGACAAAGTGAACCCAGGCCGTTGCGGTTTTGATTTTCTTTGTGTCACTTTCACGCTAGACGACATGTATACATCACCCATTATTCAATTACATCAGACAACAGAACGAAAGGCGTTCATTACCTTGAAAACTCCTGGATATGACAAGAAAAACAGCGAGAGAGAGAACGAAGGAAGGAGAGAGAGACAGATGCCCCAGAGCACTACTCATCGTCTCAACAATTGACATGAGTAATAATCAACGTCTCTACCGACACGCCATTCAAATCTCCTCCCATCGACATCTTTGATATTGCTCCAGGCATTGTTCATTTGTTGTTCCACACGTCCGTCATGGTACAACTAGCCCCCCTCCCTCCCTATACACCCCCACACACACACCACATCCACCCACCTCTAAACACACACACAGGCACGCACACGCATACACTTCTCATTCTTCCCTGTCTGTGGCTGAAATGACTATTGACGTTTGGGTTTGGATTTGAAATGTGTTGGAACAGAGGACGGCGGTGGCGGCGGGGGCTGGGGCTGGGGCGGGGGCGGTGGTGGTGGTGGTGGGGGATTAGTTTGGACATAAAACAGCTCTACCCTAGGAGGGCAGTGAGGGGGCCATTTCACAGGCTGTAGTCTCGGATATTATGTTCATTCGCTTCCTTTGTAATTTTATTAATGGGGAGAACATTAATCCTTCCTCGGCCTGAGACCAGACAGCCGGCAATGGAGCAATTTTTTGGTGGTGGGTTTCAAGGATTTGTTGTTCATACCAGGAGAGGAGTAGTTTTTTAGTTTCCTTTAGTCTCTCTTTAGTGTCTTTTCTCTGCCTCGCTGACGTGATGAGCCCCTCACATCAGCTTCTTTGTCTTGTCTGTATTCCTGCTGGAGGATAGAGCGGCTGTGACTGTGTGTTCCCTAAAAACAGGAAATGGGAGGGAAGGAGGAGGATTAAAGACACCACTGTGTGTGTGTGTGTGTGTCTGCGCGCGCACGTGTCTTTACCTCGTCCTCGTCTCTTTGTCTTTACCTGTCTCTTTTGGTCTGTTTGCCTCTACGATGGAGGTCAATCGTATTATTTCTCAATCAAAATAGTGAGCCGTTATCCCCGTGCTTTCTTAGTTTTGCTTCATTTAACATGGGTAATAGAGATTGATGTAAATATTCCATATGACATATCATCATTCAGCTAATGATGTTTTGTTGATTACCACATTAGCTTGCCTAATTCTACCTTCACATGAGGAATTACAACAAACATGATGTTAATGTTCAATGTCTAATGACAATCTGTAGCTTCTTCAGGTCAGCCCTGCTCACCGAACCGTCCTCCCCACGACGAAAATGAGGCAGCTCGTTCTAAAGTCAAAGAAAATGTAACATCGATAAATCATTGCCGTGTTAATTTTGATCACCATAAATCACCACAAACAAGCAAGTCCATCACAGAGGAAAACTGGCAGGCCTCTATGGTTAAAGCTGTCAGAGCTATTGATGCGCCCCAACGAGTGAAAGTTTGACAGAAGAAAACTTTCAGCATGTTTAACAATAGCGGCAGCCAGTGACAGGATGGGATAAGGCTTATGGGGAATGTGGTCTTTGTTGTAGAAACTCAATTATCATATCGACAGTGTCCTCATTTGTTATGGTAATTATACAGTGCTAAGGTATCGCAGCTGGGTGGCACAGAGGCTTAGTGGTTAACATTATCACCACACACCGGAAAGGTCTTGCACTGTTCGTGTGTTCATGTGGTGGACAGTAGCGCAGCATATTTACTCAAGTGCTACGGTACTTGCACTTTACTTAAGTACAGTATTGCTGTTTTTATACTATCATATTATTTCATTTTAATTACACAACTTTAATGTCACAGATTAAGAATTTAAAACTTAAGATGAGTTAATGCGCTGTATTTTATAGCTTTTATAACTATTTAACAGTCTTTAAAGTAATTAAAATAAGCCTAAAGTAAGTACAATCAGTTACAACAATAAAATGCTGTTAAAGCACTGATTCATCAGTGGTAACAACACTTACTACATTGTTCTCATTCAATACTTACTACATTATTCTGATAATGCGTAAGGGACAGTTTTACTGCTGTTTCTGCAGAGAGGGTTTCCTTTGGGTGCTCTCACTTCCCTCCCACAGTACAGACACATGCAGGTTAAGAGGATTGTAAACCAAAACCTAAAATTAAATTGCCCATTTATAATGAAGACGTGACTAAATTTGTCTTTCTTTCTACTAGGCCTGTCACAATTATTACGTAATTGCCTGATCGCAATTATTTGAGGTGACCGCAATTATTTTGCATAATCGTCAAAATTGTTTCCATTCATCTGTATAAAAACAGCTGGATGAAACTAACAGAAATGTCATATTTTCATCACTATTCCCCACGTCGTGGGTGATTAATTGTCAACTAAAATTTCATGATTTTCACCGCCCTACTTTCTACCCTTAATAATACGATATCCTTTCTAGAATGTGCCCTGTATTTTGTCCAGTGCATGCAGGGATACGTTTCAGACCACCAGGCCCTTTAAGTAGGATATAATTGGTTTAGAAATTACTGATGCAAATGCATTTCATTCAGTTTAAAGCTTAAACGTTAGCTTGCAGTCAATAATTTAGATTTATTTATTTTTTTTGTAATGATGGATGAAAATGAAACACGATACGACCACATCATCGTAGCATGGTTGCACTAAAAGCTGACAATAATGTTGAACTTGATGTTGTGCTATGAAAAGACGCCAAAACAAATTTAGTCATGGAAGCATTCAGCATCAGCCTGGTAGATATTATTGTGAAGACTCATATAAGCATCATTCTCAGATCCATTTGGATCATGTTTCTGTTCTTGTTGGATATAAATGAATGGGAGTGGAGGCATCAATTCCACAACACGCCTCAGAGACATCTGGTTCCCTGCAGGCTTTGTGTCAGAGCCACACTTCCAGGCAGGTGCATTCCCTTTGTGTTTGAGACAGGAGAGCAGAGTACTGCGGTGTAGAGGAGATCGATCCACCCAGGGAAGTGTTGTCTGTGCCTCTGCATGACATGAGGTTCTAACATAAAGGGAGAGGTCACCCAGCGAGAGTCAGGCCGATGCACCTGTGTCCATTAGGCAGGCGCGTGTGTGTGTGTATGTAGTGTATGTGTGCACACATGCATGCAAATTCACGCATATCACCCTCACTCATAATCTAGTGTAAATTAAAACTTCAGGAATTCTATAATTTTAAACTTTTTATATGAATATTGTCTCTCAACCTTGGCTTAGCAAACTTCATTTAAAAATAGCTTCATTTTCCTTTCTTTTTTTCCTAACAATAACATTCTCCTTTGGATGTGCATTTTTGTAGGATTGAAGTTGCCTTGGAAACATCTCCTGGCAGCATCACCCCTGTTAACTTTCCTACCTCCCAATGATTCAACACTTCAGTAATGAGGTCTAGGTGGATAATTAACAACAGCACCTCATCATATATTTCTCTCTTTTAGCAGTAGGACATAAATAAGGAGAAAATCTGATTTCTCACGCAATATTTTACTCGGATGATGTATTCCCTGTAATCACGCCAAGTGTATCAGATCTGTAGAAATGTAAACTGAGAAAGCACCAACTATGTTTCTGTAGATGCACCTCCTGTATGTTGGCAGCTCCCATAGAGCTGATCGAACTTTGTCTGTTCATGCACACCACTTTAAAAGTCAATACAGTCAGTATATAAGTGTTACAGTTTATAACACAGTGCTCCCAATACATTTTTTTCTTGTCAGCTGCATGAGTGAGTTGGAAAGAAAGATAGTGTGAAGGCAACACTGAACCTAGCCCCTGTGATGTGTCTTTCCCTGTGGGCTTACTATATCCAGATTAAAGGAGAGTTCACAGATAGGCGACAGGCTCCAGCACCCATATCCAATCAGACGGTTCCCTCAGGGGAACCATGTGGTGCACACATATGTGGCCACAGCCTCACAGCATGACACCACAGTGTCCTCCAGGAGTCCTCCACGAGGATCATGGGAAGCTGTGAACGAGAGTGCAACATTTCCACTGAACAGTGGGTGATGTATTTGAAGATTAGGCAGTGAATTTACGAACAAAATGGCAAAATATGTCACGGTTTTCATCATGCACCCTCGCTTCAGCATGAGTACAAGTACGGAGACAAGGGGAGGAGGGAGCAAGCGTACTCACGCTGTTGTCTGCCTTTTTTTGAACGCTCACATACTTCAAGGCTCTCCTTCCCCTCTCCTCAAAAGCCTCTCTGACTGTCTGTTTGTTACACTCCTTACTTCTTTTCCATTGCCTTTATCCAACAACACAATGTGGGAGCTGTATCCACGACGTCTCTCCGCTTTGCAATGTATATATGCATGTGTGTGTCTTTGTAGAAGTGCTCTATGTGGGCCACGTGTGTTCAGCATCACCAGCTGTAGAATGAGTCATATTTCCTCTATCAAAAGGGGAGACAAACTGTGTAATGTACATCCACCTCCTGACAAAGATAGAGAGGAGCAGCTTTCTCTTTTTCATTCTCTTCCTTTCTCAACTCCATTATGAAATGTATCCACTACAGCTCCTCTCTTTCTCCCTGTATATATCTTATGTGTGTGTGTGTGTGTGTGTGTGTGTGTGTGTGTGTGTGTGTGTGTGTGTGTGTGTGTGTGTGTGTGTGTGTGTGTGTGTGTGTGTGTGTGTGTGTGTGTGTGTGCGTGTACGTACATATACATAAACACCTTTCCATGATTTTAGGACTGCATTACATTTTATGAAAAACCTCACACAATGACATTGGGCCCTAGAAAACCAAGTAACCCAGCACCACTCCCAGAGCCATCACACTTGATCCGTGTATGAATGAATCACACTATGCTACCATTTTCCTCTCATCTCCCTTCCTGCCCCCTACAGAACCAGAGCAAAGCCATAGCTCATATTTTCACTGACAAAAGAGGTGACAGTGAAAGGAAAGTGAAAAGGCTATAATAAATGCTACGGGAGAGGTACAAGGAAGAGAGTGCAGCGTTTGAAAACGGTAACCTTTTTCAGATGCTGATTTTGTATTCATTATTAATGACCTTTCCCTACCTGAGCAAAGCTGTTGCCAGGAAGCCCCTTCATGTTTGTGTCTGCCAGAAGCTGGGGGCAGACGCTACGGCCTTGTTCAGACTTGTTGGCTGATGGATTTCGATGCTGCGTATGGCTCTTTTGCACAAATACTGTTTAATTTGTCCCCGCGAGTCCACGTGCTGCTGAGCAAAGAGTAGTACGAACAGAGTGGGCAAGATGTTGAAGTTCAGAGAGGCATGCTAAACACAAATTAGGGGCCAGCCAGACGTCGAAGCGCTTTAATGTCTGTCTGTACCTGGCAGGAAAGATGACAAGCAGAGCAGGATGCAGGCAGAAGGGAAGACAGACAAGTCTTCCCTCCATTCCACTCACTCTTCGCACATTTACTGCTTTCTATCTCATCAAAAAGCATTCTCATGCTAATTGAACTTAAGGAGCAACCATGCGTACAGCGCAGTGTGAGTGTGCGCCTGTGGATGTGCATGCCTCTGTGTGTGTGTGTTTGTGAGCTTGAACAATCACCACAAATGTGCTCATCCAGGCTCGATATTCTATTCACAGTGCCTACACACTGACAATCATTCCTACACTGTGAAAGACATACTCCTAAGCACATTCAAACTTCGCTGCCAGGCAGTACAGTAAAACTGATCTATCTATCTATCGCTCCACCTGTCTGTTTATCTAGCAATCCCTTCCATCATTCTGTCATCCTTTTGTCTGTCTGCCTCCATTCATCTGTCATTATCAGACAAAAAATGTAACACATACTTCCTCTCCCAAGCCGATAAGACTCCACACATCACTCAGGAGCAAACCACGGAGGCCCCGGAAACACACACACACACACACACACACACACACACACACCAAACTCTGCAAGAACTCACCTCAATTACACCATTATTTCTTTTGTTGTCATTTTTCTGTCTAAGACTTGAAACATATCTCTATGCGGGCCTCTTTTGTCTCGCCAAATGCCAAATTATTATATTGCAATCACAGGCTCTTCTCTGTGCCAGGGATTTAACTGCACCGTCAATATTCGCTATCACTCCCCCTTAGCAGCTATAATTAGACTGCTCACTGGGACGGTATTGTGAAGAACTTCAGCCAAACCAAAGTCTCCCAGCCTTCTGTGAGGAGAGGGCTTTGAGGAAAACAATTAAAAGATCTTGTTTTGCTGTCATCAAGTATAGCATGGGGCTGAAGACTTGCCAGACCCTGTGGTTCATTGATATTCAGTGGTTCGTTTTCAGGTTGTTTCCATTACAAAATGCATGTTTAAGGAGCTCCATGGAGTGGGATGTGGCTGAGGAGGACGCTCAGAAAGCATAACAGTTAGTTAATGAAACATATTCATTCATACCCTAACCCATAATAAAGACAGTGGTAGCATTTTACCTTAATGTGATAATCCAGAAGAGTTCAGCTCTGTCTGATTTGCAGGTGGAAGTTTGAGTAACCAGCTGATGGAGTAAAACACCAGTTTGAAACTAGCTAATAGTTATTTAGCACTTTCTTTCTAGAGTGTAACTAAAAAAAACAACCTCAAACTGTATGTAATATAATGGGGTTGTGGGTGGGCATTGGTGGGCAATTTGAAAGCCAGTAGAGTAAAGGACTTAAAGTAAACACTGGCTGTTCACAATTAATAGGAAAAAATGTTGTTATAATGAAAAAATATAGGATTATACCTAGTATAAGATAGTTAATAATGATAGGCCCCTAACATGTTTAATAGTGTGTAGTGTTTGTCAACCATTACAGCCTCTCCTTTAAGGACATACTGTATTTTGTAGTATAACAACTGTAATGTCAGTAATTATCTGAGTAGACACCGGGCTCCAGTGGTGCCCAAAGGGGGAGATATAGTTGTTCACAAATACATTAATAAACACTTATATCTACTTACTGCATATAACTACAGCATAATGTGTTTTTAAGCATTTCTTTAATATTTGATGCTGCTTAAAGGGGTACTTCTGTTAAAATGTTACCTATAAATCAGTGGTGGTTATCCATTAATGTCCTGGACATGTGGATCAGCAGAGAGGCTACCAGCCTTCAGCATATAACGTATCGGTAAACCTGTCACTGCACCACAGCTTCAGATGCATGTGTGTATGTGTGTGTGTGTGTGTGTGTGTGTGTGTGTGTGTGTGTGTGTGTGTGTGTGTGTGTGTGTAGAAGGGCGTTAGTAAATAAAATGTCAGCTTGACAAAGCTGATGGAATTTCTGGGTCACATGAACAAAGACAAGCTCATATTTGCTTTTGCATGTGGGCTCCACTTGTCTGGCAACCATCAGACATGTGAATTCCAGTGCTCAAAAATGTAATATACACATACACATGAATGAACACATGCTTCCAGTGGTCACACAGAGAGAGAGAGAGATTCACTAGGCTACACCTCAGCCATACTCTAGACATTTTTTGGCCCGGGGGTATACCGGAGAACCAGGTGTTATCCCACTCCCCTGCGAGTCCCACTTTCCTCCCCCGAGCAATTAATGACACCGTGGAGTCAAAAACCCAGGCCCCAAAATGGCTGCCTATCTAGAATGAAGGTGTCACATCACCCTGACAACCAGGTCAAGCCCTCAGAGTATCATCAGTGTGCGCCAACAAAGCCAGGGGTCAGGGTTCACCTCACCTCGTGACCTCTCTGCGGAATTGATCTGTTGTAGTGGAAATAGGATTTTTGGTGCTACATGATTCAGACAGCGGCCAGACATGGAGGAGATTTTCTGTCTTGAATGATTGACTAGATGACTCACGACATCAGACACAACTATACACTTTTATAGTCACAGTGGAATAGTAACAGAATTAGGTTAATTTTCATGTCATGTTTCAGAGTGTGAAAGTGCAGAGTGTGTGTGGATGCATCTGTGCGCCTGGAGCTGTATTCATATGTGCACAGCGCACGTGAGTGTATGTGTGATGTTGTCAAGAAGCTGGTGTTTGTCAAGAGGCTTGTGTTTTCCGGGCAGCGAGTCAGTCAAGGAGAGGAGCTGTCAGCATGGCTGATCTGTGCAGCCGGCATTCGGCACAAGCAGAGACGCCCACCCATGTCAAATGTCACAGCACTAATCTCTTTCCAATGCAGCCCAGGTATAACCGCAGGGGCAAGAGAGAGACACACCTCATTGCTCTACAGAATGAGATTCCCAGGAGACTCTGCAATTCACAAATCAACAGGCTTTTATTTCAATGAAATCCATAGCAACTTGGGCTCAGCTGTGTGCTCGTTTCAGGAATTTTTTGGCAGCACGTGTAATGCAGCAAATTTCCAATTCTTACAGAGAAATGGGGATTGTATGCCTGTTAATTTCCTGCACTGCAGCACCATTTAAATTTGGTAAAAAAGAAATTTGGTTTGTACAACTGCAGGAAGTTATTTGTATTTCCTCCTCTGTCCACTCAAGTGTGATGCCTCGCATAAAATTACACAGTATGTTAAATGTGTTGAGGAATACTTTATGGACCTATACATGCATGCTAATTTTACCAAGCCTATAATTTCCTCCACTATCATCTTCTGCGTGTATTAAACTGAACAAAGGCTATAAGACATGTTTAGTCCACAGATCTGCTGGAAGGATATTTTACAAATTATTTTAATGGTTCTAATGCGTTGCTGAATGCATTTGTGGCTTTGTTTGTTTTTGCCAAAGGGGAGATAATACACTGCTTTTCATCCCAGTGTCAACAAACTTCCATTGTAAAACTGTTCATTCCACACATGACCCAATAAAATGTTTTTTTTTCCTCAGGAAATCAAGAAATATTTCATTTCCCCATTACTAGCGATGTTTGTTTTGGTTTCTCTATATTCGTATGTCCCTACTTATTAATGCTTTCATGAACAAACATCTTTGCATATAATGGATATGATAATTCCACATGCGATACAGTTACAATCATTATGCTACGCAGTATATGTCGAGAATGATGTGTGCCTTTTATAAGGCAGCATGCACACACTTTAAATTACTGCAGTATTTTCTTCTTCTTGGCACATCCCCTCAAATCTCTAACAAATTGGTGCTAATCAAGTTAAAGGGAGCCTTCCTGCCCTCCTCGTCCCTCTAAACTTTCTCAGCATTTAGTCATGCACCTGCCATTTCCTCATTCCTTTGTGCTCTTCCCACTAAATTACTGGAAGGTGATATACGGCCTGGGTGTCCCAAGGCTACAGGAGATTTAGAACTTTGTCCCATATGAAGGAGAGGTGAGAAAAGACATTACTATGCAGAATAGGTAATATTGAAAACGTCAGAGCTCTTTATGGTGCCCCATGCAGATTATCAATCTATTTGTGTAACTTGGCCACCCAGAATTTCATTTCCCTTTTCATTTATTTGCCTTGCTGCAACCGTTTACAGTGCCGAAACTGAAAATTGAAGCCATGACAAGCAAGGGAGCAATATTCCAAGGGCAAAATAGGCCTCCTTTGCTGTGTGATTGCAAAGGATCATTTGGGGTGGGGTGGATAAGGAGGTGGGTGAAGTGACCTCTTTTTGATGGGCTCTGTGGAATATTTAGAGGGAAGCAGGGTGTCCATGTGTGGTCATTTACACTTTGTCCATAGGGACTTGAGATTTTCTAAAGTGTTATTGGGAATCCACACAGGCTGCCTGCTTGCCTTTGAAAGAAATGCTTGTTAATATTGCCCTGTATTGAATTCAGCACCATGGACAGAGGCATGCATGCGTTATCGTGGCTGTATGTTAGTTTCAGCACCAAGGACAGAGGCACATCTCTCTCACAGCACTTCTGCTTTATAAAAACCTTTTGATGCTGCTGTCTTACAATTGCAGTCTAGTAACTAATATGGTTGTAAATATTAATAAAGTCCAGCCTTGATTTATTTCACAGATGAGCTTTGGAAACTAGATAATTATTTATATTTGCAGAAATGAAATCATTTGATTGCATCAAACTGATGTTTTTGGGGGGAATGTATTGGAGTTTACAGAAAGAGAGGATAAATATGAAAGTAGTTTGACTGACTGGGAGCCTTGAGTATTGCTCTCAGCACACTTGTGCAGTGGGCACAAATGATTTGCAAGAGCTGCACCGTCATATTTGAGTATACCCAAACGGATTGAAATAAGTAGCATTTTGGGAGCGAAGAGACACACTGTTACACGTCTTGCTCGTTAATTTGCGTGTTATTATTATTATCAGCCCGATGGGCTCAGTCACTGAAGCCATTTCACTCTGGGCGACACTGAAAACATTTCAAAGTGGCTCACAGGTAGGTTGTGTGACGAGACAGACCGTGAGGGAACCATCCTGGCGCCATACCTTACATAATCATCACGGCAGTACCCACTGAACATAATTACTATGATTTGTGCCCTCCCATTTCACCCTTGTATTAAAAAATATTGCTGGAGGTAAGTCAGGCGTGAGCGCAGGCAAGGCTGCTGTGGTGAATGGAGTGTGGCCCCGAGGGAAAGCTTGGAGAGCAGAGCACGGTGTCATGCCAAAGAAAGCCAAGCCCCACCACCCCCAAACACCCCGCCCCGCTGGGGCCCGGTCATGCCGTGAGAACGGGATGACATTACCGGGCCATTTAGCTGGCGGAAGAGCAGAAAGAGGTGAGAGAGGCGCCGAGTGTGTCGCTTTTGTTATTTAATGGTTGGCTAATGTCTCGGCAGAGGGGGGGTGTGCCTCATAGCCAAAAATGAAAACAAATAGGTCAACATTATGAGCCTTGGATGTCTGTGCTATACTATGAGGCCTTCAGGGTGCATGGCTTAACTGGAGACACTGAAGCATAACTGGAGTGGGCTATACCATTTCATTTTGCTCATCACTTGAACATAGTTCAGTGTCTCGTGGCCCATATACCTTACACTTTATCCTTCGGTCTATTATGAATATAATATTATATTATCATAGGGATTGTATTGCTGCTTCTCAGCATAGTCTTACACATTTGTGTGTGTGCGCGTGTGTTCCTCTATTCCACACACTCTGGATCAATATAGATATTTATTTACCGTCAATTTGTGTGATTTCTATGAGAGATCATAAGTTAACCTGCATGAGAAAGTGCAATACAACTATTCATTTATGTTTTCCACATTAGCTATTAAAAAGGACTGCCAGCATTGCCAAGTCACTGATTCAATTTCCACAGGCTACTTTGTTGCTGTTTAAATGGCATTCATCAAAGTCAGTAGGAATATCACCACTGTTATCATTTACAAATTGCCATGACCTCGAGGATTGCAGTAACTGTTTTCCTTTGGGGATTGGGGGATAAACGTTGGTTTACTCCCAAATGAATACACCAGTATAGCCAATAGTCAATGGCAATAGCCAATGATCTGTGCAGTTCGTATTCTAGTGTTGATCTTATACCAGAATATGTTTCTGTCAATATAAATTATACCCAGTTTGACAGGAAATGTTGAAACCTACTGTCACTCCATCTCCACCCTCAGGTCGGTGTACTCAGAGATTTGGGTTAAGACAAACCCCTGTTGCCTTTGGGAGTCTTATCTGCCCCAGGCTGTGATGCTAACAATATGATATGATGAGCTTAAGAAAGCAGAAATGACTTTCTTTTTTTCCTACCCTATAAGGGAATGCTTAGTTAGTTTCTTTTTATCTGTCACCATGTGGGTCAGTCACAGATGCAAACGTGCTTTTAATTTATGTATAAGTGCTTTAGACCTTCCACTCTGAGTGCTATTTAATATCAATACCCAACTCACTCAAACTCAGATTTTCATAAATCAAGTGCTGCTAAATTAATCAGACTGGCCACTCTCTAATTGATTCAGAAACATTTGGTTGATGCCTACAGGCCTATAACAAGCTGAATCAGGAAACTGAGTATGGATGTCCTTCCAAATGAAGTAGAAATAGTTTTTTGTATACTTTTGCAGTTCATATCTGTATTTTTTGCAAGGCCCTGAGTTATTTCTTTTTATCCCCATGACGCTGTTTCTTTCGACGTTGAGGTTTTTCCTCTTCTTTTTTTTGCCTTTGTGACAACCGCATCACCTGGAGAAACCTAAAGGTCTACCGACATCGCTTGAATGTGGATTTCGGTGCATCTTGACAGTTTGTCCCACTCTTGTGTGATTTTTTTCCCGCTCCGTGTGCCCCCTCTCTACGCCACTCGGCGGTGCTCACAGACTTCCCCTTTTGCTGAAAATCAAATCGTCTAATCCACATGCCTTTAGAAATGGCAGAGGAAGCTAATAATATATCACCTCACCGTTGCAAAAACGTGTGTTTGTTCTTAACAATAAGGAGCGGTGGAGCCGTCAGAGGGAATCGCCCCATCAGTATGTTTTAGTTTCGCCAGTGGGACCCGCATTTCAGCACCACGGAGCTGTCCACCGTCCAGGCGCGAGCCGAGGATGCTGCGACTCTGCTGCTGCTGCTGCTGCCGTCGAGGATGAGGAACTAGAAGATGACATGAAATGTGGCTTAAGCACAAAATCAAAGCTCCAGAGAGCGACTGCCACATTTTCAATCGCATCCTAACTGCTGCACAATGTTTTTTTTTGTTTGTTTTTTTTTACATGAATCGAAACATGTCAGGTGTAAATTGTCTAGAGACAGTTTTACAGCTTATTACAATTAATAAGAATAGTGTGCATGTCAGTCACGAAGTAATAAATTCTTGACTTCGTCAATGTGTGGTTATTTGCTCTGAGTATAGGAGCACAAAGGACCGTATTCTCTATATTTCTCTATTTATAGACCCTCTCCCCTCGGTGGAATGTACCACTCGCTCCTCGCGTAAGAAAAGGGGGAAAAGAAAACGCTGGCTTTGACATATGCTCGGTTTATAACGGGCCCCCTTCCTTCAAACCTCCCCACTGCTCGGGCAGAGATTGAACCGGTCCTGTCCGTTTAAACCGAGAAGACACCCATACCGACTCCTCAATGCAAAAAAATAAAAGGGTGCCAAGAAGCTGGGACGAGGGAACGTGGGTGTAAATAGACAGTGAACGCTCTTGGTCTCTCTCTCTCACTCTCTCTCTCTTCTCTCTCTTTCTCCCTCCCCCTTCTCTATCTCTCTCTTTCTCTCTGTCTCTCTTTTATGAAATCAATGAACGAGTTATTGGGTAGGACATAAATATAAGGAATCAAAGCCTCCATCGGGACCAACGGCATTGTGCGCTTTTGATATGCGTCTTCGCCAAATGCTACATGTGTTTTCACATCAATGTAAATATTGGCTTTGATAGGACGAGAGCGGAATCAGCTCTGGCACGGCTTGGTCTCGGAACCAAATTTTGACCAAGACTTCCACCAGCTTTTTTTTTTTCTTTCTTCAACGTAAACGATTCTCCACCATCACCATCTGCTGCTGTTGTACCCATCCCAACTCACTGGCCGGTCCGAAGATGGCAACTTTAACCAACGGGCAGGTGGACGGCACGGTGCACGGTGTCGGTGTGGTCTCCGCCAGCACGAACGGGCTCGTGAACGGATTAAGCCACAGCCACAGCCCGGCGGGCTGCCCGGCCACCATCCCCATGAAGGACCACGATGCCATCAAACTCTTCATCGGTCAGATCCCCCGCAACCTGGACGAGAAGGACCTCCGGCCCCTGTTCGAGGAGTTCGGCAAGATCTACGAGCTCACAGTGCTCAAGGACCGATTCACGGGCATGCACAAAGGTGGGTGATGCCCATGTTCCCTGAGACAACTATGGCTCCACTTGTTTTTGTCAGTGTGAAATCTGTCACACACATTGTTGAGAGCGAGGATCCTAAATCATGCATGATGACTGGTAGAACTGCACGATTGTTGGCAAATTGTGTCATTTTCTGTAGAGCTGAAGCCTGAATGACTTTATGTAGGATGTTGTTGTCGCATTTGTGACACCAAAAAGGATTTTTATTTTTTCTCAGTCTTGTCATTGGCTCTGAAATTTTCATCATCATTTTTTTTTTTTTTTGTACCTTATTGAGCAAACATCCAAGCATGAGAATGTCACGAATCGGCAGTCACGACGGCATGAATATATGTAGGCTGATATTAGAGCGAGCAATGTTCCTGTTTGGGCAGTGTGCACGGGAGTATTCACACATCTAGTCCGGCGGTTGTAAACGTGCTTTCATTCACTACAGAGCTAAATCCAGGCCATTAACCTCGCATTTTCACGTTGCAATAGCGGGGAGGCTGTGTTTGATTGCCCGCAGCACAGTACACTCTGTTGCCCGTAACTCTCTCACTGTGTGTGTGTGTGTGTGTGTGTGTGTGTGTGTGTGTGTGTGTGTGTGTGTGTGTGTGTGTGTGTGTGTGTGTGTGAGAGAGTGTGTATGTGTGTAAAAGAGAGAGGGAGAGGGGGAGTGAGGGGGTGGGGGGCGGTGGTGAGGGGGTGCCGCGCGTGCACGTGTGTACGCACGTGTGCAACACAGAGGGAGTAGGCCTATGAATGTATTGTACTTCTGCACAGCCTTTAAGCTTTTTGAGGTCTTCAGTTGTTGGTCATCACATTTATTCCTCATTGAAAATGAAAGATTGACTATAAAGCACAGGGAAATATTCTAATATGTCTTTAACTTTATAACCCTGTGCAGTTTATTTATTGTGGTGGTTTATTATTTTTTTCCCCCCACTTCTTCCTGGAGTAGCGCTGACTGACAGAGTTGATCTCTTTGTTACAGTGCTGCTGCCAGCAAATTATCATAAACTTCTGCTGTGATCATGTCACGTGGCCTTCTGGTGTAATATTAACGACCAGCCTTGCACTTTTGGTGCAACAGGAATGATGGTGCTTTAACCTTCTATTTTATTTTCTACTCTCAAGGGACGGGTCATTTTCAGCAAATCACCATCTAATGAGAGGTCACTAATTGATCTGCTGTACCTGCAGGGCATCTCCCAGGGGAGCAAAGTACATTAAGAATGAGCTATCACTTTTTGGGGACCACAACCCACTCCCATCCCCCCAACCCTCTCTCCCTTTAAAGCCCGTCCGTCCGTCCCATGTAAACAATGTGTGACATGCACCATGTGTCAGGAAATGATTATGCTATACAAATAATTCCAGAGGGTGGAGACTGTCTGCAGGCATGGGGGAAAACCAAAGAGGGGAAGAAGGAAAGAAGAGGGGGGGGGTTATCTCTTATTAATAGCCCAGCTGTAGTAGCGACTCCCTGTTGGACGGTTAATCACCAGTGGGCCCAGAACTATAGGCACGGCTCGCCAGCTGATTCTAAGAACTGTCTCCTCACCGCAATATACGGCCCTGCTTCCCGGGCTGGGCCCCCGCTTTCATTAGCAAGCCCCCGCTGCGCTCATATTTTAACTAGCTGGAGGCACTAGCTACTCCCTGGCTCACCAGCTCATTGGCTCACTGCAAGCTGTTTGAAGGCCGCGTTCCCTCCACAGACTCCTAACACCTTCCTGAGGTTTCCGTATAGAAGATTCCCAAATTAGCAGTAAAAGACAACACGTTCCACAAATAACGGGCAAAGTGAGTGACTGTGTACACTGCCGTCACACTGGTTTTATTGAAGACTGCACACAGCATTACATGAAACAGTTAGAGCACCCTATCGCGGCACGGAGTTGGAGACGAGTAAACACAGTCACAAAAGAAATATACAAATATCTGGAAGAAAAGTAATTTAGCCTCCGTCTATTTTTCTCTCTTGTAAAATTAAAGCCAATTAAATGCATCTTAACCATTAATGTTGATGACAATCTTGTGATCAAACACATTTCACTTGTGCTCTTGTTCTTACATTGATATTTTTTGCCTTTGCGGTGACAGTGCGTCATGTTCTGTGTGAGCGGCTGGGGTAGAACAACGACGCTTCAGCTCGAGCCGGAGATTGTAAATGATTGACTGCCATTTCCTTTACAATTTTGTTCTACCTGTGTTCTTTCAAATTGCACATTGTTGGTAATTGCCATCGCTCACGTCGTAATACCTTATCTGGGACACCATTGTGTTCGTTTAACTTTACCCAACGAGACATGGCACTTTTACAAAGAAATAAGCGTGGTTTTCTGCTAGATAATACAGAGCTCTTTCTCTGCGGCAGGTAATAAAAGGCCCTCATCGTGTCCTGCTGTACATCAACAAGCCCAAAGAAACAGCCTTTGCTATGGTAATGCTACCCCTGAAGAAAGAGACCCCTATTATAGCCATTGTCAGCTGTGCCTGTGATACTATTGCCATAACCCTCCCCATAATGACTCCATGTATCACTAGTAATCTAGTCTTTAGGATTCTGTCCCCTTGGAATGAAGGGGAGGAGGGGAGCATGGGACTGGGGGTCTGCAGAGGCTGGGAGTGGGCGCAGGGACACCAGTGCAGGCCTACATTCTCCCAATGATTTTATTTCTCTCCCCTCTGCGACCGAGTCATGCTAATAGAGGCCATTTATAATGGTCACCGGCTGCTGCTGCTGCTGCTGCTGCTTCTACCAAGCACAACGGGGCTGAGAGGCACGGCTAGCACAAAGAGCCAGCCCTTTCTCTTTCTCCTCTCCCTGGCAATGCAGCATGGGAGGTGGGGGATCTATTCAAGAAGAGAAGGTGTAGATATGATTACTAGCGCTATTCATCAGCCTGATTCCATGTAATGATCACTGTTGCAATTGAGCTGTGGTGATACGGGGAAGACATTTAATAACCGAAGGTGTTATCTATTGTTTACTGCTGTCACATCTTCAGGCAGTATTTGTGTTTCGTAGCCAAACCTTTATTGTCTTACATCTTCGTTTTTTCGCAAGCAAATGCAAATGCGAGTGTCACCAAGTTTGTTTTACTGCTGTTGTTTCATTTGGTGGTAATTTAATGTGAGTAATATGTTTGTCCTTGGCCAAACTAAATACATTAGCAACAGCTCTTTCAGTGAGCTGAAGTAGCTGCAAAAGCCAGAGAGTTACTCAAAGTCAAAGCAGGTGTTGAAACTTTGTTTAGATTTGGGCCAAGTGGTCCATTTTGACCTGGCAAGTGATGTAAGCAAAATGTCACAGGTCCTCAGTTCAGATCATCTGCTTTCCTCACTGACAGTGGACACCACTGGTCCACTGTATGAGAAGAGCTGTGGTGATTAATGATGAAACATTTGCTGTTAAAAATGTTTATCATTTAATAACGATACTTGAGAAGAGGGTTATATGATCATATAAGGTTCAATATGTTACGAATCAAACAAGTGGAAACAGCGTAATGACCAACAGCAATCTTGTTTAAATTTCCCCATACTGCAGATGGCTTATGCTACAGATGGGGGCTATAATCTGTGTGGGTCATAAAGGGAGTTATGGTTTCCACTGAATGCCTATGGTTTTGATATTTCAGCCCCTTTAAACTGAATATGTCAGAGGGAAGCTGGTTCAGAACAGATCATTGGGCTTATCGTGTTTGGTGAGTCCAGGAAGTCATGATGCCAAAAACATGAAACACTCCTGCTGTGTTTTATTGCAGGCAATTAGGTGTTACAGGTTGCCATTAGAGAAGTACCGTCTGCGGGAAAAAAAAAAAAAAAAAGGAAAATTAAGAGAGGGGAAAGATAAAACCAAATTTGGCTTTGAACAAAGAAAGAAAGAAGGGAGGGTGTGTTTTTTTCGTCCTGCAGGTCTGCGTTAATGCAGCATGCGTTCCGGCCGAAAAATTTCACTCCAGTTGCATCATCCTCACCGTGGGATCCTTCTCTCTCCTCCTCTCGCATTCAGTTTGGGATGAGTGTGTGTGCTTCTATGAGTGTGTGTGTGTGTGTGTGTGTGTTTTTATGTGCTCCTCCTCTCCTCCCTGGCCCAGAATCCTCCACTCAGCTCAGCTCTAAATGCACGCTCAGGCCCCACATTGTGCCCCGTTTGTATGAAGACGCACATCGCAATCGATTTTGAGGGTTTTGTCAGGGAGAAAGGCAACACGGGTCGCATCGAGGAGGTCGCTTCTTAAAGTATACACTCGACCACCGGCGCCACACCGCACCCACCACCGCCGTCGTACCCACCGCCACCACCGCCACCGCCCCCACCCCCCCCCCCCCCCCATGTCCTGGCACAGCCCAGAACTGCCAAGCAACAAGAGGGAAACAAGAGGCGGAGCCAGAGCAGGGGAGTACAGTGAGCCTAATTTGTCAGGAGGACCGTTGTCAAGGCAGCACTGCTTCTGTTGTCCATTATTATTGGAGGGGACTGTCAGATGGGGGCCGGCTGATGGCCGAGCAGGGAGCCAGTTAGTCACAGTGAGAGATGACCGCTACGAGCCAAAAGGAGGGAGTGCTGCTCGTGGAAGTCTTGCAAGGATTAGCATGCTAACAGCAGGTTGGGAGTCATGATGGCTGTCAGGGAGGTGGAGTCCTCCGGCTCCTCTGACCTCGGCGCTCCTCTCGTTAAAACCACTGACCTTTACATACATAGAGAGAGCCAGAGATAATGTAAAGGGATGGCTGTACCTACCCATTCATCTCAACTCGCCTCCTACAGACCCACTAAAAGTAGCTGACACTCACGCCACAACCTCTCAGTCATCGCAAGTTTAGTGCACACAGTCAAAAGTGCACAGTGTGTATCTCCAAATACTCTACGTTGTTGTTTGTGTTAACTTGACAGAAAACTTTTTGTACTGGTATAGTTCAGAAGCACACACACACACATGCGCACATACACACACACACACACACACACGTCTCACTCCATACAGTAAAACAGTCTAGTCAGCATCTGTCCTATATGTGTTAGTGTGTAGATAATGGTTCCACATGGCAATGTCATGGCTCACTGTGGATGGCAGTGCTGACCTGTGGATAAGCACAACACTGAAGATTTGTGGCTGTCGGTCAGAGAGGCTGCTGATGTCAACTAGTTTCACAGATAGATAGATAGATAGATAGATAGATAGATAGATAGATAGATAGATAGATAGATAGATAGATAGATAGATAGATAGATAGATAGATAGATAGATAGATAGATAGATAGATAGATAGATAGATAGATCGATAGATTTTTCTATGACTCACTCTAGGTGTGTGTTGTTTTTTCTCTGCTGGCCCAGGAACAAACATGGATATTAAGAGTCTGATGCACTAAATACAAAGGTGATCATGATCTTTTCAACAATTAAAAAAAAAAGAAAAAATATATATGTACAGTGAAAAAGCTCTCTTGTGTTTTGACACTGTTTTGAAACTCCTCGGCTGATAGCCCAGAGCTGGGTTAAAAGAGAGTCTGCCTTAAATGTTTCATCAACATTTGGCCTTTTGTTTTCCATAAAGAGAGGCTAAACGACTTGCACTGGGTCCCCCCCTGCCTTTTTTCTTTTTCTTTCTTTTTTTCCTTGGTCTTGCTTTTCAGTTGCCGTGCCCGTTGCCCTTGCCGTAGTATTCTTTGAGAGGATGAAAAAAAAAAATCCTTTTTTGACAAATGCTCCTTGGAGAGGTAAATATTTTCTGTTTTCAAGGCTCTTGCATCAGCTAAGTATTATTGTGCTTTCTGTTAAATTTTTAAAAACTTGACGCTTTGGGCCTCTTCAATCTTTTAGCTACCCTTAATACCACTTCCACGCCCCCCTGCTTCAAGTACCGGTGGCTGGTTGTAGAGATGGGGGAATGCAATAGCTTTGAAATGTTGGAAAGTCTTACATGTTGTTTTTCGGTCTTACTTTTGTTCTACTGATGGTTGCCATTATTTAAGGCTGGATTTCTAATAATGGTCCTTCCCCTACTGAACAGCCCTTTTTTTTTTCTTTTTTTTTTTTCTTCCTTTTTTAGCTTGATGTGGGTTTTTATTTATTTATTTATTTTTAAGTGAGCATGGAGGATAATAAATATATTTATGTTAATGTGGTTTTACTTATACAGTAGTACTATACTTCCATAACAACATCTGCTACAGTGAACTAGATATCATTTCTGTCTCTTTTCCTCTTTAACTCTCCATATGTTATATTTTGTTCTATTTCTAGGATTTTCTTATCTGCGCATTTAGGCACCACGCTCTATATGTAATTATTCGCATAAAAAGGCTTAAACGTTATTTCCTTTGTTCAACAGTCAAAAGGTTATGACTCTCCTCTGTGTGAACTTGAAAATTGGTGTTTTGCCTTTTGGATTAGAGCTACTGGCTCCTTTTATCAAGCTTTGCACAGTCAGGAGGCATTATGATAGGGAACATTATAATAGCCATGTCCAGTATCTGTGTGTGTACAGTGTATGTGCGCGTTTGAAGGGATGTGTATACATCTTCTCTGTATATTTGTCATGTGTGTTCATACTTATGTGTTTTTTTTTTTTCGTGCATGCTGTGCTGCATGTTCATATCATATAAATATCAGCCTGAGCTGCCTACTTCATGACAGCCTTTTTTTAGTGTTTAATAGTAATATTTATATTTAAGGTCCTGCCTCAAGCCCTCAGTATGCACATGAACTCAGGTCCAGTTGCAGCCCGACTGCAGAGGCTTCCCACGAGGAAATAGCAGCATGACACAGCAGCAATATGAAAAATAGCACCAAACTTTGTCACCGCTGATCGTGGCAGTGGCTCGTTAATGCACATCCAGCAAGCTTTAAGTCTCCTCACATTTTCTACTAGAAATGTTTTGTATTCATTTCAAACAGCATCTAATATAATAATATACAAATATATATTAATACAATATATATTATCTTCTTTCTGGTATTTCTCTCAAGGTCAAGTTTTGTATTAATGTTACCGAAAAAGTACATCATTATTACATTGCAGATAGATATTGCACCAATAATTCACGATTTTCCCAACAAATAATACATGTGCTTTCAATTACCTTTTTAGCCCAGACAAAATTGCCTCATATACACTAAACAAATCGTTCGGCTTTGGAGATTTATGGTTCATAGAAAGTTGAATTGATGTTTATTCTCAACCAAATTGCTAAACATAACTCGAAGTGGCGTATCTGGGTCTGCCTGCTGGGATACTCTAAAGCAGGGATTACATGAGTCGTGTACTATTTGTCCCAGACAGAAAGCACGTCAAAGACTGTTGAGCATGTGTGACTTGTCAAGGCCAGACGCATATTTAGCCTTCTGTATATATGCACACATACTCCTAAGCTGTGCAGTGACTGCCAGGTTTGAGTGTCCCTGATTCAATTCACTTTCTTCCCATCTCCCTTCATGCCTATTTCATGTCCCCCAATTAAAAATGCACCACGTTGACTTGTAAAAGGAAGGTGGGAATGGAGGTTAGGGCTTTTCAAAGATCCCTCTCAATTATTCAAGGCCAAGTTTGATTCAGAAAATGAAGGAAGATTAATAAGTCATGCAGAAGTTTTCGAGGGTTTGGGTTGGCAAATGTAGTGCAAGATGTTCTAGCAGCAGCGTCAACCAAAAAGAAATGTTTGTTGTAGATTAAGTTTGACAAGTTTTGACTTGACAGAGTCAGCATCCTATATTTAAACTACGACTTTTTCTCTTGTGATATGAGAGGAAAATCTGACGTTAGCAATTCAGTTCAGAGAGATGTTATAATTGTTTTAATTCGTATGGAATGACTTAAGGCAACTAATCAGCTTGTATTTGTCTTTGACCTCCCATTAGTCTATATCTGTTCCGTTTTCAATTCCCCAAACTGTGTAGATTTGTGTATTTTGCTCGGGATTTTACCATTCAAAACATATTGGCATCACATTGAGAGAAAGTACATCAAGGTTTTATCCTATACTGCTGGTTGGAGAGCACATAGACCAAAACATATCGCTGCAGAGGGAGATGGTGCAAGAGTGCGTAAAACGACAAGGAGCTCAAGACAGAGAGAGAGAGGGGGGGGGCAAGAGAGAGAGAGAGAGGGAAGGAGAATTAGAGAGATGTTGAAACACGGATGATGTAAGAGAATGCGTGAAAAGAGGCGAGGGAGATCCATGGAGGAGAGTTCGGGTGGGGTGGGGGTGGGGGGGGTTTCACACAAAGACAGAGAGAGAATATCAAGAGGCAGAGCAATATAAAGAAAGAGAGCAGAGATTGTTCAGACAGGTGCAGACTAAAAATGGAGGCACAGAGAGATTGTTCAATGACAGGCAAAGAGTGTGAGCAAAAGGAAAAAGGGCTGAAAGGAGAAGACTGAAAAGCAAGGAAAGGAAAACGACAGACAGACAGAGCGAGAAGGAGTAGAAAGAGTGAGGGAGTCCCAGAGACAGATGTCGCCCTCGCTGGCCCCGGCAGATTGATAGCTTCTGGCCCAGTTCCATGCCAGGCTCTGACCCCTCTGTCCTCTGCTGTAATTTATAGGCTGCGTTTTGCCAGATTTAAGCACTACTCTGTGGCCATCATGGCTGGAGAAGGGACAATGACCTTCCTGGGATGGTAGCAGAATTAGACCCCTGCAGCTCCCAGCCACCCCGGGGGTAAATAAGCAAGTGCCCTCCATATTAGCAGGATCCCTGACAACATGTTAATGGGACAGGTCTTACTGTACTGTATATTTGTCAGTTTGGTGTGTGTGTGTGTGTGCTTTTTTCTTCATGTTCCTGCAGTTTGTACAGTGTTACCAACACAGGCTGCTGCTGGGAGGCTGTGGTGCATTCTGGGTGATACTGAAGCTTCAGGTTGTGGTCTTAACAAACCGTTGTCCTTCTGAAGGGGTTCAATCAGGCAATCACCTTAACACTAGAGTGCACTGTACAGAAGGTGTGTTTGTTTCTTCATGTGTGTGTGTGTTTGCATCAGTGTCACTGAGAGCCAGATTTACAAAGACGTTTGTCCCTTATTTCATACACTTATAAACCAGCAGTGTTTTGTCATGTGATGCCCAACATGGACCCCAGAAAACTTGATATCAAACATTGTAGTTTTATATAAATCAAATATTCAAAACTAAATGAAAAGTTTCTTGAGATTGAAAAACATCCTTTAGCTATTTTGAGTAACGGTCAAAAGCTTATCTACTTTCTCAGGACTGTGGTCATGTTTGATGTGATTTCATTGAACTGGAAACACAGGAAAGCAATGAATGTTGAGTTTGTGCACAGAAATATATGATCACTTTTCTTTTTCCATCTTCAAATCGGTACGAAGAAGCAGATAAAGGTACAAACACAGAGATCTCTCATGAGAAATCATCAAAACCGCCCCAACTCGGGCAGTGGGTGTAGGATCCCACTGCTCGTAGTGAAAGGCTGATTGAGAAGATAAGGTTTTATGTTGCTTCGCTGAGGCGTTTGCAAATATGACTTAAAATATAAGTGTGAACCGTTGACATCCTGCTGGATTTGTGCAGCGTGTGAGGATTATTTTCTCTGCCTCCTCCAACAACAGGTTCAAACTCTCACAGGTGTATTAACACTCAAAACAACATGTCACCAAAACAAGATCAGAAGCCAACAAGTTTCAGACAAATTTCAAATTCCTAATCATATATATTTATTTTATTTACTCCAAAATAAAGGCACAAAAGGGAGTTGTGCTGTGGTTATTAAACTTCACTTGACTGGCACTGACTGAGCTGCTGATGCTCTGTGCTGACTGCGCTCTTTTTGATACCACACGTAGATTGCAGCACCTTCATTTTTTATATCAGCACTTTCTTCTTTTATACATTTCCTCGTTCTTGATTGTTTAATTTCCTCTGAGGTTTATATAACACCTTTACATTCAGGCAGTATAAACAATAAAGTAACTAAATAAATAAGTTATTATTAGGTTATTGCAGATTAATGAACTGCTTTAGAATGTCCATTTTGATAAATATTATATTTATTTCGACATTACAACATTTTTTGATTTCTTTTCTGAGCTGATAAAATACCCTGCAGACTGTCTGCACCTTTCTGTGCCTTTGAAGCTTTGCTTCACTCAGAGGACCAGCCTCATGATTAGCTGCTGCCTTCATAAATCAGGCTCTAATTTTTTGCAGATTGTGGGCACAAATTAAATGAAAAGGGCACAGCACAAGTTTGCACTGTGGTTTCTTGTAAAGTAAATATGGCTCTGAGTGAATCTGGAGTGTGCCCTCCAGTAGACTAACTTGGCTGGCCAGCCGGTGGGCTCAGCTGGGTTTGTGCTTGGCCATTCAGAGCGCTACCTCAATGCACAAATCAGCCCAGGGAATGATCTGGACAGAAAGCCTTCAGCAAATTATTACAGATTTGCAATTTAATGGCTTCTGAGGTCTCTCCCAGCCCCATGCAGGTTCCCAACGAGACAGAGCCTATTAGTTTGGTCCTTTAATCACAGAACAGGAGATGGGAATCCTGGCCAAACCTATACATACCCCGCCTCACTTGGTGTGGAATGATTTCATGGGGTTTATAGATAGAGACAGAGAAGTCTGTGTGTGCGCGCATGCGTGAGAGTGTGAGCATTGGCTAGTTGATAAGCTTAGCTTTCCCCGGAGCAACAGCAGTGTGTGTGTGTGTGTGTTTGGTGCGTGTGTGTGTAGGGCAGAGAGAGAGAAAACAACGCGCTCCTCTATGGATCGTTCATCAATACCATCAGGACACAGTGGGCAGCAGCAATTAATTTGGCATGGGCTTTACCCACAGAAACAAAAGTTCATTTCACAAACCACAAGTTGTAGAAAAATAGGAAACTAGTTTCCAACATCACAAAATACTTCAATTAAAACAGAGTTTGAAGTCAAAACTGAACAAAGAGTTGAATATTCAACGTTGAAACTAAAAAATTTGCTGTCAATTCAGATTATAACAAAGTTTCCATTTAAAACTAAGCTATTAGAAATGTCAGTTTTAGTCCAGGTGATTCTGTCCTCAGTGTTCTTCAGTGGACTGATCTGTTAGATGTGCAACTGTAAAAAACAAAACAAAAAAACAAACTTCACTTTAATTTGTAAATAAATGTATTTGCCTGTGATTTATTATGCATTCTGCAAATGAATCTGCAGTTAAGTTTCAGAGCAAAGCTTTATGGATTTACAGTACAAGCCTCTTTTATGCAGGCAGAAAGAATGCATTTTAGATAATGACATAACTTTTGTGATACTACTTGCAACAGACAAATGGCCCGCTTCTCACAGGGTGTTTAAGTGAATCTTTTCCCATAGCTATAGTTGCCCTGATTAATGTGCCATCGATGCAAAATGTAAAAACTATCACTCCAATCTTCCTTTCAATGTCCCAATTTGTCCAAGAGGAAGCCAAGCTTTCTAAATGAGCTGGATAAAAGTGACTGCCAAAGGGGATGAATATATATAATTATCTGTGGCTGGAGAGCCAACAAAGGGACTTTGAAAATCAACTTTGTGCGCCAAAGGCTTCATTAGTCTGACGACAACAAAATGTCCCCTCGATTCGGAGGCAGGGAGAAAGACACAGGTATCTCCAAAGCTATTAAAAGCATGCAGTCACGCAGCCCTCTGTAGCCCAAACACTATCTGTTTGGGATTAGAAGCTACTTAACACGCTAATGTTAATATGCTAATGTGTTAATGTTATGTTAGTGAATGATTAGGTGATTTAAGAAATGGCTGGCTGCTGTTTTGTTGGTCTTACGCATTGACACGTTAGAAAGGACGGATAACTGTGTTTACTTTGCATATGGAAATCCGTGGATGTCTTTCATCTGTCCTTCCTATAGCGACTAGTGGTCCATGTTAGCTTTGCAAACATCTTAATTGTGTTAAATGGAGGAAAAAGGGGGGAAGATTAAAAGCCATTAATGTGTGTTGTGTGAGGGTATGCTATTCCCGGGACGGTGCTTTTGTTCACTTTGGCAAAGCAGATGAGAGAGTTTCACCTTGAAACTCAATGCACACCAGAAACACTGTCATTGTGTCTACGTAAAAGCGCCGCTCTCCCTCCTCACTCTCGCCGCTTCATACACTGTCAGTCTTACGTTGCTCGTCTTTCCATTTCTCTCTGTGATCGCCTCTCTCCATCCGTCTCACTCTTCTTGTATGTCCCTCCTATTTTCTCTCTGTCTATCTCTCTCTCTCTCTCTCTCGCTTTTCCCTTTGTAGCACTGTTCCTCTCTATCGCTTTCTCTCCCTCTGTCTGTCTGTCTAAGCGTCAGATAAGCTCACTGGGGGAGACTTTAGAGGACTCTCCATCTGTGTATAAATAGCTCTGGATGAATTATTGAGGGACCTGGGGTTGCTAATAATCCCGCAGGACCCATCTGACAATGACACAGAAGATGGAGGGAAAACAATTACGCAGGCTTTCTCCTTCAGAAGAGTGGGAATGGAGATGGTGGGGGTGTGGGGGGGGGGGGGGGCTCGGCCGCCTCTGGGAGCCCCCTCGCGGGGCCCAACATCTTGGCTAATAAACCCAATTAAGTCTCCGGAATCAATCGGAGCCCCGGGGGCGTCCTCTCTCTTCCTTCCCCGGACGGCGTGCAACAACAGGAAGTGTAATGATTCATGTTCCCCCTTCTGCGTTTGGATCGTCCTCTCATCTCCATCTTGCAGGTTGGCAAGGCGGACGGGACAGGACAGGATGTCCGCCGAGGCCGGATAATAGGACAGGGAGAGGAAAGGAGAAGAGAGGAGAGTGGGAGAGCGGAGAGGAGGAGAGGTGCACAGAGGAATATTAATGGGAGTGTTTATCCTGTAAGTGTTTTACCAGGGGGACGAGACATGGGACCACTCCCATGACAGAAGTAAAGCACTTTGTCTCCTTAGTGATACATGATTCATCTGCAGACAGATTTCTGATTAATCGGCTTTGCCTGACTGTTGACACTATGTTCCTAACATCCATCCATCCTTCTTCCATCCATCCATCCATCCATCCGTCCGTCTTTAGTAGAACTTCAGCATGTGTGCTCGTTTTATGTATTAATTTCCTGGTTCAATTAGATCTGAAGTTTTCATCTCCCTCCAGTGACTCTGAAGCCTCAGTGAATGTTCAGCTCTCGTAGTTTATATCATGATTTAATTGCAATGTCTGTTTTCATTGCACTCTGTTGCATTTTGTATTTTTTTTCCACCTCTGCAATTTCCTTGTTTCTAATGAAAAACGCGCCTCCTCGAAAACACTTTTTATGTCCAGTGCCAACGTTTTTAACTCGGGTCAGTGACCAGAGGTGAATTCCAGCCTCATGCATGAAAGTCAAACACGCCACATGTCCACTTACAACCCCCCACCTCAGCACCCTAACTTTCCAGCCCACTACACACAAGCCACACGACTTTCAGCGTTGGTGTGAAACGCTGACATTGACATAAACCCACGGATCCAGACTTGTCAAACATATATGAACGTCTTAGAGATACTGGACACCGGGTATATTCTGTCCTTTAGAGGCTTGATGTACATGAGAGCCGCCCAAATCACTTAAGGGATGAAGCAAGGCATTCAGAATTAAAGTGCTGTGTAGTTTGGTTTTCAGGGGAGAGCTTTAGTGTCCCATGATAGTATAAACACTGTTTCAGAGGTTTTTCCACTCTGACGGGTAGAAAGTTCCCAAATGAAACAGTGAACTGTTGTAATTTGGGCATGAAAATCCTCCCAAAAAAAAAAAACCCTCCCATCTGTTATCTGTCATACATTATTATATTAGTCAGCATCAATACATTTCCCAGTGTGTCCGACCTCATACATAATGGTGCAGACTTTTGGTTCATCTTAGGAATCGTTCCACGTTTAATAATTCATATCTTGAAAAGCTAAATTTGGGTCTCCCAAACATTTCCTGACAAAATGGCTGAGGTAGGACAAGAGTGAGATCGTTGGTCTGTCTGGGATATTGGGTACAGACCTAGACACCGTGTGTGTCTGTGTGTCCGTGTATGTACGTGTGTCAGGGGAGCTTTTGACAAGAGTGTGTTGCTGTGAGTGTGTTTTCAAGCACAATTTCTATTAGGTGTGATGGACTTGTGATGGTGCGAGTGTTGAGGTATTTCACTTTGTTGCACGAGAGCTGAAGCATCGCATGTAAGGTCCAGTGGCAGTGTGTCTGTTTGCACGGGTTTCTGTCCCGACCTTCGAAGGACCATGGAGGGGGGTTATGTCCGTGTGTCTGTGTGTGTGTGTGAGTGAGGGGGCAGCATGGCGTGGTGTGTGAGTGTGTGTTTGGGGGTGTGGGGTGGGGTGGGGGGGGTACCGGGAGCGACACTGTCCTAATGATGCATTTTCTACTCCATTGATTCAGTGGCTCTGCTCTCCAGTAAATCCTTCACATGCAACACATTAAAGCTGGCCCTTTTTCCTCCTTCGCCAATCGATTAGCACAGCTTAGAGACGGCCACTCTGGGAAGCAGGACGAGAGATGGGACTTGTTATCTTCGGGGACTCTCTCTCTCGCTCACACACACACACGGACAAAGCACATACATACACATGAACACCATTTGGAGCTTTTCATTCTTTCTTTTCAATAAAATTATATAATTGTAGTCATAGTCTATCAATGGATGTAATGTGAGAGTGCGCCAAAGTGTGTGAGAAAATTTTTAGCATGCATGCATTTGCTATTAATACCTGTAATCTCGGGATTAGTGCATGCATTTTAATGTTGGAGGTTGCCCACATCCAACTCTTCTGGTCTTCACTCGTTCTCTTCTTATTTTTCAGTCTTTTACTTTGTTTTCTTCTTCCCAGCCTCCTGAAGGTGCAGTTGTCTGTTAGATATAGGAGTTTCAGTTTAATATGCATGTAGGTAAAAAGTGATTTTCAAAGTTTTATGCTCATAAATAAGGTGATTTTCATTCCCGCAATAGTTGCCCACACATTTTTGGGCAATTTTCAAGCAATTTATCCAGGTTATTTTTCATTGTGTTGCTGAGCAGTACCATTCAAACCCTCAGAGCACATTAATATGGAAAGATGATATAGCAATTCTGCAGGAAATGCCCAGTTATTAAAATTTATTTGACACCTCCCAGTCAGTCAAAACTCAGTTTTCACCCAGGATACATTATAATAACTTTTATTTGATGATCTTCATATCCTCGTCTCAGAGCATAATTTAGTTACAACTGCAGCCGCCGTTGTTCTAAATTGCTATGCCCTGTGCTTTTAAGACTGGGATAAAAAAAAGAAAAAAAGAAGTACGGCAGCGCTGTCCCTTTGAGTTTCATTCGTCACCTGATTATTAACTTTTGCTCTGTCTTTTCCTCGGTGGCCGTCGTAGTGCATGTTTCTATATTACAGATCTGTCTTGTTCCCCTGAACAGAAGGACTAAGGGATCTGCATAGAGTCGCCTATAGGAGAGCTGGGACTGCTATTACGCTCCATTATAAATGAATTCACCTCCTCTTTCATAATACTGCCCCTTAGTTCTGCCTCACTCCGCTGAAATAATATCATACTCAAGACCAGCATTCATTAGTCCCTGAAACAGCTCCTGAATTTTTAAGGCCTGTTTTACACAATGAAAAAAAGCTTGATGTGGACTCTGAACAGTAATTGAAGTTTTTTTTTCTCTCTCTCTTCTCTCTCCTCTCTCTCTCTCTGTGTTCACACAGAGTACAGTACTGTTCTCCTAGCTTCAAAGTGCTTTTTTATTTAATCAGGGGTTACAGCTGCCAATTAAAGATTTTAAGATGATACGGGGAGAAAGTTGGAGTGTTCCCGGAGACCTTGGCCGTGTCCCCTAAAATAGCCTCTATCCTCTGTCTCTTTTCTCCATGGTGAGTAATGATCTGAAAGGTCAGCAAAGGTGAAGGGGATATGAGCGACTGCTGCTCACTTCATTGAATTACTGGGGGGCTTGTCTGCATTTTTTTTTTTTTTTTTTTACATTGACACCAAATGCAGTGGGGAATATATATAGTAACTTAAAGCAATCCATAATTTGAATTCATCCAGGATATTTCAATATGAATATAAGTATTAGCACTATAATCAAAACGGTGGTCAGACATTCAGTAGATTATGTAGATTCAAAGCCTTGAAGGATCATGGCTGCAATGAATGTGAATGCCTGATTTTCTCAAGAGGAGTTTTTCTGCAATGCAACTTTTATGGTGTTTCAAATCAGAAGCTGAAGAGTAACAATCACGTGTCTAGTATTGAGTGTCCCAGTTACAGAAGCACAAGGGCAACAGTATCACTCTCGAATCAGAAACTCTGTTAATACAGCACTGATTAGTATTCCTCTTTGGCACTCAGTGGTACTCATTCTCGCCATACGACTAAAAAGACCGAGGCTTTATGGGCTATTTCTCTGAACACAATAGGTCAAAAATTTTCGTCTTTACTCTGACCCGTTTCAAGAGTGAATGGAAAAGCGTTATCTAAGCCTTAGCACTCACAAAAATCCAGTTAGAAACGTTCTTGTCTTAAGGTCAATCTTTTAAAAAGGAGAAAAAAAACATTCCTCTGTTTATTGAGCAAAGGCTGTCCTTGGTAAACCCTTTCAGGCGGAGATAAGTGTTAACAGAACTAAGGTAAGGGGGAGACGTGGAGATTTCTATTGACTGACTGAAATTGGACAGCCTCAAACAAAGTTACATGCCAAAGTTTTTCGAGGCAGAGTTCCAGGGCTCTGCAGCGTGGAATTTCAGCTGTGCTGTGGATAAAGCTTTTTAATGCTATTGACTCTTTTTAGGCTCTTACCAAGATGTTCTGAAATATTTAAATGATCACTGGGAGTTTCTCCCCATCTGTGGCTGGGAATAAAAAGGATAGAGAGAGAGGAGGGAACTTTTTATGTCAGCCTTTTACAATCCCTGAATTAATGGCACAAGATAATTAGAGAATTCTGTGCAATAACATTGTCCCCGAGCTTTCTAGTCTTGGGTGGCGTCAGGCAACGCACGCTAGTAAAAAAAGTAATTCATATGTCCAGCAATGCTGCAAAGCGCCAATTGAGGAATGCATTAGTAGTTTTACTTTTAGTGGAATCATAATGAGTTTCAGAGGAGAATTTGAAGATGGGAGTGTCTCCGTCGAGGGGCCGTAGCCGGAGCCGAGGTCACAGAGGTCCTGGTCTCTGGATTGTTTCTGGGAATTAGAGAGTTTTAATGACCTGCAGAAGAACTCACATTGAGTGATTACACACAAATTACAAATGCATGTTGGGATTAAAAATCTTTAAATTTAACAGTCTTTAGGCAGAAGAATAATCTTGAATTTAATTAAATATGATAAGAGGTTTTAGTATTTGATTGACCGCTTAGCTACATATGGTAACAAAAAAACAACACAGCTATAACTGGTATTTCTATAATAACAGTGGTTCACAACATGACTTTATGTATGTCACAGAGGCTCAGACTCCACATTAAATCCTCTGCACTGTGTAGTATTTTTTTTTTGCATCTTTCCAGTCGAGACAAATGAGCTGTTTGGTGTTTTTTGCTCTCTCACTGTGCTCATCAGCATTGTTTCCAGCTGCAGGCTGTGTAGATATCAAAAATGTGAACGCTGTATAGATAGAGAGTATATTCCATTCTAGCAGCCGGCTTGTCGGGAGGGGAAACTACATCTGAGACAGATCATCAAGTCAAGGTTTCCCATAGTTAACAAGGTCAAAGCTCTATGTGGTCCAGCACAGCTGTCATTTAAACCAGGACTAGTGACAGTTGGTGGATTTCACCACTGAAGCTTGTGTCTTTTCTTCTTCCCTCACTAGTGAGTATTCACAGTCTCTCCACCATTCCCTCGCCGCTTTCTTTCATCTTCTCTTTTACTTCCCCATATTCCTCTCTCTCTCTCTCTCTCTCTCTGTCTCTCACTCTTTCTCTTTTTCTCTCTCTCTCGGTGGGTGTGTGTCCCTTTAGGGTGTCTGCAGCGGTTGAGATAAGAAGCGAGTGTAGGACACAGGGGGATGGTGTTCACAGAAGCTAGGTGATCTTATCTACTCTCTCTCTCTCTCCCTGTCTTACCGAGCATCCCTCGCTGCTCTGCTTTTCCTCTCTGCTGTTCTCCTCCCCCTTTCTTTTTGCTCCCTTGCCCTTCTTTCTCTCTCTGCCGTCCTCTCTCTCTCTCTCTTGCACACACGCACATTCTCTCAGATCCCCTCTGCGCTGCTGTTGATTTGAATTTGAAGTGATGGGAAACCAAATTGGCAGCATTGACAGCAGAAACAAACAGCTTATCTCTCTCTCCTGGGCCAATATGGGTCTTCGTCAGATACTAGAGCTGCTGCCAGCATCTGACTTGTGACAATGATGATAAATTGAACGTTTGTTGACTGTCACTTTCCATGTGTGTGTGTATGTGAGAGTGTGTATTTGTGTGTGTGTGTGTGTGTGTGTGTGAGGTCGTATGTGTTAGCATCTGTGTGCTTTCCCTCTCCATACATGTGTGAACATGCTGTAAAGTGGTGGAACGTACAGAAGCGCTGAAATTAAACACATTTTTCAAGCTCTTGCGCTTTACGTCACATATGCTCAGACACAAGTATGCGCCTTTTTTTTTTACACCTCTGCATTTATTTGACAGCTAGAATTACATAGATTTTAATCAATAGAGAAATTTTATTGAAAGACTGTAGCACAGCTCATCTGAGAAAAATATAACCATATATATGATTTTTTTTTTTCTTTTTTTTTTTTTCTTTGTGCCTTCATTAGATGGTGTGCAGCAGCACTGAGCTGAATTGAAACGAGGTCAGAGAAAGATGGGGAATGACATGTGACAAAGGTCCCAGGCTGAACTCGAGTGCACAGTCAGCATTTTAAATGGAAGGGATGGAAGTCAACAGGGATGACCCCAGCTGTAATAGCTTATCGTCATGTGCCGCAAACGCGAATGCATGAAAATTAGTGAGTAAATGAGCAGTGAGGCCACACAGTAAAAAAAAAAAAAAAAAGTACTGTTCATCCTCTGCCACTCCAAGAGGTCGTACTCCAGAATCACTGTGTCTTGTATCAAAAAAGAAATTGAATAGATGTATGTAGGAAGTGATCAGGGTGTGTGGCACACTGTGTTTTGGTGTCAGGGAGAGGAGGAGGAGCTGGTTGATTCAAAGGGTTGTGGTCTTGTTACGTAAGTGTCAACACAGTAAACATGCTGTGTCTCCTGCTTTAAGTCACTTTTGATAGTTAGACTTAACCCCTTAAACTCCTGAGCACATTTGTTAACTCGTGAGCAAATGTTGTCTGGCTTGAATGGATATTATAGAAAAATAAATGAACTTCAGTCAGTCGACATTTCCTGATAATGTTCAGTCAGTGTCAGCATTTTGCAATTTTGAGATCTTGGGGCAGCTCTGCCTCTGTACTTTCTTCCAGACGAGTGGACAGTAAACATCCAAGGTACACGCATTTGTGTCTATAGATTTCACCTCTATCTAATACAACGTGCAGCATGCAGCACTGCAGTCATTATCCGCACCATGTTATTACAGGTGTCAATGTGGAGCTCTGTTCCTCCTGCACAAATGTGACCACTTCCACTTTATGGGCTTTTTTTCTATAATAGTAGTTTCATCAATCATAAAGATTTTTCTTATACTCTGAGCCAGAAACCAACTGACTTTACTAACACCTACATACACCAAACCTTATATCATGAAGTTTCTTATAAAGGGTTTGTTCATGGTTTTCACTGCCTGATTTGCATAGTATATTGTTCCTAAAAATAAAAAATCACATATTGAAATCGATAGTTTTTTTCTGTGTGTGGCTAAAAATCTTTGGCTCTAACAAAATGAAATAAGAATTTTAGATTTCTGTTTCTGAAATTCATGCAAATGAGTAAATATTTAATCAGGTGTGACTCTTGCATATTTAAACATTTAAAAAACAACAACATGTAATACAAATAAGCAATCCGCCAGGGAAATTTCATGACATCTATTAGTTAGAATTTGTACGACATCACCTGTGTCTTGCCATTAAAATGCTGTGCACACTAATGCGTCAGTGCAAATATCTAACAAATGATTATATAGCATTGACATTTGCCTGCATATAGTGAGCACGATACTTCTAGAGTATTTCTGCATTGTGTTACTGCTGGATCTGGATCCTTTCACCAGCCCTGGATATACTGGGTGCAGTGGGTGTCTCCGAGTGAGTGTCAGGCGTGTGAATCAGAGGCTTGCGTGTGCTTCCTGTGGGACGGCGCCTGCATGTAGCGTTAACACGACAGGCCCGGAGAGGATGAGGAGGTAGCCAAGCTGTCAGCGGCCAGCTCCCACTTCGCCTAATGAGAGAGAGGCCCGTTAATTAAAAACACCAACAGGCGGAGCTCCCCAGCGTCCCGCCATCAGGACGACCCAGGGTTAAAGACACAGAGCCGAGAGGACGGGAGGCATGCTGCTTCTACATACAGTACATGGTGCTGCCCTCCACAGTAAATAGCCCCCAGTATGCAAAAAGAACAAAGTGAAGCACAACTGGGGGAGGGTAGGGGGGCTTTTTATAAACTGCACTGGGTTTCTGTTTTTTTTTTTTTTTTCCGGGGGAGGGGTCTATGATAATCATCTAATACAAGTCCTTGATGTTTTCAGAACAAACTGTGGTTCTTTTGTCTCTTTGTGCTTGTGTTAGTTGCATGGCAGCAGGGGACAGTTTGTCACTGTCTGCATGTCTGTAATTCAAAAAAAAAGAAAAGAAAAGAAAAAAAGAAAGAGTCAAAAGCCAGAGCTTTAGGAGGTTTTTTTTTTCTTGCTGCTGTGATGTTTATGGCTTCCTCGCTGTTCACTAAAAGACCTCTTTTTCAAATGCTTCAAATGTCGCCTAATAATTTTATCTTTGTACAAACCCAGAGACTAATTGTTCTTTGTGTGTGTGTTTTTTTTTTCTTCCACTGGATTTAATTGAATTCAGTTTAAATGAATAGTTTTCATTTCGTTAACCTTTCCTAGACTCTGCAGCAGAGCAAACAAGCGAAACACCTGCGTATTTAGCATAAGGAAAGAAAAAAAAAAAAGATTCCCCTGAAATTGAACCATGTCACCGTAGCCTATTGTGCAATTGTCTTTGTAAGTGTTTTATTAAACTGTCAAGCACATGAATCATTAGCCTTGATCTGCAGATTGACAGTTTGTCAGCTCTCTGACAGTGGCGTGTGCCTCGCTGTCAACAGGGGGTGGCGAGGGAACAGCTTACACGTTCCCCGCGGCTTCTTCTTCTTCCTCTTCTCCTGCCTTGCCTCCTGCGTCTCCATCTTCTTTCCACCCCCACATGTCAGCCCAGGTGCTAACAAAACCGAGGATTGTGGGTAGTCTTGGAACATATGGAGCCGAGAGACGGAGAAATGAAGGGTGGAGGGGAGGGGTAAGGGGGAGAGAGAGAGGGTGAGTGCGAGAGTGCAAGAGAGAGAGAGAAGCTGTCAGGGAAATGTCTATCCCTGTCACAGCAGCCAGAGGAGTGCGATGGACGAATGGATAACTGCTATTTCAGACTGCCAGGGAGAAAACGCCGTCACATTCGATGTCTTCTGCGGGTTGAGTGTGGATCTCCCGTCCCCCCGCCCCCCGTAACAGAATGCACAAATCTCCAAAGCCACAGATTTCGGTCCCACTTTCACTCAACTCCCCCCCCCTTTTTTCTGCATGCGTATGGATGGACTGCGTTTGTGTACACAGGAATGTTCAGTTTGTTCAGTTGCTGAAATGCTGTTCGTTGTGCACAAACACTCGCAGGCACACACACAAACACGAGCGAATTCCCAGTGCGGCCATGTAGACAGAGTTTCAGAGCTATGGCTGCAGGCTCACTCTGTGTGTGTATGTGTGTGCGTACATGTGCGTGGTGGTTTGTTTTTCTGCCTTTTTGCTGATGATTGTTGTTGCAGCCCCCTCCCATGACTATATCTCCTTCTCCGTCCCCAGTTCATGTAACATAACTCTTTTTCTCTCTCTCTCTCTCTCTCTCTCTCTCTCTGTATTTCAGGTTGTGCCTTCCTCACCTACTGTGCCAGAGAGTCGGCCCTGAAAGCCCAGAATGCATTGCACGAGCAGAAGACCCTTCCAGGGGTAAGTCATACATGTCGACCCACAAGCAGAACTCTTATACACATACATCTTGGAGTCACACACACATGTATACACACACACACACACACACACACTCGCAAGCCCAGATATCCTCTTTAAACGCATAATGATGTATATTTATTTTAAATCAAAGGGGACCCACCGTCTTCGCCATGCCTGTCATGTGCTGTTTGTCACCAGCTGTACACCACACATGAGCACAGCACAGCCCGTCTTCCTCTTGAATATCCCTACTCTTCCTCCGCCAACCCCCTCCCCAACTGACACCACCCCACCCCCAACCCCCTTTCATTCCCTCCCGCGCTCCTCACTTTGACTGTCACACACACAAACCCATAGGGAGAAACCACACACAGCATCGCATCATAGGCTTACTATTTATAGTCCTTCCTCCAGTTTGTGTAAATGAGTGTGTGCCTCTCTGTGTGTGCGTGTGTGTGCATGTGTGTGGGCAAGTTGTGTGAGAGATAGACAGGGAGGGATGAAAAGCGGGTGGGCGGGTGGATGTAGGCTATTTGTACATTTATGTGCACGCTCTGCATTATGCCCCGGACTGGCAACAACATGAGTGCGCATCATGGATGTACATCACGACAGCACATCTTCACGACAGATGCTGCTGTGGATGTTGCCGCTCACATGCAGCTGGAAGCAACGAGTGTCTTGTTCTTAATGCTCGGCTCCTATTCATGCATGCTAGAACGAGGGAGTTGTGACATTGTCACAGAGAAGAGGAATATATTCAATTGTCAGTATTTCTGTGTGCGTGCGCGCGCACACAAAGGATTATATGAATCGTGAGCATTTTCTTTGTGTGAATATGATTTAATGATTACATATTTGTGTGTGTGTGCACGTGTGTGTTCCCGTGATGCATATCGGTGAGTATGCATGTGCTTAAAGTGAGCGTGCACCTGAATGCACATGCATCCAGCGTGCACAGGAAACGTTCTCGTGCACGCGCGCCGCCTGCACCATGTGTGTGCGTATGTGCGCGTGAGGAAGTTTTGATGCGTCTCTGTCAGGCCTGGCTCAGTTTGCTCTGTTCGTTTTTAATGACGCCTCCAGGGAAGCTGACAGTCGCCGTGTTGAGCGCACAGCCTTTGATGTGAGTGATTATGACATCACAGACGTGCAGCCGAGAAGAGCGGAGGAGTGGGGATCCGTGCTCTCCATTTTTTTTTTCCACTTCCCAGTGGCATATTATTTAGAAAGAAAGAGGGAGGGTGGGGAGACAGAGACGCACAGAGATACGAGAGAGGGGGAGAGAGGAGAGATTAAATATTTGGCCAAAACCAGAATGCGATTTTGTGTTCACACAAAATGTGCTGCCGATTGATGTTTTTGCCTTTGTTGCTATTGTTTGACACGGACCAGAATATACGGGCACAAAAACGGCCTTTTTTTTTTTTTTTAAAGGACTCTGTCTTTAAATCTTTAAGGGGAAGAGACTGTATTTGGCTTCACACACTACATAGTAATGCATCAACGGCAAATAAATTTAATCAGTCACTTGCAATCAACGTTGTTTTAGAAGGAAATGCTAATTAGCAATGCCTTTGCCAGTGGAGGACAGTCTCAGGTTTGCATTTGATCGATGGTGAGCGTTAAGTAAACAAAGGTAATGCCATAGGACAGACCTAGATGCTCAACAAACCCTGAAGCAGTGCATTCACAGAGGCAGACCAGGAGGCTGTCTTTTGTTGCTGGTGGAGGTAAAGCCAGCAAAACAGAATAAATGAGTTCATTAGAAACAGAGCGAGGACTTGGCCCTGGGAAAGGCAGCGGGACGTTTTATGGTGCACGACTACACCCTCTTTCCTATGTTTTTTTTTCTTTTTCACCCACCTTCTTCTCTCCCTCCTTCCTCCATCCTCTATCAATCCCCCCTCTCACCGGCCAACACAACCAAAACCCTGCAAATGAAATCCCTTTTTTTTTCTCCCCTTAAAGCCTCTTTCCCCTTCACTTTGCGTCCTGATGCGCTTTTTATCATCAAAGTTGTTCCCGAAACCCTTACATTTAAAAGTTTTCTGCTGTCTTTTTTTTTCTTTCGCTGCCAGGTGAGCCGAGAGAAGAGGGGATTTGGCTTCCTAGTGGAAATGCCCTGTAAGCATGGCTGTAGGCTGTTGGTGTAGCTCAGACAAAGTACTAACAGGGCTGCCGTGTGTGTGTGTGTGTGTGTGCGCGCGCACGAGAGAGAGAGTATGTGTGCATCCGTGTGTGTATGTGTGTATGTGCCTGCGCGTGCAGAGCCAGCAGAGATTTGGGGTAAACAAGCGACAAGTGATGTTAAAGTGACACTGACATTGATAGATGAATTGTTTCCACATCCCTCGTTCCATTATAGTGGAACTACAGGTGCACAGGATTATGCTGATAGAAAATAAGTATCTGCTAACGTAATTAAATCAACCATCCTGGCACTGGAAGCAGTGTCACTGCATTGTTTGAGGACAATGAAAACATTCAAGAGGTACATTTGAGTGATAAACAAACACAAAACAAAGACAGACCAGAGCACTGGATGACAGAGCAGCACAGGACCAGGATCAACCAAGAGACACTATTAGGTATGGATGATGAGAAGACAAAGTGTTCAGGAAAAAGTATGAATGTCTCATGTGTGTTTTTTTACTCTGACCTCTAGTTCTGAGTATCAAGTCCAGACCAGTATTATTGTACTTTTCCAACAGTGTATATTTAGCCGCTGCAGAAAGCCTACACTCGCATTTGTAAAGCAATTTGGCAGCAGAACAGCTCTGTTTTCTTTCATAGAAAACAGAGCTTTTCCTGTAATATTTTTCAATAGCCTCCTATTTTGTATAGCATCTCTGGAAAGGTGAATCAGTGTGGATCCGTTCTGGCAAGAACTTGTGAAAAGATTTTTTTTCTTTTTTCTTCTCTCCAGCTTTTATGAAAAAAAACTCAAGTGCAGTTTTCAACCTGCAGAAGTAAACCTGCAAACTATTACAAAAAGGATGCTCATGCCTGTTTCATAATTCCTCCTGGAAACACAACGCAAAACAAAAGCACAAGCAACACCATATAATAATGATGTCAAAAAAGTTTCCTTTTTTTTGAAGTCCACGGTTACTGAGGTGAAAATGGGGGGGCTCATACGGAGATGGTGATGTGAGATAGGGCCTGAAATGGGGCACGTCCCAAATGTCGGGGCCCCTGACTGCCATATTTGTGATCCCACGCTCCAGTTTCAGACTCGTACTACAGCAAGAGGCATTAAAAAGCCTCTATTGATTCTGGCAAAAAATCCTCATGAGTGGGAGGATGTGTGTTTTTTTTGTGTGTGTGTGTGCACGTGTAAGTGGTTGTATGTGTGTTCATGTGGGTCACAGGGTGGAGTTGCAGAGCTCGAGCTAGCACAAGGTGCAAATGCCCACAAGCAAGTCCTCCTGCACACATACTTTCACACACACACAAAAAAACACAAAAATAAGAAATAAAAAAATAAAAGAGATCTGGCATTCACTCAAACATACTGTTAGATATATACAGTATAGGCCTCAGCAGCCAGCACCGTATGCCCCCACACAGTGCACAAAAGGAGCATGCACTCTTGAATACTTGCAGCCATGTTCCAAGTTTTTCTTTTTTTTTTAAACATATAACGTATAAATAAACACAAGCATGCACAGGTACAAAACCTACCAGTGATACTCACGACACAGTCTCTCACACGCCAAACCCTGCTCTGGTAACGGCAATACAACACTCCTCGTAAACACTTCCATTCAACAACATGATACTCTGATAGTCAGAAAGAGAGAGAGAGAGGGAGGGGGGGAGAGGGAGATGGAGATGGAGAGGAATAGGGAGA
The DNA here is from genome assembly GCF_045865225.1 of Trachurus japonicus. Classification (NCBI taxonomy): domain Eukaryota; kingdom Metazoa; phylum Chordata; class Actinopteri; order Carangiformes; family Carangidae; genus Trachurus; species Trachurus japonicus. The sequence goes on from NC_140911.1 coordinate 9,629,372, forward strand.
AAGTAAAAGAGAGAAGGAGCGAGAGAGCGAGAGAGAAATACGGCGTCGATTGACTCGCACTGTAATAGTGAGCCAGATGAGAAAATATAGAACACTGTGAATCAATGCGTCATTTCAGAGAGCTTTCACACACACACACACACATATACACACACATACACAAACACACACACACATAATGGAGCACAAACACACACAGAGTTTTCAGCCCAGGGGCAAACAAACACCAGAAAAGATGGGGAAGCAAATGAATAGCAGGAGGGAGGAGAGAGGAAGGGGCTGATGAAGGCAGGAGAGAGCGAGGATGGAGGGAGTGGGAGGAGAGGTACAGTCGAGGTGCGCCCATACTGACTGATTTGTGTCTGTTTCTTTTTCCACCCCCCCCTCCATCCCTCCATCCCTCCACACCCTACCAACCCCACCCTCCCTCCTCTCAGTTGAGATAATGCCAGGGCAAGAAATCCATGGCATTGATTGGCTCCTGCGACCCAGTTTCATGGCAGCTTTTTCTCAATAAGTCGCCCTCATTGGTCGATAACTGCCAGGCTCCCCAGGTGAAGTGGGTGAAGGGCTGTTTGGTGGTGGTGGGGGAGTTTTGATGGTGCTCAGTTATGATTTGTTTCCCCCCCCCTCCTAAGCGTGCACTAGTACAGTCATTCACTCCTTCTTTGTAGATTTAGATTAGTGGTGCAGTGTGCAGCAGGCAATAGCTGCACGTCCACATGAATAATGCTGCAGGCCTAGGAGCTAAAACATCCCCTTCTTCTCCCCACGCCATCACCTCATCAACTATCCTAATCACCCTTATTGAAAAAGAAAACCGTTTGCCACATATTGCGCTCCAATTAATGAATCCACACTCATTGACAGAATACCGGAGTGATGCACAAGCTACATTCAGCCCAAAACGACTCCAGCATCGATGCGCATATGAGCTCCAGCAAAACATACAGATTTTTGCGAGCGCCTAATGAGCAGCTTATTTCAGTCTTGCGCGTGGAAGGAAGGAAGGAAGGATGGAGGAGGAGGAGGAGGACTAGCGCGGGTACTGACAGTAGTCAGTGCAACAAAAGAATAAACACTATCCAGTGTCCAAAGAGGAGCAAAGCTTTTAAGTGCGGCTGTATGCAGCTTGAATCTGGCAGGTCATAAGTCTGCAATAAAAATTCAAATGAGTCTCCACAACAGCCAGAAAGACTCTCTGAAAGTGGTGTTTGTAATAAATTCAGAGTTAAACACAGATTCCTCTGTTTGTTGTTAAGCTCATCATAGTTCATTAATTTTCTTCAGTCTTTTTTTTCCCCCCTCTTCCTCCTAACGGCCCATAAAGGGCCTCAGTCACACCGGATCACATATTTCAGTATTATCTGGCCTCACCCGGATACTTTTGTGAACCTTTGGGCTGAGGCCTTTCTTGTCTTGGGTTTCACCCCTCACTTCCAGTTATGGGACGTCTTAATGATACAGCTCGCAGTGATATTTCAGACTGGTGATGGGAACTACGGCTCTTTTAGGGGACTGAGGTGGATCTTATGGCTCTGCTGCTTTCCAAGAGCCATTTCTTATTTTTGGCCGCTGGACCACAACAGGAGGGGGTGTCAGCTCTGGAAACACAAATGTCTGTTCTCTGACCGACTGAATATCATCATACTAACACATTGATCACTATTTCACACACAACATCCAGCCATATACTACATTACTGCTTGGTCATGTTTTCTTTACCTGACAGGAGTCACTGGGTTTATCTGGGGAAATAAACACGCAGGTCAGAGAAATCTGGGCACAAAAATAAAAAACAGAAATCCTCTCACCAGCTACAACTCAGCTCCGTTTGTTTGTACCAAAGAGTCATTGAAAGGGTTTTTACCAGTTTGGTGTTGGAAGATCTCGACTCGACGGCACAGATCCCCGACCTCAACCCCATCAAACACCTTTGGGATGAATTGCAGCGACAGTCAGCCAGGCTTTATCGCCCAGCATCAGTGACCTTCCTCACTAATGCTCTTGCGGCTGAATGGGAGCAAATCCCTACAGCCAGCGTCTAAAATCTTGTGGAAAGCCCTTCCGAGAAGAGGGGAGACTGTCACAGCAGCAGATTAACGCCCAGGGTTTTTGGTTTGATTGATTAATTGATTGATTTATGCCCCGCACCACATAGCGCCCAGGCCATATGGGCTTAAGCTGTCAGTTTAATCCAGCTGAAACGCTTGTTGGATAGTTGAATAGCATTAGAAAGCCCTGTCCTGCCACACTTTTCCAATGTCAGAATTTGGGGGTGGTTGTGTCTGCAAATTTCTGTAACTTTCTATAAAACTCACAATCCGGCATTCATTATGAATCACAAATTTCCCTGAAGCGGTTTTACAATCTGCAGCACATATGATTAAGAAACCTCTAGAATGAGATGAAGGAAAACTTCGATAAAAGAAAAGAAGAAAGTTATCCTGAAGAAAGTTTGAGCTTCTCTCTCAAGCACTCAGTCATTTTTTTTCATGAGTGTAAACAAGAGCAACACTATGAATAACTTTGAATGATTCATTTGTCTAGTCCCACTCTGTGATGCCACCTCTTCACCCCAGCTATGAGCACTTTGTCTTCCACTGAGTTCAGACAACATCATTCGAAAATAGGTTATTTCCAGCATAATTCTCACATAGCAACCACAACGTCCACATTGAAAATCTTGAAAACATACAGTAGTTCCCCAGAATTACACTTTAGGACCATAGGGCTGCAACTAACGATTATTTTCATTATTGATTAATCTGTTGATTATGTAAACGACTAATCGGTTAGGTGTTAGGTCAATAAAATGTTTTTAAAAAATGGTGAAAAATATCAATCAGTGTTTCCCAAACCACAAGATGACGTCCTCAAATGTCTTGTTTTGTCCTCAAACCAAAGAGATACTCAGTTTATCGTCATAAAGGAACAAAGAAACCAGAAAAATTCACATTTAAGAAGCTGAAATCAGAGAATTTGGACTTCTTTTTCTTAAAAAACTACTCAAACCGATTATTAGATTATCAAAATAGTTGACGATTAATTTAATAAACGATTATTGTTTGATTAATCGATTAATTGTTGCAGCACTATTTAGGACATGTCTGGGTGTCCGTATACTTCCGGCCATACAGTGTTATCTTCATTAAAACCCTTTAAGGAGTGAGTCATGAACAGCGCCGTAATTGTAACAAAGATCATTACAAGCCTCCACACCATCTTTTGTCATATAAAGTCTGAACACTCCCATTATCATTGGGCTCGAGGCCTGATTTTACAACCTCCCAATGCCAAGTGGAGTTTGAGCAGATTGTACAAATGAGAGAGATTCATCTGTTTGGAGGCAGCAGCTCCCTCTAGTCCAGTAATCCAACAAATTTCAGAAGTGGTGCATGCAGCCCACCGGGTCAATACTCTGACAATCCATATGTGAAATTACATGCCTTTATACAACCGAGCAGTACTGTAGAGCATGCGGTGTCTGCAGAGCTGTAAAGCCTGTTTTTGATGTTAATCTCATTTTTTTTTTAAAAGGAGAGTTTGGAGTTTTGGCCAAGACTCCCCATTGCGTATTAAAAAATAATAATAATTTAGCAAAATGCCCAGTTATCACTCTCCATTGGGACATGAGTTTGATCAAGTCGTGACGCATTTATGGTTATTATCATTAGAAATAACTCGTATTACCCCTCCTCCCCCCTTTTAAAAATAATCCTATGACAATTTGTTGCTGACAGAGAAGATGAAGCCCTCAGCCAGCAGAGCGAAAAAGTGTGATGTGCTCTCTAAAGGAATGGATTGAACTGTGCGAGCAATTCAAAACACCTCTGGTAAGTGCCATTATTGGGTGATCCAAATGTTTTTGTATTCGCTCTAAAAGCGTGTCCCCACTTCAGAAATTTCAGAGGTGCTATCGCTCTTTTCAGCGTCCATTGCTGGTTCAAGCTATTGTCACAGCCTCAAATCAACTTGTCCTTTTCCTTGAGTCGTGTATTGATCCACAAAAGCATAGGCGAACATCGCGCAGATGAGTCTTCATTCTCAGTTGGCCCACACTCCACTGAGCCTTTAAAAGTGTTAATGTCACTACTGGCACTTTAGGAGTCCTCCATGTATACCCCAGCATGGAAAGTGATATTAAAAAAAAAAGTAGGAGAAGAAAAGAACAGTGGAAAAAAAAAAACCCAAGTAATTTCCAGGCACAGTTTCTTCACTGTTTTGACAGAAACTTTTCTCTGATGGCCACATTATTGTTCAAGTGCTGAGAAGTCATCCATCCAATTCTTGATGATTGGGGTTGTTTCATAAACCCCCAAAAGCCCTGCACTTCCTTACTGATATAAACCCAGCAGTGGCTCTGACTGTCACAGGGGAGAGGACAGGAGCATGGACTGCTGCAGCTGGATCTATTTCTCAAAAAAAAAAAAAAAAAAATCTCTAATAGCATCACAACCAGTGTGTGTCTGGCTTCAGTCCTGGTCGTGCGTATAGTTCAGAGATTTAAGCATCTCCATAAGCTGGATATGATAGTCATTCTGCCGTTGTCAAACTTTTACCCCCTGCTGCTGCCGCTGTATTGAGTCCGCCTGACTCCAGCTGCTTTGAGATATCCTGCCAGTCCAGGTTTTTTTTTTTTTTTTTTTTCTGAATAGCTGTGTGTCACACTGCTATATCGACTTGTCTTCCCCATGTGCAGCTCGAGCCCCCTGCGCACATACAGTACAGTACGGGCTACAGTACGGTCTTTCCACAACAGTAAGTGCAGCGTTGTCTGATCTTTTTATTGTAGCCTGTTCAGTTAATTTACCGTGCACATTAAACGTCGAGGAACAGAGAACAGATAACTGAAAACAATAAAATGTAATAAATCAGTCACACCTACAATATAATTTATCTATTAGAGTGCTGTTTTTATTGATCGTTGGAGAATATTATGGCCCATACTGTATACCTTTTCTTTCTGTCATGCATTAGTGCAGCTTGACTACGCCGCTCTACTCCCATGTCTCTCCCTTGGTTGTCAGTGCGGGACAAGGCAGAGGGTTTGAAACACCAGAGAACATTTTCATTCAGCGGTTTCATTTTTTTTTTTTTTTTTTTCCTGAGGCTTAACTGGCCTCTTGTAGCTATCTTTTTATATTACTTGTAAGTTCTTTCTATTAATGCAATGTTTTTGGTTTTTCGAGTAAAGAGCTTCGGCTCGGCAAAGCTGCTTGTGTGAAATGAGTTCACTGAGAAAACTTTAAGCCCTTTTTCACATTAGCAACACAGATGATTTTATTAGAAGTCTCTTTAAGATGCTTTATTGAAGCAATGAACATTAGGTAGAGCTTATTTTTCCCAAGTGGCTTTATAGAACTTTGGAATAAAGCATGTAAAATAAAGTGTTTTAAAATTTATGTTAAAGTTGCTTTCTACATGCCATGCCTCTTCTCTGCTCCTTTGGTGTTATGCTATATAACAAATAAATTATTTCACAATGGCTGCAGAGAAAAAAAAGTAGTGAGCCCAGTTTGAACAAGGGCTTTTATAATGAGAACAACTAAAAGAAAAATTATTGTGTCAGTTCAAAGCAAAGGGCCATTATCATGCAATGCTTGCATTGCTGTTTTCTCTGTCTTCTTTCATCATAACCCTGATGGCAGAAACTATTCAAGGAATGTATAAGTGATTACAGAAGAGCTAACAGTGTGGTAAAGTGGGAATATATATATATATATAGGGAATGATTAGAAGACAGTGAGACTGAGCAGGTAGAAACAGTAGCCATTGATTTTGTAGCTGGCATGAATGTTTTTAAAGCGAGGACCCAGTGGTGATCCGTGCTGCAATATTAATGTTGTTTTTCTACTTCTAAAAGTTCCTATAAAGCAAAAACTCACCCCACAGTTTTCACAAAGGGGGTTGACTCTTCTCATGCCTCAATAGATTTGTGCCAAGAAAAAAAAAACACAACCCATTTTATTTTGTGACCTTCGCCACCTCACCTTCACTGGAGCCTTTGGAATATATAATATGGTGATTTCAATTTCTTTTTGTTTCGCCCGCATCATCTGATACGTCGGACGGGAGTGGGAAGTGGCGCTCGCAAATCTTATTCCAGACTCGGCTGTAGCAGCTGGCGAGCTGGTGGCCGGCAGATGTGATAATGACACAACGCGCCAGCTGAGGCGGGATAGCGGGCCACGACTCAGGCAGCTTTTAATAATTGATGGCAGCCAAGGCCCCGGATTGGCCAGTAATTGCATTACAGGTCACTTCTCAATAGCAATTTGTGAAAGTTGTGGTGATGTGTGCCGGGCGGCGATCAATAGGCACTGCCCAGAGATGTAGTCTTTCGTTCTCCCTCTCTTCCCCCTTTCCCTCTTTCTCTTCCTTCCTTCCTCTCTCTCTCCCTCTCTCTTTCAGGCTTGCTATCTTTCTGTTTGTATGGAAACATCGTTCTTTCAATGTTCTGTACCACGGCGTCACTGCGGGGAGTTTTTCCTTCAAAATCGGATCAAAATACTGGATTCAATCTGAGGGTGAAGTCACTGTGAGCGCCTACTAGCAGCATGAGCTCCTTCAATACTGTGGACACAGCGCTGAAATACTCTATTTTTCACTCAGTGTGTCCTTTAACTATGTAGAAGTTACATCACTTCTATCTAAGTTTATGTATCTTGAATTTTTCTTTCCTTGAAAAAATTTTTTTTTTAAACCAAATCAGTGCAGCACAAGACAAGAAATCCTTCCTGGAAGCTTACTATCAACAACCTTTGTAACTGTGTCTTACAGTAACTGTTCCCTTTTTTATGCAGAGTAAATCTGTCTCAACTAGTGAAACAGCTGTAAACAGAACACAACACCAAACAAAAAAAAAAGCGGAGGAGCTTTTCTGAGAAAAATAACCCACAGTGACATCATCACATTCATAACCAAACGCTTGTACAGTACTAGATTAATTATGTTCATTTTGTCTTCTCGTATATATTAGTTATATTTTTCTTGTGTTAAGACAATGAAATCAAGAATAGTAACATCATTCTTGATTTCATTGTCTGAACACAAGAAAAACATAACTATCAAAAGCTTGTACATTTATTGACAGATGGTTACCAAGTTGGAGAAGGTCTGACAATTATAAGGCTCTCCTGATTTGTTAGATGAGAACAAGGCATCCGATCTCCGCTGCTTCTCTTTGGAAGTTGCAACACTAAATCGCTAGAGTTTCCATTAAAAAAAAAAACAACAACAATACTACAGTACAGTATATGGCATATGTGGCTGGAACACAAGTGAGTGAAAGACCGCCTCAGGTTCAGAAGGTTAAAATAGCACAAGACCTCAAATCCAGCCTCATCACAATGCAGAGAGTTCTTTACTTTCCACTGTAGTACCGACTCGCAGCCCCGTGCCCCCTCTGGCTCCCCGGCTGCACTCATTCTCATGCAAGTTATTTACTGTTCCAGCCACAGACTCCCTCCCCTGACAGACTCACACACACACACACACACAAACACACACATACTCCACTTTTCCTTGCTTTACTCTTTTCTCGCTTGCGTTGTTGATATCTCACCCACTCTGACATGTAAACTATCAGTGTGTCATCTCGCTGCATCTGGTCCTCATTCTTTTCCTTTTGCTGCGTCTGTCCCTCTCTCTCTGTCTCTGTCTCTCTCCGTCTCCCTCCTCCCTCCCTCCTTTCCTCCCTCCCTCCCTCCCTCTGCTGTGGCATGGAGAGCAGAGGAGGAGAGAAGAGTGGAGGAGACAGTAGATTTTGCATGCTCTAAATACAGCCTCTACGTGTGTGGGGTGCTGTCATCAAAGGAGAGAAGGGACAGGGGATGGTTCAGTTCTTTTGTGATAGCGAGCGCGTGTAAGTGTGTGTGTGTGTGTGTGTGTATGTGCGTGAGCGAGCGACTGTTTGCCTATGTGACCGAGTGTGCATTAATTCTAGAAAACATCAAAGATGCTCCCTCATCCATCTCTCTGTCTTTCCTCTCCTTCACTTCCTCCCTCCCTCTGTCACTCTCTCTAATCCTCCTTTTAGCATCATTTTGTCTGCATTGCTATTTTTTTTTTCTTCGTCTTCTTCTTTTTCTTTTTCCTCTTCTTCTTCTCATCATTTTACTCCTGCCTTTGCTTGCCTGTCTGTTTTGGTGTGTCTCACCTCTCTTGCATGTGCTTGGTGGGGTGTGACAGCATTGAGAAGTCACCAAAGAGGTAAATGATGATAGGCCATCCATCATGCTTTATGGACTCTGTATGGTGCTGCCGTGGAGAGTGGCTGCACTGTGCTGTAACTCAGAACACTCTGTCCCTCCATATAACCTGGCGGGAGCTCTGCCGCTCGCCTTCGCCTCTGCTGGGTGAGTGTTTATGTGTGCGAGACACAGGAAAGAGCATCGGTCTGACTCACCCACTTAGGCATTTCTCTTTGTGATACACTGTGTGTGTGTGTGTGTGTGTGGATGGGGAGTGTTTGGTGGAGGGCAGAGGCAGAAAGAGTGTGTTTGTCCACACAGTCTGTGTGCAGCAGGGCTTCAATAGGGCCTGAGCTGCCACATCAACTCCGACCAGCAGACCTAATGTTCATATTTTTTATATAGGGAGACAGATTTGGTAAATGCAGTTAATAGATGAACCAAATGACGTCAATTGGCTTTAGAGTACTTTTTTTAAAGTCCCAACACTGACAACAAACTACCAGGAGAGAGATTTTTTTTTGTTTCATTTACAGTTTATTCATGCTATAGGGAAGGAATGCTCTCAATACACACCATGTGCCATGTGAGTATTGTTTTAAGACGGATCTGAACAGCCGGCTGGCTCACAACCAAAGTCTATCCCTCTCTCTCTCTCTCTCTCTCTTGCAGCCTCTCTTACAACCTTTTCCCTCTCGTCTCTTCCTCTCGCTCCATTCTTCTCTCCCCTATCCTCCTCCTCTCTCTGGTGAACCCCTTCACACTTTTCTTTTGTCACCTTTCCACATGGAAGAACAATTGCTCTGACAGAGTTCACTCTTCCTCTCTCTCTCTCTCTCTGTCTCTCTTTCTCTCTATCACACTGTCTGAACCAAATGTGCCACAAACTTGTCAGAGGATGTTTGTTTTCCATCCCTTTCCCGTACCGCTCTTCTACGCACGCGCCTGTGTGTGTGTTTTAACTCTGTCTACACATTCGACAAAGCGCTATGACATGCGCCGCACTCGCACGTCAACAGAATGAGAACTTGCGACGTCATTTACTGAAATAGGAATCTGCAAAGGCGGGAAAAGAGCAGCGGCCAGGCTGAGTCACAAGGTTTGTGTGATAATAAGGTTTGTATGTTCAGACAGCTTGTTAGCATATATGTGAAGACTATAAGTAAACAACCTTTTCCACTGAGGCTCCCTGGGAACTTTGCATAGAGGATATTTTGCTGAAAACCAAAGGCGTTTAAGGGACTGAGAAGCTGCAGCTCCTGGGAGGAACAAACTCTCTACCTAAGAAAATAAAACACAGACTCACTCAGAAGAAGCTGAATTACTGCTTTTGATTAGAGCCTGGCTGGATGACAGAGGTGTGATGTCGCAAAATGTGATTGAGGTCTAGCATCCTGGATTTAATGGCTCGTTAGGAGTAGACTTAGAGACTCTGGGATCAGGATCTGATTTTTTTAAACTATTTTGTCCAGCTTCTCGCTCAGATCCTTTGTTATTAGCCCTGGTTCTTCGTACTTAAATAATCAAGTGGCTCTGAAGTTAGGCTATATTTGCTCAGAGTGAATTTAAATCCTGGAGGTGTGGAGAACATGGTCCTCTGAAGGCGGCGCAGCCCAAGGCTCCTGTCTGTTAGAGTTAAGTATTTTAAGGTAATGGATCAATGGTGGACAGGACAAACGTTTTGGAAAGAAGAAGAGCATGAGGGCAAAGAGAAACTAGTCAAGAAGGACACTTGGAAGGGTAAGTCTGCTGAGGAGCATTGTAACTCACCTCTGGCAATCCTACACTGTAAGTAAGTACACCTCTAAAACTCATCCCAAACTTTGGCAAGACGCGGCACCTGCACCAGCATCCTTTATGAATGTCACACCCCGTGAGAGGAAAATGATTACATTGCAAAGAAGACAGGGGGGCGGAACAGGAGGGGGTGGGAGAAAGAGAGAGAAGAAAAATCACTTTGATGGATTATGCCCCTCGTGGGACAACCTTGTAACGTTTTTGGACAGGATTCTAACTCGCCCAGATTCTCTGTTACAGCGATGATCCTCTTTTTTTTTTTTTCTTCCTCTTCTTCCGTCTCCTTTTGTCACCCCAGACGTGAACTGGCTGTGACAACTGCTCCAGCCCTGATACCTAATCATACTGCTTGCAGTAGCTAATTACTACCAGTGATTAAGAGAGGAGACATAGCTTCAGCCACACATGCTATCTTTGGGTGGGGGCGGGCAGAGGGGGGGAGCTTTTTAATTGCTTATGCCAAATAAATGATGGCCAAAGATGCATGGACCCAGGCTTCTTAATGGAGTTTTAGTGCTTGGTGGCAAAGAGCGAAGACTTCGGGGCCATTGGCACTCCCCGCACACAGATGGTGCCGCCTGTGCACAAACGGCGCCTGTTGTTGATCGGTGCGTTAAGGGCACCTGTGAAATTAAACAGACAAATGAATTCCCCACCGGCTGCAAAACAGAATATCAGCGTTTTATGAAAGATGGCTTAAAACCGAGGCTGTGCATGAACAGCTTTTAATGCTAAAGGGCAGAGCATTTTGAGATGGTTAGTCAGAGACGTGCGCGTGTAAAGTTACTCAAGGAAGCGAGTATGAAGTTGTAGTAGCGGTGTATGCTCAGCTGGATGTTGGAGATGTGGTGCTTGTGCAGTTTTGTTAGCCCTTAAGCACATCTAGACCTAATTAACAATCATGTTCCACAGCAAGGTTGTCTTTGGCGAGGATCCAGTCCAACCAATAATTCATTTACGTTACAGTAACACATCTTCCTGGGCAGTAAAGGACTTAAAAGTTCGACACAGCTCTTGCAGGAGCACTTAGCGGTAAGCTACCTAGTGTATATTTTCTCATTTAATGGCTGCTGTGAACAGCTCTCTCCGCACACTAATAATTAAAATGTCTACTTCTTCACCTCTGAACATTTTTAAATTCTAATCTCCCAGATTCCTGCTTATCTTTTTATTGATTTTGGAGACATCTTTGCGAGCGGGAAGGTGAAGCTTTTCCATTTTTCAATTGCATTTTCCAGCGATCCCTCTGAAACCCGGTCACCAGTAGCAGCTCTGTTCATCCCAAACAAGCTAACACGACATGAACCACTGACGCTAGTGATGCACAAACACATGGAGACAAATCAACACGGTGACCACATTCTGCATCGATACGTCAAACAGGATGACGTGACGTGTCATTACTGCATGCGCGCCGCATCTGCCTCCGACACTTAACCAATTATAACATCACATCAACAAAAGGCATCTGCTGTTTAGCAAGTTTGCCACTGGAGCTACTGTACATTAGTACTTAGCAATACATCTAAATAACAGCATCTCGGTCTAGGCACCGGTCCAAAATAATAATATAAGTCAATGTGGACTGCAGCTAATAAATGACAGTTCAGCCAGTTCAAGAGAGAGAGAAAAAAAAATATCTGCATCGCTCAGTCATGGTGTTTATATTTATTTATTTATTTAGTTCATCTTATAAAGGCAATGCTGATGTTGACTCTTCCTTAAAGTCAAAGACAGCTGCTTCTCTTTTTAAGCTTACCTCCCTCTGAGCGAATAATGTTTCTACTTTAAGTATGGGCTTCTGCAGATGGCACTATGTGTTCTCCATCCCCTCAGTCTTGGTAACTGCCTGTCTCTGCGCATAGTATCCACACACAGTTGTACTTTTATTTTTTATTTTTTCCAGGAAACAGCTAAGCACTCAGGATTGGTGATTGCAAAATCCTGCAAACAGAACTTTGATATACAAATCCTTTTTTTTTGCTTTGAGCTGTGTGCAGGCAGCGGTTCAGGTGAATCAATAGTAAATTTAACAGTGAATTGAAGCTGGGTATGTGCTTATACTGGACAGCGTGAGCACAGTTTGATTCTGGTGTGTTTATACAATGGATGCTGAGTCAACAATAATGACACAGCATTTCTTTTCTTGCTGGCTGCCCCCCCCCTCACCCCACCCCACCCCACCCCTCTCTGTCTCCCTCTCCCCCTCTTTGGGAATCCTCTGTTATTTTTCTTCTCTTGATCTCATTACATCATGACTTAAGGGCTGCATTCATTAAAGTTTAAAAGTACAACGCACTCCAAAGCCACTTGCAGCGAATAACGGAGACCACGTTAGTCTGTCTCAGGCTGTTCACTCTCTCTCCATCTATGTTTCACCACTTCTTCCCTGTATTTTGGGGCTGTTTTCTTCTTTTTTTTTGTCTGTTCCATGCTGAGGACCTGAAAGTGTTAGTCCCTTTCATTTGTTCTGCCTGTTTCACCAATGAGGCGGACCACTGAGAAAATCTGCTGTCGCTCGTAGCAGCGCGCAGGCTGCAGCGCTTTCAACAGAGCCAGATGTTGTGGCTGGCAGTTGACTCTCGATGACAATGCTCCTGCTCTGTAATTAAACTTTGAAAAAGTTTTTATTCCCCTCTGAGGAAGCTGTACTGACAACGGTTTTTTTTTTGGTTTTTTTTCTACTTCTTTCTTTTTTTTTTTCTTCCAGTATGTGGGAGTAAATGCTTTGGCTCTTTGATTGTTGTTTTCCTTATTTTTTATACCCTGGGCCTCAGCAAAGAATCATTTTACCCCTCAGACGACAAAACTTGACTCATCATCTGTGGTTATAGTTTTTAGAAGATAAACTTACGTAACATGGCCGTGGGACAAAAAAACATGGTAAATAAATCTCTTTAAGTGGAAGCTGACAGCTGCGTGCGGCCACAACCTGTGATCTAGCTGAGTCAGACAGTTTCATACACCGTGTCTCCAGTTTCGCTGCATGGAAGCCAGACGTTTAGATCTATATATCAGACTGTTTGAATCCCTATGTGGCTATAACACTGTGTTTCCTGACTCTGCTTTACTTTGACTCTCTATAACGTTCATATACTAGGTTAAGTATGTGTTTGTTAATATTAGCAACTGCTTGGCAACTGGTACTCAGCTAATTAAATCTCAAGCTAAGGTCTGTGTGTGTGTGTTTTCTTCCGTCTCCTTTTTTCGGTCCTTCCTAAAAAACTGCGGGAACAGTTCTGTCCAATTATGTGGCATCAACTGTCAGCGTCTGGAGAACAGATAGACACGTGTATCGAGTTATTAATCATTGGATGTCATCTTTGGGCAACGCAAAATGTGTGTGGTGATGAATTATTGATATGATCCTGGAGATAACAGTTGCGCTCTAATTGCATGTCATCATTACCAGGTTGAAACCAGTCTCCATGTCCCCTTAATGTGATTACACATTCATAATTGAGCCATTATTAGCCTAGTTTATTATTCACAACAGCAAAGCCCACTAATTGGCATGGGTCTGCAGCTTGTTGTCGCTCATTCTCTTTATGAAAGGAATCTTTTGAATTTTATATTTGCACCTTTTTTTTTTACCCTTTTTTGGGAATACACCTTTGTGGGTGAGGAGAGTGAATACGCTCTTTGGAAAAAAAATAGGATTTGACTCTTTGTGCAGTCAGAATACTTACACAGTGATGCTCAGAGGTAGTAATGGCTATATTGTATGAATTTTTGTTTAACATGGATATTTATGGTCCACAGGAGGAGGACCCTAAAACTTCTCAACCACTTGACCCCCAGCTTTAGGCCAAAATCTCCACTAGTGCACGAAAGCCACTTTAAAATTTAACATCACAACATCAAAACACCTGCACCTGTTGTTGCTTTCAGTGGAAGCCAAATACACAATGGCGGCAACTTTAATCATTGTTGCTATGTAAATGAGCATCGATAAACAACGCCAGCTCTTCCAAAGAGATTAGCACATCCTGGCCGCTCTTCTGGATCTGGATGATGTGTCAAAACCAGGAGAATGAAATCATTTGTTCAAAGTGCTCCAAAAAACCACACAGCACATGTGTTCAAGTCACAGAGGCCAAGAGACGACAGGACCAACAGAGACGTTGTAGAAACTGTTATTGTTATTAGAGTGACACCTCGGGATGAATGGATAGGTCAACTATTATTACCAAAGAAGATGAAGGAGCTCCTCTATGTATTTATTTCACCCCAAACCATTGTGTTTCCCTCAACCTCTCATTTTGTCCAGTAGCATTGTTATGCCATCAAACAGATATATTCCTCAACAGTGATTTCAGAGGGCCTCGGTCGGGAGCCTGCTGTCCTGCCAATTGGGGCATGGACAAATACTATATTGCATCATTTAATAGCAGAGGACTTGTTGAACCTGCTGGACACATCTCAGTGTATGTTTCAGACTCCAATTGATGCAGCACTAAGTGACGCCACGCCAGCGTGACACACTTTGGGGTTGTAAACTCATCAGCCTCTGTGGTGCAGGCAGAGCTTCAGATTGTGGTCGTGTTGTCGTGTCGCTTTCTGTTGTGAAATGAGGATCCAGATATATTATTTCGAGGCACCATTTTCACTACTTTGGTTTCTCTGGAGCGGGCACTCCACAGTCTCATGGGAGCCTCTTTGCTATTATTTTCATATATTATAGTAATCCCATTCCCCTTGCTCTCCCCACCGGTCTTTAATTCTTTTTTTTCTCTTCATCAGACCTCACTTGTCTTTTTTCTGAGGATGTCCTCATCTTCAGCTCTCTTACCTCGCTCCGAACCCCCTCCAGCTCCTCGTTCTATCTCCATCTCTCTCCCCCTCTCTGGCTCACTAACCATGCACCCTTCCACCCGCCTCGCCATATCTCCCCACCTTTCCCCTCAGCCTCCCCACCTCCCCCTCTCTTACACTCCATCACCAGCTTCTTATCTGCCTCTCTCTCTGCATTTGCATCACCCTCACTTTTCCCTCTCCCTTCCACTAACTCTTTGCCAACACGAACTCACTTTCTCTCTCTCTCCAGTCTGTGCGGGTCTCTCTCTCTCTGCGTCCCTCTGAGGCATGTTTAATTAAGCGTAGGGCTATGTGTCAGAGAGAGAAAGGGAGAGAAGGGGAGAGAACTAATGCTATCTGGAGCACCAGGCTAGACTAGGCAGAGTCTCCTCCTCCTCTCCTCCTATTTTGTCTTCTCCTCCTCTGCCTCCCCCTCTCCCTTTGGCCTCGGCCAACCGTAATTACCCTGCTCATTAGCAGAGGGGAGAGGTGGGGGGAGAGGGGGAGCCAACATGGGAGAGAGGGAGGACAAAAGGAGAGGAACAAAGGAGCAGGGGAGGACAGGTGAGAAGGTAGGAGGAACACTTACCATTGTCCTTTATGGCTATACATGTGTGGAGTAATGGGTGACTGGGGTTTTATGAGTGAAGTCGGAGGATGCAAACTTTTTTGATTTTAGATGAGTGAGTTGTTTATGTACAGATATCAATCATCCAAGAGCCAAAAAAATACTTTCTAGAACGTATATGCTTTTAACTATGTGCATGATTGGTGACCTGCAATGTATTTCACATGTTGTTTTGGGACTTTGATTGTGTATGTGCATCCTCAGGAGACAATGCATACGTGTCTTTAAAATATTACAACATGTACCAGAAGTGTTATTGTGCTTAGTTCTGGGCGTTTATCCAAAAAAATACCTTTGAGACCTTTGAAACCAATATGTAAGTACCAAAAACTGCAGTTCCTCTAATGGCCTCTCGAGGCTGTCAACAAAAAAATGCGTCGGCCCCCATAAACCACCAAAAGTACAGAAATCACCATGTTTATAGCCTGATTTCCTCTGTACGGGGGGGGGGGGGGGGGGGTTAATTATACAGTTTAACCCACTCATTTAAATCTTTTTAAAGCTTAAAGTTTTGCATCACTGAGGGCATACTAGTTTGAGTGACGGTATGCTTGCCACAAGTCGGTGGCATGCACACACCCCTTCTCTTTGCCAGCTTTAGGATTAGCCGTAAGTTAGGCACAGTCGGGTTTTGCCAAGATGGCGACAGCAGAACAGTTTGAGCCTCAAAAACCACTCTCCAGAAATATGTGGGTGATTTCACCATGGTTACACCCATCTTTATTTACAGTCCATGGTGTCCATATTGGCTAACACTTCCTGTTAGAAATTGGTTGATTCATGATTTGATTTTGTGTCAAGTCAAATAATAATGATTACTTAAAAATCTTCCAACATAGCAGCTGGAAATTTGAGCAGGCTATAAAGATGGTTATTAGTTTATATCAAAGCGCTTCTCTAATATCATTCTGTGCAACTTTTTTTCAGTTGTTCAGAAAACCCACACACAGTGAACGCATGCAAGTTCGCGAGAAGGAATGTTCACCTCCCAGCTGCTTGTCAACGTGCGGTTAGAAGAGAGTAAGAATAGAAAGGACGTGAGACGAGAGAAGTGTCTGCAATGAAAGAGACACAGAAAAGTAGCTGCACATCTCTCTCGCATCATGTGTCATTTTCACGTGGCTTTGCTAACATGTGTTACAGAGCAGAGTCCTGGCTGGTGTCAGGTGTGTTGATGCACAGACCTTACAAGCTCACTCTCTTGTTTGTCCAGGCACTGATCCAAGAGAGCAAGTTCATCTGGCCCACATGATGGGAGCTCTTTGTCTGTTTGGCCTCCTGTGTGCAAATTGATTTTAGGTCACAGGATTACCTTTCTCCGACGATTTCTTTTTGATATTTCCGAAAGTAGGACAATTTTATTCGCAGAGTGCATCATTTAAATGCATCTTCAGATCGGAGACCTTAAATTCGCCTGCTCTTTCGATTCATTTTCATTTGTCATTGAGGGACAATGACAGGAAAACAATGTGAAATTTAAAATATTATGTGTCAAAATGTGTTCAAAGTAAGCTCGGCATAACTCAGCTGAGTCCTGTAATGTGTCTCTCTTTTATCTGGGGGAAAGAACGCTGCTCCTATTTTCTTCTCCCGTTTTTTTTCTCATTTATTACCAGGCATGTATCATCTCACGTCAGCCTCAGCTCTCTCTGCACCTCCCTCTCTACTTTCTGCTCTCTCTCTCTCTCCCCTGAGCACTTTCCCTCCTGCTCCCCTTTCTGTCCCTCGGCTCTACCCTATACAGTTTTTGTAGTCTTTATTAAAATCCTCTGGTTCAAATCAGCCTCATAATAATGGTAAGTAAAATAACATTCAGCTCTCGTCAGTTCTCAATCCTCTGCAGAGGCAAACAGACTTAA
The DNA here is from genome assembly GCF_045865225.1 of Trachurus japonicus. NCBI lineage: Eukaryota > Metazoa > Chordata > Actinopteri > Carangiformes > Carangidae > Trachurus > Trachurus japonicus. Next base: position 9,646,648 of record NC_140911.1, read on the forward strand.
TTTCATCCCTCTGGTTGTGCGCAATATTTCCACTCCTCGAAGTTAGACTTTGGTTGACCTCTTTGATGTGGGGGAACATTTTGAGCAACAGGGGGTTGCTTTTGAAGAACCTTTATCCATATGTTTTTCCCTCAGTAGTTAGCAAAATGTGACACCTTGGCAATTCAGCTCACATTATCCTTTAAAACCAGAGTTCTTACACACCTGAAAAATCAAACATTTTTTTCAGGAAAGTAAATGCTTCAATATTAAAATGAAAAAAAAAAAAAAGATAGAATAAAAATACTGTCTGGAACTATTCTAAAGAAAGATATAAACATCATAAATCAGGTATGGGTTGTGCTGCAGACTGGAAAACCCAAAAACACAACATCAGCCAGTGTATTAGCTCATTGCATGTCCTCTATTTATGTGTAACTATATGAATGATCAATGTGTTCACTTATTGGCTACCAATACAGAGTGAGAAATCCAAACTACAAGTCAGTACCCAGTCAACCCCATGGGACCCAAAAGCCGTGTGTTTGTGTGTGTGTGTGTGTGTGTGTGTGTCAGTTATATGCGCATAATTTGATAAATTGAAAATCTTTATAGGAGCTCACAATACAAAGGTCAAAGGTACTCTATTGACCAAAGTGGGTTTGGCTTTATCAGGTCAATTTGTGGATTTATGGAGAGGAGCATCATTAGTGGCAATGCAACATAGCAAACTAGAGCCAAACTCTGCAGACTTCTTGAGGACCAAGCCATTGTTCCTGAGACAGTGGTGTATTTTTATGCCGATGACTCAACTGTATGTATTTGCAGAGATGGCTGAAGTAGAGGGCCTGGACAGGAATATCCATTGCATAAATATGCAATGGTCCCCCCCTGAGCAATGTCATAAGAGACACTCGACTCCAAATGCACCTCCACCCTCCTGGTCGTGCCGGATTTAAACGCAGCTGCAGTTATCATGTGTTTGTTTAGCCAGATGCACACTTTTGCTTTATCAAAAGAAAAAAAACAGCACAAACATGCCCTTACAAATTTTGCATGCACATTTGAAAACCCAGCAGAAAAATGCTCTCAACAACCCTGTGTTTTATTTCTGTGATCCTGCCCTAAATGCATATGCATTAAGGAGAAAGGTACAATTTACTGATTACATGCAAGGTGGGCTTTCCGATGACAAGCAAACTGCTCTTCCAGGCCAGTGAGCTTGTTTGATAAATAGCATGCATGTCTCCAGGCGCAGAATACATTTGAAACAAGGTACAAAAGCCTCAGTAAATCTGTCCCTCTGTGTCTGTTTATCAGACACAGTCAGTCCTGAATGGTGACTTCTGACTGGCATTTACTCCTCCAACTCTACCCAAGAGTTGACTGATAGTTAAATTTTAGCTGCCCAAACCGGCCGGAAATAATTGTTTCACATGGGCGCTGAGGCCGTGTGTGGGCAAACTAGATAACACTGACTGCATTAATGTGTTGAAATAGATTGTGAGGGAGAGAAAGGGAAAAGGGAGCTCATGGGTAGTTTTATTCTGCTCCCTTGTGTCCTTCAGTGGTTCAATATAATCAGTAGCTTCCCTTTGTTCTGTGTCCTTTATATCTAGGAATGCTGTTATTGCCATTATATAGGAAGCTCTCATGATGAGTGTTGAGTGGTCGAACATTAATAAGTCACACAGTATTTAATAGTGACTATAACTACCACAGTAGTAAAATATAATTATTTCACTTTAAGTTATATTAGTTATACTTTGAATATTACGATTATCACGTCTTCACGGTGTTATACTGAAGCCACATAACAGAATAAATCTTCACGTCTACCTGATGATTTATTCTCATCCTGATTAATTATTATTCTGTCAGTTGATGTGGACGTACATGGTACTGTTGTAGCCTGGATGAGAAATTGCAGAAAAGTTGTCTCACTCCTGGAGAGAGTATTCCCAGCGTTTTGATTTTATCGAGCAATAGGAAGGACATAAATCTCCTGCACCACTTAACGCAGAGAAAATATAATTTGCAGGGTTTTTCTTGAGAGGTAGCAGAGCTGTAATATAGAGAAAAAGTAATACGTGTGTGGCTCATGTGACATATATGTGTAAATCACTGTTCCACCAACTGTATTATATACTGTGCTTAAAAGGATTACACTAGTACTTGTATCACAGAGCTCTGTGCTATTAACCTTTCCTCTCCAGGTTTCCTTTAATAAGGGCAAAGTGGGTGTCCCTCAGCAAAGACAAGCCAGTGTTGCAGCGTTTTCAGCCATTGTGATTTTAATTAGAGGAATTTGGCCGCAGTCGACATCATCAGATCCTCTCATTTGTAATCTGAGTGAGTTGGCCGAGGTTGATGAGCTGACGTCCAAGACTCAATCGGACTCTTTAACCCCTCTGAGTGGACAGATTTTGTCCGACTCACAATCTCGGGCAAACACTCTGCAGCATGCAGGCCTGATGCAAAGTGCATGAAACCAGGAAAATGTAACACAACACCACAGCAATTTCTTTTTAAAAAGCATCCTGCACACTCGAATTTTGCCAAGAATCTCACCAATTTGTGACTTCAATCCAGTGTAATGTTTTTTTTTCTTTCTATACTGTATGTTCTTTATATTTAAAAAGGTTACATAGTCTCAAAGTAAAGTTTACTCCCCGTCACTCAACAGATTATTCAAGAAAAAGGTTCCAGTCTGTGCGTCTGAGCTAAAGATAAAGTGACTGTTCTTGCTGTGCGCTCTATAACCGTCGTACATCTAGTCTCTTCCAGCTGTTCACAAGGCGGGGGGTCAGTCTGTGCCACAGGGGGGGCCGCGCCGCTCCGCTCCTGCAGGCGTGCCATCTCAGGCGAGTGGCAGGCTTTCACCACGTGGACCACCTCTACTTTATTAGATTAGTCTCTGGCCCTCCTCGGGTTTGTAATTGCATTTGCCTGATGCTGTGTATTTAAGAATAGAACGGCCACGGTCCCCGTTGGCCCTCCCTCCCCTATACCTGATTTCCCAGCTGCCTCCAGGGGGAGCAGACCGGCCCCAGGATAAGAAGTCGTCATGACAACCAGGAGGCAACTGGTGAGAGGAGAGAGGATGGAAGGACCCCGCCGCCGCCGTATAGTCCTCCCGTGTCTCTCTGTGACTTTGCACTTTCTTCCCTGCTGGATTTCTTTTTTGTTATTCACTGTTTCATGAGGCAATTCATTTTTGTTCATCCTTTGTTCTTGTTCTGAGAGGGACAAAAAAAAAAAACAGCAAATGTTTCTTTGTGCTGCGTCTCTCTGGGAGGGGGAAATGAAGGGCTGTCAAACAGCGACTCATATTTCATCCTGTCCATAATTTATGGAGAGACTAGGTTTAGGAAGGGACATTAGGCTAACATGGGGGGATGCTTGTTATAAGCATCCCCCATGAGTCACGAGCAACTGGAGGGGGGTACAAATCGATGCTGACACATGTTTCTGTTAGCGACACGATGCACTTGATGCTATTTTCCCATCTTAAGTATTTGCAGATAAGCTCCCATTAAGTATCGTTACATGTCAGTAGTGACGCTTTGTGGCGATGTTCAGAGGCTTGTCAGAGAGGGTTTCCTGCTAGCATGCTAACAGCCGTAGCCTGTGTGTCTTGCCAGATCTTGAAAGAGAGCCACTGCAGCAGGGATGTAGCTTTAGTGAGACAGCAGGCTGGGCTGTAGTATATGGTGTGTGGGGCAGTGACATTCTTTTGAACTGGGAGTTGCACCGGGAGCCAGGGGTAGTATATCATAAAACACAACCTCTCTTGCTAATCACAAATTACAGCCTGCCTCTCCTCCAGTCCTGATCCAGCCTTCTCCACAGGGAAGCCAGGGCCAAGGAGAAGAATACTAGCTCCTGCCAAGTCCTCACCACTCCCCACTACAAGGTGCTTATAAATCGGCATCCTCACAGATAGGTCAAGGTTTTGATTTGGTCGTGACCTCAGTTCATAAATCTGAATGATGTAGGGGCCTTGGTTAAAAGGCTGCTGGATCAACTCTCAGATGGGACACCCCTCCCTCGCTCTCCGTCTCTTTCTCTCTCTCCTCTTCCATCTCTCCACACCTCACGTCCCTTTTTCAGTCCCCGCAGCAGCAGCCTCAAGTCCCCCGAGCCTTTATAACAGGCAGAGAGAGAGAGAGAGGGAGGGAGAGGGAAGGAGAGGGAGAGGGGGAGAGAGATGGCGAGGGGGTGAAACAGGCAATCAATAAATCAATATGTTTTGCGCCACTAAGCTAGGGTAAGCTCACTCTTTCAAACCTGCGTGTGCACGTACGCACACACACACTTACACTCACTCGACCATCCCAGCAAATTTCTTTCAACACACACACAAACAAATGAAGGCTCAGGACAGAATGTCCCTTGCCAAAAGACATTTTGTTGTTTTAGGGACTTTCTTTTTTTCTCATTCTATTTCCTGTTTTGGGTCATTAAGCCATTGATTTTTGTTTCAACGGGTAAGTGGTGGTGGGGACCCCCTGGGAGCCAGCTGAAAACCTCAACAGAGTGGCCCCAGCAGGAGTTTCTCTAGTTGTGACAGGCTGCTCCCAAGGGCCAGTGGGCCCTCTTAACTCTGCAGGGGGAGAAACTGTCGCCTGAAATCAGTCATTCTGCCTCAGCATTCCCAGGCACTCCGCCGTGAGCGTATTCACTCAGATATCTATAGATTTCTTCTTGTTAAATGTCTTTGCAACCACTGGACATACAAACTTGTGCATCTAGCGATAGATTCGGATTCTGGTCCTCACAGAAATACTTGGGAGTGTACAATTGATCAGTCCTCTTTATGGATTTTAAAGGATGTGAAAAGCTGGCCGCTGCATCTGCTTGCTTATCAGTATGCCCAATATTTTTAGGTTCGTGGCAGCGGCGAGGGCAGAGGAAAAAGCTGGAGAGCTACAGTGAGATACAGTAGCAACTCTGGCAGACCAAGATTCAGTTGGCCAAGAGCCAGCAAGATATTACAGTCAGATATATAGTAACACAGATGGATGCACTCAGCCTAAAGAGGCTGACATATTGGCCGGCGCTGTCATAAGAATGACATAATACCTATCCTGACAGGAATTGAAAATAAAGGCCGCTGCACCGCAGAGTTGCATAAGCACTTTAACTTTAGCTCATACAACGTAAAACATTACCCCTGACATATGGGATATCCCCAGGGAAAGTTTCAAAGTGGTTGGATGTTAAAGGTGGAGGTCTGACAACTGGAAGTAGTCCCCCAACGTGTCGGAAGATGTAACTCTTGATTTCAGCGCTCACAACCAAAGTATCCACAGTAGTGGTTCGTTGATATGGAGACATCCTGCATTTCATTAAAATGCACCTCAGTTAATGGATCTGCACTCTCCCTCGGAAAATGCAGGGAAACATATCCAGGCTGACAGCCCACAGAAAATGCAAAACTATTCAAATATGTAGAAAGCCGGGATGATGAATGCATTTTTTATAAATTCCAAAATTGTTTTATGTCTCGTATAGCAAGTAATTATACCAGTGGCGTACTATACAGATGGTCTTTTTAAACACTGCTGCTTAAAGGCATGCTGGATTTACCCTGTTGAATGATTATGGCCAAATGCATCCCTGAGGTGATTGGACCACCTACTGTGATGCATCTTGGGTGCATTTACACATACATACCCTTAAACGTGGAGAACCTCACTCTGGATAAAATCCAAGTTGATTTCGAGTCATTTTGTGCCAGATGTAAAGGGGGTCTGTTTCACAAGACAAGATAAATATGAAAAACTGCAGTGTTTTGGCACCATTCCTGCAAAGTACATCAAAGCATAGGGCTCAAATTAATACCAGGGGAGAATGGCAGAAGCTTCTCTGCTGAGAAACACATAACTGTGATGCTGTGCAGTGGGGGAACGGTTAAATTACGGACATTTTAAAGTCAGACTGTATATTTTTGCAAGAAGAAATAGCATAATCTCCCGCTTAGAAATGAAAAGTTGAATTCCTGAGCAAATAACATACATCGTGGCTCATTTCCATACACACTGTGTGGTTTCGCTCCTCCAGTCTTAACTTGGTCTGGAATGACAGTTGGCTACGGCGGATAATATAAGATAATGTTAGCAGCGGTTTGACGATGAGCCAGTTTGCCGACTTATTCTTGTGCTTCATGTGTTTTCTAGTGTCAAACCAATTAGCACGACTTCATCACAAAAGTCGAACAAGTTAGCACAGATTTATCGAATCACATGCTAACATGCTAACACCAGCTAAATGTAGTGTAACTGTAGGCTATGTAGGACAAACATGTTCTCAGAAAGTTTGCAGATGAATTCAGTATCGGCTGTAGCCTATTGCAATGGCCTGGTGGTGCTACAGTCGCTAACATAGTTGGCTACCAATTGGTAATAGGAGAATGAATGAGCACTTTTTACTCGTCTACTTATGATGCCTTCAAGACCTAGACCAATTAAAATCCCTGCTTTGCATGATAAATGAAAGTGAGGCAATATATACGACCAAGGTAAACCAGAATATACGAAAACCTCCTTGACAATCCAACCCTGCTGTTTTCCTCTGCTCCACATTCACACCCTCTCCTCCTCTTCCTGTCTAATTCTCCCTCTGTTGGAGAGGAAAGGCACCTGGAGATACTTTAGAGGTTCAATTTAAAGGAACTTTTCCTCCATCAATAATGAAATCGTATTCCCCTCTCTTCCCTTCTCTCTCCCTCTCTTTCTCACCCCCTGCTAGATTACTGCACCTTGAAACTCTCTCACTCACACTTAAGCGGTTTTCACAAATGAACTTGCCCTTTCACACACACACACATACACACACAGCAGCACACACCCGGAGATTTTCCACGTGAGACGTGTTCTCACCTACTGGAAATACTCTGTTTGGTTTAGGTGAGGGGTGGCGCCTGGGGAGAGAGCGCAGGAGGCAGAATAGACACGTCATCAGCACACCCACTCACTCGCTGTGAAATCTCCAGACAATGGCCTGCTCTATTCATACAGGGGCTCAATCGGAAATTATTGGACGTTATTATAGTAGGGAGCGGGCAGGCCAAAGTCCACATAATGTCTGGTTCAAATGATTTTTCATTCACGCATACAGATCCTCTGAGCAGTGTCGAGAAAAGTTCAGGGATGCAAACGGCTGTGTGAATGCAGCTTAAGTCTCTCAACTCCATTCCTCTCATCCTGAGCTAAACATTCAGAAGAAAAGAAACAGAGGACGAAGATGGAGGGCGGGGGATGACAAATGAAACAGATGTAAATGAAGAGCGCAGAGAGAAAGAGGTGCATTTTAACCGACAATGTAAAACCGCGTCAAGGAAGAAAAAATGTGGACAGACAAAAGTTTAATTTCTTTTTCAGTGCTGTATTCATTTCAACGGTGGTCTGTCTTCCCTTTTTAAATCTCCTCTTGGCTTTTTCTTTCCTCGTATGTGGCATTACACAGGGAGCGAGCTTTGACATTATGACAGTTGACTGAAAAGCTGAAGCCATCAGCGCGAATATGGGAATGAATATAGAGTAATAAAAGACAAAGATGAGAGACAGATTGACATTTTGGCTGTTGCGTCCTTGGTGCATGACAAAGATGAAAGATCCGTTCTTTCTGCCCCGTGTGTGTGTGTGTGTTTTGTTGTTGACATAGCGTGTGTGTGTGTGTGTGTGTGTGTGTGTGTGTGTGTGCAATCCTTCTGTGTGTGAGTGTAGGCAGGCTTGTACACCACATGCAAATAACAGTGCTTGCGTGTGCGAATGTGTATACTGCGTTCAATCACGTGCATGTGCATATTTTTGACTCTTAAGTGTGTGGGAGTGAGAGAACATTCACATCGCCCACCTGGGCTCTAGCTGGGAGCCAGTAGAGCTGTCTTACTGAAAAAACTCCCTGTTGTTTCTTTGGCTGAGCCTAACAGGCAGATTTGACTGTATCACTTCCTCCTTACTCCTCCTCCTCCTCCTCCTCCTCCTCCTCCACTCTCAACTCCTCTCCTCTCCTCTCTCTCGATCTGCTCTGCTCCTCTGTTCCCCGACACTCATCTCCTTTCTCTCCTCTTCCTGCCTTTTTCTATATTTAATCAGTCAGGGAGTGTGGAATTAGTGATTATTTGATGGAAATAGGCAGGCAGGAGAAGGCGTGTGCGCGTATGTGAGAAGAAAAAAAAAAGAGAGAGAGGAGCTGATCTCTCACTTATCTGTCTGGATCTCCTCCTGTCATTTCAGAGTTTAGAGAGAGCAGAGGGGGATAGAGGTTAATGAATTGCATAATAGGCCTTGCAGGGTTTTGGTTGTACACTATAGACATGCATTACATCTCTGTGCAAATCCTGCCTCGCACTTCCTCTCTTTGCGTTTGCATCATTCCTTCATGTCACTGACTCGTGCCTTTTTTTCTCTTTAGTCAGGCTACGTTCACACTAAGGCCGTGTTCAGCCCTACATGAAACAAGTCCACTTATTTATATCAATAAGAGCGCTGCAGTGAGGCACCTGCAGCGATGCCAGCACAGAGGGCTCCAGCAAATAGAAAATAGGCAGCGTTGTGCAGCAAGAAAGTTCCAGCTCGCTCCACTTTCGCCACAACAACACACAATGCAACGCCAACAACAGGAACTCACGATCTGTTGAATGTCACGAAAGCAATGAATCCCCTGTCTCAGCTTGGTCATACCGGTGCTGTTTTGGGTCTGGATGCGTGGTGCGGTGGTGTGTACTGTTCGCTCCATTTTAACGAGAACTACGTGCATCCAGACAGACCCACGCTGCAACAACACCTGAACAAACAGGAACAATTGATTGGCACAGTTCAACATCGTCTCCACTGTGGTTATAGAAATAGTGCAACATACTGCTGAGAGTTCAATGAAATGGGATCGTTGCCACTCACATATCACCAGCCGCCAGTTAGCTTAGCTTCCTATACTATAACAGCTGTTAACGCGTGGGGAGATCCAGCCTGTCCGATCTGAAGGTAATGAAATAGCCTACAGCGTCTTTAAAGTTCACTAGTTAACGAGGTTTTATGGAGGCTTATTTGTCAGAGTACTTCAACCCAGAGAGAGGAGACTTCCTGACCAGTCTCCACTGGTCGAAATGTCAAACTACTCCTCTCAGTCTGTTCTGCCCTTTCCTTCTCTCCATAATCATCCCTACTCTGTTTTAGTTCTCATTTACATACCTTTCTGTTGTCAAACAAGTGGATGAGCATGAAATAGGGATTTCATTAAGTTCTACCTGTAAACAAGGTGAACACAGTATCAGGTAGGAACATCGCCATTTTATGATTGATGTCTGACAAATTACTAACAGGGGACAGAAAGTTGTTTTGTTAACGTTACTCTCTCTTAGCTTTCCGGCTCTTTAAAGACGAGGCGGGCGTTTTCAGATGGATCCTCTCTGGAGAGCATCATTGAACAGAGTCTATATACATTTTTATTTTTGTTTTTCATAACTGCGTCTCTCCCTCTCCTTTTTTTTTTTTTTCTCCAATACAAGGGCAGGCTATTGTGAGTGACAGCTCATTACAATACCATCTTCTCAGCCCCTAACCTCATGAGACAGTAACAAAAGTGTGTGTCTGTGTGTGTCTGTCTGTGAGTTTGTGTGCAAGAAAGTGCGTGGGCATGCTTGTGCACATTGTGGTGCGTATTTGAACATAAGAGTGGCTGCATTTCCTCACTAAGTGTATTCATAGTCAGTTTGCCCATGCTGCTATTTGTGTCTATATTTACATCTGCATATGCTGTAAGGTATCTTTATATGTACAGGCCTTTCAAGTCAGCTCTCACTCTCTTCTCCTAATACACACACACACATACACAGTCCAGCAATATGCAGCTCATGAATAGTCCCGCAGCAATTATGGGAAACCCACTCGTTCTCTCTCTGTGCCTCAGTGATGGCGGGAGTGGAGGACAAAGGTTGTGGGGGTGGGGTGGAAGTGAAAGTCTGCCCAGTTCAGAATATGACAGCTTTTGAAGTTGTTTTCCTTTTTTTTTTTTATTCATTAGATAAGTGAAAAGCAAAAACCCAGTGATGGCACACCAGTACCAGCCATGATTTATGTTCACCTCTGGAAAGAGAAAAGTAGAATTTATGGCTTTCTCGTCTGGTCTAATCTTTACTATATGCTGCAAAGCCCAGGAAATGCAGTAAGCTTAGAGGGAGAGAGGGAGAGAGAGGCTGAAATTTGTCCTCCACACTTTCTCTAGTTAGCTTTTTTTTCTTTCTCTCACTTACAAACCAACTCTATCACATTTTGTCCATGTTGTTTTTTTCCCCCCTATGCTGCAAGCTTACAGACACACGCACGCACACTTAGGTGCACATAACACTTCTAATCAAACACATGCAGGTGCACCGCGCGCACGGACGCACACACGCTCGCACATAAAACGAGAGCTGCTTAGCCCCTCAGCGACACCTTTACTTCTCTCACACCAATTTTCTCACACTTGTTCACTCCGTGTGTCTTCTCTTCTTTCTTTCTCTCACTGCCTCGCTCCGCACCTCCGCCCTCAGCCGCCTCCACATATAGATCCTTTCTTTTTATAGTCAAAAGCTATAGTCCCCATGGCAACATCAGAGTTGTTGATTGCCAAGGTGCTGTACGTCTAATTATGTAACTCTCGCAAGGGGTCGTGTTGGTTTGTGTGTGTGTGTGTTTGTTAGTGTGTGTGTGTGTTCTTCAGCCTATTTGTTTCTCAGTGTTGTGTGTTAGCAGTGGCTCTTTATGTGATGAATCAAGCTGTTGTGTTATAACCGATCCGCGTTCGGATCCAAACGTTATGTTTTGTGTCAACATGATCAACATGGAATATTTAATATCTTCCATGCGCACATCTGCATACGTGTTTCATTTGCACGTGAGGTTTAGGTGTGTGAGGGTGCAGCAGAATATGTGCAAGTGCATGTCACAGGCAAGTGTGAAGCTATAACAGGTTTTGACAGGGTAAAATCACTTGGAGGTGCAGATGATGTGCTTTTTCTATCCAGTTACTGTGTGACAACAGAATACTCAACCGTCGATTCCTATTAAAGCGTTTGCAGGAAGCGTAAACCCTGTCGACTCTCATTGCACAGTGATTCTTATCCAGGTAGAGCACGGAAAAGATGGAGGGAAACAGGGGGAAAACACTGTATTATGCATTAACTCGCTGTGGGAAAAAATAGCTTTCACACTCACACTCATTTACTCAATTCGACAACAAATCCATACAGGAGAAGAGGAGGGAAGAAGAACGAGGGAAAAATAATAAGACGTGGAACAAGAATAGAAAGGAAAACAGAAAAAGGCAACTGCATTTGCATTTTAACCTCTCATTCAGAACTGCTCGAGAGCCGTCCCACTACTGCGAGCGTTCAGGCGGCGTGCCAGTGAAAGAAGGAGAAAACAGGAGGAGATAAAGAAGAGGTGGGCTGGTGTGAAATGGATCAAACAATGGATGTGAGAAAAGCGTTGCTGTTCTCAACCAACTGCAGGCAAAAGAGAAAAAGGAGTGGAGGAGGAGTGGGGGTGTGTGATAACTTGCAGCTTTTTAAAATGTCTGTGTTTTGTAACTAGTTTTCCAACAACAGGTTCTTCGGAAAGTTGGAGAAAGTATTTGTAGAGCAGTTTAGTGTGCTGAAGAAACGGTCTTCAATCAGGAAGCAATGAAAGAGAAGAATCTGCGAAAGAGAGGTCAGAAAAAAACAGTAAAAGGGCTCTTGAGTTGAGATTATTTTGTAATACATGCTGTTCCCCAATGTGTGTGTACGCCTGTGTGTGTGTGTGTGTGTGTGTGTGCCTGTCGATCATTCTCGGTCCTCATGTTTTGTAGATACTTGAGGGGGAAAAAAAGGCATGTAGATGAAGGAATGATCAGAGGGTTGAGCAGAGTCTCGCCTCCTTTGTGTGATCTTCTGTGTGTTTCCCTTTCACCTGCCTTTGTGGAGACGTAGTGATCTCCGTAGACACTACTGGGACACCAGCACCACAGAGCGAGCAGCAGCATATAGAAACAGGCAGAGAAACCCCATGACTGCGTTTTTTCCCTTTTTTTTTTTCTTTTTTTTTCATTCACACAGCCGCTCCGAGTTGGATTCAGGGAGAGCAATTCATATTGTATTTGATAGCAATTCATGAATTGAAAAAGCAATTCATACTGAATGGCTTTAGGACAGTATTTTGTGTGGGGAGTGAAGTAATTTGAACACGCGACCTCTGCTGTTCAAATTCATCAGTCACTATTATTAAGTGTCTTTAAACTTCTGCCATCAGAGCCACTCCAGCAGGAAATTAGAGCTTTTAAACAAGTTGTATGGCTGTTATTGGTCAGAACATGTTTGCTGCAGTACGTCATCATCTACAGCAACATTTTAAACATGAGGAAATACTGATTAATGGGGGCCAGTGTCTCATTTGCCATAATGCACACTGCAGCCGCGCTGTTGTTCTAACAGCCAAAGAAAGCTCAGCTCGTGCCAATTCATAATTCATCTAGGTGCTTTTTTTTCTCCCCTTAGTATTTATTTTGTTCCTGTCCACTCAGCTTCACTGCAGCACGACACTCAATCCCTGCCCAAAAAAAACAACCGGGCCAGATACATCCCATTGTCAGAAAAGACTCCTCTCATCCTTGATCTGACGAGAAACAGATTCCCCATCCCTGTTTGTCTGTAAAGATGAGAAGGGATAAGGCAGAAGAGAATGCAACAGAAAGAAAGAGATTAGGATGTTTTTGCTTTGTTGTGCTCTTTACCCTCACACACAGACATTGATCTCTTGGCAATATGTTTCACTTTAACATCAAAAGAGAGGTTTGGTGTTTGGCCATATGTCAGGATGAAGAACTACAGGGGAAGGAAAGAGGAGAAAACACCCACTGAGGTGTGTAGACATTAGTGGAGATTAAACCTAAAGGGAATCCAAGTGGGATTTAACCATTCATCAACTTTCAGGCCTTTAGCAACACTTTCATAGACTCACCTGAAAGTCAAATGGGGTTTTTTTGTTTTTGTTTTTTGGGAGTTGTGGGCAATAGCATCTGTTTGCTTGTATATCACGCGGATGACACAGGTGCTGTTTTTGAGTGCACTGCACCACAGCGTTGTGGCTGCCTAATGCCCATAAATAATCAAAAGCGCAGCGAATGGCAGTGAATGATACACCAGTTTGAGGATAAATCTTTGAAATAACTAAAACATGATGTTTCCTTTATTAATGCAGAATTAATAAGTACTGTAGACACTAAAAATTAAGAAAGCACTGAAGATAATGTTTTAGAAAACATAAAAAAAAAAAAAAGTTTCAGAGCAAGTTGTTCAAAGGAAGTTTTGTTCTTTTACACCAGTGGCGTGTGGTGTCTTTCACAGATGAGCAAACAAAACCAAATAACAAACAACACCCCCCCCCCCACACACACACACACACACACACACACTCTTCACTACGCCTACAAGAAAAATTGGGCCACACAACAACATATACCTTTTCATGACAGTAGCAAATCTCTCTTAAATTCAGGGCCTGTCCTGTCTCATTATTTTGTGCTGCCTGTCCTTCCTGTGCTAAAAGTCTCTCTCCTCCATCTTGCATGCTCGCTGCCTCTTCACCTTCCTCGCTGAAGAAGTATTAGTATTTTTCCATTGAACTGACTCTAAACATATCAAATGCGCTGTATAGAGGAAAAAAATATCTTTGAAAAAAAATCACGTCGTCTACAGTAACCTTCAAAATATTTACCATCGACTGACAATGACAGACTCCAGTGACAATGTAGAATACTGCATTTTTCTGCCGCAATATTGTTAACCTTTCCAGGATGTCGTTAGGACTTCAGTATGGAGGCACAGGAGAGGAACTTCTGGAAGGTTTTGAGGAGTTGTAGCAGTTATGTATTGACAAATAGCCTCAAGTGCACATACGCGATGCACTGCTGACTCCTACATCTATCCGGAGGGTCAACATCAAGTTTAAAACTTGGTAAGATCACTAAGTTTTAAAAGCATGGAAGGCGCTTTTTTGTCTGTATACATACGTGTGTCTAATTCAAATAAAATAGCACATAGTAAAGGTTATTATGTTATTAGGTGTCAGATTCAGTCAAAGACATGCAGCTCTTCTATTTATTCTATTTTAGTTAACTCTACTTGTTTTTCTTTGAATGTTCTCGGTGTGTGTCTGTGCATGAATGAGACAAAGAGTGAATAACGGAGGTAATGATATGATTGAAATGGAGATAGACTACACCTGTCAAAGATGAGCAGGACTTGGCTCTGTGTCTTTTTCTGTTTCAGTTAACTCGACTTGAGTTTCTTCAAATCTTTATTGAAGGAAGGGTATTTGACTTTGCCAATTGTGCTGCCTAATTTGCATTCAGCTTTTGCATCCACCACGTCTGCATCGTTTTGTGACATTCACACAATCTCCAATTATTTCTATTTCATCTTCAACCACTTCTTCTATTCCTCTATTCATCTCTCCCCCTTTTCTTATTTTCCCCGTCCATATAGATGCACTAGATGAACTGTGCACTTCAAGCATGCACGTACAATTCGAACTTCATTAAAAAATAAAAGCATGCAGCTATCACCAACATATGCAAAAGTAATAATGGTCAACTTTCCCTCAGTTTTAAGTCCTCAAATGACCAAGTAACAGTCCAGGTAACTTTTTCACATTTCAGAGCTCATGTTATTGACCACAGTTTCTATCCTTAGGGCAGTTGTAGCTCCAAGGCAAACATCCACCTGCTGTGGATTTATCCATAGCTTTTGCTCTTTGATGTCAACCCTCAACAACATTCACCAGAGAAACATCTGTGGTATCCCGCTTAATGAAACACCTGAGAAGACTAAAAAAAAAACATATTATATATTTTAAAAAAGTTGAAAGATTCACTGTGGTCATCATGAAGGCCTGATGGCCACATAGTGAGCTGTATCTGAAAGAAGCTTCTCAAACAGATCTATTGCAAATCTTTCACAAGCTGTAAATATCTTTTAAGTTAGTTTCAACAAAAATATTTGTGTAATGTTGGGATTCTTAATTCAGGAAAGCTTGACAAACACACTTTGTTCATAGCTAGTCGTTCGTCAACGATCCCAGAAATATACTCAATGCATGTTCAAATTTCCAAATAATAGGCTAATGCTTTCCTTGCTGCTTCACAAACAGAAACAAAACAACTAGCTACCTTTCAAATAGCTAGTTGGCTAAACAGCATAGCTAAAACAACCTAGAGGCACCACAGGAGGGTGCTAAAGCATGAATGCAAACAAATCCTTTGTGAGCAGAACGCTGATCAAACCCAAATGTAATTTATACTGTAGATACTGTTTCTACGTCGGTGTCGCTCTTACAGATGGACATTAAAAAATTATGTAATGTTTGAGTTGTGGTAAAATCACTTTCACATTGAGGACTGTTTGATGGCTTCACTAATTTCCAGCTCATTTTAGTATTGGCAAAAAAAACACAAGAGGTACAGATGGAAGCTTAGCTGTTATGCTAATGTAGTCTTGGGATAACAACACCGACTGTCAAGGAAAGAAGATGTAGTTTTTCAGCCAAACAAAGATTTGGCTTTTTTTCCCCCCTGTTAGCTTAAACACCACATAAGCTTTTTGACATCCTAATTCTCAAACTCGAATCAACTTTATTGTTTAACGTTGTTGTAGCATGAGCAAAGTATTTGCCAGTAAATTTAGTCTTTTGTACCCCAGTCATCTCTGCATAGGACACAACATGCCAACAGAAACAGATAAGATACTGTAGCCTACATCTTAATCCTAATAGAGAAAAGCTGCTCCATTAGTTTGTTGTCAGGAGGTAGTAAAATACTCTTTGTCAAGCATAAGAACTGCAGAAACACAATTGTTAACTGCACCTCATGTCCTATTCAGTGGTGCTGAATAGGACATGAGCTAGCATGTTGTTAGCATTGGGCAATATTAGAAATTCGTCACCTTAAATATCTGCTTCACTAGCTCCGTCTGCAACTTGATGGCGGTAAAAAAAAAAAAAAATGAAGACGGAGAGACATTTGTTACCAAGATTAGACTGTGCACTTGCTCAGAGGATCACTGAGTACGAGGTGAGGCGATGCTATTTGACTGACTGACCTGAATTTCACTCCCGATGAACACATCTTGTGCCATGGGAAAAATAACCCCCCTCCCCACCTCTTCTTCCCCCCTTCCCATCACCCACCCACCTCACACAAGCTGATTCCAGTTCCATTAGTCACATTACAGCTCTTCTCTCTGCAGTGGTACAGAAATAGTGGTGGTCGTTGGGTGTGAGCCTCCCTATACAGATGTTGTAAAAAATAAAAAAAAAATACTCAAGAGGTTGCAAAAGTCAATAAAATGAAAATTTTTACATGTACTGTAGGAGCTTTGCTGGAAATGTGGACGGTGTTCCATGTGATTGTACTGTATGGCTTCTGTGAATTAATGTAAAATCAATGCTTTGAAAATAGGTTGTCCTCTTTGTGACCACTGGTAAAAAATCTATTACATAGTACCTGCTAAATGTTTTCAGTTTTATCAGCTTAGCCTACTAGTGAGTTTTTTTTCTTTTCACTATCTCTCTCTCTCTCGCTCCATACAAGTGCCCAGTTTCCCAAAAGCATCTCAGGGTTATAACCATATTTGTTCAGCTAATGTTTCCATTGGCATGTTTCCATCCCAACAAGATGAGTGTTGTGTGTTGCATGCTGAGATACTTTGGAAAGCAGATCCGGGTTGAGCGCCAGTGGCTCATTTGACGGTATGAATACAGGCATTTGGTTACACTCAGAGACCCAGTGGTGTTGCTCCTGTAGAGAATCTCAACATCTGGATGAGCTCCCTTTCTGACACTTGATGTCAAATACTAGTGCACTGAAGAGAAAGCAAGCAGGCAATGTGAGTATGAATGAAGCGTGCAAGCAAAAAAAAAAAAAAAAGGGAAACCAAACACCTCAACATTCAAATGGGACGGAGGCAGAATGAAAGCAACTGGAATATAAAAAGAAAAAAGGGCCTTCAGCTGCAGAATGTAAAATAGAGCAAGTTTTGACAATAGTAGAGGAGGAATATTATAAAGGCAGCCTTCCTTGCTTCCCTGGGAGAGTTTCATGGAGTGCTTTCTCACTGTGATAATGAAATGACCTGGCCTGCACTGCTCCACTCTCTCTCTCTCAAAAACACATCTGCTAGACGAGGGTGAAAATGAGAAAATCCTGCCTCCTCTCCCGAGTTTCGTAAAGCATACTTTCAATATTCTTTTTTACAGACAATAATGGGATATGAGTGACAGTGTATCCTCGTGTCCTTGTGAGCGTTGTCTATTACTGTTTGCTGTGTGCTCACATATCAGTTTGTGCGTGTGGATGCAGGCGCTTGCACCATCTTGAGCAAATGGTAATAAACTGTATTTGAAGCACATTTGACATAACAAGGTACCATACAGAAATTCAGTGGATAGAAATCCCATAGAGTTGTCATCGTAACGTTGTTCTTGTAACTTTGTTTTTGTGCTTTGCACACACTGGAATCAATACAGTAAGCAGCACAACTCAGATCAAGGACTTCAATTTTGTCCCATTTCAAGGTAGAATCCAATAAAGCAAACTACAGTCCCCACACTGTTTTGAGCTAATCTTGTGGGCCTCACTAGACATTCAGGCCGTACTAGACTGATTCAGAAGAATGACTCACCAGTTTGGTACAGCACAGACTGCATGCAGACCATGAATTCCCTCAGCTTCTAGTTAGCAGGGAATCTATGGCAGCAGTGAGGCAGAGCGCTGTCATTGAGTTACATAATCAACAGAGGAGTGTAACAAGAATGTGTGTGTGTAAGTGTGTGTATGTGTGTGTGTAGCTGCAGTTCTTTTTGAGCTGTCAATCATGTGGTACACCAAGGCCACTCTAACACAAGGCTGCTGAGGTGGACTTTCAGCAACAATGGAGCTTTGCCTGTGTGTAAGTGTATGTGTGTGTGTGTCTAAGTGTGTGTGTGTGTGTGTGTGTGTGTGTGTGTGCATCCACGTGCGTACTCGCTACTGTTTTTAAAGGCATGCGCGTGGATGAATAGGCGGGTGCATTTACAAGGCTGAGAGGAAAAAGCATGCTACATAGGATTTATTAGGTGTGCATGCTGAGAGATGAGCCAATTTACTGCACATGTTGACTCACAAGGATACATTTACATATCTATTCTGTGTGTGTGTGTGTGTGTGTGTGTGTGTGTGTGTCTGTTTGTGTGTGTTATCCCTTTGTATGTTCCCATGCATGCTCGGATGCATAGGCCTATTCATAGTGATTTTGCATGTTTGTGTAGGAGCCAAGCGTATATGAGTGTATAATAGTGCGTGTTCAGTCATGTAAGCTCACCAACTACTTGTGCTTGTTTGTGTATGTGTGTGTGTGTGTGTGTACGTGTATGTATGTACTGTATGTGTATGTATGTCGGCATCTCAGCAGCTTTTTGTGTAAATGTAGATGGTTTTATTGGATGATTTTATTTCCATACTGGCATTAGGCTAAGGAGAGCTTGTTGTATTGTCTGTGTATTGCATTGCTTCTGCTGCTCAATGCTGCCATCTGGCTTTGGCCGGCTCCACCTCAGACATCCTGGGGGAGCTATCCTTGCTAGTCAGCGTCTGGTTTTAACAACTGTTTTGGGATCGGTTGTCCAGTGGGCTGGTGCTAACTCACCCCATTATGAGCAGGATGATAAAACTGACCTTGAAGCAGTTTATGGGCCTGGGATAATGGAAAACACTGATAGAGAGCCCATGAAACTGCTCTCAGCTTTCAGTAACAAAAGAAAATAATGGTTTAACCACTTAATATTATTTTGATCTATACCAAAAGAAAAAACCTCTGAGTGGACATTTCGGATGCAGCTGCTCAACCTAACACTGATGAATTCATAATAGATGTTAGGAATGAATATCAAAACTAAATTAGGAACTGCAGTTCTACTATTGATTGGCCTCATAACTGAAAACAAATGATAGGGGACAGTACAGAAATGATTAGAGGAGGGGAGAGGATGGCATTGTAATTATTATTTTTTGCTGATGAGTGGATATCCAGGCCTGTTTGAGGGAGAGCGAGGGAAACTCCTCTTTGTTTGTCTTACATAATCTTTACTTGTTTTTCTGCCCTTGCCTTTGTAAGATGCGTTGTATATGAAATTGTTCCATCAATAAGATGGTGTGTGACAAGATGGATGTGTGGTCATATGCATATGCAGGATAATGTCAGTACTGTTATATAGATTTTTTTTTACAGATGTTAGAAGAGAGAGCTTTTGCAGTTTTTTTTCAAGGTTTGAAGAAGTAAAATTAAAAAAAAAAAAAAGTCAACCATCGCTGCTTTTCTCACTCAAATCATTTTCGCACTCTCCCTAAAATCTCAGTGCGAGTGAGAAAAATTAAAGGCAGGAAAATTAAACAGAGCCTCAGAGGGTCAGTGCTATCGTGTGCCGTGCAGGTTAAGACCGGCGCTTGCATATAAAACCAGTGGAGGTGGAACACAATTAGGTCAGATTGAGGCCAGACCATTTGTATGGGTCACGGTAAAAGCACTCATATGTATGCAGGCTTATAGCCCCCCTGGGAGCACTGGGTTGACCTTGTCCCATACTCTGATCTATGTCCTCATCTCCCCCTATGTCCTCTTTTCCTCATTCCTCTGTGCCGTGTCTCTCCTCTTCTCCTCCCCCCCCCCCGCTTTCTTTTTTTATTACCACATTTCTCTCTTCTCAAACACCCCTCTCTTTTTCTTTTTTCTTTTTTTTTTTTTACTGTTTTCAATTAGTTTCTCTTCTTGCTCACCCTATTCGGTTTCACCATGATCACTCTCTCTCCCATCCAACCCTTTCTCTTTTTTTTGATTCACATCCCTCTCCCTCTCTCATTCCTTTTTTTTTTTTTTTTTTTTACTCATTTTAAACTCTCTTTTTTCCATTCCCCATTTTCTTTATCCCCTCTCATCCTTTTTCCATATCAACAGCCGGTCTGATAAATAATGCATCACAGCACATTAAAAACATTAGTAGGGTTCTCTTGACTGTCCAAAAGAGGGAGGAGACGAGGGAGAGGAAGGAATGGGTAACTCCATTTTAAATAAGTGTTATGGAGAATGATGTGATTTAATATCAGCGGTGGGGGGGAAAAAAGCTCCAGAAAAAGGGTGAAGGTCCAAGCATTAATTGTGTTTATGTCGTGACATTGCGCCCCCGCGCTCAAAGGTTTTTGCCTTTGGCGAATCATCTGAAAGCTCAGAGATTCATTAAGATGATGACTGTATCAGCAAAGTCAAAAGAAAAGATTTAATGACATTTAGCAAAACACTGATGCTGCATCACACAGAACCTTGACCTTTCCCTCCTCCCCTTTCACCCTCAGCTTTTCTGCTCTCCTCTCCTCTCCTCTCCTCTGCTCTCCTCTCCTCTCCTCCTCTACTCCTCCTCCTCCTCCTTCTCCCCCCTCCTCCCACCATTCCTCCTGGCAGCGTGGCGATTGGCATTATTAAAAATTGATTGGCGGTGAACGTTTAGCAGGGTGGCGAGGTGGAGAGGGATGGTTTGACAGGCAGGAGTGAAATGAAAGGAGGGCCTCGGCGGACACACTGTGGAAAGGTCTCGCAGGGGGACAAATGGTGTGTGTGTGTGTGTGTGTGTGTGTGTGTGCTGGTGTGTGTGTGTGTGTGTGTGCTGGTGTGTGTGTGTGTGTGTGTGTGCTGGTGTGTGTGCTGGTGTGCACAACCACAACCTTGTGTGTGAGGCTAAAAGAAGGTTGCACAAGAACATTTTGTAGTGCGGCTTTGGAGTTTGAAAACTCATTGAAGATACCGAATTTGTACTGTGTGTATGTGTTGGTCTTGCTGTGGGTGTATGTGTGTACATGCATGCACGTATGCCTGTGTGTATGTGTGTATGTGTGTATGTGTATGTGTATGTGTGTATGTGTATGTGTATGTGTATGTGTGTATGTGTGTGTGTGTGTGTGAGTATAGATCCACAACACACACGATATATCTGGTCCACATAGACCACCACATCATGAATCACGATGGCGTCCACAGAGATGATCCACAGTCACAGTAGTTCTGCTGACCTAGAGTTACCTCTCCGCCATCCCCCTATCTGTCGCTCCCTTCATGCCTCTGCTTATCCCCCCTTTCCAACCCTTCTCTCTCCTTTCATCTCAGATCAAATAATATTTCCAGCCCATATTCCCAACCAGCTACTCCCCCAATGGCTATAAGTGCTACAGCTTTGGAGATTTTCAATACACTTTACCTGCAATTTGGCTGAGTGATTCTAAAAAAGTTATTTCAGAGGGGGGGGAAGAGGAGGGTAAAAGCATGTGCCATTACATGAGTACATGATGCTAACTGGTTTCTTTATCTCTTGTTATCTTATTTGTCCTCCTTCTCTTTCTATCTCTGTCACAGATGAACAGACCGATCCAGGTGAAGCCAGCAGACAGTGAGAGTCGAGGAGGTACTGTATGCTTTTTTCCTTCCTTCTTTGCCTTCCCTGATCTCTTCTTCCTTCCTCCCTTTTATCCCAGCCTTACAAACATGCTGCCTGCACGTATCAGCCTCACCATTATCTGTCCCATTAGACGTTGCCCTGTACCTCAAACACGGGCTGACAGCGCGGCCTGGCCGGACCCTCCAGTATCCAGAACACGTTATGTAAACAGCGCACTTCCTGCCCGGCGCGGCCTCCGGCTCCTTTCTCAGAGTTTCATCATATGCACTGATGCATGTGCATGCGCGTCTTTTCATGCTCCAGGGTAAAACAGGTCACTACCATTTGTCAAACACCTTTAAAAACTGCAACAAAGCAAATCCCATTTGACTGATGTCACGAGTTCGTATCGGTCAAATGAATCGTAACGACAGATCTGCGCCAGCGACGAGCGGACGGACGTCTGCTGTGGTATTTTGTGCGCGTCGTGCTGTATTGACAGCTAAGACAGCAGAAAGCTGATTTTCTATGTCTAGACATGTAGTGACCTGCTCCTGACATCAATCAATGGACTGTACAAGAGAAGATTGATGTAGTTTGAGCGTTTTTGGCTGGAGTCTTTCAAACTTTGCAGTTGTTAATATAATTGGCACCAGAGCGATTCTTCAGCCACACGAAAAAGAAGCAAAGAGGGTAAAAAAAAAGAAGGAGAGCATGCAAGGAGGTGAAGGTTGATAAGCGGGGAGATGCGTAAGGCCTGAGAGAGAGAGAGAGGTGTTGGTCTGTAAAGAAAGAAAGAAAAAGAGAAAACTTTAAGGAAAAGGAAGGGAGCGTGTGCGACATCCTCTGCTATTTAGTTTGGTGGTGCGGCGCTGTGAGTATGATTGATGGAGCGGGAGGGAACAGAAGCGAGCACCGAGCGTGAGGAAGCAAAGTGAGGGCAATGCAGGACGTCCGTGCCTCTGTCTGTTATTTGGGTCTATCTTTCTCTGCATGTATGTCTGGGGCACACTTCACTTCCTCTCCTCTTTTTTTTTTTCTCTGCAGTTTCATTTTCTCTGAGATTCCTTCAGTGTCTGTGTCCTTTGTCCTTCTCTGTCCTCTTTTATTCTTATTTTCTTCAGCATTAAAGCAAAACTGGACATTTTATTGCACACATGTCTGATTGTAGGAGTAGATTCAGATATTTTACATTAGTACGCGTACTAGAATAACACTGTTAAAGCCAAGTAATAGTCCTACATTCAAAATTCCTACTTCTAACTAAAATCACAGTATTATTAGTAAAACATGCTTCAAGTGTTAAAAGTAAAAGTTCCAGTTCCTCAGAAGAAATATCCTCTGTCACTAACTTATTACTGCTTTATTATATACAGTTATATTAACAGCGAAGGAGCATTTTACTGTTGTAGCAGTAAAAAAAAAAGAAATTCACATAAAGTTAGATAATGTGGTCCAGTGGCTCCTAAACTAAGAGTTGGGCCCCCGGAAAAATGATGATTAATGAGGAAAGGGAGGAAGAAGAAACAAAGTTATATTTGCTTTTCTTTAATTTGTCTCTTTTTCTGTGAAATAATTTATAATTCAACATCTCTGGGCCTGGAACAGCTGTTTAAATGAAGCCATCTGAGAGGTTTAATGGGAAAATCATTCTTGGGTGGAACAGCTTACAGCTCAGCACAGACATCTGAAACACAGCGGCGAGGGGCCACGGCAATAGACACAGCTTTCTGAAACAAACAACCCAAATATACTGAGAGCCGCTGGTTTTAATCTTTAGAATCCCCCTTAGATTGTGTTTAAGTAGATTTTCATCTGTTTTTAATATTGAATTGAATTTTAAAAAACTTAATCTGACAAGTAACTAACTATATCTGACTAATATTACTTAGTTACTTTCCACCACTTACTGATAACTGTAGGAGCAAGGAGGAGTTCTGTTAAAATACAGCCGAGGAAAATGAAGGAGAGTCATTGTCATATTCTGTCTGTGTATGAGAGAGAGAGCTGCACATTGTTGTTGAGACTCTGGTGTATATTGATTTTCTCTCTAGCTGAATGAGTGTGTGTACATGTATGCATGTGTGTGTGTGTGTGTGTGTGTGTGTGTGTGTGTGTGTGTGTGTGTGTGTGTGTGTGTGTGTGTGTGTGTTAACAGTCCCTACCCAAAGAAAGATGTAATGTTTATTAGTGTCTTCCCTGGGGAACTGTAGACTTTGGCCGGGGTGTGAGGTGTGTGGTGTGTGTACCATGACTGTGTACTGTATGTGTGGGAGGCTAACGTTTCAAGATTTGTGTGTGTGTGCTTGTGTGACCATATGTGTGTGTCCTCCAACCCTGATGTGCGCTCCGCTCTTGTAAACCCCCCCCCCACTCCCAGTGCAAGGCCAGAGCGCAGATTAGTCTTGTTGACTCGGCAAGGACACCCTGTCAGGCACAGGCAGCGGGGAACGGACCCTAAGCATGCATGCATGCACACATGCGCACACACACACTCATTTACCCACGCGCCGCAGACACGCGTTAATTTGCAGAGCGCATTCAAATGCAATTGCACTGAGGCTCATTAATTTCCCAACGTATACATCCATTTCCACAAAGCTCAGATTCTTTGTAACGTAAAAAAAACAGACGCTGACACATCTGGTGCTGTTGTGCACTAACACACTTTCTCCGTCTGCCTTTCTCAGTTCCCCTCAGACACTCGCTCAGTGACTCATGTTGTCTGTCATGTGCTGACACTAATGAACTCCAGCTCGACCTCTGACTGCCTATATTTTATTTAAGCTCTGACATCTAGGATTTGTATCTGCACCATTTCTTTTTGTAGAGGTGGGATGTAACTGAGTACATTTACACAAGTACAAATCAGAGGTACTAGTATTTGTAACTTTACTCTTTCACTCCACAACAGAGGCTGATTTTATTTTTTCCTCCACTGCGTATATCTCTAAATGTGTAAGTGTTGATTTTGAAAGGTTTAAGTGTTGCTTCATGGGGTTGAGGAAAAATCTCCCCCTTCTTAAGATAAATAAACTACTGTAGCTCCTCTCGGATTTGCTGGAAGATGCTGAAAACACGACTGACTTTTCTGAGCTCATTAAAAGTTGACTTTTCAGAGATACGAGGTTCTTGCAGGACGGCAGTGCTGCAAACATATGATGATGTTATAGATGATGATTCATTGCTGCAGATTAAACTACCCAACAGAGTAAAAAGTTGCTAAAATTAGATCAACCACAAACATTTAGAGGAATAACTTGCAATACACACTTTAATGCAGAAGCAATATAACTCCAAAATCATTATAGGTAATAATGGGCAGTTTAAACATTTTTTGCTCATACAGTAATAGTCTATACTTTTACTTAAGCATGACTGTAAATGCAGTATAGCAGTATAAAAGTTAAAGTTGGTAGATAGATAAAAAGGGAAAAAGACATTTGGTTGAGGTTGTGACCTGTTTTCAGAGAGAGAGACGTCTCACAAAATGTACTGAAATGTCAGTTTTGAGGTGGAAGAGAACAGCTGCTGCTGCTAAGTGAAAATAGATGGTTGCTATGTATTCGTAAAAGAGGAATAGACCAATGAGTGCACTCAATTGGTGCAGTGCTAATATGAACAAAAAGCATATTTGTATTGGTATTTTTTACCTAATGTGCAGAAACTAGGCGTTTTATTTTGAACGGTTGTCTGCTGGAGTCAACTCTGACTTTTTCATTATTACCTCTGTTTGATGTTTGTATTTATTTTGATTTGTTTGTTTGACAGTGTGTTAATAATAATAATCACAACAACAAATGCGTTGCTCTATTTAGACGAAGCCCTTAAGGAAAAGACTGTGGTGGAACTTCACTTAGATTGAAATTTTAATTATGTCTCGACCTGAGGACAGACACGCCAGCGCATCTGTCTTGTCTACCGCCTGTGACAGGTGCTGTTCCTTAGCTATAGGTATATAGTAGCTTTAAATGACTGATGTTGTGAGACAAAACATCTGATTAGTGGGAGTCGGGCCCGTGGACTGTCACATGTCGTTGGTATAGGACGTCGTGTCATCTCACGTCATCGTCACATCTGCTGAAAGAGTTAGCAGGATGTTGTGTA
Source organism: Trachurus japonicus (assembly GCF_045865225.1). Classification (NCBI taxonomy): domain Eukaryota; kingdom Metazoa; phylum Chordata; class Actinopteri; order Carangiformes; family Carangidae; genus Trachurus; species Trachurus japonicus. The sequence goes on from NC_140911.1 coordinate 9,672,213, forward strand.
AAGGACGTCATCTCTGCACATAGGTATTCATCTATAGTATGTAGATAATACGATCAAAGGAAAATTGCAGATTCACCTTATTGATGATTCATCCTATAAAATTCAATATAAGTGTTTGTTCTTCTCCTGGAAATGTGTGGATATACAGCATCATAGTGTGTGACATGTGAATTCTAGATTCCAGGATTATTCACACACAAAAAAAGAAGCAAAAACACATTATTGTGCACTAAAACTGTAATTGTGAAATTACAGGTGTGGCTGGCTGCCTAAAATAAATGAGCAGAAACAGTGGCCTCTTTTCATTTTTCTGGGTCCTGTGTAGTTTTGTATAGTCTCTGGCACAGTGATATCACAGGCAGAGAGCTGAGAGTTGGTGCAGAGCAAGACGATAACAATGAAGCACCGGAATAACTGAACACCCACAATTTTCACTCAGCGTAAGAGGAGGAGGAGCACCTTATCTTAAATGTGGAGCTTCTCTGCTGCTATAAGCCAAAAACAGGCCCAGTCTGACTTTGAGTGAAATATTAGCTAGTAACAATATTCATTTTGTCACAAAGCAGGGGATTAGGGCAGCTGGTTATGAAGATAGATTTACCGGTCAGCGACTGAATGTGATGTGACTGAGCGTTGTGTCATTGCCATTAGGCAAACTTTGCCACGCCGTATCACGAGCATCTGTGACAAGAGCTCCCGCTGAGGGCGTAGTGCCAACTGTGCTCCCCGAGGACAGGGATCGCGCTGAAGATCGTTTCGGTCGCCTTAATCACAAACTAATCTTCCACTTCAGCATTGTAATGGAAACACAGAAAAACAGGTGGAAACGTTTGTGAATAACTTAACAAGCCTGCTCTGTAGCTCTGTCTTATTTTAAGCAAATGCGCTTTTAGTACATCAGAAACACATTATTATTTTAACCCCCATTTAAAAACAGATGTTGTTTAAGCAAGTACCTCTGAATATGAGCAAAAACTGCAACATTAGTGCCGTTAATATTTACTGCACCAGTGTCTGTCAGTGATTTTCTATTGTTATTTTATCACTTTTAGATTTTTTTGCCAGTTTTTTGGTTGGAGCTGATGAAGTGTTGTTTTTTTTCTTTTTTGTTCTGTTTGTTTGGATGAAATAATTATGTGTAATTCATGTTACATGGATGGGGGTCAACTTGTATTTGCAAAAGAGAATCCTCTTTCAGGTGTTTGCTTCTGCAGTTTTATTCTTTTTGTTGCAGTCTCATCAAAATAAGTTCTGATTAAACCTCTTACACTCCCGACCGGCCCAGCAACAAACAGCAAACGGAGAATGTTACTGAAAATACTGGAGCTTTTAGTGGCAACAGAGCCAAACATTTCTCAGCTAAAAAGGAAAAAAAGAATAAGATGCTTCTGTGGGAATCCAAAGATGTTTGTAGCATGAATAAACGGGTGAATAACACGACATCTTTCATTATGTAGTATCACAAAACTTCCCCCTGATGATTTTTTGCATGGAACTAAGAGCGAGCAAATCTCTGCTATTTCAGCGAACATGGTGCTTGTCTTTTTTGTAGAATATCAAAAGGCATCTCTGATCCTCTGATCGTGACCTATTCCATTTCCTTTTAGAAGACAGAAAGCTCTTTGTGGGCATGCTCAACAAGCAACAGTCAGAAGATGATGTGCGGCGCCTTTTCGAGTCCTTCGGCAGCATCGAGGAATGCACCATTCTCAGAGGTCCCGACGGAAACAGCAAAGGTGAGTTTATAGCTGTTTATGACTTTGAGCCAGCAGACTCTTTTTTTTTATTTTTTCACAGGCTACTGCACAGAAATGATTTGGCCTTTCAAAGTTGGTGACTTTGCAAAGTTCTCCTTAAACACTCCATGTTGAGTGATGTCAAAGCGGGCTGTTTCACAATCATCAGAGGACTGCTTGCATAAGAATACTGTAGATTCTGTAAATTTCAACAGTGAATGCCATCAGAAAGCTTTTCCCCACAGGGAGGAGGAGAGATATAAACCAGCAAACTCTTCACAGATGAACCCTATTAACCTCATGAGTCAACCTACAAGACTCTGATAAAGTGACAAAAAAAAAAAAACCTAAGTCAACCACCTTATTAACCAATCGGGCTTCATGTCATGCCAAAAAAAAATGTCCTTTCAAAATGTTAGAGAGCTACACAAGTTCACTGCATGAAGTTCATCAGTGGGCTTAGCGGCCAATCAATGAGGCCCGATGATAACTAAGCCTAATGATTACAGTGGGCTTGATCATTCTGATTCCTCCGTGAAGCTCCATTAACAAGGCCTCATCAGCCAGCTTACTCGGCTAAGTGGGCTTTAGCTCAATAATTACTGGGAACTTGATCATTCAAATTCATCAACAGGGCTTGTCAATAGTAAGCGACACCAGAATGCTGTGGCATTTTAAGCCCCATCAAGAGGATCCCAAAGTTGTTAATGGTGTCAGAGAGGCATGTTCAGCCTGCTTATTGAGTGTCGATCCACGCCGATGCAACCGTGCTCGGCAAAGAGGGGCTTTGTTTACTCAATGTTTGTTGCTGTGATGCTGCAGGGAACTTAACCTGGGTGGAGAAAAAACAACAACAACAACAAAAAAGGGAAACTTTTTTACTTCTTGTCTTGTTACTGGCAGTGTTTTGCTGTGATTCTGTATGATATACTTTCCAGAAAACTTTTCTCCTTTGTCCTCACTCTCTCGTTTTTTACCCTTTACTCATTTTATCCTCCTTCTCTCTCTCTCTTTCTCTCTTTCTCTATCTAGGCTGTGCATTTGTAAAATACTCCTCTCATGCTGAAGCTCAGGCAGCCATCAGTGCACTACACGGCAGCCAGACAATGCCTGTGAGTACACCATAACTGTGTGAGCGTGCGTGTAGATTTATGTGAGAGAGGTGAGTCACATAGAGAGATGAGTCACCTAGCGCTTAATTACCTTCTTAAAGTAAAGTTAAGTTATACGTTATTAATCCCAGCGAGGAAATTTGTCCTTTGCGTATGACCCTTCCTAACTATTTCAGAGCATCGGGCCGCCGACTGCAGCTCTGAGGCCATCGCTCTGGCACGATCTATATAAGAGAGGATGTGTGTGTGTGTGTATATGTACTGTATGTTAACATAGATACAAGCAGATGTCATGTGTCCGTCAGTACACACTAACATGTACTGCGTGTGTGCGTGTTTCTGTGTGTGTGGGTGGATGGATGGGTGGGTGCACAGGGGGCCTCATCCAGTCTGGTGGTAAAGTTCGCCGACACGGATAAGGAGCGCACCATCCGCCGCATGCAGCAGATGGCCGGTCAGATGGGCATCTTCAACCCTATGGCCCTGCAGTTCGGAGCCTACGGAGCCTACGCTCAGGCAAGACGCCCCGCAAAGCATCTGTTTTATCTACACTTACTCGTTCAATGAACCACAGAGATTAAACGCTCATGCCTATAGTTCACTCGTGAATGTGGAATAGTGAAGAAAGATGAACTCCCTCCAATTTGGATTCCTGTACCTCCCCAGGGTGTGACGTAAATGCCTCTATTAATATTGGCTTAGAGGAAAAATAACACATTTCTTAAGGCTCAATACCTGCTTTCTATCAATAGTCTCAATTTCCTGCCTCTGTGCTGTGCCTCACTTTCCCTTTATTCCTCCACTCTGTCCTTTTTTCCCCTTCTCTCTTAACTCAGCAACCTCTAAATCTCTCTCCTCTTTCTTTTCATTATTCTCCACCCACCTTACAATCCCCTCTCCTCCACTGTGCAGGTGCAGCAGCAGGCGGCATTAATGGCATCAGTAGGCCAGGGAGGCTACCTCAGTCCAATGGCAGCCTTTGCAGCTGCCCAGATGCAACACATGGCAACCATCAATGGCCTCCCAGGAGCACCGCTGACCCCCACGTCAGGTAACACTTGACGATAATACGACCAGAGTCAGATAATACTGTGTTTTTTATACCTTTGCACAAAGGAAACAGCAGCTGTTCCACTGTGCACACACTATTTCATTCCCTGAAGAACAAAATGCGTCTGTAGAAGATGTTTCAAACCTTCAATGCAGCCTTTAGTTTACATTCATGCTGGTGTCATACAAGAATGTGACTTAAAAGCCCTTTGTTTTAATCTGAGCTTTTTGTATCATTTTTAGTGTCAAATCCAATGAAACCATCTTCACATTTCCTCTCAAAACGGTGTCATAATGATGTGTTCAGCACAGTTTGCTGGGATTTTTCCATTTTGTGATAGTGAAGAGAACAATAACCTGACTTAACTGACATTTTATGAATAACTCCAGTGGAGCACATGGCAGCATCTACTAAGCTTAAACTCTGACAATTCTTCATTTGAGCAGGTGATTAAAAGTCAAATAATATGTTGTTTATTTCCCAACATTCAGACGGTAAATTTAATTTCAAATAAAATGTGACACTTCTATTATCTCTAAAGTGGCAGACCTATTTATCCTGTGTATCCTCCCTGTCAAATTTACAAATGTCAACATCGCAGACGACAGAAGAAAAGCTTCTTCTTTTTTTTTTAACTCAGCAGGAGTGAATAAAAAACAGAGTGTTGCTTTAAGGCCCCGCTGTTGCATTGCAGTGGAAAAATACAGTGACAAGCCACAAAGAGCAGAGGCTTTAAATAGGCCTATTTAAACACAGAACCTATACTGTAAGTGTTCTAAGAGGGATTGGCAGGGGCAAATGAACAAAATGCATTGTGGCATGAGATCCAATCATCTGAGACAAATACATGATTGATACCAATTGTGAGGTAGCACACAGTTTTTCACTATTTCTCATACAGTATACGGCTAAGATTCACATCTAATGGCTGTTGTGTCACAGTAAGGGCTATACAGGGACAAGAAATCAGCCCTGACATTTAGTGTCTTCACCGGACCACTGGACCGGCCCCTCTGACATTTCCAAGAGTTACTAGGTGGCCAGTCAAAGTAAAACTTCTCCATAATGTCGCAGGAAAAATTTTTTTTTTTAAAAACACAGCGGAAAGCTTATACTGTTCCTCTGTGTGTGTGTGTGTGTGTGTGTGTGCTCCGTGGCTGCAGGTGGCAGCACTCCTCCAGGCATCAGCGCCCCCACAGTGACCAGCATCCCCTCCCCCATTAGTGTAAATGGTTTTACTGGCATGCCGCCCCCCCAGGCAAACGGGCAGCCCCCTGCAGAGGCTGTCTTCACCAACGGGATACACCATTACCCTGGTAAGTCCGATAAATTCAGGGGCACGTATGTACGTACGCAAAAACATGAAAGAAATCTCTGAAATATGGAGGAAAAGTCTCCGAAAAAAGAAAAAAAGATAATGCAATATGCATTATAAATACGCTGTTTGTTATGTAAAACTGTGATTTTTGTGAAAATGAAGCTTGAAGCCCTGTAGACACACAACTGATTGTAACAGGAAAGTGTGCATGCTGCTGGCTTACAGGCGTGAATAGCCTAGAAGCATGTTCAGGAGGCCGAGGCCAGACGAAAGTAGCCCACAGTCAGTGAGCATGTCGAGGAGATGAGTGTTTGGCAAAGGTGCTTATGGGCTGCTGGAGCCTGAGTATGCGCTTGTGTCATGAGCCGTGGCTGGTACCTCATTGGTCCTGTTTGTGAAGAGGTGGAAGAAAAATCTCTCCTTTTTTTTTTTTGTACACTCTTGTCTCCCCAGTGTTGCAGGAGGTGGTTTTTAGGGAGGACTCGGAGAAAAACGGCTTGGGCGTGGCTCCGCGAAGTTGTTTTGGGGTTCAGGGTGGCTGCTTCCTCTCCTCTCTCTCTGAAGGTAGCGCTCTCCCTCCTGTTCGTCCTCTTTCCTCTTTCTCTCTCTCCTTCCTCCTCCAGCCTGTCATCCCACTTATCTATAGGCTCAAACAAGGGTCAAAAATATTCTGAGCTTGTGAGATAATGTTAAGAAATACTTTCAATGCCTGTGGTTCTGTCTTTGTATGCTTGCATGAGAAATTCTGGTTTGTGAATGTGAAGAAAAAAAAGAGTTCAGGTTTAAAGCAGAAAACTGGGCCTAACTCTACACTCTCATACTGTAACATTGAACTTAGACATGCCCGTTAAAGTCACAAAGTAGAAATTTCAGCCTCGGTTTTACATCCGAAAGTCCTGAGTGCAGATTTTTCTGCTGTGAGCCTTTAGTCGGATGTTGACAGAGAGCATTTCTTTCTCCTTCAGTCTTTGTGTAGCTTCACCTTCAATATAATTTGCCCACAAATTTCCTTCTACAACTTCAGAGCTTTTCTACACACAAAGGTGTAATTTCCACCGGGGATCGGAGGCGCCACCTTCACTTAAATACTTTCGAGTTGATTTTACTTGTCCAGCTGCCAAAAAAACCTGGACGTGGGAAGATGTGAACTGATAAAAAACGTTGATACATTCAACCGATTTTTGTCCTATCTCACTGCTGAAGGCTGTCGGTGCTACTATATAAACCTTATGGGGAAACCTGCAGACAATACTCAGACACTGACTACTTTGTCTTTTCTGGATATTTTTATGCAATAAACATGAGTTATATGAGGAGAAGGACACTAACAATGAAAGAGAGGACAGAACAGATGTTAAAAACATTATCTAATGTGTCCTTGATAGAAAGGAATTTTAAAAGCATATAAGTGCATTTTTTAATGTGGAAAATACATTTTTTTCTTCATTTACCTATTCATCTATTTTACCTCATTGTGTCTCTCCCACTTTTGAAACCAAATATTCACCTCTGTCACATTTACAAACTGTCTCTCATGCAAAAGCTGATTTATAGAGAATGATCTACAGTGCAATCGCAGCCTTTAAAATAATTTCTGAACATGACTTCACGAGCTTTAAAAAAAATTTGCAGATGTTTAATTTGAGCCCATGCCTTCCCCCCCTTTTTCTTGGCTATCTGAACCGTTTTTCAGTGTTGTTGTTGTTGTTGTTGTTAGTCCACGGTGTGTTCAGTTATTTCTTTGGTTTTCTGGTGACAGCGGTGTTATTGGTGTGTGCGTGCGTGTGTGTATGTTTGTTTTCCTCAGTGGTGTACTAAATGTGCATGTACTATGTGTACAGATGGGCAGTTATAAAGTGCGGCGCAGCATCTGTGGTAGTTAACCAGTGTGTTTGGACCACAGGGAGAAATTTTCACCTTTCATTTTTAAATGATTAACTTTACCTCCTACATGTGAAGTGATAGAAACAGGTGCATCCAGTGCTGTGAGTGTGTATCGTACTTGTCCTGTTTTTCATGTTTAACTGCAGCAGATTGTCAGAGATATAAATATATTTCTTCTTAATAGGGTTTGTGTGTAATAGCTTCGTGTTTATGGCACTTTTAGTTTTTTTTGTGTGTGTGTTTTTTTGGTGTGGTGATAGTGGAGCCATGTGTTGGTGTTTTTTTTTGTTTTTTTGTCGTTGTTTTAACTGTGGTCCCTCAAAGTTTTTTTTTTTTTTTTTTCAAATGCTTTGGGAAGAAGAGCGATTAAAAAGTCGCACAAACGAGAGCTGAAAACAAAGCGAGTTTACGTTGCGCTGTTTGACTCTAACCTCTGTGCTTCTCCTCTTCTGTCTGTTCATCTGTCCATCATCCCCTTCCTCCATCCCTCCCCTCCCCTCCCTCTCACCCTTGTTATACATTACTCACACTTTCCTCCATCTACATTCGCCCCCATCTCTCTTTGCATCATCTCCCTCACCCTGCTCACACCTCCATCCATCCTTACTCCCTCCTCCTCCTCCTCCTCCTCCTCCTCCTCCGCCTCGTCCTCCTTCTTTTTCTCCTCCATCTCTCCCTCTCTGTGTCTCGGCTGGAGCAGCTCAAAGTCCCACTGCAGCTGATCCCCTCCAGCAGGCTTACACAGGAGTCCAGCAGTATGCAGGTCTGTCTGTCACTCTCACAGCACCACTGATCTGTGTGTGCGTTTACGTGAGGAAGAGCGTGTGTGTGTGTGTGTGTGTGTGTGTGTGTGTGTGTGTGTGTGTGTGTGTGTATGTGTGTGAGTGGGGGAGAGAGAAAGAGGGATGGATGGAGAGAGAGAGGAGAGAGCGTGGGGATGACAGAGAGAAATGAAAAGGCAGTAGATAAAGATTTGCCTTTGTTTGAATTTGAATTTTGATCATGTAACATTAAGTGTTTCAGTCTCACTACATCAATTTATTCCCTGCAGTATTCAGTGTGTGTGTGTGTGTGTGTGTGTGTGTGTGTGTGTGTGTGCGTAACATGTATACACTCTATTGTCTGTTATCTGATCGATTGCCTGCTGTGCCCCTGCATATATCACATTGTTTGTATGTATCCGAGTGTGTGTGTGCGTGTGCGTGTTTGTGCAGTCATGACTGTTATCTGATCCGCACCGTGTGTGTGTGTGTCTCAGCAGCCTACCCCGCTGCATATGGACAGATCAGCCAAGCCTTCCCCCACCCTCCACCCATCATCCCACAGCAGCAACGAGAAGGTAACACACACACACACACACACACACACACACACACGTATACAGACATCACTATTCTTTAAATATTCATATATGCTACAAACATTTACTGCTTCTCTCTTCATCTTTCATGTAGTCACAGAATAAACAGGTCCGTTTAAAAATACCCAGGCAGTTCAGCCCCCTCGCTTTGTTTCCAGGTGTGATTTCTGCTCTCGTCTGTGAGATCTATCAGAAGTAAAATATTCAGTTCATTCACTCCTGAATTCTTAGATAACACTAAAACGCCTGAACTCTCACTTTTTCATCCCAAGTCCCAAAAAAAAAAGAAAAAAGAAAAAAAAACCTGTAGACGTTATTGTAGTTATATGATGTAGTGGATTTCCTCGCTTGCTGTAGGGGAACTAACTTCACTAACACTGCTGAGTGTTTCAAACGGAGCTGCAGACCTACTAGTGAACTCACTGACCTCCTGTCCTGGCTTGGGACAGCCAAGCTCGGGACCTTACTGCCCTCTTGTGGAAAATAAACAAAATAATGCAAATCACTGAACAGCTGTGGCGTCCCAGGGGTAACCATTTAAGCATTTAGTCATTTGATTAGTGATACATGAAAGCTGTGAATACTAAACCTGAGTTTTCCATTAAAGCTGAAACTGTCAAACAGAGTTACTGTCCACTAATGACTGTCTGTGCTCCCAACTTTTCTGTTTGTCTGCAACTCTGACTCTTTAATTAGAAAATTAACTCTCCAAAACTTCGCTGATGAGAGGGACACACACACACACACACACACACACACACACACACGCTAATTGCAGATGCTGTTGTGAGTGCGACGGGGTTGTTTGCTGTGCATGGGGTTGTGAGTGTGGAGTGAAACAGGATAAGAAGTTATCTCATGTTTGGAGAAAAAAAAATCCCTGCCTCAGGAGGAAACAGTGAAAGTAATCTATAACACAAAACCCAGTGTGACTTTCTTTCAGTGTCTCGTTTTGTCCAAAACCCAAATATATACAAACAACAGCTATCACAGGAGACAAAGAGAAGCAGAAACAGGGGGCTCAGGAGTTGTTGTTTTTTTTTGGCTTTTTTGTGTGAAAACTGACTAAAACATTTAATCCGTCATCAAACAGCTGCAGATTAACTTCACAAACTGACTATTGTTCCAGCTCTAGTGAATGTTTAAATGTTGTTGAATATGGATTGGTCCGTGAAGTGTATGACATCACATTTTACTGCTTAAAATCAGTGAGGAAAAACACAGCCTCTCTTCTATCCTCTGTTTTTTTTTTCTTAACTTCTATATTTTCTTATATTCTTATGATTTAGTATTCCCCTGCCTCTCCTGCCACAGTCAACCTTTTACATTTCCTTTTCTCCTTGTCTCTTTTTCTCTGACCTTTGCCCTTTATCTCTGTTTTCTCTCTCCCCGCCTCTCTCTCTCCCTTTCTCTGTCTCTGTGTTTCTGTCGACAGGACCAGAGGGTTGCAACCTGTTCATCTACCACCTCCCTCAGGAGTTTGGGGATGGAGAGCTGATGCAGATGTTCCTGCCTTTCGGTAATGTCATCTCCTCCAAAGTGTTTGTGGATCGGGCGACAAACCAAAGTAAATGCTTTGGTGGGTAAAAATGAACAAAACCAAGAGATTATTGGTTATTTATTCTGATTATTCTTTTTTACTAATCACCTTCTTTACTGCAGACAACCCCCCCACCCCACCCCACCTTCCTAACCTCTCAACTCCTCCCCCCCTCCCTTAAGAAAAATGCAAACAAAACAGTGGAGAGTTTCTCTACAGTTGTGCAAAAGCTGGTTGTTACTAAAAAGAAGGAATGGAGAATGAGTGTGTCTGGATTTCTCTATTAATCATTAAAGCTGTTTTCTTTTGAAGCTCTGAATAATTTCTTATTTTGATGAATATTTCAGTGATATACAGTGCATTCAAAAAGTATTCACTCTTTCACACGTTGTTATGTTGCAGCCTTATACTAAAATCATTTCATTTATTTCTCTAATCAAGTTACACCAAAAGCCACGAAGCGAAAACAAAATTTCATTTGAAATATTTTGCATTTTATTTTTGCAAGTCACTGAAATGGAAAAAACAGAAAAATCAAATTGATAAAAGTATTCAGACCCTTTTCTCAGTACTTAGATGAAGCTCCTTTGGCAGCGATTTCAGCCTCGGGTCTTTTTGGGAATGACGTGATGAGCTCTGCACACCTGGATTTAGGGATTTTCCATCCCTCTATGCATATTGTCTCAAGTTGTGTCCGGCTGGATGAGGACTGTCGGTGAACAGACACTTTCAGGTCTCACCAGAGTTGTTCAAGCATATTCGAAGTTGTCCCCAAGCTGCTCCTGCGTTGTTTTGGCTGTGAGTTTCGCCCTGCTAGACTCCTGGAGGATGCTTTGGCCCAGTCTGAGGTCCTGAGTGCTCTGAACCAGGTTTTCAATCATGATATTTCCATCTGCCTCCATCTGGCCGCTCTAAAGCTCAGATCAGTGGAGTCCTCCTGCAGTGGCGGCTGTCCTTCTGGAAGTTTCCCCCCCGTCCTCCAAGATCTCTGCAGCTCAGTGCAGCAGAGTGACAATCAGGTTCTTGGTCACCTCTCTTACCAAGGTTTTTTTCCTCCTGAATTACTCCATTTGACTGAGCAGTGAGCCCGAGGACGAGTCGTGGTTGTTCCAAACTTCTTAGGTTTAAGAATAACTGAGGCCACTGAGGCTCTTGAACCTTCAATGCAGCAGAAATCTTTTTGTAGCCTTCTGTTGCCTCGAGACAGTCCTGTCTCTGAGCTCTGCAGGCAGCTCCTTCCTCCTCTAGGCTTGGTTTCGTTACACAGACAGAAGTGTGCCTTTCCAAAATCGATTTTATATAACTCAGGTCCAATCAAGGCGTAGAAACAGCTCAAAGATGATGAAGAGAAATGGGAAAGTTAAATTTCAATTGTCAAAGCAAATGGTCTGAATACTTTCATCAATAGTTTTTCTTTTTTTTTCCCCTTTTTTAATAAATATGCACAAATAGTCTGTTTTCTCTTTGTTTTCATGTGTTATTAAGTCTGGACTGATGAAGCAACAAATTAATTTCAGCATAAAGCGGCAACATAACTGTTGTGTGGAAATTAATGTGTTTTAATGTCATATTTGCACAGCTATATTGCCATTGTGCTCTTTATAACAAACTCTTCTGACTTAGTCTCTACCTTTTTTTTCTGTATATTACTGTAAGCTCAGTAATGCATGCTGACAATACAGGAGGTAAAGAGCTGCTGTCTCATTTTATGCCACTGACAGCACAATTTAGCCAAACATATAATTATGTGGCAAATTATAAATGGATTGTGGAGAATATTTAATGGAGAGTCTGTCAGGTGCAACCCATTTGCAAAGTAGCTTTTGCTCATCAATACAACACAGCATTAACGTTGTATTATTCATGTTGCAATTTTGAGATGCAGGTTCTAATTTGCGATTTGATGCTTTTCCCACTGCTGAGTGGAAATCAAAAACCGAAACTCAAAAACAACACGACCATTGTTGATGTTTTGGTTTCAAATCCCATTACCAAGTTCATGTTGTGCTTCTGGCTGCATGCTGCTCTTTGTTTTTATTGTAATCCTGTTGTTGCTGTTGTTGACATTGTTGTTATGCAGACAAATATCTATATTGTATTGTTATATTAATGCTGTTGACTCGTAGTGCATTTTTTTTGCAGAGAAACATTTGATGTCAATTGTTTTTAGTTTAATACACAGACCACATGAATTCCTTCTCATTGTGAAGCTTTATGAAAGTATGTTAAAGACTGTTTCATCTCCCTGAATCTCATCCTCACTATCTATTCCTTTTGTAACCTCAAACTGTCCTTGCCTCTTCATCGAACCTTATCCCACTTTCTTGCTCTTTTTTGGCCTTTCCCCCAGGGTTTGTGAGCTTCGACAACCCAGGTAGTGCCCAAGCTGCCATCCAGTCAATGAACGGCTTCCAGATCGGCATGAAAAGGCTCAAGGTGCAGCTGAAGAGGCCAAAGGACGCCAACCGCCCCTACTAGCCCCCGCCCCAGCCAGCCACCGCCATCCTGGTGGCCGGGGCAGCCGACGCACACCGGGAAAGACAGGTGAGGCGTCGCAGCAGCGCAGAGCTCGTGTGGAAAATGTGTTTGTTGTCACTTTGGCATGATAGGCGATTAACTGAACAAATGCATGCACAACAAATGCAATATTAACGTTGACGAATGCTGGAATGGCAGGCTCACTTATGGCACAGCCTGATGAGGTTTCAGTAACCTTTTATGAATGTCATAAAACATTCGCAGCCGCCTAGAAACTAACTGATCATCTGCAGAAGTTCTACCTCGGCGCCGATACTTCAAGCACACATTTGTAAATGTTAATTCGATCCATGTCACCGTGGCTCATTATTGTATAAGATGTACTGTGGGCAATCCTGCTAACTGGTACCAGTAGTGTCAATGGAAGCAAGACGAGAAGAAAACAAGGCAAGAAATTCTCCAAATACTAACACTACGACTCAATCTCTACAGTTTAATGACTTATAGTGTATTATGTGCAAGAAATATGTTGAATGTTATAAAACTCTATGCCCCTTTACATGTATCTGGTACCAAAATGAGACAGATATATATTGCTTTACTGTCGGTTTTAATGGCTGGTTCGACCAAACAAAACCGCTCAGCATTTACTTACATGTAGCCTCCTCCATTTGTACAACAGCTTTACAGTAAGTGACCCTGTATGTTACCCTGTAGGTAAAAGATAATTGGTAAGTGGTTCAGTGTGTTGCACAGGGAAGGAATTGCTTCCAAGGGAGAGGCATTTATTACCCCTCAGGCGGGTAATTGTGCCGTTCCTCTTTGTCTCCTCCCTTCATCTGAGTGATGGAGAGTTTAGCCTGTGTCATTCATTCACCACTGATGACTTCATTCAAGGGCAACTTATCACCCACACACAAACTAACTGAACCATACCAGACAGTGTCCTGAGGCAAATCACTGCAGGAAGAATAGTGCAATCTCCGACGAATGCATTAAAAATATGTGGCTCCATTGCTTTTGATATATCAAAACATTTTCAACAGAATGTCAGAGAAAACATCTTCATGATTTTCCCCTTCTTCTTGCCGCAGACTGACAGTTATAACAGCGTTTGAAATTGCAACTGATAAAAAAATACAGCAAATTTCCTGCTGGCATTCAAAGTTTTACTATAACTTTATCCAGATATAACAATAACACACTGTTAACATAAAGGTGTTATCAGGCTGATGGGAGCGTACTCCGCCTGCAGCCTTATGTGAGGAAGAAGGTTTAAATTGTACAGTGATTAAAATCCCTTAATTGATTCAAAAATAGGATTTAACTGTTAAATTTATATATATAATAAAAGAACAACTTAATAGTTTTATCACACAGGAAATTAGACCTGTTTTAAATGAGGCCACAATAATCCACCACAGGATCAACACTGTTTTGCCTCAGCAAAATCGTCTTTGTTTATCCAGATCAGAACTTACTAGAAAGGCAGGTGTGCTGTAAGCACGGCTCCATCTGCATGCAAATACAGTGAGTATCAGGAGGACACATAAGGAATGATAATATGGCAACTTTTAACAAAGAGGAGCAAATACAAAAACGTCTGCATCCAAACAGCTATTTCCCCCAATCAATAATAAGTCTTGTGCCTTCTAATGTAATGTAGGAATTCAGTCTCTCTGTACTAAATGTTTATTTAAGTGCAGAAGAGAACCAACTGTCTCTTTGAAAACCAAAAGACCTAGATGCACAATTCGGGTAAATAATTAAAGCACCAATAGCTACTAATATCAAGGTGAGTATGGGACAAATGATGGTGCTAGATTAAAAAGGAGGAGGACATGGAAGTATAGAATAACAATTGATACAATTGCTTTTGCAGGATTTTACTGCAAAAGCAATTGTTTTGAATGTTTTGAATGCCACTAAATAAATAAACTAAATTGATCGGTTTCAATAGGATTCAATGGTAAATGAATAATCAGGGCTTTACCATTACCTTCTGGGTACCACAAATATGTGGTTGAGATATTTGATTAAGAATTAAAGGCACAGGCTGTGTGGTCTTAAGGGAACATCTTCTGGTGACCATGAATGTTTGTACAGTACAAGATCTGATGATAATATCTAAAAGTGTTTATCCCCCTGAAGTTGCATCCTGTACTTTAATGTGCGTAAAATCATTGAACCTCATTTTGTTTTCATTGATCTCTCAACAACTCCAACGATTCCTAATTCTTCTTAATTGTGTGCTTTCCAGGTTTTCTTGAGATGAATCATACGTTGACTACTTGCTACGCGCCAACTTGAGTGCACACTCAACATCTGGACCACTGAGGCTGCTTCAGAAACAGAGGAGAGAGAGAGAGAGCGATGACCAAGTCAAGGACACCTCCTTTTGGATGTACTACTAAAACTTTGGAACTCAGAGAGAATTTGTACCAGCCTGGTTAGCCCCAGGACCTTTTTTCTTCTGCACACATATACACACCTCTTTCCCCACAAAAGCCCTGCTTGAATGACAGCTACCTTTTCTGGACCACAAAAAACTTTTACTTGAACAAAAGGAAGAAAAAAAAAGTAAAAGAAACTGTATCAAATCTACTCACAATGACCAACCCCACTGAACTCTTAAAGGGAATATGGATGTCAAAAGTCCAACAAGAACAAAACAAACTTTTTAAAAACTGAATAGAGGATTGCCGTAGGAGATCTTTCTGTAAGATGGTTTGAGTTTTGGGGCAATTGACTTTTGAAGACCAATTTATAAGGCTTGAAACAAGAAGGGACAAATTCCCAGAGACAGAACTTAAGTAGGGAATGTGATATTTTCAGGACACAAAATTGGCTTCGATTTGGGATGGCCATCTTTAGCTCGGAGTGCCTGTCCGTTTCCAGGGGATACCGTTGCCAAGGAGAGCCATAGCAACGGTCTCCAGGGAGTCTTACCTGTCATTCCTTAGTTGTTTTAGGGACCAAAAGACCAAACATTTTTATTGCTGAGGACTTGTAGCTCTAACATACTCGGACCACTGCATCTCTTTCAGTCAGTGTTAACTGGTTGAGGAGTTGCACTTAAAAGAAGTGTACATTTCGAATATATACAACACATGTATATATACATATATATTGCTGATATGCTTTTTGAATACAGGCAAAACTATTTCAGATGACCAAATGGGGTCTCTCACTTCGCTAGTTTACAATTACTCAAAATGTTTATTTTTTTCTCTTCTCATTTTGTCTTGGGAGGGATGGCGAGTGCATGGGAGGGGCTGCTCCGTATCACAGCCTTATCTTTTTTAACTTGACATCCTAACCTCATAGATAGAATAACATCAGAAACGTTTGAAATATATGAACTTGTTTATATTTGCAGTACATATATATGTATAACAAGCATTCAAGCAAATGTATTCATATATACAGTATATATGGATAAATAGATATTAATCACAAACAAATATATGTATTTATATGCACATATTTTATATATGTGTGTATGTATATAGAACGGCTACTGACTATGTTGAGCTGTAATTTTTTGTAGATTTTAGCTGGAGTTTGAAACATTGCTCTGCTTGGGAAGAATCGCAAATCTGGCAGCTCCCAAAACTGCAGGCATTCCTATCTCTGATTACCTATATGCTGACACACAATATATTGCTAAAAGATACATGTGTGAGAATACACATATGGTGTAAATATTATCTGAAAATGCAAAAAGCCACATCTAAGTAGCAGGCTTTAAGAGAATCAGGCTAAATGATTTTAGAGGAAAAGGACAATTATCTTCGACTCTATTCCAAACATATCTTTTTGAGCTTACACACACACACACACTCACAAACACACTCACACTCGCACCCACACACACTTACACACAAACTTCTCTTTGAAACTTGAACCAAAATGAATACGTCTCACAACCCTTGCTCTCTTTTGCATTCAGTAAAGTGCATGTAGCGTATGGGCTGTCACCATGTCAAGGTGTGCCTTGTCACCTGCAGAATCTGCCATCAAGCACTGTGCTCTCAGAAAACAAAGAAAAAAAAAACCTAACACACACTGCAAGCAGCCAATGCGCTATTATGATGTCAAAACTACAGCCAGATCCATATCATTTCTCAGCCGAGTAGAGAGCTTCAGTGCATGTCCAATATAACAAAACATTGTGACCACTGTCGGTCCTTCCATTGTCTTTGATGAAAAAAAAAATGCATTTAGGATTAAAGTAGACTCATGCAATTACACGTCAGACAAAAGCGGGCATTAGGTAACCTGTTAGCACAGGTACTAACTATCAAAGCTGTGTGCAGGGCACCTGAGACTACGTTCCACTGGCTGGAGTCAAAACTAGGGTAAAGTTCAGGATTACGACTGAAACGGCTTGATAAGAGATGTGATTGAGCTTACTGGACCTGACATAAGGTTTTAATGGTTATGAAGGTGATGTAATATTGATGAATATGTGATAATTAGAGCGCTGGCTTCCCACCGAACAGAATAAGGGAGAAGGTTTTACGTACTTTCCCATTCGGCAGTTAATGTGTGGATCTCTGCTGGTGATACTTGACATGAAGCATATCCTTTAGAAGATGTTATATTGCCTTATGTTATACGTGGTGATACAGTTAAATATAAACATAAAAGCATAATGAAACTGTAAAATGAAGCAATAAGTGTGAAAAGCCATTTAATCCATTACAACTGCTGTATCACACAGGCTGGTTTCATATTGCTTTAGCGTACAGTTTCTCATAATGGTCTACAAAAATGCTATGAACACCTACTACATTCTTGCAAAAGGTCAACAGACTTGGATTTATTGGACCCTGCGTTCAACACGCATTCAGGTGGTGGAGATCAGTCAATGAATATTTATATATATGAATATTTATAAGGCTATATGACACTTTGGAAGACAATGCTTCCTGTTGGGTGCTGTTACTAGTTTTCCTGTAAACTGCTCATTATGCCATTTCCCTAGTGTCTGTGTCTAACCTTTTTAGCAGATTGCATAATTTAACATTTACCTTCCAAATCCAGAGAGGCTAAAAGACGCCACAATCACATCCCAGGACGCCTCTCTATTTGTGTGTGCCACACAACAATGCCCTGAGCATGGCATATAGTGCAAGCCAGATGACCATCATGCTCATTTTTTTCACTCTGACAGTGTCCACGGTGGGTTGGTACAAAACGTCTCACACATCCACCTGAGCTGTCTTTGAGCTAACAATAACAACTGAAGCTAAATGTCACATGTCTGGTATCCCAGATCGCCGCACCGTGTGACCTCTTTGACTGGCCCCCGCTGCTCTGAGAAAATTGAAAAAGGTGTCGACACGGTCTGTGCTTTTCTAATGGTTTGTTTGAGCAATCACTCATGTCTCTCGCCGAACCGAGCCCATGTTTCCACATGTCGAGTGAAATAAGAAAAGGGGGAAGCAGAACGACCACGGGAACCAGAATGTCAAGCACCTCATCCTCATTTGCTCCAACTTTAAGCTGCAAGTTTACATGAGAAAAGTAAAACAAAGTATAGTGGTTCAAAAACAACAAGAAACAGAGCAGAAGTTTGAATATAAATATATATATATAAATATATACATAAACCGATGAATATACTGTAAATTGTTTCTTTTTTTGCTCTGTTTTCCTCTGTACATAGGTTTGCATATTTTATAGGACTTTTACTTCTATCTACAAGGACTGGATAAAGTACTTTAAATACTTCAAAAAAAAAATATATGAATGAAAACATGATAATGCTCATTAAAACCAGGTACAAAAAAAAAATAGTCGCTAGGATACGGTACAAACTGTAGGACCTGACCAAGGCATTTATCCAGAATACAGTCAGGGAGAGCATTGACCTCAGTTAGAGCTTAGACACACATTGACCTATTTTATAAAAAAAAAATACTTTGATGGGTTCTATTCATTTATCTATTTGTTTAGATATTTATTTATAAGTCATGTCTGAGATGATATGCATGCTTTCATGGCATTATTTTTCTATGAGTTGGTACGTGACCAAATAGTTTTTATATAACATGCATGGGCCACTGTTGTGGTCCACAGATGATCATTGTTCCTGTCTGCAGGACCATGCCTTCAGCACTTCTTTGATGACGGAGAAAAATGCTCCTATTGACCAAGTGATGTCAAAGACAGATTTTAATCATTTATTTATGTGTTTATTTATTTATTTATTTGTGTTTGTGTATTTATTTATTTATTTATTTATTTGTGCTGTTTGACTCAAGATCTGAGCTCTATTATTTCATCTGTTTGCTTCTACGTGTCGCGTGGTATCACTTACACGACATGTTACCACTTTTGAGTATTTGGCAAATTCTGATTTCAACAACTTTGAAAACTGATTTTGCATTTTTCTGTTGCTGATAACCATTCAAAACAATGCAGTACAATACTAAAGCCTTATGTATATTTGTAATTATTAAATTCATATTGTTCTGTTCTAAAAAAAAAAAAAAAAAAAAGAATGAAAAAAAAGAAGTTAGCTTTGTTAAAAGATTGTTAAAAAAAAAAAGAAAAGAAAAGATGCTGATCGAAAAGGTTCCTCTTTTGGTTTCGACTACCATTTGCCTCCATATTGTAACGTCTTAAAGTGGAAATTATTCCGAGTTAAACGCTCCCTCTTAAAACAACTGCTCAATCAGATATGTATTCAACAAAACATATGCCTTGAGGTCACTACTATAAGTTGCTGCTAATTTGTAATGAGCTAATGTCTGATTTACTGTTGACCCCTAATTAACTGCTTGATTACGAGGCCAGATTTTTAAAACTTTATAGCCCTCCTCCTAGTTTCTCATCCTGCTTTGTATTGTTTGACAGAGCTCTGATCTTGTTCAACTGATGTGCTCTACGAGGAGCAAAATTCAATGAAAACTGCACTATCTCATCAAAGAAAACATTGAGTTACTATCATTTCTTCAGTGCTGTTATCAGTGGTTTTATTTCTAAAGCTCAGTAGTGTTGCTAGAATCACATTTTACTTCATATGGTTTTCAAAGTATTCTGGAAATCTGTTTCCCAATTTCAGCACATATGGAGGGTGGGGAAATGAATGTTGCTTACTAAGCTTTGCCAGGTTCCTGATGAGCTAAGCTTCTGATTGGGCAGTGCGCTTTAGGCTCCCGCCCCCGTCTCTCCAGACTGCACCATTCTCTGGTCCCCTGGACTCTTTTTTTGTAATTTTAAATGAATGATGCGTCTCAGCTTAGCCCAATAATAAAGCACAGTCTAGAATAAAGTGCCCTGTGTTGTGTCATAATTACTGGTAGAAACTTTTCAAGACAAGATTGCGCCGTTTTATTGTATTTTACTGTGACGACTTCCAAAACTGTCCCCAATTTAAAGGTGATAGAAAACAGATTTACTTGAAATTCAGTAGTGACTGTATGCTGGTGGTGAATCACTGAGGTTGCATAATTTATGGGTTATACATTATAGTTAAATTGGAAAGGTTTGTCTGTGTATTATGAGGTTCATTTAACATTTGTGTCAAATTGTCGGAGACAATCGGAGACAATGAAGTGGTAAACAGTTTTCACCAACAGACCAGACAGACTAGACACAAAACCAATTCTGAATAAATAATTGTTTATTTGTATTAAAAATGAAATGACAAAATAACAGAATAACAAGAGCTCGGTCTACAACATCATGATCATCCTGGTTTAGAATGTCAATAGAAAATTTAGCTGTAAAAGTTAAGACAAAGAAGGCAAACATCAAGCGACTGGATTGTTGTTTTTCTTTCTTCCTTGTCAGCAAATGAAGAAAATATCCTCCAGTATTTGGCTTTCCTCCAGATCCAGCTGAGTACTTTGGAGATGAGGCCTTGGAGGGGCAAGCAGGGTTCTGCCCGCTGTTTTGGGGGAAACAAGGGCCGGCTTATGTTGTGTCGTTTTGGTCCTTCTGGTGGACGGCTTGATTTGCTCGGGGTCAGAGACGGGACTAAAGATATCCAACAATTCAACCACAGAAAACTCCAACCTGAAGAAAAAAAAAAGTAAAATTTTGCAAGGTTTTTGTTTCTTGATTCAATTTAGTTTCTTTTTTTTCCAATATGTGACCTCAGCTTGTTTCCAAGGTTGAATTGGCACAGGGTACATTTATAATAGAGAACCCAGTGGAGCCCTGTAGACAGGTAGTGTTGTAAATGAGCATCCTTGCACTGTTTTATTGTAACAGAGAAACGCACCAACTACACTACACTGCCCTCAAAGTAGGAAGGTGCGA
This sequence comes from Trachurus japonicus, assembly GCF_045865225.1. Classification (NCBI taxonomy): domain Eukaryota; kingdom Metazoa; phylum Chordata; class Actinopteri; order Carangiformes; family Carangidae; genus Trachurus; species Trachurus japonicus. The sequence goes on from NC_140911.1 coordinate 9,692,969, forward strand.
GACAAGGAGACAACAACAGACGTGCACAAAGCAAAGGTCTGCTTGGGGGTTAAATGTCTGTTCGAAGATATTTGTCATTCGCGTTTCTGACTTGTTAACCCAGACAATATGAAAGCAAATCTCTCTTGGAAATATTAACAAAATCTTTCTTGTCGGAGTAACAACTGAACCCTAACAAGCAGCCTTAAAAAGTCAAAACCACTGGGGCGTCCCGGCAGAAAAACACAGTTTCTTGCAGGGCCAAGAGAAAAAGAGGGAGAGAACCCGGTGCTTTCTCCCCTGGAATAGAAATGAGGGAATGTGCAGTGAAATAAATAAACCAAAACGGGGGAGATTAAGCTAATAGAGATTCAATCCCTCAGTCTGGCTGGCTTGATAAATTATTCAGTGTATACACAGTCGACAACGGCCATTCCAGATACAAAACATGAATTCTTTAAAGCACGCTCCACTGATGTTGCTAACATAATTCTCTGCTCGTTTAAAGCTGCATCGATTTGCATCGTGCAGCTCCGCACACAGCTCTCCCAGGTAAGGGCAATCTTTGGCGTGTACTTGTTGATATGCATGTGGGTGGTCAGCGAGCAGACACTCTGGTGCAACTTCCAATCCAGTGCATTTGTGTTCCTCCACACGTAACTATAGACCTTGATATGTCAGGTTTTTTTTTTACACCGAGTCCAGGTAGGCAGCAACATATCAGTGGCCGAAAAGCTTTAAAAGGCGATGTTTTACTTAAGCAACATGGACCAACGCATGCACATGTATGAGCGTGAGGGAGAAAAAGTGAACGAGGGAGAAGTCGGCTGAGGGATGATAACTGATGACAAAGAGCGACTGAGGCTCAAGTAAGTAAATGTGTCTTCCTCATTTGGTCTCCTGTCTGTCAGAGGCAAAGGAGAGAGAGGGAAAGAGAGAGAGTGTGTGTGTGTGTGTGTGTCTGCTGCTGGTAAGAGAGACTGGAAGCGGCTGCAGCTTTGTGGATAGAGAGAAAGGCATGGAGGGAATGTGGGGGAGGGACTTTGGCTGGGTTCCTTCTCTCGAAATGTGAGAATTTGCATTTTTATTTGTTGATTTATTTAACGGACAGGGCTCTCAAACAGCCATCCATCAACAAACGACATGTTGGTAATGAATAATGCATCACTTACCGGCGGTCACAATCTATAACAAGGGGAGTGCGGGGGGTAGGGGTACAGTTTGGGCAGGAATGAGGGGGAATGGTAACGGGAGGAGGAGGGGGGGAGGAGAGGGGGCGGGAGGGATGTGGCACAGAGACTGCACAAGGGCTGGAGAGAAAGAGAGAATGCCAATAGATTTTCAGAGGGGTGTACAATGCAACACAGAACTTAATTTCTTGGTTCCAGTTTGTGGGAGGTAAAGTTGTGAGCTGCTGCTCAATATTAATATCCCTCAAGAGTCCATGTATACGGAGAAAGTGCATCAACAACAGCAACAGGAACACAAGTTTCTGTCACCGTAAAGAGAAATGGCTGCACTGCCAACATTTAAGTACTGTTAACTTCTTAAATCGTCTGCGCCCAACACTACAACAGTAGGAAGCTGATGGAGAGCGACTACAGACACGACAGGAAGTTGATGGTTCTAACAGCATTTTATTGATACTGCACCGAATCTTCAATCAGAAAGTGGACTCGTTGGCTGTCTTTACACTGCATGGTTCAAGTGGCCCAATTCGCATTTTTTCCTCTCAAGTGGCGCCAATCGGATCTGTAACATGAACATGTAAACGGGACAAATACGCATGGAATCGGATATTGACAGATCACATTCGGGCCCCCGTCACATGTGGAAATAAATCAGATACAAATCTGCCAATACATCTGCAGTCTAAACAGGCAGATCGGATATTTCTTGATTGACACGTAGGACTGACCTGGACAACCATGGCCAGCTGCGGCCAGCTGTGGTCGCTGGCACAGGAATTATTACAGCGTTTCATTTTTCATGGTGTTTGCGCGTCTGTTAACATTCATTTAGACTATATGTGGACCGAGGGCAAGCGAGGGAGTGTGAAAGAGAGAGCGCACAAGAGAAACACCAGATTTCACGTTTGCCTAAAAACTGAAACGAGCTGATTAGAAATCAAGAGAGGAAAAACAAATATGTACACACGTGTCCAAGAGGCTTTGTCCCGTCCTCAAGGATCAGACGGGACAAATCCTGTCAGCTGCACATCTCAGCTCAATCCGCTCCACGCTGGCACTTCACTAACTTTATTTTGTAGGGACAGACTAGACGTTTACTTTGTCAACAGTGACATGTTGGATATAAACTCTGAGCACCAGACTCACCTTAATTTATAATTATTTATTATGGAATTATAACGTGACAATATTGCATCTTTAAAAATAAATCACTATAGCTTATTTCCTATTCAGCAGGTTGTTTCACTCAAGCGAAACAGGTGTAAATGCAAATATCCGTCACTTCTGATAGAACGTGTAAATAGACAGTCAAAAAAAAATCGGATTTAGGCAACAAATCAGAATTGGGCATCAAGGCCTGTAGTGTAAAGACAGCCTTTGTTATCTGTGAGTCTTTATGTGGGAAAAAAAATCAAATGAAGTCTCATCACAACTAATCTAACACATATAATTCTACCTTTGAATACTTTAAATGAATCCTTGGAGCTTCTTCCTCCCAGTGCACCAGTACGATGTCTTTCTTCCTCTGGCTCTGCGGGGCCAGATAAACCACCACCTCCCTCCCATTTGTAAGTTTCACTGCTTATTTGGCCGCTCTCTTTCATTAAAGATAGCCGTCTCGCCCCGGCGCCCCTTTTCATTTGCAGTCCAAACAGTAAGATAAAAAACCTATAATGGCCAGTGCATATATCCCGCATGTCAATTTCCCAACCAATCAATAGCAGGCGAGCAATGGCAGGAAGGATGGAGATGAGATGGGCGGGATGCACTGGAACTGTCTCATTACTAACTAGCACAGGATTCATGAAAGGATTAAGAAGGTCACTTCATGTTAACCCCGGCTTCGTTTCACAATTTCCACATCAAGATTGAATTGGTTAAGATTAGACGGTCACGAGGGGCATGTGCATGTTGTTGCCATGTGAAAGAGAAGGGTTCAGGGAACATCACTGCTGCTGATGAATTTCTCAAAACAACTTTAAACTTCAACATCCAGTGTAAAGTTACTGGCATATTATGTGCTACACTGTCCTATCTATGACAATAAGGTGAGGCACTGATGACTTATCTTTCAGTTTTCTACAAAAAAAATTGTGTGAGAAATAGCACCATGCTTCAGATGACTGCTAACTTAAGTCAAGAGCTCTGTCAAGGTCTTCGGTTACTCTTTGCCAAACTGACTAAAAAGGAGCTTAGAACTACAAAATGCAGTATTGTATTTAAAGTACTCATCTGTTAGTTTAGCTTTTCCTATCCATTTTCATTCACTGATTTTTGGACAGCAACTAAGAAAAAGGACATATGTCTAATCCAAATCAGTGGATTACCAAAGGATTACAACTATCTGAGGAGATGCACATTTAAAAACATGTTGCAAAAAAGATACAAGAGACATCTGAGAGGCAGACTTCCTCATTACTGGCAGCCAAAGAATAACACTGTGTGTAGCTAAGAGTCCAACAATTTAATAGGCTTTGGAGGTGTAAATGGATGGTAATAAGATCTGATACCCAGGGTCCCCTGCTGGAATTTATGGGCATCTGCCAGGGCTCACAGTTCATGCTGGACCACGTGCTGCTTTGTTTAAGAGTTACTCATCAGAAGTAGTAAACTTTGAGCTGTTTTGACGAAGTATCCGTTCAAACAGGGGGTGGGGTGTGGGGGTGGGGGGTCTGAACAGCTACTGTATCTCTGAACCACTACTTTCACTTTCACAAAAAGAAATCTGACATTACACAAGAAAAAATTGGAGCCACTTCAGGAATAATGATTTAGAAAATTAAAGGTTTGCAGCAAAGCAACACTGTTATAAATTGCTTCTCAGCATCTGTTTTTTTTTTTTTTTACATTTGCAATTCCACAGCAATTTGGGTGCTCACACAGAGGTAGGCAAATGCGCACATACACACACATGCAGTAAGATGACACACAGTCACTTTAATTACCATTCCTTGTAAAGAGTGTACGAGAAAAGGTAATGAATGTCCTTTCCCTTTTAAGAAAGTCTGGTGCTTACGCTCAGTGATTCATCCCTGTCCCCAAAACCCCTCTCCGTTCTTACGTCTTTCTCACCACTTCCATTTCTAGCCATCTCGACCTGTTCTAACTTTCCACCGCTTCCTATTTCTCACTTTATCCAATGCTCTCACACCTCACTCAACCTCGTACGCACTTTTAACATCTCTCCCTCACTCTTGCTTTTTCTGTCTCTTTACTGTGGCAGAGAGAAGGGAGGGCAGTGTGTGCATCCAGAAGTCTGTTCAATTACACCTGCTGCAGGGTCCCTGCTAGGCCGACTAATGGAACGCAGCATGTCTCCTGACAGGCTGGCCACAGCGCTAGCTAGCCCAGTAAAAAGCTTCATTTAGCTTCTCACAGCTCGAAAAAGTTAGCTAGACTAAGGAAAGTCATCATTTAGCCTCTAACACTGGGCCAACTGCAAGCCCTGGGAAAACTTCACAATCCAAACTTTGTACTTGTATGGTATTTATGTGTTGCAATATTCTTTTCTTTTCTATTCTTTTGAGAACTAGAAGAAAGACATCAATTGCCTTAAGGAGTCCAGGAAGACACTAATATGGGATATAGTAAAATAGTATTACTAGATTAATTCAAATTTGCTTTTGTCCTGCTGCTTATCCAATATAAGTGCACCACACCACACTGGGAAATTATTATTAAATGGTTTATTTATGTTAAGTGAAGATGTATTACCTGGCATCAGGGCTCCCTGGGATCACAGGCACGGAGGTGGGCTTATTCAGACTCACAGGGGGCTTTGCAGGAGACGTGGCCATGTCCCTTCTGGGCCGCTCTAAGGTCTCTGTTGAGAATTGCAAGGCGGGAGTATTATATTAGAAGGATGAACACGTCTGAGAGCACTGCAGGCAACAAATTTCAAAGTTTGAATGCATGAAACTAGACAGAAGAAAATCTAACTCTTGACAGGTGTCAGTAGGAAAGGGTTCAGGTTGATATGTTCCCCTACGTGTTGACCAAACATTTGATTCTGAATAAATGAAAATAACAGATTACAACTCACCATGTTTCTGCACGCCATTACGTAGAGGAGCAGCTACAGGTTGTGAGTTCTGTTCTGTAGGACGTAGCTCTGCATCACCACACTCACTGCAGACCACAAACATGACATTTTAAAACCGGCTTTTGTGTATGACTTACATGCAGAGAGTATCTGACAAGAATAATTGCAGTTTTGAGTGTCTGTCCTCCCGACTGATGGATCTACGTAGTTTACCTGGAGGGCAGATCTTGGTGGGAGGGACCATCCAGCTGTGGATCTCCATTCCTAGTGCTTGAGCTTCTGACCTCAGCTTGAGCAGCTTGTTGAAACCTAACAAGAATAAAGGAGAAGAAAAAGAGAAACAGCAGGTTATATTAGTCTGCAATGACACACTGAGGAAGTCCAAGGAAACAGAGAAAAGGGGACTGAACTGCCTGAACTTATAATCAATTCATGCTCTCAAATATTAGTTAGTGGTGTTACCAGATAATATTCATTTCTCTTTTGGCTTCTTTATGCTACCTGCTGTAATCGAGACGCGACTGGCAAAGCTGCTGTTTCTGTCTGTTGAGCTTCTCCTCCTGCTCATCCAGCCGTGCCTGCAGCCTCTCTCTCTCCGTCTCCAACTGCATCTTCTGCAGCAACAGCTGGTGTCTCTTCTCCTCCCAGTCCTCATGGCCCAGCAGAGGCCTGGTCAGGGCTTCTTTGGCCTCCGAGCCAATAGCAGGTCCACTTTGAAATCTGTGTGTAATTACACAATTATGTTATGCATAATATCCCAACAACCTTCTTCATTGCACTGTGGTAAAACTCACTAAAACTGCAGGAAAATAATGTAATCAACTGGAATGATCATGACTGCATATTACTTATTACTGTACCTTTCCCCCTCATGTGGGTTCAAAGTGTCACCGTGGCCATTCTCTTGATAAGAGCTGTTTTCCCTTCTCCGTTGCTGTGTACCATAGCCACTGTCTTGACCACTGACTTGGCAGTGCCCGTACCCGTGGCAGGGCTCAGGTGGCGGTTCCCTGCACTCCCTTCTGCGAGTCCTTTGCTCTTTGACTGGCCCATCAGATGGACTGAACTCGCTATCACAGGAAAGAGAGGCCGGGTTGCTCAAAGTCTGTACCGCTCCTCTTCCTCCCTCCCCTCTTCTGTGAACTTGAGGCCGATGTGCTCGTGTAGCAGCGTAACTGAGGTATGAGCCATCAAAGACGGAGCCATTAGCTCTGCTGGTAGATGCTCTGCTGTGGACTTCCTCACTCCTGAGCACCTGGATAGAGAACAAAGAGGACAACAAATGCATTTTGGCCAATTTAGGAAGCCTCTGAAAAATTGATGGGGAGTTTTTCAGCCAAAAACATTAGACTGCTCCATAAAAGCCTAATGTAACACTGGGCTACACAGCAAAATTTACCAATACTGGATTACTCACTTATCAACCTAATTTGCCCATGTTGCGATGTGCGGTAAAAGCTTTCCCCCCGTGTGCCTGCAAGAGCTGTTCACATTATCACTTGCCCTTAATGTGGTTACTGTGACTTGAAGCATCTTTTTAGGTTTCTAAGTCTATTCTCTCCCATTTTGTGCTCGTAACTACAAAAATTGCGTGTTAGGCTCTGAGCGCTGCCAACATGCAGATGACGTACACGGCAGAACTCATCCTGTGTAGACACTGACGCAGGACTCCAACTGCTGCTGCTCTGCTAATGTGCTGCGTTCACGACACAGCTTGTATAGACATGGTGTTAGGGTAGGGCTGAGCTTTAAAACAGCACAAAATACAAATCATCTACACACACACACAAAAAAACTGTAAACTGGACATTGGCCACAGGCTTAAGGGGACAATTTTCAACCGCGCATAACTGGCAGGTAAGCCAAGGTCAGGAACATTATGAGATAAACATAGGGAGGAAAGCCCATCTTATAGTTGACTGGGCAAGAGACTGTGACTAATTTGCTGAGGGTCAGAGAGCAGGGAAACACACATTAGTCAGAGCCACCGCTGGACAATAAGGTTGGCCAAGTCATCTATTCTTACAGGGGCTGAAGCCAGAGAGGCGTCTTCACTTTGAAAGTGTCACCTTGAGAGAGTTTTCACTACAACGCAGTCATACTGAAGTAGACTTCTTTCATGAAGTACTATACATTATTGTGGCACTTGGCTACAGAACAGTTTCCTCTTGCATGCATTTCCAGTGAATGTTTTTGCACCTAAGTGACCGATGAATGGGAAACAATATTGTATTCATGTGAAGTGTACATCTTCCAGTGCATGTGCACCTGCTACAACATACAGTACCTTGCTGGGGGCTGGCGCCTGGCTGAGTTGGGCGATGGACTCATTGAGTTTCGCCTGTTGCTGGGAGAGGTATTGTTGATAGAGCGCAAGCAGCTCCTGGCACTCTCTGTACTGCTGTTGCAAGCCTGGAGGACCAAGGGTTAAGTAACTAACAGAGTTATACAATAACAAAACTAAACGCAACACAACTCAACCTGTAGCCTATAACATTAAAGGCCAGTGATTCAGTTGAGAGTAAGTACACTGTGGGAGAAATTGTGTGGCTGAAAGTGATGCAGATATGAATACTGTGATGAAAAGAAATAGTCTACAAAGTAAAGAAATGAAAACTAACAGAACTAGATGTCCTCTAAAAGTGAATCCACTGTGTGGCTTGACTGAAAATGTAACTTTGTGCACAAAAAAAAAACATTTTGTTAAGGATAAATTTAAAGGGGAAAAAAATATCCTGGGTCTAGATTGACAATCTGAATTAAATCCTTGTTTCTGCAATCAATTACACATTGGACCAGAAAAGTAGGGTGAACAGCAAAGTTGAAAACAGAAGGAGAGGAGGCCAGCAAAATCAAAGTTGTTGTTGTGGCACAGAGCGTTCGCCATCTGGGTCGGGCCAAGCTGTGTTGAGCTGAGCTGGGCAGTGCCGTGCCAGGCTATCTGCCAGACAGAGAGCTGGCAGACACAAGAAAACTAATCTGGAGCGGAACTACTGCTGCGCCTCAGGAGCCCACTAATGACAGTGGCAGCACCACACCACACTAGCACATACAAAGATAATGAGCACGAGAATGGAGAATGGACAGACACACTCGCACATTCAATAATCAACCTCAGTTTGACTCCCTGACTTTCTAGAGCACACAAACAAAACAAGACATGAGAGCACAAATTCCCCACCTGCTCTGTAAACAGCCCACACACAAACTCTACAACCAAGCAAGTAGCACACACACACACACACTTCCACCAGCGCTGACCATAAAGTGTGTTCCTCCAGGTCATATCTTTTTATGATAGTGGCCCTGCTCCCACAGCTGATGAGTTTCTCAGCATCCTTTTGAAAAAAAATCCCCTATTTTAAGAGAAAATCAAAGTTCAAAGTAGAGTCTTATTGAAGGAATAGTTGGCGGAACACTCCATAAGAAAACACTTTGGTCGTTAGAGGACTTCAATCAGGCTGCGGAAATGAAACAGAGGGAAAGAGAAGAGAGCGGAGACGACTTTGAATTGAGGACCAGACACCAGACAAATGCAATGCAGCAGCTTCCATAAACATTGGGAAATGTGAGGAAACACTTTGATTGAACCCTCCATCTAAGTAAGGCTCCTCTACCGCTCCACTGATAATGTGCAAGGAGGAGGTAGTCCTATATGGAAAACTTAAGGACATCACAAGGACATCACATCATGTAAACCAGTGCTGGGAGGTCTATTTATGCAGCATGAATAAGGGTCTTGAAGGGGAGATACTGAATATGCTTATACAGCTACACCTCACTGCAATCCAAGATAGAGAGTTGAGTTAAAAAAAAAGCCTACTGGTCATATTTCACCAGATTTGCTAAAATAAATATATACGTATATACACACACACAGTATAATGAGCATATACCACGGCTACTATTCTAAAGCCTTATCACAGGCACAGCATAGGCTATCACTCCGCGTCAGGCACGTATGACTGGTATGAATGGAAGTTGTCATGTATCCATGACAACGGACTGTTGCAGTCCGTAGCAAAAGACAGTTGATGTTTTTACGATATTAAAAAATGGACTAAAGTAGTTGAATTCACATGTTTAAGGTTAACTTTCACCTCCGGGGAGGGTTAACAATGGTAGGGGGGACTATTTTTTTCACAGTGGGGCTATTTTATTGGATAATATGTATTTCTGGTTGAATAAAACTACATGAAATTGATTGCGTATTCCTCTTTCATATTGTCATTATTGGTAACCGTTTTATAAAAGCAATATATCACTCCAGTCCGTGGTATCTGCTCATTATATTTAGTATTTACGGTATATATAAATACATTTACACATGATCTTGTGCCTAAAACAAATGTTTCACACTTGACACAAATATTCAGTATAGTAGTACACTGGATACGATTCCACATTAGAAATCAGGTATAGTGAACTGAGGACCATGCAAAAACCAGATACATATTTATTTGTGCTATAGAAACAACAGGGCCGCAGCATCAGAGCATCCCAGTGCCATAAATGAAGGTAATGTGTGTTAATGTGTTGACAGGCTGACGCAGTCCCTGGACAGCAAACGCTAGGTAATCTGAACCGAGTGGAGCGACGCTGATAAGATTCCACCTCTCCGCCCGTCGCTACACTAAACATGCTTCCTCCACAGCCTTGGATGTCAGCCAATGGGGGCCAAGCACTCGGCAAGCCCCTGGTTTACATCAGAGCTGCAAAGTGCCAACAATGACTTACTCCTCCCCCCTGCTCCAAAAATACTCGGAATCAAGGGCTTGGGTTGAAGAGGCTTCAGACGGGTCTGTCAAAATGATTCACTTCCCTGTCAGGCCGAGGCTCAAATGAAATAATGAAATCCACTTCAAGGTGGAACAAATTTGCACAAGAGGGGGGAATATTTTAAAGCCCGCTTTAACACACTGTGCCAAACAGATTGAGCCCGAGCAGGAATGTGAGGGAAACGGGGGAGGAGACTGATGTGTATGAATTTGTGTGTAAGGAAGCAATGACGGGGAATTAATAGAAGAAGACAGTTTACATAACTGCTTCAATACTACTGAATCTGGAGAAGAGACAAGAGTGTGAGTCACACAAACCAATACATAACTCAACGTGCAGGAGAACAATTATTCTGAAAATGGCCTTAAGATTCAAAAAGCAAATAAAGAGAAGAAACATTCTCAAGCATCTTCACTGTTATGACCACAACCAGAGAGTAATATGAGTGGGCGCAAACTAAGTTGTGTCTCGCTGAATCATTAGAAATTAGATTTGCACAACGTATTTTATGTCTATGGAATATCTGTGAGTTAGACAGTCCATAGACAAGTCTACAATTCACAAAGCCAAACCTCCGCACAATAAATAGTAAAAGGTGTGCCAATAGCAGCTCAATTAAATTTGGATCATTTCAGCAAAGACTTTTATTTCACATCAAGGTCATGATGGTCCAGTCCAGTGTGTTTCTATTCAATTCAGTTCAGCAGCCAACAATAAAAACCTTACACTAAGGTACCTATCTGAACTTAAGCCTCAAATGACAGCACCTCAATGTATTTTATGTTTCAAAACGTCTTCACAGATAAAGACTCTGTTATTATGTAGCTCCGCAAACTTGAAGGATCATACAAGTTTTCAATTCAGAAAGTCAAAACCACAGTATCTACTATGTGTCTGTCCATACGGTGGAGATTCAATAGGAAGAAACTGAAAAGAACTGAGTTTTTTATTTGTTTTCCAACACCTCTAGTAGAGTGCATCTTACACTACATATGGTTTCTACCACATCATAAGGAGGTAAGATGCAGGCACAAGGTTTGCATCAAGGAATATCAGGGGCTTATTCTAAAATAAAAACAGAAAAAAACAAAGAGATGAGAATCCTCCAGAAGCAATCTAGTGATGTATGCTTATCACAAAGAGCACACTTGATAGAACCAGATTTCCACATTGTAAATGTCACCCATCCAAAACCTGGGAGGGTAAAAATGGATTTAGCTCTGGTAATCCTCTATCACAACATGTAGTATTTTTAATGACACATCCTAACAGGGCTGTTATTCCCCTCTCTCTATGGCCTGAGGATTCCCTCCAATTGTTTCAACTCAATAAATGGCATTAGCTGCAGCGCCTGCTGTGCGTTGTTCTGGATACGGCGAGTCGAACTGTGAACCGCGTTAGTAACGCCACCTTGACATCTGCCCATGCCAACATGCTTTGAAGTACAAAAGGCATCCTTCCTTTTCTGAAACACAAATTCAGTCTTGTGTGCCAGTCTGTTCCAAATGTCATCTCGACGCCCCAAATATCAAGGGTACTTTTTCCCTCTCATCCTAGGTGGCTTGGGGCTAAGGTATAGCCTTACGTTCTTTATACACCTGACAACCCTGAATCTTGGTTAGATAAGATAAGCTGAGGCGTAATGGAATTAGACTTGACAAGACTCTCATTCAGTGTGTTTGCCTTTGGTGCATCCTTAACCTTTCAGAGAAGTGCCGGAACCTTCTGCCTGAGAAGAGCCTTCATGACTCTTACACGCACTTTAAAAGACTGCGTTATCCCCCCTGAGGTGTTTGGATCCCAACACTTTTCCCTCTCAAATACCTTTTTAATGGAGTTTAGAAGTTTGGTGTAAATGCCAAGTCTCCGAGCCAAAGTGCCTTTAATTGAGTTGTGCTTTCCTAATTTTCCCCGCCGCCGTTGCCAATCGTGCAATTTACCAGCTGGGTCAATTACTCTTCATATTTCGCAGTGTTTTTAACCTAAATTGACTGCTGGCCATGATGTGGTCTGACCTGGGCAGAATTGTTATGAAGACAGTAGGTGGGTTGTGGGATGAAATAAACAGCACACCATCACCATAACTCTAGCATTAACCTCACCTCGATAGACAATCAAGAAAAAGTTGGTGACCAACCATCAACACATCAGATTTTGTAGGAAGGGACGGAGGAAATATCCTACAGTTAATATTCAGCATTCAAGGTGGGTTACAAAAGCACAGGGTGAAAACAAACACAGTAGTCTTCTCAGTAAATATCAAAATTCATCTTTGGATGATGAGATGATTTAGATGGTGTGGGCCATGTCTCCAACCATGAAATTGATTCTGTACACAACAGCGGATAAGCTACGAACACTCGCAAAAGACAACTGCAGCAGCATCAAATAATTTAAATACATCCGCTCTATTTGTCTGTCTTTTGTATCAGATTGAAGGGTACTGGCCAAAGCCTGTGCATGGCCTTACCTAAGACAACACTGCCCCCTGCAGACTATCGGATGAAATAGCACACACACACCCACGACCAGAAGCATGAAGCCACCAATAAGTCATTTGTGGAAGTTAAAGAACATCTTACAAGGAATAGGCACCTATCACAGAGGACTGAGAATGGTTATTTTATTTTACTGATTCGTCCTCTTAGGCTAATCAGCAACATTGCAGGGAGAAACCTCTACTCTACCGTAGGACCACTATTCTAGTTTAAAGAATCCTCATCTTATCGTACAGTTTAAGAATTCATTATTAAGACATCCTGGTGGTATTTTCCTCGCTGATATAGCCATTATACCCTGGAAGTCTCAAGGGACCTCTGGCTTCAGTGCACCACATTGTGCATCAGCCGTAGCAGTGCAGATACCAAATAGCAATCAACACACCATGAGGCACATTTTACCACATTAAACAAATTAATCAAAAACAACCAGCACTTTCAGCCCCTGTGGATCAACAGACCTGCAGTCATTAACTGCCCCACTCTGAACCTGCACTATTTGCAGTAGCACAATTAACGTTTCATAAAATTACAATACGAAAAACACAAAACAAATCACGCCTCCAATCACTGCAGAGACGACAGTCTAACTGCTGCTGCTGGGTTTTTGTTTGCTTAATTATTTTTGAAAGGATACTCTCCCTCTCCTCCGCTATGATCACGTTCTGCTGCTCCAGCTGTCCGATCTTGCGTTCAAAATGTTCCTGTTCATCTTTAAGACGTTGTACCGACTCTTCTTTCTCCTCGCTCACTCTGGAAAAACAAGAAATAAAGAACATACTGTAAGGATAAGTGGCCTAGTACATTATGTATGCCAGTGGTGTAGAAATTAAAATGTTTCAATCTGGTATTAACTTCTGGCATGCCAACAGTAACACACTATCTCAGAGTTTATATACTTCTGGCTACCTGGCTAGTTCTCCAATGAGGTTTGCAATTCGGCACTTATCTTCAGGACAGAGGTCTTTCAAACAGACCTGGCTCCTAGCTCTGCTGGTCTCAGAAAAAACCTGTGCAAAGAGCAGTCAGAACAAGATATTAACAGAGACTAATGGTGACATTCTGCAAGTTTAAATTCCCCCCTGCTTTGCTCTACAAATATCCAGATTATCCAGGATTTCTTCTGTATATTCAAAAATGTCATCTTTTATCTGTGGAAGGAGAGGGAAACAGCCAGCACAAAACAATAGTTTACCTGTGATGAAGGGAGAAAAGTGTCAGAGTCGAGGGAAGGTGTGTGCTCTGGTGCCTCAGCAGCACTGTGGAGAAGTGACACTTTTTCCTTGGTGTAAGCCCCAGAGTGATCGCTTTGTAAGTGTTCCTGTTTCTTGCCACTTTTCTTTAGTGTAGCCTCACTCTTGGAGTCAGATCCACGCCTGGCTGCTCCCCACATTTTGGTGCCTCTTTTACTACTGGTGCTGCCTGGTCTCAAACTGAAAGGGGTCTGAGGTTTCGCCGCTCCATCCACTCCTGAGACAGTTTATTGGCAGACAAGAAAGAGAAGACAATCCCATGTGGTAACCCGCTTCATAAAAATCCTTTTTTGAAGTAAGTTCAAAAGAAATTGTTCAAACAATGTTAGTGAAGACTCACCAGGAACAAACGCCAGGGGCAGCTCCTCATCTGACATTGGGGGAACAAGGCAAGGAAAGAGGACAGACACTTAAGTTAACTTTTTAATTAGCTTTGATGAAACTTGGCAATGCATGCATGCCCCATAACGCTAACTATCTAAATGATTCATTCAAGAAATGATTCAAGAAAAAAACGAGATAACACTTCACTTCTTCTCCCTATTAAAAACACGTAGGAAGAAAAAAAAAAAAGGTTAGCTAGTTTTCTACATGGTGTGTTGCATGTTGAGCTCAGCAGCATTTGGAAACCTCACAGAGCAAAAAAACATTAATACTATTACCACCAGGTTTCACCATAAAGTAGGTAACAATAAAGTAACTTAAGTCAACGTTGACACAACATTAAGCTAACTAGCTCGAACTTCCTCACAGATAACAACATCCCAGCACTGACACAAAAGTACTTTCTGTGATATTGTTTGATTTAATGTACCCAAATAAGACATGAACGACTACACACAATGCAAGAATGCCAGTGCGGTTCGGTAGAAAAGTAAGTTTACCGCTTTTCATCCAAAATATCCCCGAAGTTCCACTTTTAGTTCTCCCCGCCGCCATGTTGAATCAACCGCCACCACTCCCTGGGAGCCAAGCGCGTTGCTAAGGAATCCTAGTCCCGCCCCTCTGTTGCAACATGCTGCGTTCGAGACAACTCGCAACTCGGAATTTCCCACTCCCAGTTGAAAACTCCGTATTCCGTCCGAGACGCCGCACGCCAAAATTACCAAAAACATCATGTCGGACCGGGACAAACTTTGAATAAAAAGTGCTGACAGCTGATTCTCGAAGAAGTAGACAGGGGTAGATTTTTTTTTCTCCGACTTCGCCGAGTTGGAGCTCCGACTTGAGGTGGCGTTCAATTGCACTTTTTCCAAGTAGGAGGTCGGAAAGCTCCGAGTTCCGAGTTGTCTCGAATGCAGCATTAGAAGCCCATTGGTTATGCGACAGAAAGGCGGCTTTCTATTGGCTTAAACGTATGTCCCGTTTGCCTTGTCGCTTCCTGTGTTTGCTTCGCCAGCTGATGATGTTGTAGATGGAGCAAGGTTGATTGAGGCAGGACCAACCGCAGAGGATGCTCACCACATGAATTTCTGCAAAGTTTTAACCCCAGTCTGTTTAATGGAGGAGATAAAAGAGAGCTTAGCGTTTAAAGGTGTTGCCGAGAGGCTAACGCTTGGCATTACACGGATACTGGGTTTGTATTAGCTTTGGTCTTTTTGCTCTGAAACTGGCGCATAATAACGTCTGGGTTCATGTTAGCTAGCCAACAGATGAGTGGCCTGATGGGGAGCGGATATAATATATTTTATGAATGTGTCTTGTGTTTTGTCAGAAAACATGCCAGGTGTGGTTGATGTGCGTTTCGCAGAGAGGGAGCCCGCAGAGAAAAGGAGCCTGCTTTCATGGGAACAGGTGGAAAATGTGCACCCCTATAATATCATAGTAGTAAGTCTGGGTTGAACGTTCATGTCACACACGTGAATGTGATGTATTATTTCCTCCACAGAAAAACACGTGCATCTTGCCAGAAGATCTGCGAGATTTCTACCTGACAACGGATGGATTCACACTCACCTGGAGTGTAAAGCTAGACAGTAGGTGACCTCATGTTCAAATTATTAACATTAAATTAATGCTACTATCTATGATAACCATAAGTATGTGTCTCCATGTGTTTGCCTTTCAGATGAGTGTGTTCCCCTTGGATGCATGGTGGTTAATAGTGTGGCCAGACTGTCCCCACTGCTCCAACCAGTGTCACTTTTCTCTCTTCCTAATGCGCCCTCACTGGCTGACCTGGACTGGGAGGGAAACAGCACAGAAGGTGGTAAATATAATATGCAAAGAATGATAAAGAATTAAATCTTGACTTGAAAGTAAATATTAATTCAAGATGCATTATTGCTATCTGCCAGGGTCAGAGCGTGTTCCCGCTGCACCCCACTTTGATTCACGGAGTCGTATCTTTGAGCTGGATTCCTGTGGGGGGAATGGAAAGGTGTGCCTGGTCTACAAAAACTGCACTCCAGGTCTTTTATTTTATTATGTTTTTAACTTATTTTACTAAATAACAATGTTAAGATCAATCTTGATTTGAGATGAGATTATATTACCTTGTTATATACAATAAGTTTGTGTAATTTAGATGTTTTTCTTTGTGTTCTGCAGGTGTGGTAGCCCAGAAGAGTGAAGTCTGGTTCCTGGATCGATCTCTGTACTGGCATTTTCTGACATCAACTTTCACTTCTTATTACCGTCTGATGATAACGCACCTGGGTCTGCCTGAGTGGCAGTATTCCTTCACCCCATATGGCCCCAGCCCCCAGGCCAAGGTAGCGAGAAACTTTAATCAAAAGACAATGACCCTCTTGCAAGAACCAGTCAAATGAACAGATTTGTTGTTAAGTGGCACATACTTATGTCATTCATCATTTTTCACTTGGATAAGATTAAGAACTACAGAACTTAATTAGAGGCCCAGATCTTTCATAATTCATCAGACTATGATTCATCTAACTGTGTGTTGCCTGAATTGTTCCCTCTATTTCTGTCATATTTCCTACACGCTGACAGATATAATTAGTGAGTCCTTTAACACTGTTTTTCTCAAGTTTTGGTTTGCTAATTAATGACAGCAGGCCCCTTTTTAATCAGTAAAGGGAATTTAAGGACACTATGTGATACAAAAATGGTCTTGCATGAGGCTGTGGCATCTGCTACAACTCATCGTTATGCTTTTTCTCTTTCATTTAGATTTTTTTTATGCTTCAGAATTTATCAAAATAGTTAAAATACAAAAAAATATGGTGTAGGCTCTGTCGTATAAAAAATACTCTTGGAGTCAGTGCAGGTTTATAAAATACATTTATTCGTTGTGTTGCCTTTACAGGATACTACAATACTGGCTGATAAAACATTTTAGCAGGTCAACACAGCAACGTTTTAAGACACTTACACGAAGCTTCAACCTCTGAAAAGGGAAAATTGCACCCTAGTCCGTTAGATATATTGCTGCTATTTCAAGTCTTTTTTACCCCTATGCAATGAATGCCAGAAATTCCCAAGATTGTAAATTGCATTGTAGGCACATCAAGTAAAGGAGGTTGTAAGACTTTTGCAATTTCTCTGTAGCATTCCTACTTTTTACTTTTATAGTTATTGGGGAAGCTATTCTCAGATAATTTATGTCCCCATAACCATAAAAAGCATTACAATCTCTCTATGCCATTCCCTCTGCAGCAGTGGGCATCCCTGTACCAGCCGCTGACCTTCAGCTGTGAGCCCAGCCCAGCTGACCCTGCAGGAGATTCCTATATTAACAAACTGGATCCCACCAAGGCCTTCAAAGGCAAAGCCAAGGTACCCGCACCCAAGAAGAAGCAGTCGGCACAATGCAACTCAGGAAGCGCCACCAAGAGCCAGGGCAACACAGGAAGACACAGCGGGACAAAACGATGAGAAGGTTCACATTCAAGGGGAAAACTTGCAATCGTGTGTTTGCATGATCATCATGGCTCAGAGGAGCAGTCAAGCAATTCAGTGGCTAGACTTTTTGCTGAATGTCTGAATAGACAAAGTTTATTTGGCTCAACATGTGACTAAAGTGGCACAGCCAACGTCATATGTAAAACAGGGTTTCTAACCTTGTTTATGTTTTGGTGGTTAAAAATTCACTGGCCTGACAACTCAACTACTGTTGTTCACCTTTCACTGTTAGTGATGGAAAACTGAGGCTTAGTGAAGCAGCAGAGTGCATCAGCAACAATTTTCATCATTTTCAGCCTCATTAAACTCACTGTCCACTACTGACACCTCCTGGTGAAATAATTCAAAGCAGCCAATTCATAAATTATGTTCATGTGCTGCTGGTATTGCACAAGCAATAGGCTACAGTAACTCAAAGTATTCACTTATCAGAAAGGGCATTGTATCATCTCATAGCTTGTAGTTATTATCACTAGGCTCAGTTTGTAGATGTAAATATTTTGATTTTGAATGTATTAAGCAACAATAACATTTATATATAATATATACAATTATAAAATACGTTTTAAAATTGATAAATAAGACAAATTTATGTCAATATAACTATGAATTTAAAAGAAACAGTAAGAAAATAATACTGTGTTGGTTTCAGTTGGGCATTAAAGGTGCAGACACTGTCATGTGACTCACTGAAAAACCCACAATTCAGAGCTTCTGTGCAAGCTGCCATGTGTACACAATACTGTAGACACCCGGGAGCTTCAGCATCAAACGTATGTAAGTGTGTATTTAAATGAAGTGTTAGATGTTACATGATGAAAGACCAGGCAATAAATCATCAAGCTATAGGCTTCAGTCATCCTAAGCTCTTGTATCTCTGCAGTGCTTGAATCATACTGTGATATAATGTATTTGAAATCGTACAAATCAACAATAGATTTGTATTCTGATATTTTCGAGGTAAAGTTTTTTTTTTTGCAGACTTAATATGGGTTTAGTTTTTCAAGACACATTTGCCTTACGGCAGTGTGTACATTGTCTTTGGTTGTGCCTCTGCCCTTTCATGTGCTGTGA
The DNA here is from genome assembly GCF_045865225.1 of Trachurus japonicus. NCBI lineage: Eukaryota > Metazoa > Chordata > Actinopteri > Carangiformes > Carangidae > Trachurus > Trachurus japonicus. Next base: position 9,711,651 of record NC_140911.1, read on the forward strand.
GGAGCCAACTCCTACTGTTTCAATAATATTTTCACAAGGATACATATTTATTTAAGTGCAATGTATTGGGGCTATTTGGTTTTCTTTACATACACTGTAACTTCCATGCTCATGAAAATGGGCCTCTGTTGACTGCTGTATTAGGATGATACTAAGCTACTACTCCTCTTCCAAACATAAAATAAAAGCCAGCAAGTGTGTTTTTGTTTCTCTTTCATGCATGAAATGGCCCTTGTCTTGTTTATATAGTCAGACTGTGAATTATACAGTCAGAACTTGAATAACCTATGAATTAAATTATGTAATACAGAGCCATTTTATATTTGTTTGATATATTGATATATATATTCTCAAAAAGTATGAAGCCCCCAACCTGAGCGTTTCTTTTTTGGTCTATTTGGTTCTATTTGTTTGTTTTTAACCCTCATCATGCTGGAATGTTTCCACTGCAGACAGATCTCCACAGAGACGCCTCTAACGCTTCACCTAGCAGGGTTTCTCACACACATACATTTGCACAGATGTTTTTCTGTTTCTCTAGAGGAGCCTTCTCCTCCTCCTCCTCTTCATCCTCCACCAGCCCCCCATCCTGTTCAGAGAGGGGCGGGTGGTGCAGTTCCACCAGGGCCTTGTAGAATCCCGCACCCAATACACCTCCAATGGGGGGAGCGACCAGAGGGACCCACCACCACCCATTTCCAGCCCTGCACAGATAGAAATAGAGAACTATTAATAGATTAAATTGAAATATTTTATGTGTTTAAACTTTTGGTAACACTTAACTTAAATACGTGTTTATAAAACTGACATAACACTGTCATAACCATGTCATAACACCTGTCATAAACATCAATGAATACTTGTGACAGCTGTCATTAAGTGTCATTCGGTAAGTTATGCCACTTTTGATGCAAAGTTGACATTGTTTGAGATGTCCTTGTTATGAGAACTTGACATAATTTAAAATCTTTGGCAATTAGGTCTGCTATATTATGTTGTCTTTATGTCAAGTTCTCATAACAAGGACATCTCAAACAATGTCAACTTTGCATCAAAAGTGACATAACTTACTGAATGACACTTAACGACAACTGTCATAATTCATTGATGTTTATGACAGGTGTTATGGCATGGTTATGACAGTATTATGCCAATCTTATGAACACATATTCAAGTAGAGTGTTACCAAACTTTTTTAGCTTTGTATTGTTTATAATGTTCAAATGTGTGGTCTTGATGTTTTTTGAAAAAAGTATCTTGTCTATTTAATTATTAACAGAAATGTTTAGCCTCTGGATGATCCCAGGTTGAGGTGACATGCAGCCCAAAGCCTCCTCCTTCTCTATTTTACCTGAATACACCAGTTCCCCAGCCCGCTATGGCAGTGAAGACCCTGGGTGCGATGTCTCTGGTGGGGTTGATAGCATAGCCACTATTGCTGCCCAGAGAAATGCCAATAAGCAGCACCAGGAGTCCCACTGCGACAGGCTCGCTGCCTGCAGCGGCCGGTTTGTTCCTCTGGTCGGACAGAGCCATCAGGCACAGCAGCAGCATGGCTGTGCCAAACACCTGGCACACACACACACACACACAGAACAAACATCACATAAAATGCATGTTATGATAGACGAGTGTAAAACAATACAACAAAGAAAACGGTTAGAGGTGTCTGTCAGATGATGGTGATTTGTAGTTGTAATCCTTTAATCCACTTTCATGGCTACCTGGTCAATGAATCCAGCCAGCAGGGAGAGGTACGGTGCTGGATAGGTGGCAAAAATTCCAGCTGTGGCCTTTACACCAGTTACAGTCAGGTTTCCTCCACAATAGTCATGAATGGCCTCTACACATGGAAACATATGACAAATACTGTCAGTATGACAATGCAGATTTGCTGTTTAAAGTGTGTTAGAGAGTGCAGAGTGTCCTCACCGTAATAGACGGCATAAACTGTCCCTGCTGCCAGAAATGATCCCAGTAGCTGGGCAAAAACGTACACAGGTAACATCCTCCATGCAAGGCGACCAAATGCGCACATTGTGAATGACACTGCAGCATTCATATGAGCTCCTGATGGTGCAAGAAGGCATGAGAAATATAGTGTATGATCAACTATATTCATTATTTTGTTGTGGTAGTAGGGTTTGTAAAGGTCGGCTCTCATACCTGAGACTTTTCCTCCAACATGAACCCCCATAGCCACACCCAGTCCAAAACCTATGTTGATGCTCAGGTACTGTCCGAATGCTCCCTGTCCTGTCACTACCTGGGCCACAGACCCCAGGCCAAACACCTGCACTCACAGAGAACCAACAATTCACAGGCAAGGTCACACGTGATGATTACAGAGAAGGGAGAACTCAAAGTCTAATTTCGGGACAACATGCCCACAAGACGGCTGTGCAAACCAGAAAACAGATGAACGGGGCTGAGCTGTGCCAATTAAGTCAGTTTCAGTCAGTCAGAGAGTTAAGCTGAAGTAGTGTGAGTGTTGTTTTGTTAACTGTGGCGCTGCATTTGTGTGCTAAAGAAACTGAACGGGGGAGTTTTCGCTCTTTTATTTAACTTCTAACTTCAGTGAAAGTGACTGTGGGCCCAGAGGGGAAGGAAAGCTGACACTGGGAAAAAAAAAAGTAGCTAGTCTTTCAGGAAACAGGAAAAGTGTGGTTCCTCCTGTGAAAGTTATGCATATTTATTTTAAGAGTAAAACTGGTTTCCCAGGTGCAAACACAGCAAGTTTAATGCAATCTACCGGTGGGTTCACTCACATGCTTTTCTCCAGCATGTGCTCACCCAACATATGTATGTGTGTGTTGAGTGTGTGTGTGTTTCTTTGAGCGCTCTAAGTATAGGGTTTATTGAAACAGCTGACAGACAACATGTGACTCGTGCATCCCACCCTCCCTCCCTCCATATGGCCCACTGCCTGACCATTCCTCTGGTAATACTTGATTTCCTGGTTCACCCACTCGAACCTACCAATCCCCACCCACGACCCCCGCCATGTGACGGTGAAACGTGCCATGTGTTTGGTAGACAGGGCCATGTTATCAGGGTCAAGAGCATGACATTAATAATTAATGGCCTGTGGCTGTTACAGATAAGCATGGCAAAATGTTCAAAACAGAGGGGAAGAGCTCAAAAAATGAGGTTGTAATCAGAATGAATGTAAAAGTCAACACGTAAAAGTTTAAAAACATAATGTCAACTTTTATAATAAATTGTTTCTTACCATCATGACATATGTGCAAAGCGATTCAGCAAGTCCAACACGAACAAGTTCATTTTTTAGCCAAACTTTTGGTCGAGTTGTTTTAATTTCTTTCCGCTGAGAGACTCCAAGTTCCACTGACTGTACCGGGTCCTTCATTTCCTCTTCTCCTCTCCTTTGTCCCTTTTGATTTTAGTGGTTGGTTTGATTTTCTAACTCAATTAAAGCTCAAATTCTGGCACTCGAGAAGAATTTAAGAGTTGCCTCCCACATCACACAGTATAGTCCACGTGAAAGTCTGTTTCTGGTTGTGTCCTCCTCTCTTCTAACGCCTCTTCTTTTCTTCTCTGCTCACTTATTTGCCTCTCTCTCTCTCACACTCTGTCTCTCTCTCTCTTCCTCTGTGTCTGTCACACATACCCATTGGGATTTGTCCACATTTTATAGCCTTGACCCAACCCCCACTTCCCACCCACAGACATGCTGAAACACACAGTTTCACATCCTCCAATGGCTTTGAATTATCTGAAGTTTTTTGGCCAATAAGGAAAATGGTTAGAAAAAAAATCACCAGGAATCAAAAGAGAAAAATTGTTTGACAGCACAAATTGGCAAAATAATTAAACTTTTTTTTTTTTTTTGAAGAAATTCCCCAGTAAAGATTCATAACACAGAGATGTTTACTTTCAGTAATGGTTTATCAGTGAATCTGAGTTTTAATAAATTTCATGTTCTCATGCTCTGCAACATTTGTACTTTACAGGATCTCTGTATACACTGTTACTGTGTTGAAATATTTTACCTTTAAATGCTGGAATAATACTGGACTTTCACAAAAAACAAACAAAAATAGAACATTGATTAAGGCCAGACTTTCATTATTGATCACGGCCTCACACTGTCAGCATTTCACAGTGGAAATTTCCAAGAGCTTGCTGTCAGGTCCAAACATGCTGCTTATTACCCCATCTGAAACATGGCTGCTTCCATTTGCAAATATGTTAATGTGATCACAAAGTAAACAACGACTAAGACACACCTAATAAACAGGGAATACTGATGAGTACTTTTCCGACCAACAAAAAAGCTGGTGACCACAGAAACCTGATGTTACTGTAAAAGCCACCGGCTACACCTGTGTGAAGTAACACTTTACAGTAATACCTTCTTATTATACCCCAGAAATGTGGCATTTGTGTCTCTCAGTGATAGTGTTTTGTTGAGGTCCACTCTCATTGCCATGCTACAGTGACATGACTGTGAGAATCCCACTCACAATGACTCCTAATGATTTTGCTTATCCCCTGACTTTTCCTGTAGTGCCACTATAGGAGGTTGTGGTTTGTCATGAAATGTCTCAGCAGCTGTTGGGTGAGTGTTGTTGCTGAGGGATGAATTGCAACCACCAGGACGATGACGTGACTTTTCATCTGGCACCATGCAGCGTAACAATTTTGGATCATGGTGGCATAAACTTTAAACCTGCTTGACTTCAGGATCTCAGCATGCTGGCGTTACCATTTAGCTCAAACCACTGCTGCCCCTGGCTCCTGACTAAATGTGATTATTTTTCCTTCATTTGCTTCTGTCTTTTCTTTTTGTCCATTCAATTTTTACATTTTGAGTGTGAAAATCATGAATGAATTTACTGATGACCCTGCCCACTATGCTTCCTCACCAATTGATCAATACAATGTGTGAGTGCTTTTCATTATTGGAATGAGCTACACAACTGGACCTTTTGGACTCATTGCAGCTGTTGACATTGAGACAAGCTGCCCTTCTGTTTTTACTTGCACAACAAACTAGTGGTGACCATGTGCTCTTTATTCTCCCTCTGCTCAGTAGCCTACAACATACCACACTGATACTTTGATCGTGGATTTAGTCAGAGGTTCAACAGACTTCAGCCTTTATCCCACAGAGGTCAGTGTGGTGTACTTTTCTCCCCTAGTGTAGTTACTCTTTAACCAGTGGTTCATTCCTAAGAATCAGGACAAAAAGAAAAAAAAACTCACCTCACTTCACCTGAAAATAATAGAAAAACAAATTAAACTTGTCCCAGCTGCCACTTGCAAAGACAGAAAGCCATGAGGAACTACTGTATTACACAAAATAAAAATACTCAATGATTTCCCCAGCACAAGTAAACTGTGAAACAACTGAGTAATAGTTAATTTGAACTTGTTTGCTTGTACTGCCCTCTAGTGGCCGAATAGTGTTACTGATATTTATCTATCTATCTATCTATCTATCTATCTATCTATCTATCTATCTATCTATCTATCTATCTATCTATCTATCTATCTATCTATCTATCTATCTATGAATTATTCTTCATTGACTGCTGTGGCATCATACTGTATGTAAACTTCAACCCCTACAAGTAAACAGAATGAACCGAAACCAATGCCTTAAGAGACAAAACAATCTGAATGACCTTTAAAATAAATACACAATAAGTTTTCCCTTTTGTCAAGTGTGTCACTACAAAATATGTTTGCCATATGTGTTGACACGTTTCTCATGAAAACAGGCTGGACATTTGTCAGTCAGGATTACAGCCCTCTTACTCACCTTGGTACAGTCCTGCCTTGCCTTCAGTACATTCAATGCAATCACATGCTTTCACTCTTCTATCAGGTGCATGCCATGGCAGTGCGCTAATTACACACAAGCGCACAGGGAAGCTCAGGTTTCACCCACAGTGCTGAAAAGCTATAGTATATGCTTTGTCAGAGGCAAGATGGACTGAATGGGAACCATTCTGCTGAAATACTGCCAACAACAACTGTTAACCTTGTTATGAACCTCCGCTTTGGCTGAAGCTGGTCAACAGGTGGAGCCTCATGGTGACATGATTCCACTGTGGCATCTGTGCAACAGACATGAGAAACTGGATTTTTTGATTTTGATTTTTAGAAGTACGTGTTTATATACATAATGTACATTAAGTAACTATGATTGGTGCTATGTTCTAAGTTTGATTGAACTTTTTTTTTTCCTATTTTCAATGCTTATAGCTGCAGAGTTATAGCTTTTATATTGAGGTGGTGCATATTCTCATTTTTCCAGGTCATAGTATTTCAAAGGAGGTTAAATCGAAAGCAACTGGACTTAGTTATTTGTCTAGGAAGACGTTTCACCTCTCATCCAAGAGGCTTCATCAGTTCATGTACGCAACTGACCAGGCTGGGACTGGTCCAACTATCTGGTGTGGAGACTCACTATTTAACCTCTTGTGTGGGCGTTCACAAGGGTGATGATGTCACTGGTTCCCTGGGAAATAAAATAAATAAATAAATAAATAATAAACTGACTGCATGGTTTGCACATGTGAACAAGGTTTTGATTTCATGGTTGGTGCACAAGTGAATTCTTCATTGCATTAAGAGTAAACATTACTGTACATCTGCTGTGGTCATTTCTAAGTTTTATGTTTTTTTTTGTTTTTTTTTATCTTATTGAAAATTATTTCCATCAGTTGTTTTAGATTTTTTATACCAACCCTGAGCATTAGACAAAAATAGGAGCACCTTCTGTCCTTGATCCCTGAACTGAGAAACAGGTATCAAAATGAAAGAAAAATTAGTAAAAATGACTGTGTCCTATGGAGAAATGAAACATGGACGTGCCATAATAATAAGAATTTAGAGACTTATCATCCAAATAGCCCAGTGCAGAAAACACATAAACACTAAATGCTACTGGCACAACTTTCAACCTGACTTCTCCACTGACTGACTTGAAACTTATTTGATCTGCAAACTTGGTGGAAGGATGTGACAAAGTAGCTCATGTTAAATATTGTTAAATAATAATTTACTTAGGCAATTAAGCATTAAAGTTAAGTGTCATGACACCCAGTACCAAACCTTTGCTCAGCTTACATTCCAAAGTTTCTCTTTTTGTGTCCTGATTTTACCTTTGAGGTTGTTAAACAATTGACCATTGTGGAAAAAAACAGTGGTCCCTAAGCTTGGTTTTGGTTTGGTCGGTTTCCAATATATCTACAAGAAAGAGTCCACTGAATAGTTTAGATTAGTACAGCTCGTGTTTTGTTTTGTTTTGTTTTGTTGTATTGTAAATCAAATAAAATGCAAATTAAATAAATAAATAAATAAACAAACAGATAAAAAAAGAAACTTTGCTGAAATATCAGTACACATATAGGTGCACAAGGCAATGCAATGCTTCACCATTTCACTATTCACTATATTTAAAAAACAACAACAAACAAACAACATTTTGAGTTTATGCTTGGCTGGTTTATTGCCCAAGCTCTGCTATCAAAGGATAGTACTCTGACCTTTGGAACAGAGAGGCGTGCTTCCTTACTGCTTTACCCATCGGGCATTCAAAGTTTGGAAAAAACAGCATTAAAGCCAGGGGTTGTGATTGAACGGATGTTAGGCTACTTATTTTTAGTCGCAGCTCCTCACTGAGACTCCTCACAGCTCCCTGCTGCCCCGTGCCGCGGCACCAGTGCGTCAGTAGGAGGGAGACCGTTGCTGAGGACTTCAGGGCACCACCCACCTACCTACTACGACTTGGAGGAGGCATATAAAGGTCGCTCCTGCTCCTCTCTCCCGGGTCATGCAGGCAGTGGCGCGGCTGTGGAACAAGTGAAATGGTTTGGTTTGATGTCCTGTGCCACCCGGTGTGGGTTTTGTCCACGGCGCTGCTGGCGCTCGTGGTGCGTCTGCAGCGCAGAGGGAGCTGGGATCCTCGAGCCTGTCCGGTGCGGCTGACCGGGAAGACTGCGATAGTTACTGGCGCCAATACAGGTTGGTAAGGCTACAATTTGACCTTGCACATTCATATTTAGCTACAGGATGACAATAGACTTGTCTCCATAGTATAAGAAATGCTTAGAGGGTAAGGAGGATTGTTTGATCTGGCTTTAAGTTTTGAGTGGCTGTAACTTATTGACTTGATGCCCCTTTTCTCTGACAGAAGAAACAAAGAAAACACTTTTATCTGTCTGTTTTAAACACTAATTAAATATATTCGTCGTTTTGTATCAGTGGTGTGTGAATTAGCTGTTCAGTCAGACAACAAGTTCACCTTTATTTTTTATTCATATAGACTGCAGTGAAGTTAGTTTTAAGTTGGATATTTGACAGATATTTGCTCCTTCTTAATACATAAAAAATTCATAGAAAATATAAGATGTGTTCAAATGCAATAAAAACAGGTGTGTCTCATAGAGGAGGCTTACCCCTACTTTTGAGTCAACAGGTCACATGACCTGGGAGTTATTGAGCTCTAACGCTCATATTTACAGTAGCCTATAAAATAAATTAAAAATTCGTATAAAATATTACATTTGTTTAAATGCAATAAAACAGGTGTGTGTCATAGAGGAGGCTTAGCTCTACCATCCTGTGTTGATTTTGAGCCAACAGGTCACATGACCTGGGAGTTATTAGTTTAGTTTATTTATTTAGCACACAAATTTCAATGGTGCAAGGAGTCAGACAAGTTCACCTTTATTTTTTAATAGACTGCAGTGAAGTTAGTTTTAAGTTGGATATTTGACAGACATTCGCTCCTTCTTAATACATTAAAAATTCATAGAAAATAGATAGAATAGATGTGTTCAAATGCAATAAAAACAGGTGTGTCTCATAGAGGAGGCTTACCCCTACTTTTGAGTCAACAGGTCACATGACCTGGGAGTTATTGAGCTCTAACGCTCATATTTACAGTATAAAATAAATTAAAAATCCATATAAAATATTACATTTGTTTAAATGCAATAAAACAGGTGTGTGTCATAGAGGAGGCTTAGCTCTACCATCCTGTGTTGATTTTGAGCCAACAGGTCACATGACCTGGGAGTTATTAGTTTAGTTTATTTATTTAGCACACAAATTTCAATGGTGCAAGGAGGGAACGAAGCCGGTTGGCTATAGGTTCCACCCCATATTGAGCTCTAACGCTCATATTTACAGTATAAAATAGGCTATATTAAAAATTCATATAAAATAGTAAATGTGTTTAAATGCAATTAAAACAGGTGTGTGTCATAGAGGAGATTATATGAATTACTCTATGAGACTTGAGAACTGAACCCTGCATCTTCATGGTGGGAGGGAAGTGTTGTAACCATCAGGGAAATAGTAAAAATGAAACGAAACGTTCTTATTTAATATCTTCCTTGCAGGTTTGACAGATTGGCCACTGTAAAATTGCCCGTAGTGTATAGTGTGTAAATATTCAAGATCAACTTAACTTTATCAATAGCTGATGGGTATTTGCTGGAAAGAGTAGCCTACGCTAAAGATAACAAGCTTTTGTTGGTTGAGATTATGAACCTAAGAAAATTGGTTTGCATCACTTAAAAATTAACTATGCACGATTTGCACCTTAAATAAACAGCTTCTGAGTAATTATGATGGTTAAAGGGATAGTTCAACATTTTGGCAAGTCCGCCTATTGCCATAATCCCTATAGTCATTCATTACCTTGAATTATTGGTGCATGTTGTTCTGAGATTGGCGGGGCAGAGACACGAGCTGCTCAGCAACACGATGGAGGCAAACAGTACTTTCACCTTTCCCTAATCAAACTCATCAATTAGACAATACAACAACTCGCCATGAAGGATAGGTGCAGACTATGCGACTGCCGAATAACAACCTTTTCTAGGAGGACACAAAGGTTGTTAGTCACATTTGGAAGAGCCTTCGAATTGGGACAGGCCTTGTCACAACGTTGTGATGTAGCCTTCAAATGCCGCCTCCAAAGGATGCAGCTGCTAAAGTTGGACATAGCTACAAACACACCCCATAATCTGTAATCTCTTGTTAACGTTAACCACTTTGGTAGACATCGTTCCACGGATTGCCTTCTCACTGGCTTGGTTGAATTGAAATGCACATGGCCAGGGGGAAGTGAGGAGGGTTAGCGGTGAGTTTTTACCCCAGTGATATGCACTTTGAAACTGGAGGGTGAGCTCCGTAGAGAAAAAAAACGACCAAAACAGAGAGAAAAAATTATATTTTCCTTTGTGTCCAAGAAACACAAATTGATTCAAAACTAGACCTAAACATACAAACTTGGAATATCATTGTTATTATCACAAATTCAAATTAGGCTATGTTTCACTTAATCTCAGATTCACTTTTTTCAATGCATTGTCTCACCATTAGTACCCATTTACTGTTACTGTTCAGTTTGTCACTGATCTTAGATAGATCAACAATTAACAATCATCAGGAGAATTTCCTCTGTCCTCTTAAATGAACCTCAATTGAACTCTTTGGTCACTTTGTGTCTTTTGTCTAATTTTAATTCTGTCGTGTTGAAACCAAGTTCCAGTTTGTTACAGCACCATTTCATGACAGTTAAACATGACAATTAAAGTGGTTTGCAGGTACATTTTTAAAAGCAGGAGGGATCTGGGGAGACACACACACACACACACACACAGTACAACAACACTATGGCCGTAGCAGGAAGGTACCAGGTAAATTCTGATTTTGTGTCAAGATGGAGAGAAGAAAAGGTATAAAAGTGACAAGGTGGTTCATTGTTGGGGAAGGAGCTAGATGTTCAACATTTTTAATGTTAGATTTACATGTAAAGGGGGTGACTGATGAGAGTAGCCTTTTTTCACCTCAGAAAAATTGCAAAGATCAGATCAATCCTCTTGTTTAAAGATGCTGAGACTGATATATCCATGCCTTTGTGACATCCAGATTAGATTATTGTAATTCCTTTTTATCAAGATTGCCCAAGAAGAGTTTACGTGATCTGCAGTTGGTTCAAATTGCAGCAGCTCATATCATCTCGATATGAACATCTTTGTCAAGCCAAGCTTAAGACCCACTTCTTGTTGCAGGTGTTTTGCCTTTTTCTTTGTTTTTTGTTTGAAATGTGTGTTATCATTGCTGTCTAAATTTAAATTACTTGTACAGCACTTTAATGGAAAGTGTTCTATGAATGCATGTATCATTATTATTATTACTGAAATGTGAGTTAATGTGCATTTATGTATTAACAAGACAACAGGATAGGCCTAATTCTTTGGCTTTTGCTATTTGGTTTTCATCGACAGCTGAACACAAACAGAGACAGAGAGAGAGAGACCTGAAAAGCATAGTGCAACACTCAGTCAGTTAACATAACAGAAATAGGTCAAATACACACAGTTGGTATTATTATTGTGATTCAAGTGTGAGTTAATGTGCAACTGGTAGCAAGAGAACAGGCCTATTCCACAAAGAGAGAGAGAGAGAGAGAGCTCAAAAGCGTAGTGCAACACTCAGTTGGTTAACATCACAGAAACAGGTCAAATGCACATAAAAGTAAACACTAGAATGACACAAACGGGCACAAAGGGAAGACACTGGGGCAAGGGACACAATGAGACACATGATAGCCTAAACACATCCGGGTGGGGTCAGGTTATCAGACTGGGGGGAAGCACGGGGCACGTACTTGGAACAAGATGAAAGCAGTAGTTGTTGAATGAATGTTCTGAATTACACATCCATTCACCAAGAAAAAATAGGAGTTATGGCATGGTATAATTTAGTTGATTTTATTTTCCAATTTTTAATAAAACTCACATTTGGTTTTGTCTTTACAGTTATAATAATTTAAAAAGTTAACCATATACATTTATCTTTCCATTTCAACAACAATACAGAAAATAATGTGAATTGTTAGTTCATATTATGTGATTAATTCTGATCATTACTGTAAATTAGATTGAACATTTTATTGGTCTGACAGCCCGAGTAAAAAGAAAAATAAATGAAGCATTTCCTGAAGAAAATGCGTTTGAATGCTGAAAGCTGAACACCATTGCTGAAGCAATGGAGAATTAGCTGAAGAAACTGCTGATGCAGTGTTGAAAAGGCTGATGTCATAGCTGAAACGTGTAACTTGTAAGCTGAGAGATGAATGCCTTTTAAAGGGATAAAGCAATAGAAATGATGAAAGAGTAGAAGAAAATGTTGAAATCCTGCATGTTAAAGTGCAACAGTCGAAGAGTTGAAATCTGCAGCTAACCTGATAACAAAAGAATACTGATGAACCAGTGCTAACATAGCTGAAGCAATGGGCGCGAATAGATTTTTAAAAAAAAAAACTGAATTTGTAAGAAGGAGGTTGATTTTGTATGAAATGGTTGAAAATTATTTGAATTGTTGAAGACAATTAAATGTGAAAAAGCCCCCAAAATATATCCTTTATATTGGGGGGCGTGAGAGGACGAGAGGTCACCAATTATAACAGAAAATGACCTGTTGCTGAGGTAGGAGCAAAACCATTTGAGGACAGAGCGTGGTTGGACAGGTGGGGAGATATGATCAACTATATCGAAGGCCGCTGTAATGTCTAGGAGCATGTATGACTAGATTCCTCACATCAACAAGGGAGAATATCGTTGTGGACTTTTAGCAGAGCTGACTCAGTTACTTACTTGCTCTTTTACTGAACATTTTCTAAGCAGTTTTTCAAGGTCAAGGTCAAGGTTTCTTACCAGACGGTAAATTTGTTGTGCAGACGGGAACTCAGCAATCCCAATATAAAAAGACATCAGACATCATGACAGACAAATCATACAATAGAAGAACAAAACATTAATCCCCTCCCAAAAATGAAATAAATATAGTCATAGAAAAGGCTTTAAAGCAGAAGTAAGCGATCCGGTCGTTTTGGCTAACTTCTTGTCAGCCGATGGAGTTAGCAGTCCCCGCCCTCGCCATGGATCGATTGGTCCTCGTCCCTACGTCACCACATTCACGCGAATCCCTTGGCTGCACACACAGAGAGGACCGCCCCTTTATGCCGTTCTCTCTCCTCATTGGATAAAGGTTGTAGGATACAAGGAAAGTTTTCCCCTCGGCTTACAGCAGAGCAGAGTGACTGACAGGCCCGTGTTTCAGACCAAACACTCTATATAAGTGATTTCCGTCGGAAGATATAACTATTTAAGACTTATATTAACACAAACATTCCGCTTACTTCTGCTTTAACATCTCCCTGGATCTAACTAAAGTTCAATATGAACAAAGTCACCTTGTGGCCTTACTATTCAGCATTATAATTGCTGTGGGTATGAAACTACCGTTTTGTCCTACCCTTGGGGACCACAAAACGACAGTCAGAACGAAGGAGCTGGAACTTTCTGAGCAGCACATATCAACCAACAGCGAGAACAGCGTGCGTAGGCCTACGTGTTACCGGCGCCAGAGCTAGGGGTCTCTGGTCCGGCAGCATAAGCCACTCAGGCGGCGGGCACTGTACATAGTTGAACTGAACAAAGGTGTAAAAATAATACATTTTACATACCTGTGGATCCGAACACACGACACAAGAGCTGTTAGCTCGTTGCTGCTGCTCGGCATATTTATTTTCTGCACATGCGCAGAGCAGAGACTGCTTGATTGGACCATGGATCTATTGTAAGACAATAATACAATACGGTACATAAATTAATACATCCATGGCTTGGACCCACTGGTGTTAGAACACCCTCTTCTGATGCAAAATGGTAATGTTTTATGTAAAACTGTTAGTATCATTCTATGTTGTTAATTTAAAGGTTCAAATATTAAAATATGGCAGATGAGAGACTGAAATTAGATAGACAGAGCCTGAACTATTAATAAAAGTGAGTAGGCAGAACCCACCTGTCAGCACATTAGCAGGCACAAAGTCTCAGGGACAGTTGGTTGGTTTCATCCGCTGCATCATCGGACAGAAGGGAAAGAGAAACAGGCTCAAAGTTGTCGAGTGTACAGAAGGCTCTTGGCTACTTTATCAATAAAATAGTACAAAAACCTTTCACAAGTGGAAACATCTGTTGGAGCAATAGTGGAGGCATTCATGACACCCTTGAACGATGGCAGTTTGTTGAGATTAGTGAGATTAGTGAGTTCTAGATAAATGTTGTGATTTTGCTTCTCTCACAGCTCTAGCTGCTAGATTGTCCCTCCAGATAGAGACAATAGTGATTTGTCTTTCCTCTATTTGCGTTCAGCCTGTCTGCAACATTGTCTGAGAGCACAGGTGCTGCTGTCGTTGATCCATGGATCTCCTCTAGTTTTGGAGGATTTGATCCTGAAAGGGGGCAACAAAGTTGAAAAATCTGGGGTGATAGGAGACAGCAGGCCATCCAAGATACAGTATGTTCTGCAAATTCTTTAGCTGTGGAAGGGGTCGTGGTGCAGCTGCAGGGAGGCAGGAGAGGCTTAGTTGCTGGCAAAGACACTGTTAGTTCTGGGAAAATGGGAGGGTGGTCTGCAGGGAATGACAGTGATTTTGCTGGCAGACACCATAATTGTGTGATCAAAATGAGGCGCTGGACCATGTAGTAATTGAGTGAGTAAAAAATAGTTCAGAAGATGTATAAAAATAATTTCCCAATTGATTGGATGGACAGCAGATATGAATGTTAAAGTCCCCACAAATCAGTATTTTGTCAAATTTCTGTATTAAGTCTGCTAAGAACTCTGAAAACTTCAACAAAGTCTTTGTTAGATGTTTATTTATACTTACTGGTGCTACATGCACCTTTTATCATGATGTCATGACATGATCACTTGACCTCTTGTGATTGAGAGAGATAGTAAACATTGTCATTTATGTATAGCTACACAAACAACTGAAATGCCATCTTTAATGTGGAGCTGTGACTCATAATATCCTTCTTCTCCACCCACCGGTTGATGTTTGTGCAGCAACACTGATTGTGGAACAGCTACTTCCCCTGTTAAATCTTTGGGGACAACCTGGCACCATCAAACTCCACACAGAGATGATTGAAATTAACAGGATGTAGGCTTCTTGATACTAGACTCCTAAACAAACACATGAAAATGAAGTAACCAGCTCAGTCTTTAACATCTGAAACCAGTACATTCCTCTTAATATGAGACTGAGTTACGTTTTAAAGAACAGCTGGGTTTTGCTTTTGTGCCATTAAACGCACATGTGTGACTGAGCTGAGTGAGCACAGAGCAGCTGTCTGAAGGTCTTCACACACTCAGTTAAACAATTCAAATCATTATCAGGGGTTCAGTGTTTGACATTTTCAGTGCCTTTATGTTTTACCTATTTGAAAAAGAAAATCACCAATTGAATAAGCTGTATGGACATTGTTTTGTTATCAAGTAGTGCAAACAAATTCATGCTCTCTCTCACTCTAGGGATTGGAAAGTTCATTGCCATGGACTTTGCACGCCGAGGGGCCCGTGTTATCATGGCCTGTCGAAGCGAGGCCCGGGGGACGGCAGCACTTAAAGAAATCAAGGAGAAAACAGGAAACTCTGACATCCACCTGCGTCTGGTGGACCTGTCTTCTATGGACTCTGTGCGGGAGTTTGCTCAGGGGATTCTCGAGGAGGAGAAAGCGCTCCACATCCTCATCAACAATGCTGGAGTGTCAGGTGACATAGGCGCCCGGTCTGCACAGTGAAAAGGGAATTCATTTGGTTTTAATCTGAATATTATGAAAAACTGAAACGACAGCACAGTGAAAAGCTTTTCATCAGTAAAGGCCCATCTGCCAGACATCTGGAGGCAAGGACTCTGAGTCTTACTGACATCCAATGCTTTGTAATGAGCAAGTGATTAAACACAGACACAGCCCCAAGGCTGGGCGGGCATATAAGGTTGCAATGGTACAGTAAGATAATGCACATAAGCAATGCAGTTTTCTGCATATTTATGAGAGGCAAGGCAAGGCAAGTTTATTTGTATAGCCCATTTTTGCATTTTTGTTTGTCTCAAAGGGCTTAAAATAGCATCATAACAACATCCTCTGCCCTTACACCCTCACATCAACTGAGAAAAAACTCCCAAGGAAACTCCTAACAGGGAAAAAAACAGGAGAAACCTCAGGGTGAGCAGCAGAGGAGGGATCCCTCACCCAGGATGGGCAGACATGCAATAGATATTAGGTACAGACAAGAAAACAGTTTACAACATAGAATATGGGATAAATGGGGATTGTTCAGGTAACAAGAGACGATAAAAGCAGCTTCTGGTGGGCAGGAAAAGCAGGGGGAGCAGGCCAGCTAAATGGGAGTAATGGTGGGCAGGCTGGTTCATAAGCAGAGGAAAGGAGGTGATGCAGCAGCAGATAGTGCAGAGGGGATGGAGCTCTGGAGAGATGATGAGAGTATCTGTTGATCCTTTAAAATCCAGATGCAAATCGTTGGATTTTTTTTTTCAATGCATTTTTTTTCAAATCTATGATCAGGTTTGCCCAGGCAGATTACGAAAGACGGTTTTGAAATGTGTTTTGCCACCAACCACCTGGGGCCGTTCCTTCTCACCAACCTGCTGCTGGGTAAGTGTATGTGTGTGTGCGTGCATGTGTGTATTCTCTGTTCAATACAATACTAACTTCTCTGCATATGGAACGAGGATTATAGACCGCCTGTTATTGTGATGACATATTAAATATTTAGCACTATGTATGTGTAATGTCTATCCCCCTCTCGTTTCCTCTTCTCTGTCTCTGATACATTTCAGATCTCATAAAGCGTTCGGCTCCGTCACGCATCATCACCCTCAGCTCGGTCAATCACAAGAAGGGTAAAGTGGACTTCTCTCATTTCCGTGGGGAAAACCTAACTTATCGCATGGACAGCGTCTACAACCACACTAAGCTGCACAACCTCATCTGCACCAATGAACTTGCACGCAGGCTGCAGGGGACAGGTAGGCTTAAATCAAGAATGATTGTGATTATCATTAGTATAGTAAATGCATGGTGTTTCCATTTGAATAAATGCTGCAGGAAGTTTAGACATAACACTGTTGTGATGCCAAATATGTCTAGAGGTCTAGAGGACTAGAGGTCGTCTGAGGATAAGACTGATTCTGTTGCAAAGATGGAAAAACTGAGACTTTTGATTACCCTCATTGTTCATCAGATGTTTACATCTGCATGTTTGCACTCCACGGGTTCTAGGTTTCCTGTAATTTACGGTCTCAAATACTCAGCCCTTCCTTTTATTGTGCTGCTTGACCCCACATGCTGTTTTATACTCACAGTGCAGGAGTTAAACACAAAACAACCAGTGAAAAAACATGCTCTATGCTAAGTTTTACCTAGCCAGCAGTGGGGTGAGTGGTGACAATGAGCACTTCTAAAGTGCACTGTTGTGTTTGGACCAAAGACAAATAGCCTAGTTTAAAAAAAACGGAGAAAAAAAACTACTGATCAGGGCTACATCTCCATCCTTGGATGCTACACTGATTCAGTGGTTTTGCAAGATGGGGCGTTACCAGCTGGTTAATGTATTGTTCTTCTTGGCAAGCAGAGCAATTAACTTGAGTTGCAGTCTTTCCTTCTGGATTAATAAACTGTTATCTGTTAACGCCCGATGTAGAGCACTGCTGATTTCACAGTGTGCTTTTACAAAACTGTTAGACTCAAAAATATAATTCTTTTCAAGTGTACGCATTAAGCTAGGCTACATAGCTTGCACACATTCACATAGGCTACACATGTCCTGCCTCGTTCACACATTCACACATTCTTCTTCCTTTTCAAGAACCCCCACCTTGCATTACCCACCATGCAACTCAACCAACAAAAATGTTGTCCTAGATATGTGTGTGTGTGTGTGTGTGTGTGTGTGTGTGTGTGTGTGTGTGTGTGTGTGTGTGTGTGTGTGTGTGTGTGTGTGTGTGTGTGCGTGTGTGTGTGCGTGTGTGTGTGTGTGTGTGTGTGAAACCGACCCCGGATTTTTTAATTTGCAAACTTGACATCTCCAGCTGCAACTGATGTTACATCATGTCAGGAAATTTAGCATACTTCACACAACTCCCTTTGGAAACCTTAGTAGAATTTAACATCGTAATTCAATTTCCCCCAGAAAGACCCAACTCTGTCATTGTATTTCATTCACTCAGCATTGTATTGTCAGTTATATGCCCATGGCTCTCCTCCTTTGGCAGCGCTGCTCAGTAAAAACTGTGGAACATCCTGTGAACTTCAGTTGCCAAGAACCCGTTTGTTTGTGCATCGTTCTGCTCAGCTTAAACAACCTCATTCTTGTTGGTTTGATCACATCTCATCTCTCTGCTGTTGTACAAATAGAAACAGTGCATTTTTCAGAGAAATTAAAAGAAAAAAAAAACTTTTTCCTTTTAAAC
Organism: Trachurus japonicus; assembly: GCF_045865225.1. Lineage (NCBI taxonomy): Eukaryota > Metazoa > Chordata > Actinopteri > Carangiformes > Carangidae > Trachurus > Trachurus japonicus. The sequence goes on from NC_140911.1 coordinate 9,729,991, forward strand.
TTGTACTTGATATTCAAGAAGACCACAGATGAATCCAATCAGGGACTGTGACTCTGCAGCTGAAATAAATTTTCCCCCATAAAAGGCCATAATAATCTTGAGAGGAAAGCCTGCGTTCAAAGAGTTGATTATGCTTTTCTATACCACTCTCTATTTGTCTTTGTGCTCACAATGTAATGTGTTCCTGTGTCTTTATCACAAACAGGTGTCGTTGCAAACTCTGTCCACCCTGGAATTGTCATGACAGAAGTGTTGAGACATTATCCATTTATGGTGCGGTTTGTGTTCAACATCATCGGATTTTTCTTCTTCAAGGTCAGTTTAACTCTAATGCACAGTCCCTGCCCACATAATCCAATGCGATTAGGTGTTGTGGAAGAAAGACTTCCTGGTATGAGTAAACTCTCACCCACATCACTGGCTTTACAGAGACACTGGTGTGTGTACAATAAAAATAGTGCAGGTGTCAAATGTCCTGAGAACAGTGAGCCAAAAGAGAGCCATTCGCTATTTTCTCATCAAAGGAAGCAATAATTTTCAGAGGAATTTAATTATGAAATGCATAGTTGAGTTCCCTCATTTAGGGCTCATGCAAATAAATTATGTCTATTAAACTTTTGTTAAAAGGCAGGATTGTTTTCTTATGTGCATGCATGAGTTAAAACGCATGAATTAAAAACATGTGTGGCGGTGTTTCAGTCATTGACTGAGAAGTGTGTCACTGATTGCGGTAAGGATATATTTTTGTAATCATTACCTTTGGCTGCCACAGACATCATGCGAAAACCAAATGCCTCACTGGAAACCCCTGTTGAATCATTCCCAGATGTGTCACAGTTCAGTCAAGGCAAAACAAAACCAAAAAAGAAATCATAATATGAACGAAACTTAGACCGCAGTGCACACAGCAATCAGGTTTGATTCCTGTGATGTGTTATCCTGAGTGGAGCCTGTTCTGCAAAGACTCATAAAATGTTAATTAATATCAAATCACTCGTGCTTTGGACATTACACTACTACTACTACTTGGCAAAGTATTCACAACATAGAGCAGACAAACACACTGTTTAATCTACCACCTGTGTGGGAGATTCACTCCCATACATGGTTTTGAACAGATGATTCAAATAAGACACCACCCTCCAAACTTCAATACTGATCAAGTGATTAGAGCCGTATAGTATATACTTATACAGCAATGAATCACTTCAGCATGTCTTCTATGGCGGCTATTTAAAGCAATGCCCTCCTCTTCCTTCGAAATTAACTGTAAATGAGAACTGTTCATAGTGAAAGTCATGGTGGTTTTTGGGGTTGGACTTCACCGGGAAGCAAGAAAAACCAGAAGGATTAACATGACGTAGGAAAAATACAAAACTTAAACGCACTTGACATAAACCTTAGGAATCATTTTCAATATTTTAGCAGATCATTTTGTTTTCTTCCGTCCTGGTGCTCTGACAGTCCAAAAATCACAGCCATGCTCTGACTTTCTGCCATTAGTCTGGTTGAAATTTGGTGACTGGCATCACACCATTTGTTCATGAATAACCCCTAGTGTGTGAGATGGATAGAGTCCATTTTCCATTGAGTTATTATGCACTGGCCCTCAGAGCGTAACTAAGCTGAGTTCACTGATAAACTTAAGTGGTCATAATTACCTTTTTTTTTTTGTTCTTTATATTTTCACTGTTGCATTAGTGTGGAAATTTATTTTTTTACAGTCTATGGGAAAAAGGTGTTGTTTGTTTGCCTGTTGCCATGTGAAAACAGTGTATGACAGTGAATCTTATACTCACAGTAACACACCGGGAGACGTTGTTCCTAATCCCTAACAGACAGTTTTGGGATAACATCTCTACTGTTCGTTTTTTTGTGTGTGACTAAGGGGTCATGTTTAGAAACTGCCTGCATGCCTGACTGCTTGTGTTTCCTGCCCCATCACACTTTCCTATAACTGGATTATTAGCAGACAAACTGGAATTAATAAACACAAACAAGAGCCAAGTTATAGTGCACCGTAAAAAGTATCTAACCTCATAGGCCTCATAATTTTATTTTTATTTTTTTTAAAATATATGCTCCAGAGTGCGGATTAATTTAAACAAAAATGCATGACTGACTGACCACAATGTAGCACTCTTAGCACGTGTGTGCATGCGTGTGTTCTTTTGTGTGTGAATACAAATACTTTCACACTTGCGAGAATTGGCCAATTTCACAATAATCAAGAACCCACACAGACACACAGAAACATTGTTGCAAACATCGCATTTTCACATACACTTTCACATCTGCGATCCATCAGCAGCCTGGCCTGTTTCGCAGCTGTTTTCTTTTCACTCAGTGTTCAAACTCTTGGTACAGAACAAACTCTGCTGCTTTGATGTGTGTTTATGATGATGTGTTCCCATAAGAGGGAGCTTCATGCATATCAACTGGTTGCTCCAAACCAGAGGTCTTCAACAGGGGGCCTGTGACCCCTAGGGGATCCACGGAGGTGCTGCAGGGGGGTCGTGAAATTTTTGGTTGCTTAGATGTTTTATATCTTGAAGCTTCCACATTTATGTTTCAAATAAAAAGTTGACAGACATTGTTGATATTGGCATTTGTCTCAGTTAACAAGGTCTGCACAGCCGCCCTACTCACTGTACCTCTACCAATCAAAATAAAAACATGAATATATGAACCTGTGTATTATTTGAAAAGCTTCGTATTGAATGCACAAAAAGGTACTTTATACATGGCCCATACTGGACCCAGTTTAAAGGGATAGTTCACCCAAAATTCAAATTGCACTCATTATCTACTCACCCTCATGTCGACTAAGGGACGGGAGAAGTTTCAGAGTCCTCCGTGGCTTCTCTGAGTTACAGGGGGTCTCGGCGTAGCAGTGCATGTCCATGATATAATGGTTGCAAATGGATACCACTTTTCTTTGTAACAAATCTCGCGCGATTTGCGCCGGTGTCAGTGCGATTACTGACGCCGGCACAAATCTCGCGAGATTTGGACGGACCAGGAAGAGGAGCTTCCGCTACAAACAAGCTTGAAATATAGACTTATTTAACTTTTTTTGGAACAATTTCACATTTCGGGGCTTCAATACAAGACGGACATTACGTACGAGCAGCATGGAGGTATTTGGATGTTTTTTGGTGTGTCTTTTTGGTACGAAGAAAAGTGGTATCCATTTGCAACCGTTATATGGACATGCACTGCTATGCCGAGACCCCCTGTAACTCAGAGAAGCCACGGAGGACTCTGAAACTTCTCCCAGCCCTTAGTCGACATGAGGGTGAGTAGATAATGAGTGCAATTTGAATTTTGGGTGAACTATCCCTTTAATATAATATACAATTGTTTAATATAGTAGGGGGTCCCTGCTCCACCTATCCATCAGTTTGGGGGTCCTTGGCCTGAAAAACCTTGAAGACCCCTGCTCTAGACATACATCCCAGTAGAGAATGCATTGATTTCCTTGTTGCATATTTGCACCTGTATTTATCTATCCGTGGTTTCTGTTGTAATCCCACCTTCCCTTTTCTCCCTCTCAGTCTCCAGAAGAGGGTGCAGTCAGCTCAATCTACTGTGCAGTGGCAGAGGAAACAGAGGGAATAACTGGGAAGTATTTTGATAGCGACTGCTCCCTGGTTCTTCCTGCCCCATTAGCACGAGACGATGCCCTCGCGGCCAAGGACTTTGAGATCTGCGAGAGACTGACATCAAAGCTCTGAAACTGTTATCAGGCAAACGGAGGCTCGATAAGGCGGCTCATTCCTGCTCCTCTTCAGTGAAGGAATTCTTATACAATGCCAAATGTGATTACTAAGTTTACAGTAAAGTCATTTTCAAAGTAGAAGCCATGGTTTCTTGGAAATGGAGTTGATGTTCTTTATCCTAGGGTGGGATGCTGATGTAATAATGTACATGTAGGGCCAAACTGACATGCTTTTTAAGAATTGAAAATTAAATCACAAGCTCCACTTCGTGACATGGTGACTTCCCTTTATTGACTGATTCATTAAAATACAATAAAACATTTGAGCATTCAGTGCTTTTTGAAGAATTTACACGGTATTCATCCACTAGCGTCTTCGGTCCAGCTATTTGGCTGCAAAGAGAGAAAGATAGTGAGAGAAAATTATGTCACCAAAGAGTTTTCGTTTTGTTTTGTTTTTTAAATCAGAGCATTATCACTTGTGAGTCTGTGTCTATTAATCTGTCTGATAGTGAAAGAAGATACAAGGACATGGTGTGACATTTTCAACAAACCTCTCTGACGCTCACCCACTATTTCGTGGATGATCTCTTCGAGCACTGGAGCCACATGATCCAGCTGTTTGGGTGAAAGACGGACGGCAATCTCCACTGTTTTATCCTGGACACGCATGAAAACAAAGAAGAGTTAATGGTCTGTGTTAGATGACAGTGATTCATTAGAAATGGAGTTAATGTACAGAAACAGCACTTACAGGAGTTTCAACTCGTTCCTCCTGAGGAAGCTGTTGGACGGTGACTTCATCAAACTGACCTTCCTCCGACCGAGTCTCCATGTCCTTTCTACTCTTTTGCTCCTGCAGCACATGATAATAGTGATTAACAGTAACATTCATACCTTCTTTCTTGTCAGATAAAATTAACACAATAATATACACTCATTTTAAAGTAATTTGCTATACTGGATTCAAACTAATGTCTTTTTTGTATCATTTATTAATCCTCCAATTCATTTTTGATTCTATAAATCTTTGAAAAAGTAGTTAAAATATCTGTTGTTATATTTTAAAGAACGAGAGTAGTCACCAAATTGTTTATTTTGTCTGACTAACACAACAAAGGTAAAAATAAATAAATAAAAATAAAAATATATATTCAATTTCACACAAGACAAGGAAAATTATGAAGAGCCTGAGAATTTTTGGCCTGAAAAATGCCACTTAATTAATCAGTCAATACTGTGGTAATTGATTGATCAATTGTTAAAATGCTACATACAATCACACTGTATCATCAAATGACTTATCCAATAGAGCAATACAATACAAGACATAATGAGACATTGGTAAAATATGACTCCACTGAAAGGAAAAGGCTTGCATTTTGCATATTAAATTACTGTGCAATATAACAATTGTTTTTTTCCCTTAAGGGTAAAAAAAAAAAGCCCATAGTTTCAGTTAACTGTCCTATAAAACTAGAACCAGCTTCCCAATAGGAAGTCAGTAGTTGCTGATCAGTGTTCTGTTGGTTGAGTAATCAATGAATCAATGGACTAATCCCTTTCAGCTCACTGACATGAACCAACACAAGCTGCTTACCTTCATCAGCATCATCTCCTTTGGGCTGAAGAAGGTGATGTGTCCCTCCGTCCTCTCGGCCAGCAGCGCCACCAGGCACACCAGCACCAAACATCCAGTCACGGCTCCACGCATGCTCATTCTGCTCCGTCCTGGTCATATATACATTTACACATACTGTACATAAGCATAGGCAGAGCAGCTATACAGAGGCACAGTACAATGTGTGTGTGTGTGTGTGTGTGTGTGTGTGTGTCACTCTCCACATGGACAGGGGTGAGTGGCACTGAGGTCAGGGTGAGTACAGTAATTAGGGGATGATTTTTTTTTTAGCAGTGGGAAAGTGAAGCGACAATCAAAATAGGTCAACACACAGTATTTGACATGAGGTCCAGTGTGTGTGTGTGTGTGTGTGTGTGTGTGTGTGAGAGAGAGATAGAGAGAGAGAGAGTGTGTGTGTGTGTGTGTGTGTGTGTCTGAGCTCAGAAGAAGGACACATGCCATTATGCAAGGGAGAGGTCGACAAACAGACAGCAGAGGGAATGAAGTAGGTGGTGGGAGTGGGGGGAGAAGAATGGAAGTAGCAAACAACAAACTGTTCCATTGACAAAAGAGATAAGAGCCCGGGCTGAAACAGCCATACTTAAAACAGCAACACAGACATTAAGATATTCAAAAAGAGAATAGAGGGGAGGGGGAGAAAGGCAGGAAAAGAAAAGCCCAGGAGACATTAGAGAGGCTGAAGAAGCTCCATATGTTACTCACGCGCTGTGTCAGCCTTGGTCAGTTACTTCGGGTAAGTGTGCTTTAGGATGAGCAGAGCTGCACCGGTCTGAGTGTCTGCTTGTCCCAGCCAGCCTTTATATCAAGTCCTCTCCTGATCCCTAAAGCTTTTTTACTGTCCTCCCTCACATCCGCTGCTCAACGGGCTCCTTCAAGCGCTCTCCTCCATGCTCCTGGAAACGCACATATTACTCAGGAATCTGGCTTTTTTATTACAGCTCTAAGCTCACCGTGTTGTAGGTACATAGGCATTACAAGACTGACAAAATGACACATTGATGGGTAACCCCTCAGGTGTTTGCCTGCTATGAGGAGGCTTGTGTGAATTACAGGATGCAATACACACTCTGGGTTAAGGTGTGATACTGTGAAGGGAATTATTTGTAAAATGGATGGGCAAAGGGAATCACTATCAAGCCCTAATTAAGACATACTCCTAACTGAGAAGTCATGGTCACTCTGTGTGTGAGTTTCACTTTGATCACCATATCAAAACACTGAAGGATTATTTTTGATAAATATAGTTGACTTCAACTGTGTGTGTGTGTGTGTGTGTGTGTGTGTGTGTGGCAGCCAGGAGATGATGCATCCAAAGAGGTCGGCCATAAATTCTCCACCCCAAACTAAAATCCAACACAATGGGACATTTATGACCTGCTAGTGATTTACACTTGTGCACAAACAGACCTTCATGCACTCGTTCCTTGGAAACCACCACGACTCCAAAGAACTTGATGTCTTTTCCTCAATTTGACACTTACCAGTTTTCCTGCACGGTGGTAAAATGATATTGCAGGTTGGCTTTATACTGCTGTCAGATTACTCTGTGGAAGTGGACAATTAAAAATATTGCCTTTGCTGTGCGATTTATTGCACGATAAAAAATGAGTTCTGTACCCCATCTGTAGCACTTTATTGTAATGCTGCCACACCAACGCACAAACTCATGCTACATTTTTCCATCACCTGTTAATTTTTTTTTTTTTAAACATGGTATTATACACATTGACCTTTTTTTTGTAAATCTATATACATCTGCCTTTCTTGTGAAATACTGTTTTCCATATTTTAATGCATTTTAAATGTTCATGGCCAATAGGCTATTACCCTTAAAATCAATAAATGTCCACAGAAACCACTAAAATTAGAGTGGATGTCACAATCGTGTTTCATCTGACATCCCATTTATATAATACAGCCTATGATATGGACACAATCCAGGAATTATTAGCCTATGATAAAATGAAATCACCCCAGCCTCTCTGACATTTACAAAGCCACTTGAACGCCCTAGACCGATTAAAGAAGAAATAACATATGAAAAGACGTAGTTATAAATAGTTGGTTTTGTTTTTGTTGAGTTTTCATAACAAGAAGAAATGTGTGAAATCAGATTTGCCTAAAATCTGTGTCATTTGTGCTCTCTAACCAGCAGGTGGAGGGAGGAGGATTCTCAGTGAAGTCTCGCGGTGTTACAGTAGTTCTCGCGGTATTTAGGTCACGCTGCAGTTTGCTGAAACGTGCGACTCCCGTCTTTTCGTAAAGGAGGGGGAGCTGAGCAGACACACTCTGTGTGCTACTGCTGCACAGATTTACTAATCATGGTAAGATGAGTGGTGCTCGGTGTGTGGACCTACTTACAAACATTGTTATTGCTTGATAGAGCTGAGGACTTGTTGATTTTACCGACGCTTTATGAATAGAAACTGTTATTTTCATGTGTTTACAACTAAAGGCCTCTCTAGCACGCAGCACCCGCGTGGCTAACGCTAGCGTGGGGATCCGTGTTTATTTTAAGTTTCCACTGAAATTAAACTCGAGCAGTGTTGTTAGTCGAATTCATGCATGTGAAAAGTTGCGATTTATTTGGCTGCCAGTCGCGGTGAAATATTTAGTGGCCGCTCAGATAAAAGATTAGCAGGGTGGCTAACGTTAGCATGAGTTAGCTTCGTGGCTTTTTCCGTACGGGCCCGAGTCAACACGTGGGTTCGTCACGAGGGCGACGTGGCTGCTAAAGTAACACACGAGGTCCCCGGAGTGCAGCTAGGAAACTGTATTTGTGTAACTATTGCGTTTAAATGTTTTTTTTTGTTTTTTTACGTAACAAATAATGCTAAAGATGTCAACGTGGTGACCACCGTTTCGTGCGGTCACCACGTGGAGACTCAGAAACACGCTTGGTATCTCAGAGTATTTACAGGTAAAATATCGCTGTAACTTAATAATGGGTGTTAGTATTATAAAATAGTAATGCAAATTCACGCACAACACAGATTTTAAATCACCATGCCCCTTTTATGCCCACCTCGGACCAACAATCGTCCTTGGTGCCCAACACAGGGGGGCAGATTAGCTCTCTCATAAACCTGTAGTGAAGGCACAATTTCCTCGCTGCGGATCCTGTCGGGAGAAACAATCATATTGAATTTGAAATGACCTATGACGACAACAAGGACAGTTTGTGTTGAACAATTTTGCTTCTTCTCCTCTCTTGTTAGTATTTGTCAGTAGTTTTCTTACTAATAATACGCTTCTTTTTTTTTTTTTACCTGCTGTAGGTGTTGTTACACGTGTTGTTCGAGCACGCGGCGGGCTATGCGCTATTCGCCGTCAAAGAGGTGGAGGAGATCGGCATGCTGCTTCCTCAGGTGGGTCCAGTGTCTTCACTTTAACTTTGCTGTCCTAGTGGAGTCTTTTTTGGTGGATATCCGACGTGACGGTGTGTGTGCGTGTGTTTCAGGTGGAGGAGAGCGTGCTGAACATCGCGAAGTTTAACAGCATGGTCAGCCTGGCCGCCTTCTTCCCCTTCAAGTCGGCCCAGGCTGCTCTGGAGAACATGAACGCCATTTCTGAAGGTAGATTTTATGTTTACTTGTCCCATTTAGATCAATGTAGAGTTTTTCCTCATTTGTAATGATGTTTTATAATCTGTCAATCCACTGATTGCTTGTGTTGACAACCTAATGTAAACCCTGAACACATGAGGAAAACTGTTAGAAATGCAGGAGTCGTTTAATGTGCAGTGGGAAATGTATGGGGTAAAACATTTTATAAGCTGAATTACATCTAATTTAATATCTTTTATTTAAGTAGAGGGGTCTCTAATTTAATTTTTCAGGCCTATATCATTTAACCTATAATTATTTCAGAAATAGTACAAGTTTTACACACTTAAATGGGTTTATAGTACATGATTTTTTTCTGATTGGACAATGGCTTATTCAGCACTTTGTGTGGAGCTGAGTGGAGATCAACCATGTGGCCTCTTGCACATGTGCCGACAGCAACATGTATTTACTCCCAGTTATGAAAACATCGAACTATTTTATAATTGTTTTCTAATGCTTTTCACACACAATGAAGCTTAATTTTTTTTTATTTTTAATGAATTTATATGAAATCAAAGACCCATGGGAACCCCACTGAGTGCATATCATAAGTGACTTTAGTGACGCTGCATTCAAAATGGCTTTGCTGTTGAGTCTGAGTTGCATCCAAGTGAGTGCAAGTGTTTAAGACTTGTTTCATCTCTTACAGGTGTGGTTCATGCTGACTTGAAGTTGTTCCTGGAGACAAACCTTCCTCTTTCAGGGAAGAAGAAGGTTTCGTTGGGGGTTTCAGATGCTAAGATAGGAGCTGCTCTCCAAGAGGAATTTAGTATGTCCATCCAGACTGGAGGTGTGGTGGCTGAAATAACAAGAGGTGAGATAAATTACTTGCTATGTATTTGGATAGTTTGTCTGTGGCCCTGTTATGATGTGATGTTTTCATCCTGAAACTCATGAAGGTTCATACTGAAAATCTGAACGGGCTCTAGATAAACACCACTCATGCCTCTATTCCTCCTAACGCCAACAAACTCCTGTTGTCTGTGTTGTGTGTCCTTGTCAGGTGTGCGTCTGCACTTCCACTCCCTGGTGAAAGGTCTGACCGGCCTCGCCGCCTCCAAAGCTCAGCTGGGTCTCGGCCACAGTTACTCCAGAGCCAAGGTCAAGTTCAACGTGAACAGGGCCGACAACATGATCATCCAGTCCATCGCCCTGTTGGACCAGTTGGACAAAGACATCAACACGTTCTCCATGCGTGTCCGGTAGGTTTGCCTCCACCACAACGCTGCAACAAAACATGAGTGCAAGGAGACTGTGGCTGCAAAGTGGTTTTCCTGCACAATTCACCTGTGTCTGACCTTTGGCAGTCACTTTCTGTGTGTGCACTTATTCTGAAATTCAGCTTTTTTAAGTTTGGGTTAGGGTTAGGGTTGCATATTGAAAATTAAAGAAGGGCGTCTGGCTCTAGTTTTGCAGTTTGCATAAGCTTACCACAGACAGTACACCCTAAAGTGCTGGCTGTATAGAAACGGGAGGGACATTGATCTCTTCCGACACACACCTGCTCTGTCAGCTGTCTGGTGGGGCAGTACTGTTGGGTGAGACATCCAGTTAAATGGATCTGCATGTGCAGCCACTGTAGGGAAAGAGCCGCGAGTTTTTAAGTTGCATTTAAGTTTGTAGCTTGTGCTGCCTGCACTTCATCATGGCAAGTAGACATGTTAAACTTTTTTTTTAAACACATGGGACCAATGATGTTATACCATAATCTGTCAATCCCCTGACTCTATGTGATGAAACGCATCCGGTGCTGATGGTCCTCAAATGAAATTCCACACACTTTATTGTCATTGTATCACAGAAATATACAATGACATTTACAAGTCTTGACTAACAATCTGTACCTTTTTTGTGTGTGTCTGTAGTGAGTGGTACGGCTACCACTTCCCGGAGCTGATCAAGATCGTGTCAGACAACTCGATGTACTGCCGCATGGCTCAGCTGATTGGGAACAGGAAGGAGTTGTCAGAGGAGAGTCTGGAGAAGATGGAGGAGGTGGTGATGGATGGCGCCAAGGCTCAGGCCATCCTCGAGGCTTCACGCTCCTCCATGGGTCCGTAAACGGCATTTTCCACTGTTTAAGCTATAACATGTTAATGTAAAAGTCTCTGCTTATGTTGCCTGTTATAGATCCCTTTATGGGAGTCTGTGAACTGCACCTGGATTTGCAAATTCATGCACAACACAGATTTTAAATCACGCCCCTTTTATGCCCACCTCGGACCAACAATCGTCCTTGGTGCCCAACACAGGGGGGCAGATAAGCTCTCTCATAAACCTGTAGTGAGGGCACAATTCCTCGCTGCGGATCCTGTCGGGAGAAACAATCACACATTAAATTTGTCATGACCTGTGATGGCTGCAGCAACAACCACGAGCACAAGTCAGTGTGTTTACCTGTATGGCTTCTTCTCCTCAGGTATGGACATCTCTCCCATCGACTTGATCAACATCGAGAGGTTCTCCAACCGTGTGGTGTCTCTGGCTGCTTATCGTCTGGAGCTGCAGGAGTACCTGCGCTCCAAGATGAGCCAAGTGGCTCCAAACCTGGCAGCCTTAATCGGAGAAGTGGTGAGTAGATGTGTTAAACTTTTTTTTTTTTTACATTTACACATGGGACCAATGATGTTATACCATAATCTGTCAATCCCCTGAATTTTTGTGATGAAACACATCCGGTGCTGATGGTCCTTAATCCACACATCCTCCATTTAAAATATCCCCCTGCGTTGTACGTCGCTGAGCCCGATGCTGTTTTTTCCTCCAGGTGGGAGCTCGTCTGATCTCCCATGCCGGCAGTCTGACCAACCTGGCCAAGTATCCGGCCTCGACCGTCCAGATCCTGGGAGCAGAGAAGGCCCTGTTCAGGTACTGGGGCACCCCCTCCCTGCTGGGGAAACCAGTGGTTGCAGTGATGGCAGGGCTGGGCTGGAGCAGAGCAGGGTGACCGGGGGAGACTATAAACTATAAAGTGTCCTCTGGAGTGATCCCTCTCTCCCTAATGCACCCCCACAGTCTGAGCAGCCACCCACAGCACTGAGGTAGCACATTGGAAAAGCATCTTAGACCCTTAAAACTTTTACTCAAATTGAAATCTTCATCAATTGACTGGCACATTAGTGTTTAGTTTTTATTCCATGCTAATTTTCTTGATCTGTGACACGACCACTCCCCCTCCCAGTGTCGTTCAGTGTGACTCCTGAATATGAATGTAGCTGTATTTCCACACAGAGCCCTCAAGACTCGTGGCAACACGCCCAAGTACGGCCTCATCTTCCACTCGACCTTCATCGGCCGCGCCGCCGCCAAGAACAAAGGCCGCATCTCCAGATACCTGGCAAACAAGTGCACCATTGCCTCACGTATTGATTGTTTCTCTGGTGAGTGACAGGACCTTTGCAGAATTAGTTTTTTTTTCTCCTCGTGTCCATCTTGGCTTGCAGTTCATGTGGCATAATTGCAATGATGCTCATATTTTTCGTCAACAGTATTCATCCCTCGGGTTGATGTTGAAGCTTTTTTTTCTGAGCAAAGCCACATGATTGTTGATCCTGATGTAATGCTTTTGGCTCTGTGATTTTTTTTTTTTTTTTTGAACAAATCTTTTACTTCTGTTACAGAGGTACCTACAAGTGTGTTTGGTGACAAGCTGCGTGAACAGGTGGAGGAGCGCCTGTCGTTCTACGAGACTGGCGACGTGCCACGGAAGAATGTGGATGTCATGAAAGACGCTGTGAAAGAGGTGAGCTGCGAGAAGTGGTTTCTTTTTATGAATGTTTTTTGGGATGCTGTGAATGATGACACATTTTTCCCTGATGACTGTGAGGGTTGAAACTGATTTAATGAGCCTGATGCAGCTTTACTTTTTCCATTAAACAGGATGGGTTGACATAGGTTGTAGTTAACTTTCTTTTTTCTTGTCTCAAGGCTACTGATGTTGCAGCCGAGATCAAGCGTAAACTAGACAAGAAGGAAAAGAAACGCAAGAAGCGCGAAAAGAAGTTGCAAGACGCAAACGGAGACACCAACGGTGACGTCGAGGTGAGCCCCTTACTTGTAGTATCCGACCACGCATGTTTTGATTTGAGATTTGACCCACACGTGGTCCTGTCTCAGTGTACGACATGCTACATCAGCATGACTCCGAACCATTGGCTGGCCCCATACAGTGGACCTGATCACTGAAGTGAGTCAGACATTGAAGCCTTTCAACGGATGTTTCTGGCATCTAATCAAAGGTTGGCGTATTTTAAGTTAAAAGCGATCGGTCTTTACCTAACTGTATTCTTGTGCTTGCCCCCTCGCAGGCGGAGAACGGAGAAGCAGATACCCCGGTCGTCAAGAAGAAAAAGAAGAAGCAAGCGGCCGAGGAGATGGAGGTCGAAGCAGAGGAAGCCCTCGAGGCAGAGAACGGAGCAGAGGAGACTCCTGCCAAAAAGAAGAAGAAACGAAAGTCTGAGGTGGAGGAAGCGGCCGCCACAGATAACGGAGCAGAGGAAACGGAAACTCCAGCCAAGAAGAAAAAGAAACAAAAGACTGAAGCAGTGGAGGAGCCAGAGGAAGAGACCCCAGAGCCTCCAGTGTCTGAGAAGAAAAAGAAAAAGAAGAAAAAGGAGAGTGCCGACTAAGGAATGTGGGCAGAGACTAAATCTTTATTTTTATGTACAGTGTATTTTTAATTTGACTTTCTCTGGAGCTAGGTTATGTAAGCTGCTTATCTTTCTTCTGTTCTTTTTGGCAACATCAAAGCAGGTTAGACTTGCAAAGACATGCTTTATAACTGTGCCTTGTATTACTTCTGTAAATAAATCCTATCCTTCAACTTTTTTGTCACAAAACAATCTTGTCTGTACTTTTTTGGGGAGGGGCCACTTGTTATGGCATTTTTAAGAGGCATTACCTACAAAACTCAATTAAATGGTAATGTTTTATTAATAGTTAAAGCAGAAGTAAGTGGTCCGGTCGTTTTCGCTAATGCTGCGTTCCAGGCAGGCTTTTGAAATCGTAAATTACAGCTTCAAGTCACAACTTACGACTTTGTAGCGTTCCAGGCAACCCACTCGTGTTTTTCCGACCTGTTTTACCGGTGAAAGTCACTATAACGGCCACTCGTAACTTCCGACCGGTGAACTGGTACGACTTCACGGTCGGAAAAATACAAGTTTCCTTGAACGCACCATAACAGTCCACGTCCCTACATCGCCACATTCACGGTGTCCCTTGGCTGCACACAGCCCTGCATGCCGTTCTCTCTCCTCATTGGATAAAAACTGTAGGATACGATAAATGTTTTCTCCTCGGCTCAGAGCAGAGCAGAGTGACTGACAGACCCGTGTTTCGGTCCAAACACTCTATGTAAGTGATTGCTGTCGGAAGATATAACTATTTAAGACTTATATTAACACAAATATATCACTTACTTCTGCTTTAACTGACTGCTGTCACCTTAGTCAACATGTTGGCTCATATAGAAGACATGGAGGAACTGAGTGTTATAATGCATTTAACTGTTATGATTGACTGATATGAAAGGAAGCTGATGGCACATCCTACATGCCAGCAAATCTGAATAAATTATGAAAAAAATGTCAGTGTTTCTCAAGTTACAGTAGTTAAGCCTAGACTCCTGTGGGTATTTGGAGGTGCTGGATCTCATCTTCCGCTTTGAGTCAAAGTTGTGAATGTCAGGTTTTTTCAAAAGAAAGTTTCATAGTATCAACACAAAAGCTAAATATTAAAATGAGCTGGACATCAGAAACTCGTATCAAAACTACCTGCCCCTGACAATCCTACTAAAACAGTCCAGCATTGAACAATTCAGTACCTCTTGGAGGTGATGCACTTCAGTAATAAATTAATATACCTTGTCAATGTCTTAAAGGGGGTGCTATGTGTATTTTGGGACAAGCCCAAGGTGCTGACATCTTCACTAACACCAAATGATCACATTTTGCCTTGACTATCCTGCACTGTCACACTGAAAGGGTATCACTCAAACTTGGACCCACACAGCCTGTAATGCATGAGTATAAATATGGGTTTGAAATTTAAAAAATTGAAGGACATACTGAGGCCACACGTCAACAAACTGTTCATAACTTTTAATTTGGACAACAAGGATTAAATCAATGTTAAAATGACATCAAATCCAAGGCCTGGCTGGTCAAACCAACCAACTAGTAAAGAGTCGAGGAATGAGACGGAGGGAAACGGGGCAAAAAGAAAAGTCAAGCTATCAACTCAAGTCACCCTCAATATAAGGATTCACAGATGCGGGAGACCAAAAGTTACAAAAACGTATTTCTTCTAAAATAAAAAAAGGCCTTTGCCGTGAAAATGATGCGTAGAATCTATGTACATCATTCTCAGTTCATGTATGCATACAAAAAAATCCACATCACAAGATGCTTGTGTTCAAGTATATTCACCATCTTCATCTCCATGATTTAGCATTCTCATCTTTTCCACATTTTTTTGAAATAAAATGTCCTTCAAAATAAAAACAAAATTCAGAAAACCACATTTTATGTCCTACCAATACATATATACTGTATAAATACATACATAAATATATTTTACATACAACAGCCATAAATTTGAAAAGGGGATATACAGAGCAAAGGGGAGGGGTGGTAGTGTGTGTGTGTTTTTAGCTTGTGTTGTAAAATGGTTTGTCCCTCTATGATCTTGTCAGTCAGATACGCAGGTGTGGTGCAGGTGTGTGTCCATCCACGTGCACACACACACACGCGCACGTAATGCAGTAGCTATAGCCACTTCAGTTGGCCCAGTAGGGGGAGCTGCCGTAGCTCGACTTGTTGACTTGGCTCTTCTGCTGCAGGCTGCTGGACTGGCCACGCTGGCTGGGACCACCCTGAACATGGAGAGAAACACACACATACACATAAATATATATGTATATATATATATACAGCTCTGGGAAAAATTAAGAGACCACTCCCAAAATGATCAGTTTCTCTGGTTTTACTATTTATAGGTATGTGTTTGAGTAAAATAAAAAAAATAAAAAATTGTTTTATTCCATCAACTACTGACTAGCCTCGTAAACCAGCCGCTCCCGGAAATGCATTTCATTTCATTTCTAGGGAGAGTCTGGCCTCATCCCCGTTGTAAGCGTTCAGGCCAAACGCTTACAACGGGGATGAGGCCAGACTCTCCCTCAGAAATGAAATGAATTGCATTTCCGGGAGCGGCTGGTTTACGAGGCTAACTACTGACAACATTTCTCCCAAAATTGAAATAAAATATTGTCATTTAGAGCTTTTATTGGCTGAAAATGACTAAACTAGTCTAAATAACAAAAAATATCAAGTCTTTTCAAACCTTAATGCAAAAAAAACATGTTCATATGTATTCCTAAACAACACAGCAAGAATATTTTAACTCAGGAAGAGTTTATAAATCAGTTTTTGTGGGATAATGTAAATGTTTAATCCCAGCAGTGGTTTTTATAATCTTCCTATAAAATCAGATGTGGTTCAGGTGATGACCTCATCAGTGTCTCATTAAGTAGAATGAGTTGTGTTTGTGTTGGCATTTAAAAAAGAAAAGAAAAGAATGACTGTCATACATGTAGAGATGCTTTTAAAAAACATTTGTGAAAGTGGTCTCTTGTATATGGGAGAAACACAGGTGTGTAAAATCTGTGCAACAATGATTTTGAACAGTGAGTGCTACCTGTCCGTCCTGAGCTAGATGATGATGCAGCAGCTGTGAGTGTGGTTGCTGGTGAGGCAGGATGTGGAGGAATGGGGCCGGTGCATAGCCTCCAGGAGCTGCTCCAGGGTTCAGAGGGCCTGGACCCCCCAGCGCTGATGGCAGGCTGAAGGGAGGAGGGGTCCCTGCGTGGAAACCCTGCTTATCAAAAGACTGCAGACAGACACAGGGAGGAGAAAACAAATCAAACTCCAAACTTGATTTATTTATCAGCAGAAACACAATAAGGCTGCGTATTAGACGGCGAGTTGCTGACCTGTGTGAGGCTCACCTGGGTCTTATTGTAAACACTTCCACTGATGTCTGGCACGCCCGAGTTACTGGACGTCACTGAGACGCCTGCCAGAGAAACAACAATAACGTTAAGTCCAGAACTTTAGAAAAAAAATCAAATTATGATGTTAAAAACAATTAGTCTTGATTCCTCTTACCTTTCCCAGGCCCAGTAGCAGCAGATTTGGCTTGTGCCTGTGAGGAGGAGTTGTAGCCTTTACTGTAGTCCACTCCTGCTGGCCCCGCTGTCAGCTCCTCGTACCCTGCAGAGAAAACACACCCGTCAACACACCCACATACACACATAAATATTTCCTGACAACAGGTACTGGGGTGGATTTCTAAGCAGTGTTAATTTTGTCAGATGAGACTAGACGAAATATATTCGTCAGTGATGTTTTTTTTTTTCATGACGAAAACGAGACGAAGATGAGACGAAATCAATGCCCTTAAACACTGACAGTGATGAATTGAACACGCATTTTTTGTTGACGAAAAAAGACGAGGCGAAATCTACTTAATTAAATAAAAACTTAATAAAATGTCTGTTTCTTTTTTCTTCACAGACTTTTAAATTGCAATCCAAAAAGTGCCTTCACTCAGTTGCTGTCTAAATGCAGTGAGTACAAACAGAGCTTCTCTGGTAAAACATGCTGCCAATCAATGCACAGAGTCATTTCACGTGTTAGCCCATGTTTCAATAAATGTATTCCTGCCTGAAACACACAGATCAATAGAAGATAAAACTCATTATTCCTTCTTTGAGATGTCGTAGCTGCATCTGGGTCGATATGTATTTTTTACCTGGTTAAAAAAAATAAAATTTGGTGGGATCTTTGGCAATATGTGGAGCTACTTCATCAGGTAATAATGACATGAGTGAAAAAAAGACTGAAATGAATCTATTGGTTTGACTAACATTTCTGTCAATCTGCTTTCAAAGACTAAAAAAAGACTATTGACTAAAACTAGACTATAATGCCAAGACTTTTCGTTAGGGATGCACCGAATATATTCGGCCGAATATTGCAAAAAAAGCAACATTCGGCCTTCGGTGGAATGAGCGCAAAGCAAGGCCGAATATTAAAAAAAAAAAAGTCTGAAACGGCAGCTTAAACCCCAGCTTTATTAGTAAGTGACTCCTACTGCTGGAAAAACAACAGCAACAAGAGCAGTGGGGGGGAAGCTGCACAGCGACCACGCGCACCGTTGCACATCACTCCAAGAGCCCGGTGCGTCCTGTCAGTGGAGACACGGCCACTGAGAGGGCTGAGTGACGGGACCGTTCCTGTAGGAACGCGCCATTTTATAAATCATTTAAAAACCAAACACCCTGAACAGCATGCTGAGTAGGCTACGAAAGGGAGAGACGGCTGCAGCAGTTAAAACGAAAGTTCCTCATCCCAGCATGTCGCCCACTCCGTCTGTGGCCGACGTCTTTTAAAACAGTGTTTCCCAACCTTGGGGTCGGGACCCCACGTGGGGTCACCTGAAATTCAAATGAGGTCGCCTGAAATGTCTAGTAGCCTAATTGATGAATTTAAAAAAATCTGACCAAGAAAGGTTAGGAACCACTGTTTTAAAAGACACTTGGGTTTTTTTGGAATGTACTTGCATAGATCTTTCAGCACTCACAATGGGCCGATATAAATGAAAAACTTAATTTAATTTGTTGTGCTTTTTTGATGAGCAACGGCAACTGGAATATTCAAAAACTGTCAGAATAGTCAATAAACATTTACTTTCTTTGAAAATTAAGTTTAAAAAAATATCTTATTTTAAAACTTTATAACCACTTTCGGTATTCGGTATTATTCGGTTATTCGGCCAAGCGTTTTGATTTTATTCGGTATTCGGCTTCGGCCAAAAAATGCCATTCGGTGCACCCCTACTTTTCGTCGACTAATACGTGACTAAACAAAAAAGAATACAACTTGACTAAATATGACTAAAACTAATAAGAGCATTTGACAAGACTAAAACGAAAAATAGCTGACAAAATTAACACTGTTTCTAAGATGGAATAAACCCAAAATGAGTGTTCACCTTGGTTTGTCCACCAACCTGAGCTGAAGGTGTGCTGGCCATAACCGCTGGGCTGCTGCTGTGTCTGTTGCTGGAAGGGGCTCGCCGAGGGGTTTCCCAGGCCGAGGCCCATGCTGTGCTGCTTGGCCGAGGCTGGTCCCGGGCCCCCGGGAGGAACAAACATGGTGGGGCCATACTGGAAGGCAGCAGCACTGGGCACGGCGCCGGGCACTCCGGGGTAGTAAGGCAGGCCTGTGTAGCTGTAGCCTGGGGGCAGAAAGGCCTGCTGACTGCTGTGGTGCTGAGGCTGGCCCTGGGGCTGAGGTTGGGCCTGAGGGGGCTGCGGCTGGGCCTGGTTCTGTCCTTGGCTCTGGCCCTGGGGGGGCTGCGGGGCTGCCAGGCTTGTCGGGGGTGCTGGGGAGGTGGAGTCATTCCTGCCAAACTTTGTGACTTCACCTGAAAAAAAAAGAAGAGAGACCACGTGTGAATTAACGCTAGATTTTAGTAACTTAAAGGTTGAATATAGAGAATGCTTATTAAAAGCTATATTTTTTCAAATATAAAACATACACGGGGCGTTTAGAGGGGTACAGAATACAAGTATTGCTTTTCCATAAAAAATAATATTTAGTCTGAATTAACTCATATGAGAAAATTTGACAGACATAACAATGATTTCCTGTTTACATTGTACCAGCCAGTAGCCGTCACTTCTCCGCTGTTTTGCTAACCCTCCTCCCTGTCACGTGCATTTGTTTTCAACAAAGCCTTTGATAATCAATCGGTGCTGTCCATTTATACTCGGAAGTCAGAATTTCCGAGTTCCGAGTTGAAAGTTTCAACTGGAACGACCCCCGAGGTCGGATTTCCTACTTTGAAAATCGGAGAATCCTCACAACCCCAGAGTTGACTTTCAAAGATGGCTGCCCCGTGTGTAACCAGTAGAAGCTCCTGTAATATTCTGTTAATAAGCACTTGTGACTAGTATTTGTCGCACTAAATCAATCATATATATATTATTGTTCCAAGAGCTGTGACACCGGGTCAGAGACTCTGATCAGCAGGTTTGGTTTTCAGCCACAATGTGGAGCCGCCACTCTCCCTGTAACAAGCTACAAGTCACTTATCTACTACCAGAATTAGTCTGAAGCTGTTTAATGAAGGTAAACATGAAACATAAGGTAAATATCCTGCATAGTTTTTCTCCTCTGTGTCTGACTGCTGCAATTATTTTTCTGTTGTTGCAATTCCTATCTTGAGACACCAGGTGGTGGTGTTCTGCACATTTGCCACTGACTCCACGTAATGAACCTTTAAATAAGGTCAGTCAAGGGCAAAGGTGTTTTACCTGAGTAGGGGTTGTTGGCTAGGCCCCCGTCTCTGCCAGAGAGAGTTGCTGTGGGGCCAGGGAATGTGATTCCATAGTAATCCTGCAGAGAGGGCTACAGAGACAGGAAATTATCAGTATTAAGATCCAAACAACAACAACCAGCCAAGTTAAAAATGTGAAATGAGGACCACTAGGATTTCAAATTGAGATCTGTTTTTAAAAAGTATGATAATGAGACTCACCATTGGCAGTCTGGACTGGAGCATATGGAGGTCCTCGTAGCCATAGATCTGCTGTAGGACACAAAAGGACAGGCTGTGTTGAAAAAAACGTGTCTTGATAAATGCTTAAATTTTCAGAGGGTTTAACTGCTGATCACGAGTGTGTCTAATTATTACTAAAGGAAGACACACAGTTTAAATACAAAATATTTCATCACAGCTGAACTGAAAGGGCCGCACAAAGATGAAGTAAGCACAGAGCTGCACTACAGTGATCCAGGATCCTGAAGGGGCCACTTACTGGGTATGCTGGCAGCAACCCCCCTGGGCCCATGATATACTGGTTGGGCAGTAAAGGAGGCACTCCCTGGGACAGGTTAGGAGGAGCTTTACCTGTTAATATAGACACAACAACCATCACCTTCATATGAGGAAACAGCTCTAGTGTGGGGCCACTTAACATCCCTCCTGACTACGAGTATCTACAATGGTGGAGGTGTGCATGTGTGTGTGTTTACCAGTGGAGGAGGAGAGCAGGGGCGTGTTCCTCGGTGCAGAGAGGTTGGACGTGGCAGTAGCTCCATTGGAGCCAAGTCCCAGCGCTGTGCTGGCGGCGGCGACAACAGCGTGAAGTCCGCTGGTTCCAGCGATACTACCGACTGTGCTGCTCATGTTGCTGCCCATGTTGGGCATGTGGGCCAGGTGGCTGATGCTGCTGCTACTGTTGCTGCTGTTGTGGGTTGAGTGGAGCACAGAGGCCGGGGGCTGCGATGACGTGTAGGCGCCAGAGGAGGGGGCCAGGGAGCTCACGCTGCTGCTGTCAACACTGGTGTACTGAGGACAGAGGGGAAAGGGGGGAGATGAGTTCAATTTGAAAACACCTTTTTCCACCCAGACATTTATTTAGGAAACCCGGCCATTACCAGAGGTCTATGTTTTTATAGTTGTGACAATGATTTGATTGTTGCGTTTTATGTCAGACCTTAGGCAAACTGAATCATTGGCTGTGACTCTCGATTTAACCTGGCAGTAAGTATGTTGTTGTATAACCGTAAAATTTGGAATATAAGTCACAGTCTATTTTTGAGGGTCTCAAACTGGGTAAACAAGGTTTTCTATTCCTATTTTTTAATAAAAACTTTATACAAGTTATTCCACAAGTCTACAACGTGAAGTTTCTGTGCCGCATTGTAACTCTTTCTTGTTATTTTAAATTAAAACAAACACTTGTGTTCAATGTGGTTACAACATGTCCATGACCACCTTTGGTTTGGCCAATCGGATCCTCTGTACTTTCATGTGGTCAAGCTCTATCTGATTGCAATCTGATTACTGAAAACGCCTGTTAATGCCAAGTGTAAACAGGGTTGAAATTTACCTTGGTCTATAAGTCGCACCGGTGTGGAAAAATGAAAAAAAAGGGGGAAAAAGTGCAACTTGTACACCGAGTTTTACGGTAATATGGCAGCGATGTGACGGCACATCAAGAACGCTGAAACCAACTCAATGTGCTGTGTTATTTAAACAGTCGGCTTGTTTGCTTTCATATCATCACAGACAGGTACTTACAGTGTGAGAGCTGGAGCCCAGAGCTGAAACTGAGGAATGACTGCTGACGTGGCTGCAGAATGAAAGCAGAGAGGAGAGAGAGAGAGAGAACGTGATTATCACCAAGAGCAAATCACAACTTAACAGCATTTGAGTTTGCATAATACCAACTCTCTTTCTCTCTCTCAATTACTCCACAGGGGAGCTCATTTTGCAGCATTAAAGGAAGCATTTGAGACACATTCGGTAACAGTGGGTGATAGTAACACACACTCAGCAGTCTGCATTCTTTTTGAGAGTTCAATGTGGGCAAACAGTCCATTAGGTGCTAAATCCAATTTTCTTTGTTGCCTTTCAAGACTGTTTGAAGAGTGCAACTCGGTGCCACAGCACAGCAGGGAAGGGAGTTCACAAAGTTAATGGGTTAAGATATATTAAGTAAGTCTGTTTGTGCGTGTCTGTGTGTGTGTTTCACCTGTTGAGTGAGTTGAGCTGGCTCGCCGAGGGCAGGTCTTGTGCCAAGCTGGAGAGAGTGGTCGAGCTGTGTGCAGGCAGGGTGGAGGGGTGGTGGGAGGAAGGTGCTGGGGCTCCGTTGGTGCTGATGTTCAGAGATGGAGACTCTGGCTTTGGTGTGGAGGACGCTGATGAAGCTGAGTATAAGAGGGAGAAATGTCCTGTAATTCACTCACTGTAGCACAAATGATACGACTTTATGGCGCAACAGAGAGTATGTCATAGGTGACTTACTGTCCAGAGCAGCGGAGGTCCTTACACCGTTCAGACCATTCTGATGATGAAGAGGGGAAAAACAGAAAAAATGTTTGTATACACCAATATAAGATCAAAACCATTTCCATATCTATGAATAAAAAAAAGACACAATACAAACAAGACAAGAGCTGAATTCATCCAAAATTACTTTATATTCACAACATGCAAAATGAAAATCCATCAATCCCCATCAATCATCTGACTTCCCAAGGCAGGATGAACTCTCTCTACTCACCATGACCGGCCCTGTGGTCTCTTTGCTCTGAGAAAAGGCCAGTCGTGTGTGAGGGGGCATGGTCCCATCGTAACTTCCACCCACTGTAGAGAAGGGGGAGGAGGAGGGTACAGCGGCTGTGGCGGTGGAGGTCGTCGAAGAGGAGGGAGGATTGGAGGAGCTGGCGGTCCCTATTGATGAGGGGGTGAGGCTGGACAACGCCACTGAGGATGAGTGATATACTGGCTCTGATGAGGAGAGGGGCAGGGGCAGGGGGACCGAGAGAGGGCTGCCCAGCGACTCACTGCAAGGTAAACAGCGTGAGGAGATGAACAGGTTAGCCTCGAAAAGTTTAGTTCATTCAAAAAATAATTGATTCTTTAAAAGGGATAGTTCAACACAGAGTTGTTTTCGAGGTAAATTCATGTCAAGTCTCTGCATTTGCCTCAAAAACTCATCTCTCATAGCGTGGTGAATGTGCAGGTCACAATTTGTCCACGAGAGCGTTTTGGAGTTGTTGGATTGTGTATTTGATGAGTTCGATGAGGGAAACCAAGAAATCCCATTAGCCCGCGTAGCGTAGCTCTGATCAGCTTGCGGCTCGGCTCCACCATTATAAAAATAGCTTGCACAGACAATTAAAGGTAACGAACCTACTCCTTGATAATAGCAATGGGCCAATTTGCCAAAATGTTGAACTATCCCTTTAAATAAAGCAAGTATTTGATATTATAAATACTGTATGTGTGACTCTTTGAAGAGTTGAATTCTAAATGAAAGCAGGACATCATAGAGTCCAAAACCAGAGTTCCTGTGGCAGCAGTACCTGAGCGGTTTGGAGTACAGGCTCGTCTGGCTCTGGCTCCCTGGTCCTGGTGCGGGCGCAGCTGGGGTGGGGGCTGGAGTGGACTCCCTGGACGCTGCACTCACACAATTGTCCACAACTCCAAAATCTGGCAATGCCGATTCCGAGCCAAAGTCTAGAGCTCCAAACTGGAGGTTCAGCCCGGGCACGTCGGCTGAGCCTGGCATCTCTACCGCCGTGGAGGGGATCTGCCAGGTTTCAGAAACATTACATCAAGATTGAAAACACTTAACGAATTTACAAAATATTTGGCTGAAGTATGTGCAGTTTTGCCTTGTCGATCAAGACGATGCCTTTAAAAAAATCACTGCAGCTTTAAATCAAAATCACCACCATCATCTCCTTCCTACCTTGGATGTGGGAGGTATCCTTCGTTTCTGGCCTTTGAGCTGTGCCCGTTGCTGCTGTGGTGTACCGCCACCCTGAGGGTCCAGCCCTGCAGTGGGGGCAGGAGGTTTGACACCAGCAACATTCATCACTGAGCCTGCCTGTGCCGACGTGCTGGTGTGATGAGGAGCAGGCGAAGCTGAAGCAGGGGGTGATTGCTGTTGCGATGGAGGGCTGGGTTGGCGCGCCAGAGGCAAGGAGGGGCCCGTGTGCCTCTGGACCAGCTGGCTCAGCACAAGAGAGGGCTCTGGCTGCAGGCCAAACTCACCTACAGACACAACAAAACACAGGCAGAGGACAAGGGTTTCAAACCAGGAGGAATATATAAACACATAACATAACAATATGTTGCCAGTTGAAAAATGTGTATTGTCCAGGACCCTATGTGACTTTGCCACTGGATAGATCCAAAAGATCTTTATGTGTCTTCTGGCAATATAATTAGGTAGTTTAACTCAGTACCTGAGGAGGGAAGACTCAGACTCAGCAGTTTTTGTTTCAGAAATTGCAAAATGTGATTGTTTTGGGCTGATGAGATAAAGTTGGAATGGTTTTTGTTTGTACTCTGATGATTTTGTTTGTTGTCTAAATATGAAATGTGGCTTATAAGCCCTTAGGCTAGGCACCTTAATTGGTGCATGACATTTACATAAATTCAGTTCAATTCAATATAATATAGGTATTTCTTTTTTTTCTTCTTCATATTTAGACATGTTACAAAACGGCCTCTCCTATTTGGACACTCACGGCTGAACTGTGAAGACAGCGAGGTGGTGTTGGATTCTGAAGCCTTTATGTCCCAGCTAGAAGAGGAGGGCGGAGGTGCAGGTGCTCCCAAGCCTGACAGTCGGCCAATGGAGGTGTTGCTTCCCTGGGTGCTGGCAGGAGGCACGGCCTGGGATGACGGTAGCGGACCCAAGCCAGGACCCTTCAGCTGCTCTAGTATCTGAGCTCCAGCGCTGGGCTGAGGCCTCTTGGCCTGGCCCAAGTCTCCAAAGCCAGCTCCCAGAACTGATGACTGCCACAGGTGATAAGAGAGAGTCGTAATCAAACTCTATCCATGTGTCTATTTACTCATGTTAGGTATAAGGTATCAAAGACAACTGTTTTTACCAGAGCAGCATGTGCGTAGCTTGTGCTACCAGTGGCGTTGCGGCTCGGGGGCGGCTGCTGTTGCTGCTGCTGCTGCGGTGGCTGGTGGTGGTGGTGGTGGGAGTTGGTGAAGACTAGGCTCTGAGAGGAGGAAGAGGAAGGTGGTTCTCTTCCTCCAACCACAGGCTTCTGCAGCAGAGAGGCGAGGTCCAGACTAACAGAGGAACAGTCGGTGGCATGTATTAGAAAATGCCTCCGGGGGATCAACTCAGAAGTTCATGTTATATGTAAAACAGCTCCAACAAAACTCTGTATATTGTTCATTTATGTAAGTATAAGGTGCCATCCAAAGTTTAAGTTATTTGCTTCCTCACTGACTTTGTATGAAGGGTAGAGAAGACCATGCACAAACTGCTGTGTAATTAAATTAGAGGGAACAATGGGAATTGTATTATAAGCAGTTACCTTTGCCCAGGTGTTATGTGGTTCTCAGCAGCAGGTGCACATGAGGAGGTGAACACTTTGGTCTCAGAGAGCTGCAGAAAGGACACAAGAGACAAGATTTTTGCATTAGAAAAATTTTTTTTTTTGCTGCAACAAACAAACTTGTCCAGTTTAGTGCTAGTTTTTGTGTCAACTCACACTAACATCCTCACTCCAGTCCTCAGGTGCCCAGTCTTCCAAAGTACTCCTCCAGGCAACTAGAAGAAAAGCCAACAATGAGTCACAAATACTGTACAACTGGAATGTGTAGGTACATAAGTTACAGGATACCTGGGGATTATGTACATTTACACAGAGCTGCTCAGTGCACCACACGCACACAACTGCCTCTGCAAGTCAAGAGCTCACCTGTCCCATCTGTACTATTGTTGGCCCCCGTGTCCCACATCTCAGTTTGTGTGTTCCCTGTACCGGCCTCTGAGGTATAGTCCGCAGGATTGAAAGTCCTGGAGAAGAACAGTTGACATATTAATTATATATTGCTATAAAGGAACGTGGGTGAAATGAGTCTGGACATTTCACTTTCACAAATTCTGTCTGGTCTCACAATTGAACAGTGATTGTGTGTGTGTTGTTGCCTTACCCCATGCCCTGGGCTGAGAACCGACTCCCTGGTGGTGCTCTACCTCTGCCTCGACCTCCTGACCCTGCACAACATTTACAGATAAGTGATTCAAAGCACACTCTCAACTGTTTGCTGCTGCTTGACTGTGTTTTATTCCTCTCACCTCGGCCACCTCTGAGCCTCCGACCTCGATCTGCACCTCTGTCCACTGGTGTCACCTCCACGCCATTCTCCTCTGGACGTGCTGTGAAAAGTTCACACATGATAAGAAAACACATCAGCAACAGATTAATATGATCAAACATGATTTTAAGGTGGAAAAGCATGGTGGTCTACACTAGATGTGAAATAATGTGAAGTTAATACTTCGTACCCTGTCGGCTGCGACTGGCCCCTTTGGCCTTGCGGTTGGGGGCCGCGCGGCCCTTGCTCGCCTCCCTCTCGCCTTTCTTCTCCCTGTTCTCCTTGTTCTCCTTGCTTTCTGACAGACCCTCCTTCACCAGCGGTTTCTTCTTCCCAACCGTCTCCCATGAGGTCTAAGAACAGAAGAGACGGAGGAGAAATAAAAGGATAGGACAAAAACAAAAAAACAGAATTACCACAAGTTAATATAAAAACTTCAAAACGGCCTGGGTTAAGGAAATAGAAGCACAGACTATGTCGTTCATTTTTCACAACTGTCTAAAGATGCTTAAAAATGTCTGGCCAGCAGAAAAACACGTCATCAACACCGACAGTGTGCTTCAGTGAGCAAAACAAGACACAGTGGTTTAATGTTTAAGAAAAACATGTACCGGTATTTTGCCTCCATTTCAGTGGCTTTTCACAGCTGTACCCTGTGGAAGTAGCTTTTGAGATTCTGCTGTGCAACTCACTTTGTAATTCATTGATTTTGTTTCTAACAGTTAAGATCTTCAAGTGCACATAGGAAACATATGCAATCAGTGGGTTGCAGCATTATACACCACAACAACAGAGAGGGGAAAAGCAGCCATTTGCTGTTTTTTGGATCTCCACCAAACCAAAACTACAACATGCGCAGCAGTCTGGCCGGTTGTCCTGCCCTGCCCTACTGCCTCTCCTCGCCGTCTGTGACAGCTGGTATTCTTCAGAAATGTTGGGTCACTCACTCAGACTGGAAGCACACTGGCAGAACAACACCCAAGTGTTTGCCAGACACTTGGTAGCCTGTGTGACTTAACAGTGAGTAGAGGAGCAAAAAATGGTGCACAATAGTGTGCCTTCATGCTAAGAGTGCCTGATGGACGTTAGAAACAGCAGACTGCATAAAAGTCAGTGTGGCAAAGGGCAGAGATGATATTATTAATTTAATTAAGTACCAGATGTTTTTTTTATGCACAACCACATATACAGAACAACCTTCTGTCATTTGTGTGCGCATCAAGGTATATTTTTTCTTGACTAAGTAAAAGAATCAAATAATTTGTAATAATTAAGTCATTTGTTTTACACAAATCTGACATACACTGACTGCACAATGGTTTGCATTTATTGTTCCATGCAGTTTAAAAGTAAAACTACACAGATTGCACAATGGACTGGGAGAACTACCAGGCTACACAGCAGTACTTCACCTGATAATATCCCGTTTAGATATATCAAGAGAGGACATGCTGTGTGTTCACTAAATTATTATTATCAAGTTAGTTTCTGTATGACCAATACAGGATAAATACATTCAAAAGGAGTAATTTTGACTAAAGAGATTCTGGCCCATCTTTTAAATCCTACAGAGATGTATGATATTTTGAACAGTGTCCATCAGTAAACCGATAAATCATTCTGGCTGATTAGATTCCTGCTTGAATGTGGGCGTTGCTTTCATAAGAATTTTAGTGAGGTCACTAGCTATGTGTCTAATAATAAAGATAAAGAAATACGCTGTCTCAACCCGACAGGTTCATCAACATTTGTCTGTTGGGGTCATGACAACCCACAGGACACGCCTCGGTAGCCCAAAAAGCAGCGTAAACAACATAATCCACTGACGCCATGCAGCACTGATTACTGCCCAGTGTCTGTCCGTGAATTTGTCACTGACACTCTGCACACTTTTTTTCACAGCAGACCTTTTGACTGGTGGCAACACTGGTGTTACTAATAAGGACTGCAACAATGGCCTCATTCACTTTGGGTGTCCCACTAAGCCATAATGGGGAGCATGTACGCACAATACCGGGCTCCTGACACCAGCTGAGATAAATGGTATTCAGATGTAATTAGGGTTATTAATTACACCTGTGCTTCTCCTGTTCACACGTCTTCAGTTGAATCATTATTCTCACTTCTTTCCACAGCTCATGCTGTTGTTATTTTTACCCTGTGCTCATAAATCTTCTGAATTTAAAAGTACATGTCTCTGAAACCAACAAGTGCACAGATTTGCTGCATGTTTTGCCTCACAAGCAAAAACAAATCTGTTCGCAATATTTAAAACAGAAGGTAATGTAGCTGAAAGTAAATGGCGGTCCATTAGTTGAGCTTTTAAGATTGAAATAAGAGACAACGTGTCATTTACCATGTCCGAGGTACTCTCCAAGAGGAAGTTGATGGCTCTGCTAACATCCTCGTTGCAGTCGTGGAGTGCAACCATGCACTCATCCTGGTTCTTCCCAGTCACCTCCATCAGCTGGAGAAGCAACACACACACATAGGGGTGGGCGATATGGCAAAAATATCATATCACGATTTTTAAAAAATAAAATAACGATCTCGATTTTGTCACGATCTTCAATCGAAAATTGAAAAACAGACAATTTAGGTCAAAGAGCCTTTCTGAACAGATTTTAATGGGCTCTATGCACAGCTCCACTACTTCCTTAACTTAAGGCAGTTCCTTTATTTCCTGTCTTCCAATACTGGACAAACTGATTAATCCAGGTGTGTCTGACCATTGTGACTACTCAGACACACTGGGATTAATCAGTTTGTCCAATAATGTAAGACAGGAAATAAAGGAACTGCCTTCAATTCAGGAAGTAGTGGAGCTGTGTATAGAGCCCATTTAAATAGTTGCAGTTGCATGTGCAAGTAAACATACTCTGATAAAATGCACCAAATGTGCCCTAGACGATCCTACGATCTCTGCACTTTGGCAGATCGTCTACATGTTTTAATCCTTCACGATCTAATATCGTCATATTGCCCACCCCTACACACACATCAGAAATGTCTTGCATCAATAACAAAATGCACCAATTTTGCAGGGCATGACAATACAAGTTACAGTGTCCCTCACAGCGGCACATACATATTGTTCAGGGGTTAACACAGCGTACTCCTGTCATAGAAGAATGCATCAGCGCTCCCTCATGCCACGCAGCCAGACAATGAGCCCTCTGTTAACTGGCAAAGCTATTCCCAAAGTATTCCTCACCTGGTTAACTTTGTCCTCAAAGTCAGCATCATTCTTGTCATAGATCATCTGGGCAAGCCGGATCTGCTCAGCAGTAGCCTACAACACACGGACAATAAAATCACTGGGTTGAACTGGAGAGAAAACGACACTTTGATAGTGCCTCATACTGGCACCTTTAAATGTGTGTTGGGCTGCAATCAAAACAATGACCAAACTCCCCCCAAAAAAACTCTTTGATAATGACTATTGCATAATGTGTGCACTGTGATTTAGTTGGCATGGGTGATACCATGGTGTCTCAGGCATTTTCTTTCATGTTTATGTGGTCGCGGTGTCTCACCTGTATCTGTTTCTGTGGTTGTGATGTGTGAGTGGCAGCAGGCAGCACTTTTTCCCGAGGGCCCCGGGCCTTGTCGCCGCCCAGTGAGCTCATCATATACAGTATATACAAAACTCTGTATGTACAAAATAGAAAAATCTGCAAAAGGAAGGAAGGAAACATGGAAGTTTGAGTGAAATCTCAGCAGCAACTCTAAAACCTGCAGATTATGGCCGACACACACAACTCATTTACAGTGTTGTTACAGGAAAGCCTCAATATTTTCCCTTGTGTGAGCGCATAGAAGGAAGTAAGAGTTTAATACCAGAAATGTGTGCTGTGGACGTAGCTAAGCCTTATTGCACAATCATGAATACTGCCCTTATGGAGGCTGTAAGACACACAGGTGGCCTGGTGATGCAACAGCTTTGCTGAAATCTAGGTCAAGGCGGGAGATCGACCCAGTGTCCTCTTACAAATAGCACACTGACAGGCTAGTGTGTGTGTGAAGCAGAACAAACACAACACACCCTAACCCCACTTCCCCTCTGGTTGCTAGTTACTTTAAAACAACTGTAAATACATATACACGTATCTTATGCACTGAACTACTGCAGGAATTTATTGAAATCTTCTCTGTGAAAAAGTCCTGCACACTTAATACCTTGCGAGATACTGCACAAGCATGCACTTACAATTTCCAGTTCACATATTAAACGTAAAAAAAAAAAAAAACCCTGTCACATACACATAAACACATGGGGTTTATCAACCTGCAAATACGTACGAGAATAAATAATCAAGAACACCTTGTAATGCAAAATAGCCTGAAATCTAATTTGTACTGTGCAACGTTTGACTGTGGTGTCCATTACTAGATAATTAACTACAGATATCCCCACTGACCCATTTGTTTTATGTCAGAGAACAATAGCAATCCAGCTTACAGTGTCTGAGTGACGCTGGCAAATGCACTGCTGCCATTGGCTGCAGGACGGAACAAAGCTAACTAATGCAAAAGGACGAACTGGCTTTAAATGCCGATTTCGGTAAAATACAAAATCCCCAAAGCTGTGTTTTTCCCCTTTGAAGAGAGCAGCCAATTAATTAGAATTATTTAATCAAATACTAACATAGTATTGCAAATATGAGCATCGACGGTCTAACACAAACAATAACAAAACAATGAATCAGTTAACTCTGAACATCACCATTGTTCGTTGTGCTTTATTTGGCATAAACGACACAAAATATAAAAATAATAACAATAATGATAGCTGTCAAATCACACACGTTATCCAATATCAATGTTTACTCAAACGCAGCAAATTAACTAAAGTGACAATTTAGCCGCAGTTTGTTTTAGTAGGGAAACAAGCGGAGCGTTGTTTTGAGCTAATGCTAACGTTAGCCCCTTTAGCCGTTAGTGGTTAGGTAGTGTTACTTATTTCTACAGTTTGCATAAGCGACTCTTCGGTAAAAGCTTAACAATATTTATCCATATTTCATAAACAAATCGGACTATTCGTAGCGTCATTTTTTTACAAAACTGACCGACTCGATGTGGTTGTGGTTGGTACTGGGGGTCCCCCTTTGTCCTCGCTAGCATGAACTGAAGTTAGCCGCTAACATGCTAGCGCTGGCACCGCCGAGAATGAACGATGCGGTGCTAACGAAGCTAACGATGCTAACGGATCTAAATCTGTTGATAGCCAATGACCGTCTAACAACTGCTTTGCTTAAAGTCTCGTAGGGTATTTATTTATTTTTAGACCCGCGCAGTTATCTAACGATAGTGGCAGTTACATCAGGTTTGCCCTCGACATCCAAACTACAAGCTAACCACCTAACAACAAAGCTGTGTCAAATCTAAAAAGAAGAAAGAAAAAAAAGGGCCTCGAAAGCGAAGCACAATCCCCATCCCGACATTGCCATTGCTCGCCGCCGGGAAACAAGACAACAGAAAAAATTGCGAAAGACATCCCTCACAACAACAACCCCAGTGTAAAAAACGACACAACTGAGCCGGCGATTAACTAGCTTAGCAAAAAACACGCCGAAGTGTGACAACCAAAGGCACCGAAATACAGAAAGTGAACTTGAAAAACGCAGGAAATTTAGTGTTTTTATTACCTGCTAACACGCTTCACTCGGCCAGCAGCAGACAAGGTGGTCATGTGACCTGCGCTGTGCCGCGGTGGATGGATGGATGCTGCTCCGCTCTCCTCTCCGGGACACAACTTCTCAAGATTCAACGCTCACCAACCATCACACAAAAATTATTAGTGGGAATATATAGAGAGTTTAAACTATAAAAGTAATTATTGTGTCCAAATCTAAAGTTTAGATAGGCCATTTGTAATTGTACAGTGAATAACACCACAATCCCAAAAGTCATTGGAAGGTAAAAAGGCTTAGCTTTGTAAATGATAAACTTACTTGATGAGTTCCACATTTTGTTCTGCAAAAGTATTAGGAAAATCGCACATCTATGTTTAAACTAATTTTATTACTACAAGATGATAAAATTTAAAGTTATTTATAAATTAGGTGCCTATTTATTTTTTTCTGATTATCAGAGCTGGAAAACAGCCTTGCCACTTGCTATGTTTGATTGTTGATATTGATGTTTGTGCTCCATACCATGTATGTGGTCATGAGTTAAATAAAAGTGAAGTGAAGTGAAGGATTCACGTTGGAGTTTTGTATTTTAATGAATGAATTCACTTTTTCTGCTGTGCTTGTTGAAGATGAACACAGCTACACAATGTCAACAGTAGTGACCCTGTCCTCTTGTCATAATGGAAGCCAACATTAGGATTATCAATATCACTAATGGCAACATCTAAATAAAAGCAGTGAGCTGTTTTAACTCAGGATGAAACCTTCAAATTAGATGAATGCATGAAAGAAAAAAAATGTTACATCAATATACATTTTATTTTTATTATTTACTCTTTTTTAAAGATTTAATAACTTGTTTTTTTCAGATGTTTATCTTACAATATCCTCAGATTCAGTCATTTGTAAAAACATTCATGAGGCGTGTATAAAAAAAACAGGGCTTCACTTAGTAGACACATCAATCCACACACTTCCTCAGACATATACATAAAAATGTATGCAATTGTCCCTATGTATTTTACACATACATATACACATTTATATATAAAATACACTTTTAAAGTGTTGGTTATTTGTTCAATTCGTGGTCCTAATTGGGGTGTCTCTTTTCAATCTGTCGTCATCGTGAAAACTGGAGAAAAGTTCCATGTAGAAAAGGAAAACTATGATCGCCTGTGGCAGTCTTTCACAGAAAGACTTGAGGAAGGCAAAAATGTAACTCAAGCCTACCCTGCCTCTACCAAACAAGGAGAAGAGTAGAATCACTCACTCCTTGATACAAAAAGAGAAAGAAATAAAAAAAAAAAAAGAAAGTTTTACAACTGCAACAACAAATGTATGTGCCTGTAGCCTCTCACTCCAGTCCAAAAATTTTCATTAGTTGCATCCTTCTTGCTTGGTTGAGAAGATCAAAGTGAGCTACTACAGATCTTCTACCCAGTTCCTGTGGAGGAGTCCCAGAATTATAGAGGGGGGGGTTGGGGTTCAATCCATTAACTAAAAGCTCCTGTCTATTAATTATTATATCTGGTGACACTTAACTTGCTACCAAAGCTGAAAACCTCATGGTAAATTCTCTAATAACAACAGATGGTTACAGATCAGGATAATAAACACGGCCATTGGACAAATCTGCCGAAAAGCATTCTGGTCAATGAGAACAGGAACATAAGCAAAGGGCAAAAAGACAACACATCCTTCAAAAGAAGCAGATATTAACACCCCTGACCAACTGAATAAAGGTGACAAAGAAATGACAAAATAAATACAAATAAAGCAAATTAGAATATCAGCAGGGGTATGCCTGTCAAATCACACAGAATCATAAAATAAAATAAGTATTTGTTGGGATTAATTAATAGCATAACAACAACACCGCATTTATCAATCTTAATGTTTCTCCTTTGCCGCCATCTTAGTGAGAAAAGTGAGTCACTTTAATTGGCGTCTTCATTTGACTTCCGACAGGAGAAAAGAGAAGTTCTTTGTGATTGTTGTGGGACAGGACGGGCTGTTCCAACCAGTAAATATTCTCCATCAAACGTCAACCTGCACTCCGGTTCAGTCCTTCAAAAATGATTCAGTCCTCCTTCCTCTCTGCCTCTCTTTTTTAATTTTTTTTTTTTTTTATTGCCGTCCGTTTCAGTGAGAGAATGAAAAAGGAAAGTTTTGGAGAGAATTCCACGAGTATTTCACACAGACACTGTCATTTATCACTGAGGAAGCTGCGGTAAACACTATCCTTACGTACAAAAAACAAGCCAGCAAAAGACCATAGCCTAATCCCTGTGGATTGGATTAAAATGTCTTAAATGATGAGAACATGTTACTTTATTCTTTATGTTTTTCCAAAACTCCGCTGAGCTCCTCGGTGGCAGACTTTGCAGCTCTTGAAAATAACTAGTTGTTTGTACATTTTTTTATATATACCGATATATATATAGTATATAAAAAAAAACAGCAGCTGAGGTAAAAAAAAAAAAAAAAAGGAGAAAATGAGTAACTGCAGGAGAAGGTGAATAATGGCGGACACAAACATACACAAGAACAATATTCAAAGCCATGATACAGTGGGGGCAAGATCATGCTCCTGAGTCCACGTGTGAGCAAAACAGAGTGACAGTTTAATGCGGAGGAGGGTTACCGAAGACAGTGACGTCACAACCGGACTTGAAGAGGGAGAGGGATGGAGGGACTGGTTTTGAGTAAAAATCTGGACGAGGATGTAGTGATTGAGCGATGGAGGTGACAAAGAGGCTAACTCCACAGTCCTGCATAATTGCCGTGCAGGCCAGAACAGAGAGGTCCACCTGCCACAAACAGCTTGGTGCCGGAATCGTCGTAGCAGTGGGTGTACACCGCGTTTGGGAAGGAATGAATGTCTGAGAAGTAACTCCTCCACGTCTCGTCGTGATTCTGAAAGCGACACAAAAAGGGAGGAAGAGCAGGAGAAGGAAGTTAGGAGGAAATCAGGAACTGGAATGCTTTTATATCTGTCT
Organism: Trachurus japonicus; assembly: GCF_045865225.1. Classification (NCBI taxonomy): domain Eukaryota; kingdom Metazoa; phylum Chordata; class Actinopteri; order Carangiformes; family Carangidae; genus Trachurus; species Trachurus japonicus. The sequence continues at coordinate 9,765,315 of NC_140911.1, forward strand.
GAGTCAGTTAATAAACGATAAATCTGCTGGAGGAAAAAAAACAAAAAAAACATGTTGTGTACCAGCCAGCCTTTCCCAGTCGTGAGCTTGAGGATGCCATCTCCTGGGCACTTCCGGTACCCCCCAGCTGGATTCAGAGGGTTCTCCAGGAATCTCTGAGCTCGGATGTCGTAGAACAGTAGTGAGCCGTGGCCGGTGCCCACCGTCACAATGTGCTCATAGAAACTCACTGAGCGGATCCCTGCACAAAGAGACACAGATGTCTGAGTCAACACCACCCCTCCCTGCTTGTTCGTGCTCTCCGACTAAACAGCTGTGTCCTCTAGGAGGTACTGTATCATTCTCTCTACCCACACAAAGCTATGACACATACTTTAGCAATGGAGGAATTACAGTGTAGCCACAACTATTGTCCATAATTTGGAGTTAAATATGCAAACATCTTCTCTTGCTCGTCTTATTTCGGAGGTTCGCAAACTCACCACTTCCCCTCTCTCTGGAATTGACAGACTTGATGCTCTGTGTAGGCTGCCGCGGATCCAGAAACGATACATGGGCCTGAGAACCCACAGCGTACACCGACCAGTCCTGTCCATATGCCAGACACACATTCTCTTTGCAGTGAGGCAACTTGGTGGACAGTATCTACAAGGAAGGTGACACAAGAGGGTGTTAAGTAAATCTGTGCACGAGTTCCACAGCTATCCAAGGGAACTCCACTTTCATCAGGGGAACAGTTACCATTTTGGTGGTCAACCGATTCATTACAGATTACCAGTCAAACCATGTATTTCAATTTCAATTTACCTTGCACAAGTTGTGCTCAGCCTTCCAGAGGTGGAAATAGCCGTCCAAGGACACAGCACCCAGTTCCTGAAAGGGGGAAAACGACATGAGAGGATGAGACATTAATAACAAAAGCTGAAATGTGTGGAGCAGGGTCACAATAATATGATTTTACATCACAGCTGCGTCGGATGGAGCCTTACTTTATGGCTGTTGTTGAAGGCCAGAGCGCGGACTTTACAGTTGTACGGGTTGGTGTACTCCTTTGGGATGTCCTTGAGGGCGCGGTGGGAGATGTGGGCGTAGGAGGGAACTGACTCCTCATTCTGACTCCTTTCAGCCTGGCTCATTACTTCCTCCGTCACCTCCCACAGGCCCATGGAGCCGTCTCTGGACCCTAGGCATTAAAATACACACATGTATCTAAACTTCTGCCTGGAGTATTCATCCACTAAAATACATCCACATGACGAAAATAATTCTTTCAATCAATGTGAACTTCATATTCATCCACCAAAATCCGGTTCAAGTGAACTTTTGTGCCGTATCTGAAGCAGTTCCCTCAACGTGTTCGATATTGCATTTACAAGGTCACCATGCCCTTGACCTTTGACCCCCTAAATCTAACAATGTCATCCTAGCCATGATGACTGTTGTGCCGAATTAGTTTAGTTGAAGCATTAAGCTCAACGCAAATCTATAGGGTTTGCTTACATGTTCCAGTTTTCTTTAGGCTCACACAATATAGACACAATAGGTTAAAGTTAGTTAAAAACATGAGACTAAACGTTACTGCTGTTCGAAGTGAAAGCATAAACAGGTACATAAAACCTTCTATGTGTCCTGGTACTTCTCTCTCCATGTGTTAACCCTTCGTACCACGTGGGTTAATGCTCGACTCCCTCACATTCTTCAACAGGACACAACAGCCCAAATACAATTCGAAGACAACTTACATAAAGACAAAAGTTTCACACCACTCAGGATTAACTTGTTTAAATGGGTAAAATGCCTAAGTGCTTAATCTACTAAAACAATCATTAGTGAGATATATTCAGTGTTGATTAGTAATCTCAACGTGGAAAATACATGTTCAGTGTTAGTTCTGAGGAGGTATCTGTGTGCAGCTTGGCAATCTCCAGTGTAGAGACACAGGTTCAGCTTTATATCATCAGTCAGTAAAACATTAGTGTTCTGTTTTATTTATTAATCAGTAAAACCCAATATTAAAGCAGAAGTAAGTGATATATTTGTGTTAATATAAGTCTTAAATAGTTATATCTTCCGACAGCAATCACTTACATAGAGTGTTTGGTCTGAAACACGGGTCTCTCAGTCACTCTGCTCTGCTCTGAGCCGAGGAGAAGACATTTATCGTATCCTACAGTTTTTATCCAATGAGGAGAGAGAACGGCATGCAGGGCTGTGTGTGCAGCCAAGGGACGCCGTGAATGTGGCGACGTAGGGACGAGGACTGTTATGGTGCGTTCAAGGAAACTCGTAACTCGTGTTTTTCCGACCTGTGAAGTCATACCAGTTCAATCTGGTACGAGTTCACGGGTCGGAAGTTACGAGTGGCCGTTATAGTGACTTTCACAGGTAAAACAGGTCGGAAAAACACGAGTGGGTTGCCTGAAACGCTACGAAGTCGTAAGTTGTGACTTGAAGCTGTAATTTACGGTTTCAAAAGCCTACCTGGAACGCAGCATTAGCCAAAACGACCGGATCGCTTACTTCTGCTTTAACTTCAGTTAGTAAAGGTAAATATTCAGTGTTAAGACAGTTTTCACCCTAACAGTTTATGAGAATGGAACAGAAAACCCCAGGACAATATATGTAATGTGCCTTTGGCGGAAGTCTGCAGGTGTTACATTACGTCTAGCGGTGTAGCTCAGGTTACAGGTATGAGGTGTAGGCTATGAGAGTGAATGGTTGGCCCCTGTAAATAAAACTTACTCATCGCATTTTGGGTAACCTTTACGATGTGTTTATCGTGCATGTTGACATTGCGATGACGATGAAAATAAGATAAATTGTGCAGCCCTAGTCTGATTTGTTATACTGACATGGGATGAGAAAAACAACCCACCTGAAACCGCCATGTTGTCACTGATCCACGCTATAGAGAAGATCCAGTCGTTGTGGCCATCCTGAAAAACAAATAGCCACTTTGTAAAATCAAGACAAGTCATGCACAGCCTTGCGCTGCTGATGTAGCCACTGTGCATGAATATTCAGTCAATAATCTTCATGATCAATACTCTTCTCTGGCTTTGGTGGGATTTCCACATTAGCTGTTGTTTAAGCACCGATTACAGATACATCAAGATGTGGCTTAGTGTTGAAAAGTAGCTGCTGGCTAGACATGGCACATTTACAGTGATGAATCTTGTCATTCATTTTATAAATAAATGACAACTTGAACTTCTGACCTTTGGTAACTGAAGTGTCTCACAATATTAGATACACACATTCAGGCATCTTTGTGTCAAGTAAAGCAGAGACTGATGAGAGGTCAATTACTACTGTCTTACTTTTCTAAAATGGTGAACTGAAAAAGTGAACATTTTAATGCCAGTAGGTTAAATATTCATCCTCTATGGCCTTCTGATAAGGTTTTGGCAATCCGCCCAGTAATTGTAAGTGCTGGACCAATCAACATGGCATCTCTACAACCCCTCGGCCGACAAGGCTACAAACCTCTTTAAACAATATTGACTCAACATTCAAAACTTGCATCTTCCCTGGATGAGCCGTGCTGGCAGGACTCAGACACTCAGGCTGGTGTGTGAACAGTTAAATGCTTATTTAATGGTTTGTGGGAACTGCGACTAAACGGATAACAGCGGGCCAAGGATGATTCATTAAACATAAACCAGGACTGGTGATCCAAACCACTTACATCTCCAACACAGACAGGATCCAGTGTGGGCAGCTGGTAGATGGCCAAGCTGTTGGGGTTGTCCCCTCCCGTGGCGAGGAGCGTTCTGGATGGGTTGAGTTCAATAGCGTGGATTCCACAGCCCTGCTGGTCCATACGGGAACGAGAGCCTCCTGTGGGTTGGTAATGCCGCCCTGCCACCACCGCGCCCACCGCCCCGGATCCTCCACTGTGACACTCTCTGTCCTTCAGCATGGGAATGCGAGTTATCTGCCCCGTCAGGACATCGGCTACAAAAAGCTGCAGGTAAAGGCAAGAGAGGCAAAACGGTCATGAACGTTAACACTTGACACCTCAGACACGTACACAACACCCGCCTTTCTTTTCCACCTGCAATGCTTTACATTAGGTTCACTCACTGATTTCCACTATGTTTAATGGTAAAGAAGACATAAAATATAAATGAAATAGGGACTCATCCACCCTGGAATGCTAGAGGAAAGTTATTTTTTAATGAAATATAAGTAATATTAATATTCCATTACAACAAACAAAGATGATTGCTCCCAAGGGATTAAAGACTGACTTCTGTGAGGAAAACAATGACACAAAACAAAGGAATTTGAAAGATTCATTTGGAAATTTCATCAATAACACACCCTTTTCACAGCAGAAACCTTAACTTGTCAAACAGGAAAAGCCTGTTGGTTGATAACATTAACCATGGCTGCATTACACTTACATTAGTCAGTTCCAGAGCTCTGGTACAGTACATGATTATTCACTTACTTTATACTAATGTTATTATTTACACTTGTGTTATCTGCTATGACAAGTCACAAATGTATGAGTAATATATGGGAATGCCAAAACAATAAATGTAGATTAGTAATGCGATGACATCTCACCGTGTTGCACTTGGTCCCACACACCACCTGCCGGTGATTGAGCCACTGAGAGGCAAACACCTTGTTGAGTCGCCCAAGAGAGAACTCCCTCTCTTTGAGGATGCCAGGGAGCCTGCCGGCTGCAAAGCCCCGCAGGCTCCGCTGGAGCCGCAACTCATGCTGCTGCTGAGGTCTGAACTCCCGTCCCCGGAGGGCACATACCACCGAGCGCCGACTGCACCACCACTGCTGGGCATGACGTGACGAACAAGAAACACGGCTCCGCTTGTGTGGCGCCTGACACCAGCCCAGCTGGTGAGGGAGAGCAGAAAAGGATTAAAGGGCCTTAAGATTTTATGTGGGCAAAGCACAAGACTTTTGTCAGGTTCAAAATGTTTCAGATACTAAAAATAACTGTGTTTTACATGTATAAAAACTGAAAATAAAAACAAGAAGGTGATCCATTTGCATCACATTAAATGTTTCGTATTTTCTAGTCCCTATTTTAATATCCCAGTACCCCTGTCTAAACCTTACCCATTTCCCTGAGGATTATGGATACATCTGTAACTCACCCACACAGAGGGTTAGTGGATTGTGGGAGTATTACAGCAAAAACCCACACATGCACAGTGTCATTGACAATTCATCAGGCTGGAGCAATATGGAATTTTAATTTAATACATCTCTACTTAATAATTAATATTCATTGTTTCCTATTAGGATTATTACAATTTAGCAAACCTATTTAACCAGGGAGATGAATGAAGCATCTATACTAGACACACATTCCATCATAGACCCTATAAAATCTCTATTACTGAATTAAAACGTGTCAAAAACACAGCTAAAACATTTTCTCACATACATTTTAAAAGTTGTTACACAGACTAAAGATTAAGTGTACCAGCCATATTGTTTCTATCTATCAGTAAATGATTTACTGATTTACTGATCAATGGTAAATAAATAGATTTAATCTATTTATTTACCATTGAGTAAGACACTGGGGGAAATCTAACCTGGTCTCTATTCTATTCTATTCTTTTCTATTCTCAAAACAGTTTACAGCACAGCTTGAAAAAACATCTCAGTTTATTCTGTAGGATTATCATTTTGCTTTGGTTTTATATAACATTTACTGCAAAATGATAGAATTGTCAGAATGCTAAAATAATGGACACATCATCAGTTAATGCATTTTAAATTTGCTTTAAAAAAAGCCAAACACACAGATGATTGGAAATATTCAGGAGAGCTTGATGAGCTCCACCACTCACATCTGAATTTACATAATGAAATTGCACTGTATTTTAGTAGCACACCCATAACCTACGTGTGAATATGCACTTCAACTTGTGCCACAGGTAAACCACAAAACCTAGAGACCATGTCAATGTTGACACGCAATGCAGCGAAAGCAGATGGTATAAAATTTTAAAAACAAATCCACTGATAGTGGCATTTATGTTAAAGATAAATATGCAAATTTGTGACAGCTGGGGTTTGAGGACTGACTGCACAGATAAGTGCGGATGAGAAACACTGTGTCAGTTCCACAAGAGTCCATTATCTATGGTTATTTTGCCTATAAGTTAGCTAGCTAGCTAACCACATTCACCTATTGCCATAATCCCTATAGTCATAGGGGTAGGTATAGGTACATTACCTTTGATTATTGGTGCATGTTGTTTTGAGATCCGTGGGGCAGAGACTTGAGCTGCTGATGGAGGTGAACAGCACTGGTCCCCTGTCCCTCAAAACTCATCAAATAACGTTACACAATCCAACAACTCCAAAATGCTCTCAAGGAGAAGTTGTGACCTACACATTCACCATGCTATGAAATAATCATGTATTAATTATGTTACATTACAACACATGAAGCAAATACTCAGAACTACTTGCTCTTTTGAAATCACTCCGCCCAGCAGCTGTGTCTGGAATGTAGTTCCCGCTGCATTTGCCTCGAAAACAACTCTGTCTTATTATTTCATAGCGTGGTGAATGTGCAGGTTACATCTTTTCCTCGAGAGTGTTTTGGAGTTGTTCGATTGTGTATGATGAGTTTAATGAGGGGCAGGGGATCTCTACCTTTCACCTCCATTGTGTTCGCTGAGCAGCTGGCGTCTCTGCCCCGCGGATCTCAAAACAACATGCACCGATAATTAAAGGTAATGAACCTACCCCTGTGTTTGTAGGGATTATGGCAATAGGCAAAATTGGCCAAAAATGTTGAACTACCCCTTTAATGATTCAGTTAGCATCAACGTTAGCTAGCTAAGCTAATTAGAAGCTACAGCTACGCCTGGTAATTTAACTGCTTTATGCAGATTCAGTCTTCATAATGAGTAACGACATTCAGGATGGCCTACTCGAGGGTGACAAGTGATGACCCCGACCGAACAACTGACTGACAGGTTTTATTTCCCACGAATAAATTATTTTATCGTGACCACAACTGGAAAAGATGGCCTTAATCAGGTAACGTAGCTACTAGCCCACTTAGCTAATGTTAGCTGTCATATTGATAATAACGGACTGCCGTTGGCTAACGTACTGCTAACATTAGCTGGCACTGACTTTCAAACAGAAACACAGTGTTATTGTTTTTAACGTAAGCACAATTGTGATTGTTTAACGTATGTTTTGCCAATGTGATGTAGTAGCCAATCTGCTGATCTTTAATCCATATTCAACTGAATATATTATGCAGTATCAGTAAAATCTGCCTGGCCCAGTGCTAGTTAGCATGCTAAAATATCCGACTGGATAGCTAATATGGATCTCCACCGGTTTCCGCCTACCTGTTGTTGATCCTTGGGCTCTCCTGCCTTCCTTTTCCTGCTAACTGTTTTTCTCGCCATAATCTGACACACACAGTTCCCTCACCCACATGGAGGGTAAAAGTGACGCTGGACACTGGATCATATAATGGCGATATGCTATTTTGTTCCTTGGCCCTCGCTTGGCAGCGTCCGACGACCGACGAGGGAGGGCGATCACATACGGGAGAGGTTGGTTAGTCGCAGGCTACGATTATCGCTCAACTCCTGTCGCTAGCGCCTCTCCTGGGCTCCAAAACAATGATGCACGGACGCCGACCCGACCTATTCGGTTTCCACACAGTCGCCAGCTAAATCCAGAGGATTCACACTCTTTTTTCCTGCTAGGTCGCGTCAGCAACGGCGAAAGCATTGAGTAGCGCGCAGCCGCACTCAAATTAAACATCAACAAAAACAAGGTCGTACGTGAACGCGAACGCCTTGCGTGCGCGGTCACGCGAAATGCGTGTAGCCCTGGGAGGCCAGTGATCAGGTGATGGATAATCTTTCTCCATTTATTTTTGTTTCAATGGAAATTTTGATAGTATAAGTAAATAACTGAATGTTAAGATTTTTATGATACCTTTTAATACGTTCAATCTACATTCATTTGCTATAATAAATAGAATGAGGTTAGATTCGAGTTAGAGCAACTTTATTGATACACAATCTAAATTAAATGTTCATTTTCATAGAAAATGAGTGATTACTGCTGCTGCTACCGAAGCCTCCTGTTTTCTTGCAGCAGCAGACATACAAATAGACTGAAATAAGGCAAACAAGTAACTGCTGAAGTACAGGCTAGCATCTGCAGCACCACCTCCTCCAGATGAACCTGATCGCACAGTGATTCCAAAGATTTTTCTTTTAATGATGTGTATAATTATGCAAATATCAATAATTGTCCACACTGTGGTGCTGCGGCCACAACAAATTTTGACTATAAAGCATTTCACTGTTACTTTTATGCACTCATAGAAAATATGGCCTACTCCTTAATTATGAGCAATATTTACATGCCTTTTGACACTATATAAGAGGAATCATGGTTCTTGACAACTCCGTTAAGCAAACGTGTTTTTTTTTTGTTTTGTTTTGGGTTGTTGTTGTTTTTTTTTTTTGCCACAGCGCAACCTAGTGGCGAAAGTGCATCAAACTCTGCAGGTTTCACAATGGAATCGAGTTTGGTAGCAGCAGGGATGGTATGTAGTGTGTGAATTGATTGAAATGTACGTGTGTCAGGTCACATAAACATATGTACCAAGTTTACTAAGAGAGCTAAATGCATGATTCAGAAAAATGATGTGCCCTTGATCAGTCTTCCCCATCACCCATTATATTTGTACACAGATTAATTTTCCTCCACACCTTGCAGTTGATGTTACTCAAAGCATTTTGCAACATTTCTTATCTGATTTATCGACATGTGGTGGCGCTATTACTGCCACTGTGATGTATTTGAAGCACTGAAGTACTTAAATGTTCACCAAAGTTCAGTCTCAGTTGTTGTTGAGATATTCACAATGATTCATCATGTCTTGTAAATGATTAGTCACCTTTCTCCTGAATATGCTACGATGCAGTGGAACCAGCTGTGGAACCGTTCCCAGCTGTAAATGTGTAGGATTATAAGCACATTAAAACATATTATGGAAACAATGGATGATTAAGACTGAGGATCTATTAGGATTAATAGTATGCTTTACTGGATCTTTCTGAAGATGACCGTTATACGCGTGACCACCAAGACATGGCTGATGTTCAAATCCGAATAACAATCTGATCACAGATTAGTCAGCACGATGTTGGATCTTAAACTGTCTCAGTTCATTTCCCCAGGCAGGCACAGTATAGCCTCTATTCTGTTGCATATTCGTCTGTTTTTTGCTGACTAGGCCTCACAGTTGGATGTTTCTAGTTGCCGCTAACAATACCTGGATGGACATTAGTCTGTATTGTTGCTGCATGCTGCAAAATGCATTCGCTGTAGAAGACAGAAAACAAGGAGCAGGAGCGTTGTATTTCCTCACCACCTTCATGTAACACATTTAATCTGTCAAGACTATAGGTGAAAAAAAAACATTATCAAATTAAACTCAGAAAGCAACACCAGCAACAACCAAGTCTCACCACTGAAAAGATGTGCACATTTAATCATGTGTATTTTCCAGCTCATTCAAGAGGAAATTGAACATTTTGCAAATCACATTGTAGGAGCTTGGGGAAGAACACACAGCTCATCCACCATCTATTTTACCATTAAGATCAATGCTCATTGGATTCATTAAGAGCCCCATGTTATATAAAGTGGTGACTTTGAAGTGGATCTGACATATAAACCCTTAAACTTGATCCCTTAAATAATGAGAACCTAATTGCATTTCATCCCCACACAACTAAAAAGATCACAACAGAAATGGAAGGAGACTGATGGAGAAGGTCCAGAACCTGGTATACTGTATGCAGCCAAGCTTTTCTGGCTTTTAGAGGAGAGGCAAGTGGACATCAGCTTGCTTTATGTTTAATTAACAAAACCACACTTGAGTTATGTATGGAGACGATAATACCACTTATGTGTTTGTCCGTAAGGTAAGAGTGTTGTTCATCTTCATCACAGTAAATCAAGATGGAAGGCTATTGGGAAACAGAACTCCTTGAAAACACTCTTAACATCAATCACCTACCAGACCTCCATTGTTGGCTGAAGTACAGATACAAAGTCAAGTACAATTATGTCTGTTATGATAGTAAACAACACAACAAATACATTTGTCAAACTCAAGGGTTGTTCTAAAATATACTGCTTGCATTTTGTGGAACATGAGACAAATGACTGGACCTGGCCCAAGGTGAGTGCCAGTTCTCTTGATCACATTTAGCTAACTTTAAGCCCTTAATCTGTTGCCATGCCCCTCGCAATCCCCATCAGTACCACAGAGCTCAAGATTATGGAAATTTCTGCCATCTTTACCCTATGTGCATCTGAGCAGACATGCTTTTTAAACATATGTAGCATGAAACTCAGGAGGTCCATTAACACATACGATGAAAATAAAGGATGCTGGCTCCTTTTTTTAAAAAACAATGACACCTAATCAACATTGGGGAAATGCATTTGGCATGTGGTGACTGAACTTTTTCTTTAAATTCACATTTAAGTGTAAGACTGTGTAGATGCCCAAAAAAACCTTAAATCAAGATGAACTCTCATTTTGAATTATATGAGGAAAAAAGTAGACAAGCAAACCAATCGGTCATGTTTGGTGAGTTATTGTGGCATGAAATCCAATAACAGAATAAATCAAAGCAATCACTGAAATCAAACTCTTTCTGGTTATATCCAAATTTCAAGCAAGGGCCAACAACCAATCCTTATCTCCCAACAATAATTTGAGGCTCAAAATGCCACTCAACAGTCACACAATATGAAATATCTCTATTGCACTGTGATGAGGCCGCAAAAGCAACCTTCTCTTACTTCTTTTTTTCTTTTTTTAAACCACTCACCCCTTTCCAGTCTGCACACAGAAGTCCATGACAGTTAAAAGCATCACCTTTGTAAGTTAACATATCTTACATTATCATATCAAACTCCTTTTTTCTTAAATGAAAGTGTCAGTGTACTATTTTAAATAAGTCGATAATTATGAAATGTGTGTGCGCCTGTGCAGTATGTAACACCTCAGTGTCAGTGGGTTCTGGGATATTTCTTAATATTTCCTACAAAGGAACTTTCCCCATCTCTCCCCACTCCTTTAACAGGCCATTCCAGTGCAGGTCAAAGAACATACTGGGGCAGTAGTATCTCTTATGTTCTGAGTTATAATGACTATGGATCTATTATGCAGTTCCTAAAACAGAAAGCAAAGAAATTGAATCTTTAAAGTGAGATGAAAAAAGTGCTCAAATGAACAGAAATACAGACATGAATAAATGAAAGCATAAAAGTCGAACAGAACTAGGTGAAGGGCACCAGAACAGAGAGGGCACTTCTTGAGAGTCAGTTCTCTGCCTGGTGACTGTGCCTTTTTTTTTTTCATTTTTTGTTTTTTTGTTTGTCTTTTTTTTTCTTAATTTTAATGTTAGTACGTTCAGTTCGAAGAGAGCCTCCTGAAGGCTCCCTATCCCCTTGACCATTTACTAGGTCTGCACTGAGCAGTGGAAGATGGCAGCTTAATTGTTGGGAGTTTCAAGAGTTGAAACTGCGTCTTTCTGCGTTGCACTCACCAGCTCCCCATTCGGTCCTGCAGCTTTGCCTGCAGTCAGATAAACACTTCCAAGTGGAAGCAAATCAGAATGGCATCAAGACGCCACAGCCCAATTCTTCCAGTTCAGTCCAGCTCAGTCATTCGTCGCATTCTTTAAAAAAAAACTATCAGTGTCAAATCCTGGAGCCCACCCCTGGGATTTCTTTAAAAGAAAAAAAAAAAAGAAAACACCGCCATGAAGAATTGTTATACTTTGACCCCCTCCACTCTAGGCACACAGTCTGTAAGAAGTGCTGAGACACAATACGTTTTAGCACAGAGAGAAATACAACTGTTTCCCAGCTGTCCCTTCCACAGCCAGGCGAAGGACAGGGCATGGTGTGACAGGGTAGGCAGAAGGAAAAGATGCTGTGTCGGGTGGTAGCGGGAGGCAAGCCCTGGCCTGGGCTTTTGGTTGGCTGGCTAGTTCGGCTCAGCTGGCTGCGGCACGAGCCATCAGGTCCTCTAGAGCCTTGTCCTGATCGTTGTTGTGGACCAGCAGCACCTCTTTGATGGCATCCCGCTCAAATCCCATTTCACCAAATCTTGACATTAATTCAAGGAACTGCAAAGCCTAAGGAAGGATGAAAAGATATTAAAACTACTATATATCATATATTCTGTTAATGTAATCTACAGACTTTGTGAAAATAAGTAACAGCCCGAGCTCCCAGTGATCTAACTTAGACACAATGCATGTTCTTAAAATGTGCTGTACAAACCTTTTCCTCTGAGCACTGGTACATCTCTAAACATTCCTCCACTGCACTCGCATCAAAGCCCCGCTCACACAGACGTCCAGACAAAATAAGATAATCCAGTACCTTGAACAAACAATAAATCCGTGTTTATTATTCCTCTGCTTTGGACACCATAATATTTAGACTTCTGAGTAAAAGTATTGCATGGTAGATGTACAAAACATCAGTGAGAGGTTTCTAGCATTCTTCATGAGAATACAAACGTATTATGGATTGAAATCACACATGATGTTAATATTTTGTGGGACTCATTTATGGCCCTTTTTATGCTGTATGTGGCTTGTGTCTTATACATTCATAATGCCTGTGCTAGTTCATCATGTAAAACAAGCTCATACAAATTTAATCTGAGATACAGATTACATTTGCTTTCATTTTGTATGTATGTGCTGCTGCTGCCATCATCATCTGACACTTGTTGGTCAGGTAATATTGTCATGTTTTAGCTGTATAGGTCACAAAAACTGATCTATTGCCATAACTTTTGAGACAACAGACAGTGTAATGCAACAACTTTATTTTTTTTTAAATTTAACACTATATTTACAGACGTATTGATACTTCATTGAACACAGTTGCACAAGCACACAAATAATGAACTGTCAAGCACATCGGAGAGCGAGTGCACTAGGAATCCAGATGTCTGTGCATTGGGGTGAGAGGGAGTCGCACCTGCTCCACGTTCTGCCCTTGTCTCTGCATGGCCCGGAGGACACCTTCGTAAGAGTAGCCCATGCCTACAAGGGTTTCCACGCACTGTCGTTCGCTGGGGGTCATGCTAAGCAGGGCTCCGCCACACGGCAGACCAGCAGACCCTGGAGTGGCCTTGTGGAAAAACATGAGTGAACATAAAAATATTGTGATATTTCTTACATTTTATCTCTCAATCCAAGTAGCAATACTACAAATCAACTATGTATTTAGGGGTGTGCCAAAAAATCAATTCACATAAGAATCGCAATTTAAAGCAGAAGTAAGTGGTCCGAGGCTTTTGAAATCGTAAATTACAGCTTCAAGTCATTTAATACGATTCAGAATCGATATAAAATGTCCCAAAATCGATTTAAAAAATTTTTAAAAAATGAAACAAATCTGCCGGCTGTCGGCCTCCATTTCCTTAGAATTTAAAAGGCAGAATGTTTAACTGCACTATTTTTTTAATAAAGAGGCACTCTTAATTTTGTAAGCATATGTGATACTGCTTTTATGAAACAATTTTAACAATTCCATCTAAGCATGGATAAAATGTTTAAAACTAAATAAATGTGAAAAAGACACTTTAGTCATTCTGTCTTGCAAAGCAGACTGGAGTAGATCATGAGGATCCTTTGCACACCGATAGACCGAAGCACAAATCATTATGAATCAAATCGATTTTGAATCGAATCGTAGCCCCAAAAATCAGAATCGAATCTAATCGTGAGATAGTAAAAGATTCCCACCCCTAGTATACAATTAGTTTTACACTCTATGTCCTATGCACACTCACCTGTTTTGGTGTGCCGCTCTTGGTGTGGCTGGGTGGCGGTGGCTCAGGGGCGACGATAACTTGGGTCTTGGGCATGGCGGGCGGGCTGCCGTTGGGGAGGTTGTGTCGTGGAGCAGGAATGGGCACGGGAAGCGGGCTGTACCTCACCGGCTCTGGGTCACCAGAGTCAGAGAGCTTTGGAAAAGTCAGAGAGCGAATGTTGCAGGGTCGGTCATCCGTTTCAAACCCCACTCGGTTACCAGGATGCCCAACCCTGTCCATTTCCAGCAAGGCAACCAACCCGTTGGGTTTGTGGGTAAAGCCTGGTTTGGCTGGGAGGCTGGTGTTGGTGCTGGGAGGAGACGGGCTGTTTCCGCGCGACACTGATCCTATCTGGGAGACCTCTGGTGGGGATACAGAGGGGGGAGGCTGAGGTTGGGGCTGGCTCTGGAGGATGCTTCTGAGCTCCTCCTTATCGTCCAAAGTTTTGAGCTCCAGCTTGTCGAAGGGATCCTCTTCCCGCTCAAAGTCAGCGAGGTTGAGGCTGTGTGGCTGAGGAGTGCTCGGCTGAGTTTTCCTGGGGCCCAGGCTTGGGGCTGGCAGTGGTGTGAGGATGGCGTTATGGCTCAGCCCTGCCAGGACGGGGTTCAATGCTGGTGGTAGAGGGTCCTGATCGTCTGCGGCGGACCGGAGCATCCCCCCTCCACCACCATCAATGTCCTGGGATTGAGCCAAACAGTCTCTGCTCTCTGCCTCCTGCTTGGCTGCTGCCTCTTCTGCTCTGGCTTCTGCTGCTCTGGCCTCGGCCAATTCAACCCCCCACCGCACACTACGTCTCTCCAAAGAAAAGTCATACTGTGGATCGTAGTAGAAGGAAGAGTGGAGGTGACGTACAAAGAGGCCACATAGAATAATAAAGAAAAGGAAAATAATTAAGAATATAAGAATTAAAAGATGTTACAACTCTAGTTCAACATATAACAACATAATCTTAAATCGCTGTAATTTGTAAAAGAAAAAACCTCAATATAAAAAGGTACTCCAACTTCCAACACGTAACAACAGCTGATATAAAAAAAACTAGGCGCAATTGTCACCCCATATGCTTCCCTCCTCATCTCTATCTAGAGATCTGCAATCAGTAGTTTGCTTGTTTCCAATGTTATAATTTACGACAAAAAATGTTTACAGAGCAGGGCCCATTGTGTTTAGTGCAATAATATGTGTAGGTCAGTTTGGTTAAAGGGATAGTTCAACATTTTGGCAAATTGGCCCATTGCCATAATCGCTATAGTCATAGCAGTAGGTTCGTTACCTTTAATTGTCGGTGTAAGCTATTTTTAGAACGGCGGAGCAGAGCGGCAGGCTGCTCAGGGCTATGCTATGGAGGCTAGGGGAATTTCTTGGTTTTCCTCATCAAACTCATCAAATACACAACCCAGCAACTCCAAAAGGCTGTTGTGGACAAGATGTGAGCTGCACATTCACCACACTATGAGATAATAATGGAACGTTATGAGACGGAGCTGTTTTAGAGGTAAATTCATGCAAAACCGCTGATGCGCGTTGCGTTCAGGGACAGTTTTTCGGCAAGCAGTCTCTGTATTTGCCCTGTATTTACCTCGAAAACGGCTCCGTTTCGTAACGTTCCATTATTATCTCAGAGCGTGGTGATTGTGCAGGTCACAACTTGTCCACAAAAGCGTTTTGGAGTTTTGGGATTTTGTATTTGATGAGTTTGATGAGGGAAACCAAGAAATTCCTTTAGCCTCCATAGTGTAGCTCTGAGCAGCCAGCTGCTCCGCTCCTCCGTTCTAAAAATAGCTTACACCGACAAATAAAGGTAATGAACCTACTGCTATGACTATAGGGATTATGGCAATGGGCCAATTTGCCAAAATGTTGAACTATCCCTTTAAGCTTCGATGAGAGGATGCTGGATTTACCTGTGAGTCCACAAGCAAAGAGCCACAGTCAGGCAGACAGAAACCAACAGGCAGCCCCACTTTGGCTGGGCAGCGGAATTTCTCATTAATCTTGAAGGGAACATCATCAAGGTAGCTGATGGGTCCTGCATGTGCACATAAAAACAAAGTGACCGCAAGTTAGACGAGAAGGCTTTTCAAGTACACGCAGATCTTGAAGCTACATTTCATTCACATCTCAAAACATTAGTCCTTTTTCTGTCATCTACTGGTCCTCTGTCTTTATGGACTTTTTATGTTAATTGTTGCATTGTTTTGGGGACTACGGATGTAATTTAGCACATGTGCTAAATCCGGTGTATTTACTGTGGGTACTCTAGCACTCACTGTCCATTAATATGCATTGTCCCGACTAAATAAACAAATAAAGTAAAGTAAAGTCAAATGGTGAAATATAGTATGAGAAATAGCCCCTCACCATTGTTGTATGCATCTGATCCAGACTTCCTCGCAGCCATTTAGAGACTCTGAAAACAGATCTGCGCCCAGAAATGAGTGAGTAACAGAAGTGGTAAAGTTGTTTAATTAACAAAGAGTTGATCATTAGAAGCCACAGCTGAATATATCGTTTAAAAAATACAGATGAAGAAGTGGGTTTCTCCAGTTTCACTTGCCCTCATGTGAGACTCTGTGAGATATTTACACACCTCTCATTTCTTTCTTTCACTAAGCTAAAAACAGTTATAATCAAAGCATCAGAGCAATGACACGTTATCACATGGTTGTGTAGAATGTCCCCTCTATTCAAATTGAAACTCTTCATTATCCCACTGGCTTTGCATATCAAGTCACATAATCCCATTACTTGGTCATGCCGTGCAACAATGCCAAACATTATCAACACAGAGACGCCACTGTGTTCACATCCACTGACACAGGACCTTGATCTGTGTGTTCATGTAGGCCCATGTTCAGCAGGAAAACTGATGCATTTGATCCACTTTCACAGTTGAAAGGGGCAGTATGATGTTCTTTAAGCTCCAATGAACAAAAATTTCAAGAAACACTGAGTCAAATGACTAATGTATACTATGGTTGGATTTGAAATCAACACCCATCTCTTTGCTTTGCTTTTGTGTGGTTGTTGTTAATTTGAATAAATTTCAATCTCATCTATTTTTAATATGACATCCTGGTCAAACTGTGAAGGATTTCTAGCATTAAAAGGTTATTTGACACTAATGAACACCTTCTTATCAGGCTGTGCCTACCAGTAATTCAATGATCATAAAAAGGCCTCAGGTCCTCCAAGAGACATTAGTTTAGAAATGACAGGTTGCCTTTGTGAACTGTCCGTTTTAGGTTGTTAAGTAAATAATTGTCACCAGACTACACGCCTTCTGCCTGATCATGCGTGGAAATAGGCCACACATGATCAGAAGGTATTTGCCCCTGGTGGAGTCTCCCTGTGTTGACTGAAGTTAATTTAGTAGTTAGTTATCCTGGATAACGTTACATAACATCCAACTGCCACAAGTTGCTGTTCATTTTGCTCTTGTTCAAACAACTTAGGAGGAGCTCACGGTTAGAGCAGTGATCACACGACAGTAAAGATGTACCAGTGACAACCACAAAAACAACACAGTACAATTCACCAAAGCGGTCAGTTTATCTGATGTACATACGACGACACAAACTTATAACGTTAACGATAGCGAAAGCATCGCAGCTATTAGTTCATCACACATTCAAACACGTTCATATGTAAATGGACGTTTTAATACACAAAGTTGCCACGTATGGTTTGTAATTATGTTAACAAGCTCGATATAATCATTGGCAAGTGTTACTCAAGTTTGGACAGAGTCACTTAGCAACAAGCTAAGATAACGTAAAGCTAAACGGGCTAACAGCAAACACACAGCAGAATCATTTCGGCTAAGAAGAAGCCAGCAACGAGGATGACATTTGCTGGTTTTATTGGGATAGTGAGGTGGAATAAAACCAAGTTGCTGCTGCTGATTAATATTTTCGGGGAGAGAAGCTATCGTCCGTGCTAACAGGCTTAGCCTCGGCAGTGGCCTGCCTGTAACGTTATGTGTCTGGGTCGGACAGACGGCTGTCTCTCCGCTGACACCGCCCCTGGAACAAAAAACTGAGCCCACATGTAAACACACACAGTCCCTCTCACCTGTATCTGCTCCGTCCTGTTCCTTTCAAAATGCGAACGGTGTCTTGTCGAGGTGGCACTCAAAGTTGAACTATCCCGAATGAGTTTTTATTTATTCTGAAATCTCTTTCCTGCTTCGGCGTGGGACGCCATCTTGATTTGTCAAGCTCCCTTCCACTGGTTCCTGTCTGACGTCACTCACCTACATGACGTCAGGGCGTAGCATCACCACATCCAGCTGTGAGTCAGGAGAAGTTTTTTATGTGAATTTTAGGAGTATAACCTTAATACTTATTGATACTAATCTTGTCAAAGAGGAGGTAATTCTGTTTAATTTTCTTCATATCCCCATGTCATGTTTGTTTATTTATTTACTTATATTTTATTAATATTAGCCTACTATTTAAATATTGTTTATACTTCTCATATCCATATGCATAAGATATCGAGTATTATTTTTCTCTGATTAATGTGACATTATATGGAGCACCTGTCTGATGTTATCGGGGTCATTCCTATGTTCCCACAGCCTTATGTTCCCACATTTCTAACTTTTGTTGTCACTGAAAATTAGGCCCTATGTTCCCACGGCCCTTTGGTCCCACCATTGGTTAGGTTTAGGCAATGAAGAAAAGAGTTGGTTAAGTTTAGTAAAAAGACCCGGTAGAGGCTAGACAGGCCAGATAGATTAGAGTCCAGATAGGTAGAGAGAGTCCAGTGGGAACATAGGGCCTAATTTTGAGAAAAACCTTAGAACTGTGGGAACATAGGGCTGTGGGAACATAGGCATGGACCCATGTTATCTGTACATTCAATTGTTCAAATCCTTTGCAATAAAGTTCATAAAAAAAAGAAGCTGTGAGTCAAGGAGCTGCTAGCACCACTGTACTGTTTAAGCAGCAAATTAGCCTTTTCCCCCTAGTATTTATAGAACACAAGGCATTTCCTGAACTCAAAAAGGAAAATGTAAAGCATACACAAAACTCAAACGCAAAATACAAATCTAATCAGACACAAAGTAGCCTATGCATGTTGAAGAGTAGTTCAAATCCTTGTATGTTATAGTAATTACTGTATTTGTGGCTGAAATGGCTTATCCACAGTTATGATAATGATCTATCAAAATCTAATGATCCAATTTTTTTTGCAGAAAACATTTAACTACCTCACACACACCAGTTTTATGCTGCCCTGTAATGTTGGCTCGATTCTCTCCAGTAATGTGACTTTGACTCTTCCAGCCCACACAAAATGATCATGTCTGGGAGCCTCTGGGATGTCTTTTTATAAGAGTGATCTTCCTCTGCTGCTCCCAATCTTTAAACAAAGATTTTTCTCCATGACACTCTGGAAAAATAGCGAAGAACATCTGATTCTGAAATGAAGTAATGGTGGTCAAATGTGAATATGTCAAAATATATTAATTTACCTCAAAACAACAACAACAACAAAAAACACAATACATGTCTGGAAATTAATTGTGGAAACTTGAAATGTTGTCTTAAATAGTTTATCCGTGTGTGATGACGATTATTATGGCCATAGTTTATGGTTGGTGGTCATCATGAGTAATTTTTTGTTAGATATTTCATGTTAAAGGATCTTGACCTCAAATAAACTGAATGAACACAGCTTAACCAACACAGCTTAACCAACCATAGAGACATATGATTGTGAAATATAGTGAGAAATTACTTCTTTAAGAACCTGAAATCAAATTCATAATAATTCAAGCAATGTGTTATTTGTTAAGAAATCATAGACATACCTATGGCTAAAGTCAAACAGCAATTGTTAATTGTTTGTTGACAAACTTCATAATAGAATAAATTGTTTGCAGTTATTTGAATAAAAAGAAATTAGGAATAAAGTGCAACTAAGTATTATGATATCAATTGAAATATACATAATTAGGAATATGGGATTTTTTTTTATCAGTGTTGTTGGTTATGTTTGCTGAGTAAAAATATCAGTGAATAGTGTTTTTTCTTTTTTTTCTGTTTCCTCAAGCATCGAGTGCGCGCACGTCACGTTCAGACCCGTGCGTGCTCTACGTTCTGCAGACACGCGCAATGATAGCCGGAAGCATCGATGGGAGAAAATAAAAATCGATTAAATCCACTGTAATTCGCGAGTGTAAAACCTCTCACTTTACTGTTCTTTTCGCGACCGTGGGCTTTGAATTTATCGGGCTCCCGCACTGCCGCCGTGCCGGAGGGGGACGGCAGAGAGCAGCAGAGGAGGGGGGGGAAGGAAGCTGCTCCATTTGAACCAAGTTGTTGCTCGGTAGGGGTTTAGCTGACGTGTGGAGAAGTTGAGACAGCCAGAGAGCAGATAAACAAACACAAACAAGCAGCAGGGATCAGCTGAGCGCCTGTCCGAACCGAACCACCAGCAGCAGCAGCAGCAACAGCAGCAGCAGCAGCAGCAACACGGAGAGACTGTGCCAGGGAGAGAGCGGGGGTTTTCCTCTGTTGAACCCAAGAATGATCCACAGGAGACCGTGACTTTACACTGATACTAGCTCCATGTCAACTGTCAACACTGGCACACAAAGAATTTCGGAAGCACAACACGAGGACCAGCCATAAGGCTTTCTTTTTTTTTTTAATAGCAGAAAACAACCCACAGCTCCTGTCACTGTCTTTGTCAGGACTTAGCTAGGCTAACATGGACAGCCAATGAGTTTCCCCTTCAGTGTCCAGCTGTAACGAAACCAACACACATTACAGTGCAAGGAGACAGAGGTAAACACTTTTCATTAACTTTGCTTTTTTTTTCTTCTCCCCCCTCCACTATAAAAGGGCCTGCGTTACTAAAAAAGCACTGACCTGAGCTAGCTTTGGAAAGGCCACATATCCTGTTTGTGTTTGAATTCTCCTATCTGTTTCGTTGAGTTTACCACCAGCAGCAGGGCTGTTATCTGTTCACGTTTAGCTGTTTCTCTTCTTGTCCTTGCGGTTTTTTGTTTGTTATTGTTTTTTTTTGCTGCTAGACAGGCTAATGCCAATACAAATAGAGCAGATGGGAGGCGTTTGCTGCACAATCAGCTGTTGGGGGAAAATTGAAAACACATGGAATTTAAGTAGAGTCTTGACACTTTTTTAATTTTTTCTCTCTCTCCTCTCTGCACCTACCTCACCTATACCACCTACCTACCTCATCACTAATCTGTGGCCACTGGTGTGTCAGAAGTGGGATTAACATGGCCCATCAGGCGACCCCTAGTTCCCAGAAGGCCCTGATGATGGAGCTGAAGTCTCTGCAGGACCAGCCGGTGGAGGGCTTTCGCATCACTCTGGTGGAGGAGTCTGACCTCTACAACTGGGAAGTGGCCATCTTCGGACCCCCAAACACCCTGTACGAGGGAGGCTACTTTAAGGTGGGACAGAGCTCCATGTTTAGACAATGAGAGGTGTCCATGAAGCTGATTAAAAGTATATACGGTAGTTCATGTGTGTTACTGGGTAAGTTTTGTTTTACCCCTCAAAGTAGGATATACACTCAGTGGCTCATAATGTTTATGAAGCTCAGTTATGGGTCACATTATTGATAATGAGGAGTTACTTATTACCTATAATGATAATGGTAATCTTATTACTAAGGACAATGGTGTCAGTGGTGTTGTTGATTAGATTATATTGAGAGGTGCTTGTTTATTTTTTTTCTCCCATTTAGAGACATGAGGCGGGCAAAATATTAAACACACTTATGAACAATTAGAAGTTCAATGTTACATCTGTACTATCCTCAATGCTATAACATAAACATATATAACTCCTCTATGACAGCGTCAAAAAACCTTGTTGTAACCTTCAGTGTGGTAGGATTTGTGGATTTGTGTCAGAGTTGTTGTATTGGATTGCATTCGATTGATTTCAGGTGGTCTTAGATTAGCACTCTGCAGCTATTTCTTTTTCTCTCTCTTTGTTATTTTTTTTATTTTAAATCTTTCTCCCCTGTCCCTCCATTCTCCTTGTCCAGCCTTCTCCCCCCCCTCACTGTATGATGGTTGTGCTTCAGACGGCTATTTTTAGCTATGAGACCGATATAAATGGCACCTCAGCACAGAGAAAGAGTAAGAGAGAAGGGCATGATGAGACTCATCTTCCTTTCTTTCATGTTACTTATTCAGTGAATTATCTGGAGTATGCGGTACATTGAGTGCCCGCATTCAAGTCGGGGCAATGCAGATGCAGCTGCAGCTGTCCGGGAATGCCAAAATAACACGGAGCAGGTGTTCCCATCTACTCATGTAGTTGGCCACTGTTTGATCACTTCATGTTCAGCCTTTTGGCCTTAACAGAGACATCCTTGTGATATCTCTTATCACACCAGGCCAAATCAATTTCATTTATAAAGGCTTGGATCACAAGTTTGTTTCAGAGGGTTTTTTACACTCTGTGCAACATATTATATTACACCATCTATCCTTAGACCCCGAGGTCAGACAAGGAAAACCTTCACACATAAAATTAAACCGCAACAGGAAAAAAAAAACCCGGCAGTGACATCAGAGCAACTAAAAAGGATCCAAGTTTGAATACAGTTACTTAATATACACTACATGTCATCAGTGAGAAGTCTGTAATATATAATATAATATATTTATTTAATGGGAAATTTAGAGTTTCCCTTTGTGCCTTTAAATTCAAGGCCTCATTCCGTTGACACTAACTAACCCATGCCCTTCTTGCTTTGAGACAAATGGTGCTTGCTCCTAAACCGCTGTGACACCGATTTTTATTACAGACATATTTCTAAAGCTGACTTGTTGAGTCTGGTGTGCCACAGCAAGAAAGGACTTGGCTGGTGCACGTTGGCTCAGGTGTAACTGTAAGCTACATTTGTTGAATTATAATTAGTATATATTCATATTTGTAAAAAATAAATAAAGTAATTAAATTGTGTGACTATGTTACTTGGTTTCTCCTGTTGACCTGCATGACTCCTGTAGTGCAGTAGGTCAAAAACACACCACGTATAGTCAAGCATATGGGAGTGTGTGGTGTGCTAACTGATAGATATTGGACATCGGTTCGTGCCAGTGTTTCACGACATCTGTGTTTTTAATGTCCCGAGGCTGCACCGTGCACGGAGTAATGATAGCCCTATCTCAGTGGCAGCACAGTTCAGTGAGAGCTGTGAGGGGTGGGGGGTTGGGGTGGGGGTGGGGGTGGGTTACACACACCCAGGCCTACAAGCCTTTCACCTAGATAATTGTGCAACGCTTTTGGCAAGAAAAACAAAAACATAAGCACCTAGCGTTATGCCAGGTAACGCTGTCTGGCTTTCTTTTCTGTGTGATTGCAGGCTTTGCTCAGTGTATGATATATTTCTCTGTGGTGAACTATATCACATTAAAGGGTACAGGAAGCCACTGTGGTGAAATGTTTTGTAATTAATCAACCAGGAAGGCTGCAGCAGTCGGTCTTTACTTTTATTGAAATATCACAGTGACTTTCTCTAGTCTGGACATTTCAAATCTATCTTTTCCTGGGTTCAGTGTTAAGCAGCTGTTCTTCAACTTTCTGGTTTCTGAGGCTTATAATGATGGTGATAATAATTAGTTGCATCTCAATAAGCACTTGCAAAATATTTCAACTCTCTGATGCTATTTCACTTCTTCTTTTGGGGCAACAGGAAGGAAGACTGTATTTTATTGTGGTGGAGAAAGCATAGCATACATTGCACAGTTTACAAACATGTTTTTTTGGGGGGGTTTATTGTGAGAGATTAAATGTATTTTTCACATTCACATCTCACTGTGCTGCACCAGTGATACCGCCAAAGCATCAACTCACTTCTCTCCAGAGTCTCGGGCCTGAAGGACTCTCTGTAAGACACGTCAAAAACTGTCAACCTCTGTTTGCTCTCCCAGGCTCACATCAAGTTTCCAGTTGACTACCCGTACTCCCCACCAACCTTCCGCTTCCTCACCAAGATGTGGCACCCCAACATTTATGAGGTAAAACTTTGCTGCGTTTGATTTTACACACATTTTTTTTTCATGGCTATTACCACAACAATTTGGCTTTTATATAGATAATAAAATTGATCCACTCCACTTTGTTCTCTCTCCAGAATGGAGATGTGTGCATCTCCATCCTGCACCCTCCTGTTGATGACCCTCAGAGCGGGGAGCTACCCTCTGAAAGGTGGAACCCCACCCAGAACGTCAGGTAACTTCCCACAACCGTTCTACAACACGGAAACACTGTATCTAGATTGACTTCTCATACTTCCTCATTGTGAAAAGAGGAATCCTGCACACTACGTAACTTTTGCACAAATATTTTAATGTTTCGGTCTAAGGACACCGGGTGTTTGCCTAAAGTCCTTAGACCTAAACGTTGCAATAATTAAAAGTATTTTTGCAAGTTACGCAGTGTGCGGGATTCCTCTTTTCACAGATAAGTCCGGATCAGCTGATCCTAGTTCGACGCACCTGTAAAAAACAGATGTGCGAATATATATACCTTTACACGTTTCTAGTGTTTCATCTTAAATTTTGATATCCATAAGAAGTTAAATATATGCTGCTTTACATCTCCTGTCTTTCTGGTGAGCCAATCAGAAGAGACTTCCCGAGCTTCTCTTCTGATTGGCTGACTGTGTACTGAATGATCTAACATAAACATAAAGCAGATTTTGGGAGGTACTGGCTGCTAATTTTAAGTTTCTGAATACGGGTTGTGTGCACTGAGCACTTTGATACTTTAACAGTATTAATATGGCACCAAGACTTGCTTTATATTAGATGGGATATGGAAATCTCACTTTATAGAATGGGACCTTTAATAAGTGTGCTCAGCAATAGAGTACTGTACCTCTGATTAAATTGGAATAGAAAATAGAATATGGGATAAGAAAGGTGAGGTCGAGGACTTGCCATGCTCGTCTACAGATGGAAGACATTTTGAAATATGAAAAACACGAGCAGCGGAGCGTAATACTCAATTCCTGCAAATTAAGAACGGTGTCGATTAACAGTTAGTTTTTAACAGTCCTTTGTTCTGTGCGATCTCTAAAGATTAAGACGCTGCTGCTGCTGCTGCAGGGTAGCGTTCAGATATCCTTTTAAATTTAGCAATTCAGCAACATACCATACATTGTCTTCAGGAGTAAAGAGAAAGTGCTGAGTCTGTATTTGAAAGCCTGAGCAGATTGTCTGTATCTTCATCATGTAACTGAGATTACTATGGTTTCAAAAAGACTGAAGAGCTTTTCTTTCATGCAACGACCAGGATCTGATATTGCAGTGTCCTTATTTTCTGTTTTGTCTGTGGCTCTGTGTGGTGATCAGGACGATCCTGCTTAGTGTGATCTCACTGCTCAATGAGCCCAACACATTCTCTCCAGCCAATGTGGATGCTTCCGTTATGTTTCGCAAATGGAGGGACAGCAAAGGCAAGGACAAGGAGTACGCAGAGATTATCAGGTAATTAACACTATCCATGTAAAGACTAATTATCCACTGTGCTTACATTAAAGAACTACAGCCCAGAATATGTTAAACAGGTCAGTGACGAGATGCAACTCAATGTCAAGGGGTGTAACCGGTAATTTTTCATCAAAATCTGGAAATAAATCTGGATTCAAGTGTGAAATAAATTAAATTTACTTTTGCAATGCAACACTGTTTTTTTTTTTCAAAACATAATTTCTCACATTTAGAAAAAAAGTTGTGGTTTTAGGAGATAAGTCCTGCTCAGTGTTGCAAAAAGTATAGGAATACATTTAAAAAATCTATTTCAATGTAATGTTTTCAGAAGAAAGTATAGTTTTTATAACTACACTTAAATCCACTGTAGGTGGATCAAATATTTAATATCATTCTTTTGTGGTTACACCGTTTGACATTTTCAGGGGCGTTCAGTCTTACTTTTATTTCTTTTTTTAAAGTTCAAATGTCATTTCAAATGACATGAATGCAAAATGTAAATTTTAACAAGTCTGAAATTTGTCACTGACCCAAACATCAATCCTGACTTTGAATTTGACAGGAAGCAGGTGATGTCCACAGCGGCAGAGGCTGAGCGCGACGGCGTCAAAGTGCCGACCACTCTGGCGGAGTACTGCGTCCAGACCAGGGTTCCCTCCCAGGACAGCAGTTCAGACCTCCTCTACGACGACCTATACGACGACGACATGGAGGAGGAGGACGAAGAGGAGGACGAGAGCGAGATGGAGTCCGTAGGCGAGGCCGGGGGGCTCAGCGCCGTGGAGGACGGCGGGACGTCCACCAGACGATACGACAACCAGGACGACTCTGGCAACGAAGACTCGTGATGATCTGGATTATGACTCCGCCCTGCCAACTCCCCACCAACCCTCCTTCCTTTATGTGTGTTACGTTACAATTTTGTGTGTGCGTTTGTGTGTTTGTATGTGTGTGTGTATGTGTATGTTTGCACATACAGTGGGGGTCAAAAGTCTACTGCCAAAAAAACTTTTCATCATTTATTAAACCAACACCAGTGATTGGCTCTCAAACGCTCGTACAGTACTCACATTTTCAGCAAAAGTTTGTCGGTACTTTTTTCACTGAACGTTCGATTTGGTGTTTTTTCCACCGTTTGCCTTAATTACAGCTTGCACTCTGTCCAGCATGAAATGTTTTTTGCAGAGTTTGAAATTTCTCCAGCACCGTTAACGAGAGCGCTGAGAGAGTTTCTGATGTTCTAATTCACGTTTTTTTTAAACGTTCCCAAACGAGGAGGCCGAGGATCCGTCTTCTGCCACGCTGCTTTAAACCCGACATGATGGCCTCGCCTCTGCAGAGTAGAGCAGTATTAGTCTGTGGTCAGTGAGTGATGATTAATCATGTGCAAGTTACAGACTCCAGACGAGGCAAAATATCCTCATACCTGAATCTTTAACTCCTCGCATACTGTACTGTAATGTATTTTTTCTTGTGTCTCAACAATGAAATTGCAGTATTATTCAGTCCAATGCGAAACCATTTGACTTGTTTTGCCTTTTAAAAAATGGTTTGGCGACTGCTGCAGTGACAATTTGTCTTTTAACTATAGTTTTGGTCGACCAGAATAGGACTTTCTCTGTTGTGTTGTGTTATGTTGTGCTTCTCCGTCTCTTTTACCATGGTGCCATCTCAAGGTCTGTTCCCTGCTTCCATAAAAATGACTTAAAGTTTGTTCAAAAAAAAAAATTAAAAAAATCTTCCCAGCCTTTCTTATGTTAAGCATTAGCAGTAGTAACAATTTACAGACCACAATACAACATAGTGTAGGAGCATACACGTGTTAATATCTGAGTTAAACTGCACACACGATGAGGCAATAATTTTTAGAAAATCTTGCCGTAATTAAAGCAGAAGTAAGTGGTCCAGTCGTTTTCCCTAATGCTGCGTTCCAGGCAGGCTTTTGAAATCGTAAATTACAGCTTCAAGTCACGACTTAGGACTTTGTAGCGTTCCAGGCAACCCACTCGTGTTTCCGACCTGTTTTACCTGTGAAAGTCACTATAACGGCCACTCGTAACTTCCGACCGGTGAACTCGTACCAGATCGAACTGGTACGACTTCACGGTCGGAAAAATACGAGTTTCCTTGAACGCACCATAACAGTCCTCGTCCCTACGTCGCCACATTCACGGCGTCCCTTGGCTGCACACACAGCCCTGCATGCCGTTCTCTCTCCTCATTGGATAAAAACTGTAGGATACGATAAATGTTTTCTCCTCGGCTCAGAGCAGAGCAGAGGGACTGAGAGACCCGTGTTTCAGTCCAAACACTCTATGTAAGTGATTGCTGTCGGAAGATATAACTATTTAAGACTTATATTAACACAAATATATCACTTACTTCTGCTTTAATAATGAACATTACCTGCAGTTCTGAATATAACGTATTCTGTATTTGAATACCATCCAGAAAGTAAACAACTTGTCTGTGTTTGATAAATGATGAAAACAAACTGTTGTTGTGGTGGTTGGTCTCTTGAACCTCACTGTAGCTGGACCGGCTCTTCCGCTGCCAGCCCATGTCGGATTGTATGGTTTTGTGTTATTTGGCTCTTTCCACTGTGTCTTCTTCACTTGTTGCTGTTTTTTTCTGTTTGTTTGTTTGTTTGTTTGTTTGTTTGTTTGTTTGTTTGTTTGTTTGTTTGTTTGTTTGTTTGTGGTTGTTTTTTCAATTTTCTTTTCTTGTTTAGTCGGTTTACATTCAGTCCTCCCTGACTTGTCCCTTGTATTCTCTGGGATGTCTCAGACAGTCTGGCTAATGGACTCTTTGCTGTTTGGCTCATTAACCAGATGATGCACTGGCCAGCTTGTCTTGTCACTGTCCATCAGTGTGTCCCGTGGCAGAATATCTCTGTCCCTCTCACGCCTGTCTGTTTGACTTTGATGCAATCAACTTAAACTTGGAAACACAGGCTCTTGCCGTGACTCCACCTTCTTGGACTCACCTTCAGTAGTGTCCATCACAACTTGCTCCCTCACAGTTACTTCAAATCAGCATCATTTGTTTTTGGGGGTGAACAAGGTTAAGACCTTTTCTCACGTCGCCTCCCGACACCTCTCTCTGCCTCTTAAACCTCAGGGCCTCAATAGACTTTCACTGAGAGGAAAAAAAACAGTCAAAGAGAAACTTAATACACAAACTGCTCCTCGCCACGACCTCTTCTTTCTTATTTTCTGCATCACTGGGTGTTATTAGAGGGCAGAGAGTAAACGGAAAGTCTCCAATTCCACCGCCAGCGTGTTTACACGTGATTGAGTGTTGCTGTTGGTCCTGATTAGGGTCCTTTAAGTTGTTTTATTCTTGGTAGGCTATAGACAGATTTTTTTTTTTTTTTTAAAGAAATCAAAAAACACCTGTAGGGACTTTGTCCTCAAGGCATTGCTCACATTTTGTTGCAATAGATGTGAAAATGTTACGTTTTTGCGCTGTGACTCCAACTTCTGCTTCAATGCAACTTAGTGAAAATTGGACGTTGTTACCGTGCTTACACCACATCCAGAGTCTGTTGATCAACAGGGACAAAATCAACATGCAGCTTAGCTACACAATTGCATTTGAATGAATATGACACTGATTGCCTGTTATCTGTGTGTATGTGTGTGTGTTTGCGTGTGTGTGTGTGTATATATATCTACATTTACGATTCATCTTTTGACTGCGACGTCAGGGTTTTCTCGTTCCTGTCTCTGTGGAACTGGTGCAGAGGTCTGTCACACAAGTGGGTTTGCCCATATGACCTTTTGGACTTTGTCCAGTTAAGAAAACACATTCGGTGCGTTTGCGCTATGGTTTAGTGCTGTGTTTGGGAGGCCTGAACAAGCTGAGGATATGGCTGGTTTAAAACAAGCACCCTCTGAGTATTAAACTTCTGAACGCACTGAACAGCATACTGTGACTAATAGTACCTGCACGGTATTGAGCGAACCACCCATTTGAGCGGCGTGTTAACAGTCGTGGGTGTAAATCTGTTGCCCTGTTCAACACAATGGAGCACTGGGACAAACCTTTTGATTCACATGGCTGGATTTTATGCCAAGGAAACCAAGTACAGCCCCACAACCTCTCATTTTAAAGACTATGGAGCATTGGATGCATGTAGTGGATTTGACGCTGTTTGAATAAACTCTTTAAGAGATTTCCTTTTGGATTTTAATGTGAAGCCAAAGGAGTGAAACATTTTCTCCCGGCCATGTGCTTTTGCCGGCTTGGATTCTCTTGGGGACGGGGACAGGAAACTCACTCCTGAACCAAATCTTAAATGGATATTTGATATCAAGGCACAGCAGGAAGTGGATTCATGCCAGAGATTCTGAACTTTTATCGATGTGGTCACCATTTTTCACCCATTCCTCACCATATAGAGAGGTAGAATAATCGTCAGTAACAGAAAGCACCAATCTCATGTGTACCTGCTAAAGGGATAGTTTGACATTTTGGGGAAATATGCTTATTTACTTTCAGATGGTCAGTTAGATGAGAAGACCAATATCACTCTTAATGTCTGTCTGAGTATGAAGTTAACCAGGAGCCGGTTAGCGTAGCACAGCACAAAGACATAAAAAGTTGGTTAGCTTGGCTGCCAGAAGAAAATAAAGTTCAGAAATTGATTAGAAAGTTTACCACATATGTCTAAGCTCTAGAAAAAATTATATGCAAATGAAACAATTCATTATTATACAGGGGTTTTGTGCTGAGCTGTTTCTGGGCTGCGACTGGTAACTTCCTGGTGTCTCCACAGTTAATCTGAACTGCTTAGAGCCGAAAAATGAAATAATACAGTAGGCTACTTAAGTCACCATTAAGACAACATTAATCAGATGTAAAATGTTAATTAGTGAGGTTTAGAGATGTTGGTAATGGTATAGGCTGATTTTGTTACAAGTGGATAAAGACAAGCGGCCCTTTTTCCTGTCTTAGTGCTAAATTAAGCTAACCGGCTGTAGTTTTACATTCAAGTAGTAGTAGTAGACTATCAACCGTCTTATCAAACTCTTATTCAGAAATTGATTGTGCATATTTCTCTGAATATTTAACTGTTCTACAATTTAGTATTTAAATATGAAGCTAAAGTCAGTAGCAAGTTATCTTATCTTATCACGGTGACTGGAACAGGGAAATGGCTAAAGGCAATAAAATCCACATGAATGAGATGTGTAACATAGAAATTACATGATTTATGTTGTTACGTTATGAGAGTCTGTGTTAGGCTAATTCTTGACTTGGTTTCTGAAATCTGCCTTTTCGCAGTCTGGCTAGATTTACCCTCAGTTTCCTGTCTTTGTGCTAATCTAAGATCGACAACTGATTTAGATTAATACAATAACCCGCAGTTTCATATTCAACAGACACACAAGACTGGTATCAGCCTTTTCACGTTAACTCAGCAAAACAATGAAGCGTATCTCCCAAAAATGTCGAATTATTGCTTTAAAGCCAAGTTTTTGCCTGCTATTGCAAATTAAAAAACCTGAATCTGCATTATCGTTTTTGTTAGTGTAAAGTATAAGCGTAGTGTAGCCATTATGATAGCAATTTGATGATTGGTTTAGAGCTCTTCAATATTAGAAATCCTTCACTTTTTTTACTAAAAGGTATGCCTTGTTTTTACAATGAGTGCCGGCGGAGAAAATCTGAGGAGGCCTTTTGAGGGAAGAGAGCCACCAACTATTATTATCTCTGAGGGATGAGGAAAATTCCCAAAATTCAACCTAAGAATCGACTCGCTTCAAAGGACTGTAGTCTAAGATGTAGAGGTGTTATTTCATACACATTGTTGTTACATACAAAAGACTGAATGAAATCATTTAGTTCATTTAATCTGTGTGTGTGAGCATGTGTGTGCACAAGTGTGTATTATTTGAAGTGTGGATCAACACTGTGAGGTCCTCCTGAGGCCTTCACATACCGTAGTCACACATTTAATGGACTGAAGTGTCCACAATGCTCCCACAACGTGTCCACACCTATTGATGTTAATGCTGTCCTTGTTGGTTTCCTCTTTGATTTTTATTTCATTTGTTTCTCCCCTTCAACATTATGTGTTTGTGAGGATGCAAATGTCACTCATAAAGTTTCTATTGTTTAAAAAAAAAAGAAGAAAAAAGAAAAAAAAAACTGTTGGGTTTGTTTGCAATATGGCTTTGACATCTGTTGCTAAGTCCACGTGTCATGAAAAGCAGACAACACAGCAAGATGGCTTTTGGAGTAAAACTGATATGCAAAAGGAGGCGTACAGTTATTGTGGTTAAGTTGGAAAATCATTCAAAATAAAACAGTATGTCATTGAAACCTGATGAAAGGTTTTCACCTCATTTCGGTGTAACCCTAACCAATACTGGTTATTTTATTGGTTTCCACTGGTCACTACTACTACTACGTATATAAATATTATATATAAAGAATTGTTTGTGTGTTATTGTGAATGTTAACTTATAGCTTACTTCACCATAATGAAGTATCAAGTCTATAAGTCTAAGGTTTGTGCCTCCAGTGGAATTAAATTAGTCCTGCACTTATATTAGCATTATTATAATTTAAAAAAATGTAAAGCAGTTTGGGTTTCTAAACATAATGTCCGTGTTACTTGAGGAAATCCAAAGAGTGTGAACCATTTTTAAATAAGACATTGTCACATGTTTAGAGTATGTAATAGCAAGAAAGCAGATTTTGTCATAGTTTTTGGTAAAACAACCCTTTAAAATGCTCTAATGTAAATTTGACTTGACTAAAATTCATCTTGACAGTTAATTAATGTATAGGGATGATGTTAAATATCCTATGCCTCATAATAACATCACACAAAACTACCAAGTTGTTCATCAAATGTGTAAATGTGTGAATATAACTGATCATTTCAGTTGAGAACAGTTCATTGTCCTCTATCACTGAAAGAGGAACTTTTATGTTCTCCCAGGCATGAAATTAATTACTGGTTCAATGATGCCCTGGTGAGTCTTAAAGCAATATTCCATCTTTTGCTGCATGTAGAACCATTTCACTTTATACTGTCTGTTATCTCATGAAAGTCAATTGATACATGGTCACTGTGGGAAATTTCACTGACCTCCACTTACTGTGTTTCCCCGTGTCCTTAAAATAGCTTGAAAAAGAAATGGCAGTTAATTGATGTGAGCACTTCCATTATGCCTCACGAGTTGAAAGAGCGCATTCGTTTCTTTAATTATGCCGATTTCATCCCTTCAGCGAAGGCCGTTAATGTAATGCAGCAGAGTGAAGTCTGGGGGAGAACATGCACCTGTATAAAGGACAATATAGCAGCACTACCCCAGACCACCAGGGTCATGGTTTTATGTCCCATTTACAGTTCACCATTCACCACATAAAAGAAGCTCTGTGGACAAAATCTGTTTGCCACATCCAACAGTTTAGGTTTGTATTGTTAACATAAAGTATAACTCAAAGCTTTGCAAGTTTTGACTGATAAAAATATTACATAATGAATATTTTTTCATTATTATTATCATTATGCCCAGATTGTCAGCAGTCCCTGCCACTGCTCAATCACCTCATCTCAAAATGAGAACTAGTCGTCAGTACCTCAAATGACCCAATTCCTTCTCTCTGTTCCCTATTCTCTCTGTGTTTCCTATTGTTGTCGGTTGTTTTTCACTGCAGACAATAATAGCTGACGATGAACCAGTTTGCAAATGGTTTCATCAAAAGGTGCTACATGATATAAAGTTTAGGATATCACCCCTAACAAATGTGGCTACCTTGATATTGATTGTTTGTGATGAGTTAAGTCAACTAGAATCATAAAAATCATGATAATAATGTCTCTTTGATTTTATAAATATCCATCACTGGTTTCTGCTCTCTAGGGGAACTTATGTGTAGCAGTTGTATAAAGTGTATCTCTCCATTATCTTGAAACTGAGAACTGGAAGAAAACTATGAAAGCCGTCACTGAACTCAAGGGTCATTTAAGGTGTCCTGCTACAGCCTGCAGCGTAAAGCCTGTGGTAGTAAATAGACACCATTGTGGGGAAAAAAAATGTTGTTTCTGTCCCCACCCTGTGGTGGCATCCACAGATTGCAATTTATTTTTTTATGCAGTTGCCTTTTCAATTGGGTTAATACGACCATTAAAGCCCAATAATGGATACTTCTATTCTATATCCATTCTGTTTACGAGTGTAAGATCCCCCCTGCATCTATGTCCCTCAGGAATATTTTGGTATAAGCAACAAAAAGTAAAACCTTTTTTTATTATTATTATTATTTTGGATACATCTGATTCACACTACAGACATAGATAAAACAGTATTACCACATATAACGCATTCTCCTTTGTTTGTTTTACAGTGGGACTAAGAGGGTGCCTCCTTAATTTAGTTACAGCTCTGTGTTCCAAGTGTATATTTCAGATCATTACACTGAAAGCAGCGAGACACAGATACTCATCTTTTTGTGCAGTGACTGAGATAGAATCAGAAATCCGGTTTTCAGCTTTTGATTAATTTCCTGCCTGCTCACCTTTGTTTTGAGAGAAGAAAATCAACCGTGTCTCCATATATGACTGCACAGTCGAGACAAAGATCTTAAACAGAGAAGGCAGATTATTAAAGGCAGTACTTTCACACTTGTCAAAATAATGCCAGATTATTTCCCATCTTGAATCATCCCCTCCTCTGTTCAGTCTAAATCTCATCCATCACGTCACTGTTTGTCCTGCTGAGCCTGTAAGTGTCTTTGCGCTGCTCTCAGTGTGTCCTGCAGGTCTTTGTACTGGGCCAGAGTGCAGGCCTCCTCCAGCCGGGCCCAGCGGTAATCCTGGTGCTCATCAGACAGAGTCACTGCCGTCCCCGGGTCTCTGAGCTCGGCCAACCAGTACAGCACCTCCTTGGGTCTCCCTCGCACCTCGTAGCGCAGCTCGTGCACAAAGTTGTCGATCACCTGCAGCTGCTCTGCTGCCAGCCCCGCCTCCTCCTTGGTCTCTCTCAGGGCCGTGGTGAGGTCGTCTTCACCTGGATCCACATGGCCTGATGGTGAAAAGGTGAAATGCAACGGACACAAATGTTATATATTGCTGTACACTATGTGAAAAGAATCTAGTACAGAATAATCCGTCATTAATTACATGAGAAATGTAGTTTTTGAACTTGTAAACACCTTTGGGTGGAGTCCAGTGGTGTTCCCCATAAGAGGTCTGCAGGAGGAGGTACTCGATGTTGTCTGGTGGGGGACTGCGGCTGGCCAGACGTCGAAACACTATGAAGCCACAAGCTCTCAGCGCCATCTCCCTGTTTGATGATTTGAAATTGAATGTTTTTGACAGCTGAAATTCAGAGAAAATCACCCACAAGACAAGTTTTCTTAAAGGCTTCCTGCATCATTTGGGGAAAACATTTAAGAATAATGTTAATTTAAGTATGTATGTTCATACACAGTCAGTAGGTTGATTTTCATAATTATTGACCAGTGCTGCTGGTCAAGATTTTCCGAAAGAGTCTACAATAAAAGTAGACACACAGTTACCATACGGGGTAATAATACCAGCTCTTTTTCATGCAGCCTCCCCAGTTCAGATCCTGCATAGGCTACTGGCCCATACTGGTTTAGCTTGAGTCTGAGTAAATCATCAATTCATTCATTCAACCTTTTTCTCTAACTCAGGAAAATGATGAGTAGCATTGGAAATCTGGGGGTAAAGTGTCATTTAATTAAAGATTCAAAGTGCCCTATCAGGGCTCCAGACTAACTTCGTTTGCTAGGAGCACAGTGGCCCCAACTTAAAATTTTAGGAGCACAAGCAGAAATTTTAGGGGCGCACAACATAAATCGACTTGCAAAGCAAATATTCACATTTCCTTTTCATTCATGATCTTCACACACACTCCACTTCACGCCTGTCACCTGTAATGACAGATTTCAGACTCTGAGTCGCCCCCTCCATGTTTCACCATTGTTAATAATAAAACAGAAAATGTCCTGGTTTCACATGTGCAAGTAGATGAAAAATTTACTTTAGGGGTAAATTGCCCCCATTTAAGGGTCAGTCTGAAGCCCTGCTTATGAAAAGGAAGTGAAGAAATGACAAATCAAAGTCCAACATTGAGCCACAAATAAAGCAGAAGTTTTACAACACATGAAGGTCATCATTAAACCACCAAATATGTATTATTATTATTATTATTATTATATTCTTAAATATAACGTGGTGGTTTCATTCGCACAATGAATCGGTTCCTAATAAATAATTTCCTGGTTAGCCTCAGCTCGGAGCTCCGATCATCAGAGACTGAAGCTGCAGCTGCTCTGTAAAGTTACAGTTTCTATCGTCACTGCGGATGTTTCCACAACATCGTTCACTGTTTCACTCTCCGAGCACAAACTCTGTCAGTCGGACCGACAATTTTAAGCCTCTGATCCTCAGAAATGTCAGTAACTTACGGTCTGTTCACTGTGACAGTGTTTGACTGGTCTCTGGTTGTTTCACACCGGCTGATTATCTTCGAGGGGCCTTGAGCGGTGCACTGAGAAATGGGTCCGTCCGCGCTCCTCCTCTCTGGAGACAAATGGTTCCGCTCTGTTGAACTGCAGCAGTGGTATGAGAATTACTAACTGAGGAGCAATTTACAGGATTGTTTGTTGATTTATATATTATATATTCACGTTTTGAGTTTAGTTTAATTAGTACGTTTGTTTTTGTTGTTGTTAATCATTAGTTCCTTGTGGTAGCTACAGCAAAGTTGGTTTGGTAAGTCCAGATGTGCAGCTGTGAACCACATGATCCTGTGTAATGCCTGCTGCAATATTATACTATAACTATTATTAGTGTTATTAAATTTCAATATGCCTCTATATATATCTTCCTCTCTCTTCCTCTCCAACCCCACCAGTTGAAGCAGAAGGCCGTCCACCCTGAGTCTGGTTCTCCTTGAGGTTTCTGCCTCTTATAAGGAAGTTTTTCACAGGCCACTGTTGCCATCTTGGTGGAAACTGTTGGGTCTCTGTAAACATTATTATGAAGAGAACGCCTAGCTCTGTTTGGACAACGGATTCTTTTGCCTGTGTAAACCACATCACAGTGCATCAATTGCTTTTTGACTTATTGAAGTTTGTTTGAAGACAACTACACAACTACCACTACAACTAATGAAAGATATGCTAAAAGCAAGTTAAACTATTTATTCAGAGATCTTGATCAGGCTTTTCTCGGCCTCTCTCTTTGTTTGCTGTTGATCTGAGTTTGATATAGTCTTAAGTTAATGTAGCCATTTTCAACACTACTGTTATGTTGTGTTGATGGAGTATTATTATTATGGATTGTTATTATTATTGTAAGTCCATAAGGTGTTGGCTATGTTTGTCTGTAATCTTTTATTATTTTTTGGATGAATTGTTTGAATTGATTAGTACGACTGCACTGCAAATCAATGTGGTCAGGTACAGAGTGCAACATCTCTCAAAAACCTCTTAAAAGTGGTAGAGTAAAGAAGCAGAAAATGGAAATACCCAAGTGAAGTACCACAAAACTGTGCAGCTTAGGCGCTATGCTTGACTGAATGCGCTCAATAACCCCTTTTACTTGGATGCAACTGCAGATAATGATGATGATAGAATAGAAGTCATGATAATTTACAGACACAAAACGGGTGACTGATGAGACTAAATGCCCTAATAAATGAAAATATGAATAGATTTGAAATAATAACATTTAAATAAAGAGGTTTATTGTGATGTAAAACTTTCCAAAGAACAAGTTAAACAAATGGTTTTATGTAAAAGTATTTTATTACAATGAAATGACTGTTTTGCCTGTGGGAGTCAGATAAGAAACG
Organism: Trachurus japonicus; assembly: GCF_045865225.1. NCBI lineage: Eukaryota > Metazoa > Chordata > Actinopteri > Carangiformes > Carangidae > Trachurus > Trachurus japonicus. Next base: position 9,802,555 of record NC_140911.1, read on the forward strand.
TACCCGGTGTAAAGACAGCTTGTGTCTGGAGATAATAGAGATCGGGCCCCATGCACTTCCCACACAACCCTGAGCTGTCAGTTCAGTTCTTCAGCTTTACAGGGGAGACGCCGCTGCTCAGTTTGAAGGTAAAGTCCAAAATACGGGAGGGGGGGGGGAATGTCTTTAGTTATTTTCAAGAAAAACATTTTTTTTTAAATATGTAGGTAGAGTGACAGACTGATGGGCAAATAGAGAGGAGGCATAAACATAACATACATTTGAAGGAATTATACAAATGTAACCTATAATCCCTGAGGGCTCACTTGAGGAAAATGTATTGCTCTTGCATAAATAATTATTTTGCTGCTCTGTTGCTCCTTGCTTCATATAAATGTAGCTGTCTTTGGTTTAGCCAGAGGCTTCGGGGCATGTGACTTTTGCTGCTGCTTCTACTACTGTGCTTACTCAGCCTGCACTGAGGAGCTCATTATTCCACTCTGCTATACATGAATCACACTTGAGGTCAGGTTACCCAGCATCCTGATAGTTTTTGTCATATATTGTCACCAGGATTTCACATGATGAACGATTCAGAACCGTGGTATTTATTAGATTTATATGACTGACTTTCATGGCGGTCGTGTGCTGCAGTCACTAAGCAGTTGGCATATGCCGTGGTATTTTACATTTAGGGAAGACACACACTTCAACAATTATTTTTAGATAGTCCACCATTAAACAGTTAATGGACCAAGCTTCCTTTAGTATTTGACCGTTTTTTTAAATTTTTTTTTTATTTTTATCACTGTTCTTATATTAACTTACAGGATGAGGCTGATATCAGGGATTAATGTTGCAGGTCTGAGTGTGTTTGAAGTAGAGCTAATCAGTGCCAAGACATGTCATTGCTTGGATTCTTGAAGCTGGATGCTCTGGAGGTGTTGTGGACTTAATTTAAGATGACAACTGTGATGGGAGGTGCCAACACAATAATCCCTGTGACAAATCCAAAAGCCACACTTTTTGCATGTAGTTAAGTTTTCAGTGGGAGAAGACACTGATATCAATAACCAGGCAGTCTTGGGGTTTGTGCTTAATGGAAAAATAAGTTTGCTTCATGGTGTTAAATGCTAAATTGTGCTGTTTCCTGCTTTCCTGGTTGCCTTGTAAACAGTGTGCCATGGGTGAGAAGGAGCAGTCTGCAGGGGGGCTGCATTTTGTGGGTAAAAGGGATGAACTGGTTAAAGCGAAACGCTCCTGCAGGACAGTGGAGGATCGAGATATACTTGTCATCTACCACGAGGGAGGCTTCTATGCCATGGACTCCTACTGTTATCGTAAGTAGCCTACAGTTCCTCTAATCTTAAAATCAAAACGGCTGCTTTTTTATAATAGCAGATTTAAAATGTGTGACCTGAACATACATGATAAGTACATTACTGCCAATTTAAAAAGTATCCAACAACATGTATTTTCCTCAGTATTGAAAGCATTGTTGGCAAATCTTCAGTGAACCACTTCAAAAATAATTTGCCGTGAATAGAAGTCCTGTCATGGTACATTTAACACTGGGCTGGCTTAAATTGTTATCCGTAGGACATTTTAGCACATATCACCCTGAAAGTATGTCCAGTCAGCCAAAATGTTAGTGTGCTGTAAACTGTTTGCTTATTCTACAATACACTGATCCTCTGTTTTCTCCAACAGATAATGGGGGAATGCTGCAGAACGGAGACATTGAGGTGAGGTGTACATTTGACTTAAGAGATTAAAGGTTGCTTTTTCTTTTCTTTTTTTTTTGTCTAACCCCGAGGCAGGAAGCCAAAATGACATTTAAGTTAAAACACCACACTGTACTTTCAGTTGTTGTTGTTCCATTGCAGCATTCACAGGATAGTCCACCTGCATTACTGTAAAATACGTAAAGGTGGCTGCTGTGTTATCAGGCCTGCAGGAATACTGTAATTAAGACATTAAACCTGCAAAGCATTAATACAGTCTTGTTAAGATAATATTAAAATGCCAATGGGTCCAAGTGTCCTCCACTTATCATTGTTTACCTGTGTTCTTTCAACACATACACACACACATACAGGAAATTGATGGCAAGATGTGCATAATCTGTCCGAAGCACAAGTACAAGATCTCTCTGGCCGAAGGGGAGGGCATTTACAAGGGCACCAACCCCAAGGAAAAGCCGCCTGTGCCCAGATGGTACTCCAAGGGTTTGAAGCAGCGGACGCACACGGTCACCGAGACCAACGGAGAAGTCTACGTGAAGCTCTCTGAGGACAAGGGCTATATAGACTCAGACTACTACCAGGGAGAACAGGGCAAGATAGAGAGGGCCAAGGTTGAGGCATCCGAGGCAGCCGAGGAAGCTAAGAAGAAGAAGCAAAAGTCTTGATAGTGGATGCACATGGCATCCCCCAAAGTCTCCTTTTAGTCTCCCCTGACCCACCTCCAAATGACTGCATGATGACGGTATGGAGAGGGTGTCAGATATTTAATGACTTAGTGCTCCACTTCAAGTAATCAGTTCGGCTTGCATGACCTCAAAATAGGTCTTGTTTTTAATGAGTTTGAGAGTGTTTTGAATTTTAAATTGCTTTACTTGTGGCTTGTTTAACTGGAAACACACATGAAATGTTCTCCTTAAAACGTCAGGTCACATATATTTCCATGTCATGTGGACTTTTCTTTCTCAAAACCATCACATTAATAAACTTTTTGTTATGACTTTTGATTTCCGATTCTCTGTTCTCAAATTAGACACTGATGCATGAACACACCAGCGTAAGTGCTTTTCAATACTCCTTGTTTATTATGCATGCACTGAATAAATCAATAAGATGAAAGGGTTTATACAGATCAATAATGCCCTAAAGTGGAGCATTAATGTGAAGTATAATTATCGTACCACAATAGTGGCTGCTTCTTATTACCATTACCTCAGACAACATGGATATCTGGTTGCATATAGCCATCTGACATTTGGGATTTGTGTTGTGACGTATTTTCGGTCGACTGGAAAGAATTCCCCCAGCACCTGAAAAAAAAAAAAAAGAAAATCCTAAAAAGAGCCTTGCTGAGGACACAACTCAAATCCCTGGGGTTGTTAAAAGGTGTGTAGACAGCAGCTTCAGACAGGTACTGTGCTTTGCTGGAGGGCTCTAGTCAGTGTGCTGCACATTAGGCAGCCTACAGAAATTCAAGGTTTTGTTGTGAACATTAATCAAAACAGGTTATTCTCCGTAAAAGAAAGAATCTGACAAACAGTGGGAAAAATAAGTATTTGATCTCGGGCTGATTTTCTCCCACAAAGAAATGGACGGTCTGTAGTTTACATTTATTTCAACAGAGCGAGACAGAATATCAACAAAAGCTCCAGAAATAATATCAAGGTTATAAATTAATTTGAATTTTCCTTTGGAGATTAATAAAGTAATTCATATTCGTATTCATAATTTCCATTTGATCAAGTGTAAAAGCAAAAATCAGCATGGGGTGAAATATTTTTTCATGACTTGAAGCTGGAGTCAGTAGCATTAGCTGAGCATACAGGAGTAATTGGCTCCCTTCAGAGGAAGCTAGTTCATTCATTAATTCATTCTTAAGCTGGGGACACACCATGATTTGTTTTTTGCCCGATTTTACCCACGATTCACAGTCAGTCAGCACTAGTTGGGGACAGTGGGCATGGCAAGTTGGCGCAGAAACCTGTTAGTGTGTGATGGGGTACAGACTCAATTCAGCAGGTGTGTGAGGCAAACAGACCCCGCCCTGCTTTAGTCGTAGCAGTTCAAACATGTGTGACTCTGGACGCAGTCGGGGAGTGTGTCCATAGCTTTAGACTGAGTCAGGCCAGATGTTGATGTAACCCAGGTTAAGCTGCCTGCTGGCTCCAGGTCCATATTGGACAGAAATGAGATGAGACTGGTATTGATCCTCCCATCTAACTCTCAGTGAGAAACAAATAAGTGTATTTCCCAAAGTGTCTATATAATAAACTATTCCTTCCATATACACATTCTGGAGACAGGACTTTATCTCATTTCGCTGGGCTATGACTTTTGCTGTGGCCCGCTGTGATGCTTTAAGTGGTTCTCAAAAGATTTAGCACTGCTCAGACCTCAGAAATGGGACGTGCAAGAAATAGGCTGAAAGAAACGATGATCAAAATTCATCAAGCAGCGACAGAGATACAGCGACTTTTAGTTTTTTCGTCAGTGTGGGTTAAGCTCCAAAAAAAAAAAAGAAACACTGCCTCCTATAATTCCCATAATGCATCTTGATAAAACATTGTCTTTAAAACTCCCCACTCTCAGTGGATAACAGGCTTCCTGTTAAAAATTTAAAGTCTTCAGCCCAGTGTAACAATCAGGGTGATTTTCTTTCCTCAGACATTGGAGGAGCTCCCTCCAGAGCCACGGGAAACAATGAACCATCTTTTTTCTTTTATTCACAGACGGAGCAGCACTATTCATGATGAGTGAACGGATACTCATTTGAACAAATCACACCAGAGTTGCCTTTTAAGAATGGCAAGATCCAGTTCAGCTATACACGAATACAAAATACACACAAAAAAACCTATACCAAACAAATGTGTCATATAAGTTACATGCAACCGAAAGGTGTTTATTTTTAATGTGGCTTCTGGTGGAAAATCTGAATCTTGAATTATTGCTTTTCTATAGTTTGCAATGTAAAAGACTTGGTTTATATCATTTCTTCACCATTTGATGTTAAAGGTCAAGCCAGCCTGTCACATTCATATTATTTCTCTGTTTCTGTACCCACAGTGCAGGCTAAAACAGTGACATGGCACCAGAGCTTAAAATGCCATGGGTTGAGCACACACGGGGGCTCTGGTGAACGATGCTCCTGTGTGCATGAATGACGTTGGTCTCTGGCCTACAGCAAACTCACAACACCCTCTTAGGGCTTCGGCCTATGTGACGCTTTGAATACAATCAAGACATGCACAGAGGGCCCCTGGGTTACAGGCAAGGAGGAGGCTGAGTTACAACACATTAAATATTAAAATATGATTATGTAGTCAAATTGAGAATCTTGATACAAGGCAGAAACCATTATGTGCAGGTGGTCATTTGCAGGAGGTCAAGTCGAGGGCTGTTTGTCAAGACAAGGAGCAGGCTGTCTGGGGAAACTGCTCATGTCTTATTCCCGTGTTTAGCACTGCATGAAAGCAGCATGGATTTACAGTGTTGCACTTGCAGGACATTCAGATCCAGGCATAAACACTCTCTTGGCTTTATGTTTATGCATTATTCATTGCGGTTGTGAATGACACAAGAGCCTTTAAGGCTCCCCATGCAGAAATGTAATATATGACCTATATGTTCCTATGGCCACAGTAATGTTGCTACATATATCATCTATATTATTATCACATATAAACCTCCTCTGGGTTTATGAAGTTTATAGAATATATAAAACATCAAGAGTAAAATTTCTTCATCTATTCTAGCCTATTGAACATTATTTATATTATTGCCAATATTTGCAACAGCAAACATATAAGCCCTACATGCTCAAATACTGTATGTTTTTCTCTTTAATGTACACATTAATGTTCATGTATTTACATTCTGGAAACCGGTTTCAGACTTTTGAATGTAGGCTACTGATTATAATATTAACACATTGCTGATAACGCCCAGTCTGTAAATAGGTCCACATATTTTAATGGTAGACAAATAGGCTATATGTCAATATATGAAAGAGCTGCAATTCTGCAATAGGTGTCATCTATCATTTGATATGTACTATGTCATATGTAAAAATGTACATACAGTATGAATGCAATATCATATTGGATGTGGGTCTGACAGTTTTTCCTCAGAAAACCCAGGAAACCTTTGTAGTTTGTCCAAGAGGAAACAAATATTGTATATTTCCCTGCTGTGCCATGTTATACCTCTCCCTGGGGCAGAAAAAATACCACTTGTGTCTGTTCATGTGTCGGAATTTAGAGTAGAAGTTAATGACACGAGCTCTGTGTGTTGGGCTCAGCTCAGAACAAAGCGCTTTTATTCTTTGACCGAGGAAAACCAGCAGCAGCAGCTCCGCTCAGCGACGTGTTGAAGTGTGTTTGACTGGTGTGTGGACCGGGACCGAGACCGAGACCGGACCCTGTTCTGCTGCTGCTGCTCGGTCCTGGTCTGGTCGGGCTGTTTGCATGCGTTGGCACGCGCGTCTTATTGGCTCTGCTGCGTGTGTGTGTGTGTATGCCCGTCCGCGTGCGCGTTGCTGAGTCAGGCGAGACCTCTCTCTCTCTCTCTCTCTCTCTCTCTCTCTCTCTCTCTCTCTCTCTCTCTCTCTCTCTCTGTCCAGTTGTTCTTTGCTACTGAGACTTTGTTTTATCCGCCGACGTCATTCATACGGTCTGGACGCGGAGGCGCGAGGCTGCCGCTCCGCTGCTGCCCCTCTCCTCGTCGGTAATTGCGCTCTGCACCGACTAACAACTTGTTTGTCTGTTAGCGCATTGGGCTGCCCATGGGCGCTGCTGTTTACCCACTCTGCCTGGGCTGTCCGGTGCGCCTCTGCGGTCGGTTTCGGGACGGTATTGGGGGCTCCGCTTCTTTTTTCCTTCCTTTTTTTTTTATGAATGAATAACGAAATGCGAGTGAATGCGAAACTCCCGAGCAGCCGGGCTCCCGGGGGGTTAGCCACCGATGAGAGGGATTAACGACGGAGCGGAGCCGCGGCTCATTGCGGAAAAGCCGAGTCTGACTGCAGGCTGGCGAGGAAACGCACCGTGAGGGGGAAACGGGCTCCATAGCGAAGAGCAGCGGAACAAAACCGCGGATACCACAATGTAAGTTTATACCTGAAGCTGCAACTCATTGAGGGGATGTGAGGAAGAAGGGGTATCTGGATTGGGTGCATGCTTTATTTTTATTGTCAACGCTGTGTAAAAAATCTGACATCAGTGCAGATATAATTGGCTTAATTGTTTGATTTATTGGACCATAATACACACTCAGGTGTGAGAAAGGCCTTGGCAAGCTTCTCTCCAGTCGTTTTCAGTGACATAACAGTGATGCACCGTCTCCGTGATAGACATGAATAATAAGGATCAGAGCAGAGAGAGGTGCCTCCTGCCTTTCTGCTGCCCCATGGACCATCAGCATCAGCATCATCAGCATCATCATCATCAATCTCAACTTGCAGGTCCATCCACATCGTGGCTCTGGGCAGCGAGTGCCCCGGAGGAGTGGGGCCCGGGGAGGAGATCATGGGCCAGGGGCAGCTGCAGGGAGGCCTGCTGTGGAGCTACCTGGGTCACGGGGCGCTGGTGGGACCCTGCGACCTGGAGAGCAGCCTGCACAACCCGGCCTTCATGGAGTACACCTCGCGCGTGTTTGGAGATGTTACTGTGGTGGTTCGGGACTGTCCCAGCTGGGTAAGAGACTGGTATATAGTGTCTTTGTTTTTGCTTTACAGAAGGAGAAAAGCAAGAGTTGCATGGGTCGATACAGGAACATATCGACCATTGCTTTGATAAATCTCCTCATTCATGTGCCCATCTCCAAATGGGACCTTTAAAAGTCTTTTTTTTAGCTGTTGGATTTGGTTCTTCCTGGTTGTGTGATACCAAAAACAGCCCTTATTCACAGTGGGCAAAACAAGCCATAAAAAGTGGTGTAGCCTAATTTTAACCATTGTGAAAGAGTGTGCATCACTTAACAGATATGCTGTTTACTTTTCTCATTTTTGCTTCTGTTTCTCACAAGATGTGAAACATTTAAAATTCCAAGGCCACTTGCCTTCAAGTGCTGATTGCAGGCTTTATAAAAATGGCTCTATTCTTAGGGGGACGCCATTTTAACATGCGCTGCACACACAAAAAACTGATGAAAGAACTTTTGTTCTTAATAGCACATGAATTTGAAATGAAAGCACTGTTGTGATTGTGCAGCAGTATTGTGTGCACCCTATTAAAGGGCTCTCTAACCCTGTCAGGGGCGGTGCTGGGGAAAGTCTGTCAGTCTAATTCTATGTCTCTTTATTCAAATTGCTCAAAGCTTTCTGAAGTGTCTTTTTTTCCCCCTCCTGCTTAATGAGTTGAATCAGGTTGATCCAGATCTGCTAGGCTCACACAGGTCCTTGGGGGGTAAAGTCCCAAGAGCAAGACTGAGGTATTTATACATAGGAGGGCTCAGAGGGGAAGGCTTAGGGTGAGGTTCATGATACAAATTGGCCATGTTGACAATTCTCTATATTGCATTTCATGTGCCTGCCCCCTCCTGATCTGTCACTATTTATATTTGTTGTCCTCCTCTTCCCTTACCAGGACTTGTTGGACAGCGACTGGGCCAGCGTACGGAAAGTTCTCGAGCAGGCGGACATCCTGGTCATTAAATATTCAGTCACTGACAAGCTGGCCTTCCAGCAGGTCAGGAACGGCTACGCCCCGAGACTCCGCCCGCTCCTGAGGCACTGGGGTGTACCTGTCATCCTGGTCGCCGTTGGAGCACGGCTGAACGGTGAGGACACTTTTGTTCTGCGTTTTCTTTTTCTTTTCCGGAAGCGCAGAGAGAGTTTAATTTCTCCACCAGCGCCTTGACAACTGATGGCTCCTCTAACAGTTTGTCATTGTTGTGCATGAACAATGGAGCTTGAGAGGAAGCAAAAATGAAAATGCCTTCGTCTTTTCAGCCACACTGAACTTCTCATCCGAGTGGCTGCGGGTTAATTTACTGCAGGCTCAGTTGTTGATTTTGATTTTCGGGTCAATATCATGTTCGTCTCGTCGCGGAGTTACAGTGTGAGATCACTTTGTCTGCCTTGTGTCCTCTACGGCGTCCTCCCGGCAATGAGAAGGATGCTCGTGATTAAATATCCTCTTGGCTGCCTTCAGGCTGTCAGCACACATGCTTCGCTGCAGGAAACACACCAAACTGAGACATTCAATTTATACTTTTTTTTGCCAATTCAATGCCCTGCAAGTAGATCAGAGCTCACATACAGTAGCACTTAAATATACACTGCCACAGCTCCACAGTATAGTCACCCGGGTGTAGCCGCCTTACTGTAGGCAGCTCAACACATTAGGCGTTAACGTAGCCTACGTGTAAATCTACACCTTAACAAACACACTGACCCCTCGCAGCATCCAGCGCTGTGTAAACAAGCCCATCAGATGCACCAGACTGTATTTTTAGCTTATCTGCTCAACATGCTTTGAGATCCTGTCACAGCTTCACTGCAGAATGATCACAGTGCAAGTCAACTCTTTTGCTGAGGAGAGAAAGATGGGGGAGTAGGAGGGAGGGAGGGAGGGAGCGGGTGTATAGCTGTAGACCGGAGCTCTTTGTTTGTGTTTTTTTTTTTTTGTTTGTTTGTGGCTGGCTGCCGTGAGTATTTTCATGCTATCCCCTCATGACTGCAGAGAATGACGGCTGAGCTCGGAGCACTTCCTGCTGCTCGACTTCAGACCACCTAAGGCTCAGCTGTGGCAGAGAGAGTGCGCTGCCGTATACGTGCATTAACGCAGCCATTAAACCGCCGCTGAACGCAGGAGCACAGACAGATTTATCCAAGGGCACGCACACACACACACACACACCCGCACACACAAAGATATCACTGATATGCCAAGTCACCTCCTGTCAGACGCACACACACTCCTCCTTTCCTTTCCTTTCCTTTCCTCTTCCTTCCCTTCTGCCGCTCACACACTCACACTGTCTCGCTCTCTCTCTCTCTGTGTCATGCCTGTAGGTGATTAGCAGTATGATTTATCAAATGCCTCAGCACTTAGCTGTATGTCCTGCTCATTCTCTCTCCTATCTGGCTCTGTCCTCCAATGTGCAGGCTCTTTTTTTCTCCCTCAAGCTAATCCCTCTAATTTTTTGTCTGATTCTGTCGCTTTGTGTCCCTCAGCAGCACACAAGCCACACAACGGCTGGTCCTAGTGCTCGTGCCACTGCAGAATTTACACATTTAGATTATCTTATAACTCACATTGTGCAAAAGAATCTTTCATATTGAAAAAAAAAAACACAAACACCCAAAACAAACAAAAGCAAATGGTCCCAGTGCTGGAGAGTGGAAGTACTAGAGCAATATTTATTGTTTCAGGAACCAACATCGGAGAACAGGAAACAATGTTATTTAAAAAACTGGAAAAAGTACACATGCAGCACCTTTAAAATCCTTGTTGGAGTCTGCCTGTTCACTCAGAGATAGACTGGAGGAGTTAGGAAGTTAGGCCATAAAACCACATGTAGCTCATGCATCTGGTTTGTATGTGCTTTCTTTGCGAAATATGTTTCCTGTTTTCATTTGGCCTTTGAAATGTTGTGTTTTTTGTTCTGTTCATCACACAAAGGCACTTTTATCTTGTGTTTTTTGCACCATTTGAACATTTTAGACATGCATATGGGACAAGCAGTATATTGGATTTGCTTAATTATATTAATCAGCTGATTCAACATGTTCTTTTTGGATATTTCTTAGATTTGGTAGCAACCCATTGATGGAAACCATTGCTCTGATTGAACTGGTCTTGGAGTAGATTGACTCTTGATAATGCAGATCAGAACAACTTAAGTAACAACTGTGTCTATATAACTACAATTTATGGTGTTTATCACTGCAGTGTCCGACTCAGCTCTTCAGCTCCATTTGTTTTGAGCCACATCTGCTATGGTCATTAAAATTAAGAATTAAATCTTGTGCCTAGTAGTTCATTTATTATTGGTTTATTATCCTTTCTGCCAGGTACAACAAAAAAGACAAACATTTTTATTTAAACAAATTTGCCAAAACAAAGTGCCAAAAACCATAAGAAAATCAGAAATTTCATACAACAAATCAAAGTGACAAGATTTGCTCCATGACTTATGTTGCAGTTAATGTCCTGTTTTAGTTGAATATATCCAACAAATATGAAAAGCATTGAGCTCTTTTCGTGGATTGTATATCATAGTCTAATGCATCTTATTTGGTGAAACTTGGAAGAAGCGTTTCAGCTGTTTAAATTATACCAGGTGGTGCATAGATCCAAAAAGCTGCAGCCTCATATCATATAATGACTCATGAATTACTTCTTTTATATAAGCATCTTTTGGATTCGGTTGTGTGTGCACAGTTTCCTCTTACTTACTTGTGAATTCACCTCTCTGTCTCCAGATGAGGGTCCTCCCTGTACGTGTCCACTGTGTGCGTCTGACTGGAGCAGCTGTGTGCCTCACAGTGAAGGTCTGCAGCTGTCCCGGGACCTGGGGGCCACCTACCTGGAGTTGCCTTCCCTCAATCACGTCTTTGTCGGACGCTACTTCGGCAGCGTGGTACGTGTTGACGTCGTCACACAGGAATCAAAGGATCTAAAATAGGAGTTTAACAATTTATTTTATTTTTATTATTTTTAGCTGCTGTGGTTTGTGTGTACTGCACATGTGGTTTGTGAGGCAGAGTAACACTTTGCCACATGTGTTTTTCAACACAACAAGCAGTAGTGACAGCAGCAGTTCCTCCTGTCTCTTCTACTCCGTCAACATTTTTCAGATGTGGTCTTAGCGGAGTCGACGAGACAGGGACAAGTAGTGACAATGGTCTTCTTTTGAGGAAGTTGTTTCCAAAGCAAAGAATTGATGATGTAACAGCTCTATTTCTGTACCCTGTGTTTGAACTCATGTGTGTATTTCTGTATTGTTCAGCTGGAGTACTTCATGATTCAGTGTCTGAAACACAAAGCCAAAGAGAGGCCAGAGAAGAGGCGAGGGAATAAAGTGAACGAGCTTCGTCCCCCTCACTTAGAACAACCAGGTCAGTGGAGTACTATGGTGTCTAAAGATGCTGTCAATGCTGTTTTGAATGGCATTTACTGGTCCAGCTTGTTGTGTCTTTACTGCATTTGTTTTGGTTTTTTTTAGAAACGAATACTCATTAATTATTTAAATATGATTAAAGGCAACCATTATTTTTATTCTGTTATTTTACTTTTAAGCCATTAAACAATTACTGTTGCTTTAAATGGCTTTTTTTATGGAGCGTAGGGAAGATTCAGACTGACTGGGTTGTTTCTTCTGGAGCTCACAGAGCCATAAAAAGAGCTGAGCACAAAGGTTTTATCCAGATCAATATGCTCTGCTCCAAACTGGAAATAAGACGGAGGACAAAGAGCAAGGTAGACTACTTTTATCCACTGATGTTTGAATCAATTTTAGCTCTTTTCTTTTCATGCAGCAACAACTGCCAGTGTTTACCGCCTCGAGCACTGTCACCATAGTGATTGTTTTTGTTGGGGTGGTCGAGGATTACTCATTAACCTTATCCGTAACTAAATTCTCTTCATCAGTTTACGTGATCTGGACACTACAAACCCACTTGTCCTTTTCCTTTCTCCCATTATATTATGTGCTCTAAATGTTGCACCACCCAGCTCACAGTTTGGGCAGGTGTCTGTGTGGCTCTGTGTCCGAGGGCGACCTGGTGGATCCCGCCAGCAGCATATGTCTGTCTCTGAGATTAAGCAGTGCAAGTCAATGTCCACACAGGCGGGACAGAGAATCTGTGCATGACTCATTAAATCGGTTCGGTTTGAAATGACTAACATTTTTTTTGTTGTCTTTGTCTCTCAGTTTTGGAAGTTTAGAGCTGCAAAACTAACAATTATTTTCATTATCAAGTAGTCAGTCAACTATTCCAATGTCTAAACAATTAATGCTAAAGGAAATTGTGACAGGCTGGTGACATCTGCCTTTTGTTTCCCCTGAGTGATACACAGTTAAATAACCAAGGACATTCGGTTCATTATAAGAGAGAGGAAAAGTGACGAATCCTCAGTTCTTTTCTGTTTGACAGGCTGCAACCAGAGATTGTTTAGCATTTTGCAAAACAATTAATTATTATTGACTTATTATTTAAGATCTAATTTAGTCTTAATCTTCTTGTTTGAAATTCAGAATTTCAGATTAAAATTTTAATTAAGATTCAAAACAAGTCACGCTGAAATCGAAAGGTTCTTTAGTTTTGTCAGCAGCCGCGTCGAGACACTAGCAGATCTATTGCAGACGCCTCAATCAAACTGCCTTTAAGCCAATCAGCAGCACAAAAGGCTAATTATGAGGAGAGATAAACGACCATGCCTGTCATGATCAAAAGACGCTGCGACTGACAGAGCCACAAAAATTCATGCTCAGCTTCCAGCAGAGACCCAGTGAAATTAACAAAGCTTAAAAGACAAAAAAAAAAGAAAAAAGAAGAAGCTGTGTGACGGACCAGACTGTTGCTGCTTTCCCCTTTGTTTTAATGTTTGACCTTTTTAGACAGTGGCACTCTGTCTCCTAATTGGCCAAAGGATGGTCTGATTAGATCTCCAGCTGACTGACTTTTCCTAACAACCGGATGTTGCCACAAACTGAAAAGCTTTTCTGTGTGTTGAATTTCAATTGATACAATTAAAATGAATTTGGCATGAATCACATCTCCCACGCCACAGACAGAGCCTGTAGCCTTTATTTTGATGTATTGTGCCCACTGCTTATATAAAGGGATGCATAATTTACGGCCGCACTCTTGTCCGCTTGTTTTTACAACTGCTGCTACCACCACTGACATTTCAACGTTGTCAGTCATCGCGGCACAGTTAAAGTTTTATAAAAATAAAACATCCAAACCTAATATTTACCACAGACAGCAACGTTAAGACTGGTGTTAAATATTGATTTACCTCCTCGCGGCTCTCTGTGTTTCTAAACCTGACGCACTGACTGACAGCGTCGGCCAAAAGCCAAAGAACTGTTGGTGCCTTTCCAACGCTGCTTACGTCTGCTTACGGTGTCGGTTGCATTAAATATGACGAGCAGTGATTCAGGAGCACAACTATTTTCATGGCCAAATCTGAGTGATTCATAAAGAAGGAGATGAGGTCACAGCGGACCAGATGTTAAGAATGAATATGAAAATAATAGGATGATGATTTGTCCCCCAGCCATAGTCCAGTGCTTTTAATGCATTTACTGTGTTCACTACTGTTACACTCGTTTTCTCTGCAGATCACTTCCCTGACTCTTGTCTATTCAGGGCTTTTTTTCTACATCTTAAAACATTAACAAGCTTGTGGGCTCGCTTTGGAGTTTTGGGATAAATTTATCGCTTGCTGACGTATTTTTTCTCACCAAGATAATCTAAAACATAACTGCAAAATGTCAATGTTTGGTGGCAGGTCCTTGAGATGAAAAGAAGAAGGAGGAAGATTTCCTTTGTAGAATAGAAAAAAATAAAAAACATGGAGATTTTTTTCTTTACTTCTGCAGTCAAACCAGAATCCAGTGCGGAAGTGTCAGCTTGCATCTTTGCAGGTCTGTCATTAGTGCAAAGACAAACATAACTGGAAGGGTTTTTTTCTAACTTGAGTAACAGGGCAGGGCACGAGTTGACATTGGCCTCGCTCCTCTGGACTAAACGGTTTCTCTCTCTTTCTCTGCACTCCCGCTTTCAGAACGACTCTCTCTGCATACAGTATGTGTGTATACAACCCATTTCTGTCTCTGTTGTCAAAACTCATTGTCAAAAAAGGGGGGAATCACTAGTAGAAGTTGACGCGGTAGATTAAGGAAATGTGAGTAGACTACAAATGTAAATCAGAACACACCTGGGGTGCTCTGAAAATCTTCCCTACGGGGGAACAAGCTGAATTTCAGCAGTAAGAGTCCATTAGCTCAACTCATCCTTTTTATCTTTCTCTCTTTCTCTTTCTTTTTTCCACCCTCCCCCTCCCCCTCCTCCTCCTTCCCCCATTCAGCCCGCCTTCCCCCCATTCGTGTGGAGGAGTCCAGCTTCTCCCAAGACATGCAGTGGTTGTTGGAGCGTGGTGTGCAGTTCGCCGATGTGGCTTTCTATGCCGGGGATTCTGGGAAAGAGCTGGGCTGGGCGCATGCGGCCGTGCTGTGTGCTGTCAGCCCGTACTTCAGACAGCTGCTCCTGGGGCCCAAGAACAGGTAGGAGAGATATGAGCTCATTCACATGAAGGAGCTTAATTTGCTTATTTCACCACCTGAGCCAGTAGCCACCAGGAGCTGCTGCACTCACTCACTCCTCCTGCAAAAAAAACCAAACCCCCCTCTTTAGTTCAACAGTAATAGCACTTTGCTGTGCTGAATACGCATCTCTGGTTGGACAGGGAACGCCCACAGTCACGGTGTGTTTGCAGAGAGCGGGACCCGGGCCCACACTCGCTGCTGTCCACCTGGGACGGGGGCATCATCGATGACATGCCGCGTTCGGAGGGGCACCTGACAGGACGACTCTCCCGTCTGGTGGTGAAGGATCCTCTTCTGTGTATGTGCCTGTGGGAGACGCTCATGTTTATTTACAGAGGTAAAAACCACCTGTCAAACACAGCACACTCTGATGCATCCCAGATCTGCTATGTGACGTGACGTCTTTTGCTCAATTTGCATTTAACCCTTTGAACAACCCCCTTACTCCTCTTGTGAAATGTTTACAGCTTTCAGCTTCTATTAGGACCCAACAGTGTTGTGTTTACTCTTTACCACTAAACACACATACGACTGAGACTGACGGGAATGTCATTAGCCTGCATAATAAAAATAATGCCCTGAAAGTAAAAAGTCAGGTGGTAACAGTAATTAAATGGATTCATCTTGAACAAATTTTATTTTTATTAACCTTTATTTATACAGGTAAAAATCTCATTGAGACCCAGGGTAGGCAGCAGCAAAACACAAAGCTACAAACTAACTGAACGTGCAAGAGACAAAACACAAAACACGAACATCAAGATAATTAATGCAAACTACAAAAGTGCGAAAAAGAAGAATAAAACTAGTTAAATACATGTGCAAACCCCCACAGACTGTCTCACGTGCCTTCCTACAGTAATTTGAAGTCCCCTAAAGGAATAAAGCTGGATAGCTGCAGCTTCTGCTGGAGCATGACAACATTTCATGCCAATCCATCCAGTAACTGTTGAGATATTTAGTCTGAACCAAGGTGGTAGCGTGTCAGACGGACCAGCATTGTCATCCATAGAGCTACATCACGGCTAAAAGGGACTGGACCAGTTGTTGCTGTTTTCTGTTGACTGACGTATCACTTCATCCGCCAGCGTGTCAGCTCTGTAAAACAAATAGGAACGTATAGTACACGGTGTCTCCCCTCGGTGGAGTGACGCTTATGTCTTTAAATCATTTCTGCATTAAAAGTTGCATCAATATAAATCACGGCGACGGGACAGAGCAGCGCCCCCGTCGCCTCCTCCTCTGATGCAAACCCAGTGATTTCTCCAGAATGATGTTAGCAAAAAATGACACCTGGCATCAGGATCGAGCTGCAGAGGAAGTGCCAAATAGAAAGTGGAGATCAGATTACAAAAAAGCATCTCCAAAACAGCAGCCAGCGTGCATTTCATCTAGATAAATCTGGACTCAGCAAAGCACGGCTCAATCATTTTACTCTCATCGCACCACATGGTTTTTTATATGCTGCCACTTTATGAAAAGAAATAAACTGGCTCCTGTTACTAAACCTGAGGACTGAGTACTTTATTTTTACCGTTTTCTATCTGCAGAGAAGCAAATAGCTGCAGCTGTTTAGCGATGATAATTTGTGTGTTGTGCTAAATGCCCGTGTTTCACTTGCACACTTTAAATAAGTTTAAATGGAGCTGGACTGACATCCACAGTGGGGGGAACTCCATTCCCAAAACGCAGTTACTCTTTTTCCAATAATTTAGATGTGATGATTAATGTCCCCTGGCAGTAGGAGGCAGTTTTTCCCGCTACTGGGTCTTGTCCAATATTCCATTACGCTGAGGAACAGAAATCAGTCAGATTGAAAGTGCCCGATCGTAAGCAGCAACTGTAGTATTTTAATCTAGGACCTGATCGTTCATCGTGTAATAGTGTGATCCCACGCTGCTTTCTTAACCCACATTTGTACTTGGATGCCTCAGACTCATGTTCCCCTTTATCTGCAGCCAACTCAGTTCCATTAAACATTACGGACATCAGTGCACAGAGCGACCTACGTCTCTGCAGAAACTGAACCTCCATCAGTTTGACGGCTTATTAGGATTAGTTGATAGAAAGATGTGTGGCTCTGCAGCCCTTTTACAGCAGCCTCATATTTACAACAAGTAGTGAATTATGTGATTAAACTGTCATCTAAAATTAATAATATCATAATATAAACCCGTCTTCACATGGAGACAGCAGGCATAAAACGTACAGCCTTAACATTTTGCAGATGTTTTTATATAATGGGACCTCTACTGTATCTGAAATGTTCCCCGGTTGCTCTGCAAAGACAAACAGGCATGTGATCGTCTCTGTGACTTTAGTGCCGTAATGAAAATCTTCTGACTCTGCGGCTTTACAGTCTGCAGTGCTGTGCTCGCTGCATGTTAGATCACAGCGCCTGTGCATGCCAGCAGACTGCATGTCGGGCAGGAATCCTCATGGCGAAAAAGCTGGGCTAACATCTGATTCATTCACGGCTGCCTTTTAGCATGTATGTGAGCAGCACCGATGGTCCGGATGAACACATGTCTACACACTAACACCAGAGGCAGACACACAAATGCAAAAAGCTGTGCTTGTGAAGGGTGAGTGGAGAAGGGAAGAAGATTATAGGGTTAGACTGAGTCTGTGTGTGAGTAACTGTATGAATAAGAATAAGAAAGCCAGTGGTTCAAAGATGGAAAGAGCAGTGTGTATTTTCACGTGTGCATGTAAGTCTCTGTGTGGATTTCTTTTTCTTTTTTGGGGGGGAAGATGAAAGCAAGCAAGAAGATGGGACTACAAATTTGTGAGTCGGTAAAAAAGAAAAGAAAAGAAGGTGTCGGGACGTGGCGGCGGTGAGAGAGGGGGTGGTGGTGTGTGAGGTGCAGCTTTTCACCGTTTCTGTGGATAATGTGATAGTGAGAGAGTGTTTAGGTGGTGGGAGAGCTGGGCACTAGAGCGTGCTGGTAATATGTGTGTGTATATGTGTGTGTGTGTGGTTTGGAGGGGATAGCATGTGCTGAGCAGAATACGAATGTCACGTTTCCATAAAGCACTGCAGGGGGACAGAGCTAGGTCTTGTGTGAACAATGACTAATGTTAACCTCCAACACAGGGCTCTGATTGTGTGTTAAAAAGCATCTGATCCCAGATCAAGTATCTGTGTGTGTCTGTGTGTGTGTGTTTATTTGTTGTATTGGCTGATCAGCCAATGTGTGTCTTCTTCTTCTTCTTTCCCCACAGAAACATCCAGAGCTCATTGTGCCAAATGTTTGATGTTCATCATTTGCAGTAAATCCACAACGTGCTGTCTTTTGCTTTTTTCTCTCTCTAAAGAGCGGACAGATATCTTTCGCTCGCAGTTCAGTTCAACTCATTTGTCAGTCGGAGCTTATTTTATTGACTCAGCAGAACAAATTTCCATAACAATATCATGTCTCTGTAAACACACACACACACACAGCGTCACACTTGTGCTATCATTCCAGGCTTGGAGTATATTGTCATTCGAGTGTGCGAGTGTGCGAGTGTGTATGTGTGTGTGTGAGTGAGTGTGGACAGTCGCCAAGGCCGTGACTTGTGCTAGTGTGATGTTAACACTGTGAGACTCTGTCTCCTTGTGTAGAATCCTACTGAATTATTGAATTTGTCACTGGGTTACTATTGTGTGTGTGTGTGTGTGTGTGTGTGTGTGTGTGTGTGTGTGTGTTACATGTATCTGACACAGATGAATCATTGTGTGTTTGTGGTCATCCAGGCCTTATTTGGGGTCACATTGTCTCACTGGTTGTCATGTACTGTAGTTTCCTTGCAGCTGAATGTATCACAGGTTTCTGTCTTTGTTGGTGTGAAGTGAGTGTGAGATTTAGAGGCAGGAATGTGGCAGCTATGGATGAGATTAAGGAAAAACCTTCGGGGAATGAGCGTTAATCTCTGCTAATTGTTCCTGTTTGTGTGTAAACGGGTGCTTATTATAGCTGTGATATTATACGGATGGACAGAGGCAGCGTTTTGCATTGACATGTTCTGCTGTTTTGTTTTTGTCTTTCTATTGCACCTGGTGGAAAACATCCACCAGCCCATCCAGCTCCGTCCTTTGGTGTCTGGCTGCATCATGTCAGCAACCGCAGCTCCTGAGCTAATCTCTCACCTGCCTGTGAGGTGTCTGCGCTGTGCAGTGTCATTATCCGGGACCGTGTGTGTGTGTGTGTGTGTGTGTGTCGAGGTAATCCCTCTATCACCCGAAATACCGTCATTATGAACTAATGATGAGCTAAATCCTGTCCAGTCCAGCTCCCTCCTTCCCTCGACAGGCTGTTTATGTCCCAGTGAGACAGAGTGCGTCACCCCAATCAAGCTGCCGGGCTGTGCAGGCTTTAGAGAGGAGGAGTGCGCCACTGAGATGCAGTGCAGATGTTTTCAAATGAAACTTTCACTTTGTCATGTCTGTGTTTAAATAGCGTCACAAGTCTATTTGAATAATGGGGCATCAGCAGTCGGAGAGTCTTTATACTCAATGTCCTTTGTGACGGGATTAACTCATCAGATGTCACAGCTCAGATTCCTGCTCCACTGTTCGTTTATTATATATCAATAATCCTAATCCATGGTAGCTGTGTGGTTGTATGAATGACAATGTTGGGCTCTCACTTGGTTATTAAACAAGTTTGATCCAGACTCAACAACCATTGGACGGTTCGCCTTGAATCCTACTGACCTTGTTAACGCCCAGACTTTAACTCTAATGCCACCATGTGGCTCATACTTCTGTTTTTTACTGAAATTTCTCCGCAATGGGTAATAAAAATTAAAAGCTGTAATAAAATTAATGATTCCTTACTTTTTTACTGTCCTTGCGTCATGAAATAAAAAAACAAAAAACAAAAACAAGATCTATAGTGTGACGAGACCGGGTGAGATACTAGATAAGATGAGCAACTTAAACACAGACAGTATTTCTATTTTATCTCTAACTGCACATCTGACAAATTGTTAAAAATATGATTAAAGTTTTGACACTATGTTTGTGTAAAATTGTTCAGCATCAAAGAACATTTGTCTTATGACGGTAAAGTGTAATAATAGTAATAATAGTAAAGAATTGGAATGACTGACAACTAAAACACTATTACTAAAACTCTTTTCACTCTTACTGCTCTATAACATTGTTAGCAAATCAGCCTGTTTTGGATGCTAATGGTCAGCACAGGTGTCAAGTTAGACAAGACTGAACAGTTTTACCTACAATACACTAATAATAATTTAAAAAAAAATCAATACTGGCCCAATACCACACACCAGTCTAAAATATCTCAGTGAAAACACCGACTGGACTTGGTGTCCCACCCGTGACCACTGTGTGTTATATAAGCAGACAAATTTTTAGAACAAGCCAAGAGTCAAAAACAGCCCCGAGTATTTGGTGTAAGGTACGTGGGTGGGCGGTCGGAGCATGAAGCCAAATAGAAACAAGTTTGTCTCTGTGTTTTTTTTTCTGTTGTGTGTCCATACAATGAGCTTGTTTATGGATGTTTTTGTGCAGGAGCGTGGGAGTGGGAGCACCTCCAGGAGGCCCTGGAAGAGAAGCTGAAGAACACTCTGGCTGTCGCTCAGCTTATGGAGCGCATACGATCGCTCATCGGGAGAGACAGGGTGAGGTCTTACTCATCTCTCTGTGCTTTAATTCTCTCTAAGAAGCTTGTTTGAGATGTTATGTTGTGTATGTTGTAACGGCCCCTCTCTAACAAAGGAGGTTAAATATCTATAATGTGTCAAACTTGTTCTTTGAAGCTATAAACACATGTTTTTCGTGGTTGCGCTCTTTAACAGCGCCTTAATTAACAAGACCCTGTTTAGAAACAGCGCACAGTAATATTGTGGCTATAATTAGCATATTTACATACTGTAATTAGTGCCCGTAATCACCTCTCAGATACTGTGGGAATTAGCAGTAAATAAACAAGAGATGCTCTCAAAGGAGCAAAAGCAACAACACGAGATCTGTTGGGAGTCCACGCTGGACGTCCGCCACGACAATCCAACATTATGTGAAGAACTTCAGCGTCACATCTGGAATGTGTTGTCTGGAAACATGAGCTGGCTCCGTGTAATAGGCAGCAGACATGAACACTTAGAGATACATCAGTAGATATGACATCTCAGTGTCTGACAAGCCTTTGGCAGCACGTATGGTGGAGAAACAACCCATTTGGAGAGAACAAGGTCTTCTACTTAAGGCGGGACAAGGGACAGGGCTATTTTAACACAATGAGACACTCTAATGTCCTGCCATGATTTGATCTCATCCCCTGCGAACTCCTCCAGGGCGCCTGAGTCTGTGAGACTGGCTTAAAGGGATAGTTTAACATTTTGGCAAATTGGCCCATTGCCATAATCCTTAATAGTTTTAGGAGTAGGTCTGTTACCTTTAATTGTCAGTGCAAGCTGTTTTTAGAACGGCGGAGCAGAGCCGCGAGCTGCTCAGAGATACGCTACGGAGGCAAATGGGATTTCTTGGTTTCCCTCATCAAACTCATCAAATACACAACCCAACAACTCCAAAACGCTCTTGTGGACAAGTTGTGACCTGCAAATTCACCACGCTATGAGATAATAACGGAACATTACAAGACAGAGTTGTTTTAGAGGTAAATGCAGAGACTGCTTGCTGAAAAACTGTCCCTGCGCATCAGCGGTTTTGCATGAATTTGCCTCTAAAACAACTCTGTCTGGTAACGTTCTGTTATTATTTCATAGCGTGGTGAATGTGCAGGTCACAACTTGTCCACAAGAGCGTTTTGGAGTTGTTGGATTGTGTATTTGATGAGTTTGATGAGGGAAACCAAGAAATCCCATTAGCCTCTGTAGCGTAGCTCTGAGCAGCTCACGGCTCTGCTCTGCCGTTCTCAAAATAGCTTGCACCGACAATTAAAGGTAACAAACAAAGAGCCACTTTGCCAAAATGTTGAGCTATCCCTTTAAAATTTACTTCCCATGAGCTTTCTGTTGTTTCACAAAATCAAAGAGGCTTGACGCTGTTTCTGTCTCCATTGAAGAGTCTGTGTTTGCTAAACTCCCCCTTTGAGAAAATCGAGCTCTTTGTGCTCCACTTGAGTGAGAAAGGTCATGTAATGGTAATGGGGACGCTTTGGCGACACTCATTTGTGGACTCAGCAGCTCTACACCTCGTGTGCAAAAACACTCAAAAAAAGATTCACTGACAGCTTTTCCTCTGCTACCGATTTCACCTGATGTGCAGCGCGGTGAACTGCATATAAATATATCGTAGCATGCACCCTTTAAATGGCTTAAAAATGACAAGCAGAGTGTTAATAAACACGCCGTTTGGATGACTGTCAGGTTCTCAGTCTGTTCTCAGTGTTTCGCCAGTTCCATCAAGTCGTTCTTGGCACTGCAATTCAAGTATGTTTGGGTAGCGCTAAGCAAGACTGGCAGAGAGGCCATTGGTATTCCAGAGGGGAGGCGGTGTGGACGCACAGAATTACAAGTGTGCTGGTAACTAGTACCTGTGGAGGAATCTGAACTCCCTGTCTGGCTTCCTGTGTGTGTGTTTGTGTGTGTGTGTGTGTGCAGGGCCCCAGGGATACCCCAAGTGCACGGGCAGCTCAGCTCGGCCCCCAGACTCTTGTCAACCTCTTCAATTCTCCCCTTTACTCAGATGTTATCTTCATGGTGCAAGGTGGGTTCATGCTTAAAAAAATCTGTTTCGACCCTTTATACAGACACTTTTTATAAATGCATGCGGCATCACACGGGGAGAAGAAGCAAGTCACTTTTTATAGGCCGTGATTGAATTATGGGTCTCAGTCCCCGGCCTGGTCATCCATTTGGAGATAAAATAAGATAAAATGGTCGGAGCGACGGGCTCCTTTCCGTTTCCTATCATGTTTCATCTCACCAAAAGCTTTTCCACGAGCTGCACCTCTATTAAATGATCAAGCAGAGAAATATAGAAATAATGCCCAGAAGCCTCTCCTAATCAATACACATCTCATAAAAAGTGCAGTGAGCTTTTCTCGTCCTTGCACCTCGGAGCTCTTAGAGGTCACGGGGGAAATTTCTAAAACAATCATCTGTGCATTTCTAATCTATTTTGTCTTTAATCTTGACTTCCTGATGGAGTGTAGTGAGAGCTGTCACTGGCCGTTAATGGCAATTAATGGCAGCAATTATATCAGCACTTGTGCCGTCGCTTTACATGTCATTTGTTTCATGTTATTTAAATGGCCCATTATGAACGATCTTCACTCGCAAAAGCTCGGTTAAAACAGATGTGGTGTCTGCACTTTTGTGATCAGCCTGAAGAGACAAGTTAGTGATTTAAAGAGCGTTTGATTAAAGACAAAACTAAAGGTACATTCTGCTACTATCATTCAAGAGTTAATATATCAGTTATGAACTGTTTATAGTCTCTGGCATTATGCTTCTTTCTTTGGGACTTTTCCAGGTGCTGCCAAGAAATTCAAAACCTAGCTGATAATTTTGCATGTGTGTGTGTGTGTGTGTGTGTGTGTGTGTGTGTGTTTTCTAGGCAGCGTATTGCCAGCACACAGGGCGGTGCTGGTGGCACGCTGTGATGTTATGGCTGCGATGTTCAGTGGAAAGTATGCAGAGGCCCGGAGCCGAGTGGTGCCCATCCACGGCGTCTCCTCAGATACCTTCTTGTCTTTCCTGGAGTACCTCTACACTGACTCCTGCTGTCCTGGTGAGTTGACTGCACACAACACAGATGACACACACACACAAACATATACGACACAACACCACTGTGGCCACTGCTTCAACTGTGTGCATTAAGATGAACGAGTAAAGTGCTCCTGTGACTGCAAACACATCTCCAGCAGAAGGTCCTAAATATAGTAATACACAGCCCCGTGGTCCTCTTTATCTTGTGCACTAATTAAACCCTGTAGCAGATCTTTGTATAATGGCGAGATTGATTGCACTCAGTGTGTTATTCATCCACCCGGCTCTAACTACAACCTGAGGCTGTTCCTGTTAAAACAAAATTGTTTCTTACTTAAATAGGGAAGAGCAGCTTGAGATAGAAGCATCAGATGAGAGTCACTGGATCCGGACACCTGTTTGTAGAGGGACAAAGGACCTTTGATGAAAAGTACCACGGAAATAATCACTGATCCTGCATCCGGAAAGCACTCGAGAGCGGTACAGTCGTGTTTTCCTATAGGCCTCGCTACTGAACAAAAAGCG
Organism: Trachurus japonicus; assembly: GCF_045865225.1. Lineage (NCBI taxonomy): Eukaryota > Metazoa > Chordata > Actinopteri > Carangiformes > Carangidae > Trachurus > Trachurus japonicus. Next base: position 9,826,770 of record NC_140911.1, read on the forward strand.
CAGATGACATGTCCCATCAACCATCTGTGTGAGTGCGACATACTGCCAGTGTCAGTCTCAGGAGGCGAGAGGCGAACAGCACCGAGCTTAAAATGAAATTAGATTTAGTGATGACAAAATCAACCCGTGGCATCACGGCTTCATCTGCTTTTAATGGTGCCAAATGAAGGCCCCAGACGTGTTGTTGTTTTCCTCCGACACATTGTGCGCTGCATTTTCAAAGTAATTAGTGCTGATAAATCTCTTCGGTGACGGCAACGAGCTTGGGAATTGAGAATTATATCAGGAGCTTCTATAACCTAGGAGTTTCCGCCGAACCAGTGGCTCTCTCTCTGTGATATGAAAACTGAGCTGATACTGTGGATCCCACTGAAAATCAACAGCCTGCCCTGCCCTGCAGCCTCTGCGCCGCTTTCAGCCACACTCAGCTGGTTGTTTTAGGTTTGACAAAGCAAATATTCAAACCGATTCACTTCTATCCACAGGCTGCTCTCAGTCAGGCGTACTCCCACAGATCACACGGTGAGGTCAAAGTAAAAGAAGAGCATTCATAAAAGCATGTATTGAGATGTTTGTGAACCAAATTAGATCTTAAGTGTTAGTCAATATGGGTCAGGTGGCTAGAGGGACTCCAGTGTTATTTGTTTCTTTAGTTACTTGTGTCTGTGTGGGAAATTATTTGCTAACGTTTCAGATAAAACAAGTGGACAAGCTGATAGAGGTCCTCTGATTATTTTTGATTCTTTCTGCCCCCTAGTGGTTAAAGTTTATCTAATGCAGCTTTTGATGTCGAACCGAGCCGCACTCTCTGAAGGAGTTTTTGAAGGTGTGTGAGTGTGTGTTTGTATGCGTTCTTGTGACAACAATGGTGATAACACTGCAGCCCCTCTCGGATTAAGCCTCACAACTGCAGATAATTTACATATTCATAAAGCACAGGAATAATGTTGTATTATTACCTCATGAATAGATAATAAAAAGCCACATAACTCAAACTTTTAGCTGCAGAATTACAGCGTCAATTATAAGATTCACTGTCGTGTTGCCTCCCAGTTTAGTTACATAATGAAGCTGCTGCACTGACAGTTTCAAGCTTCAGAAAACAACCAGGTCTGAATAAGCAGCTCTCGGGAGCTGACGATCACCTTTCTCTCTGACAAGGGATGTTTTGATGAAAAACTTTAACAAGCAATCCTTAAGATGCTCCTGCTGCTGCTGCTGCTTAGGTACAGAGAGAGTAAACAAGCTGTTTCCAGAGATACAGCTTCAGGTTGAGTCATGGGAGCAGGAAATTAAAAGGCATGAAACAGCTCAAAAGGCTGCAGCCGCTGCACTGTTATGTAAGAGCTGAGCACTCAAGGTCAAGGCAAGGTAACTCAACCGGTAGCAACACAAACAGAGGGTGTGAAATCAAAGGAGGAGCGCAATTAGACTCTTTCATTCAGACAAATAATTACCATACTTATGGTAGTAGAATAGATTTGTCGTGCTAATTTCATTGTTTTTGGTTGATTTGTGCAGTGAAATAGCAGAAACCCTGTGTACTGTATGGCTGCTGCTGCTCCGCTCACACTGCACCAGCCTGTCAGCGTGCAGCATGCAGTGTTTGACTCACATAAATGACAGGAATCAGATTACAGCCAGAGTAATTTGACGTGACATTTTGACATTACATAATAGGATTGACGCTACTTGTTTGACATTTGTTGCCTGTGTGTATTTACGGATGTTATTTGACAGCAGGACTAGCAACAAAAGGGAATTAATTGGTTTAATTTAATGCAGTTTTACTACTGGGGACTATTTAAACACAACACAGCTCACATGCAACAATGACTGTTGTGAGCACAGAAATCATGTTGTTCTATTAAGAGATATATCTGTCTGCTGGATTTCAACAAAATGATGGTGCACAAAGAAGACTGTGTAACCTGCACTGACTGTAACGTGACTAGTTTGAATTATCCATCCAGGGCATAAATAAAAAACATCATTTGATGGCTTAATAAGCCAAATTTGCACATTACACTGCATAATACATTTTATTGGCCACAGGGAGCAGCAGAAATGTAAACTCATCATTTACATATTATCACTTCACTGCAGAAACTCAAAATCTTTCCAAGAATATTTTACTTATTTCTTGTCAAAACTAATCTCTTTCCACTTAAAATAAGACTCATCACCTAAAAATTAACTTGTTTTTAGATAATTTTCACTTGTTTCAAACTAATTTTCACTTGAAATAAGTAGAAAAATCTGCCAGTGAAAGCAATTTTTGTTGTGCTTGTAATAAGAAAGAAAAACTTGCCCCACTATCAGATTATTTTAAGTGAAAATATGCTTTAAAGAAGTAAAAAGTGTCTAAAAACAACAAGATACTTTTTTGTGATGAGTCTTATTTTAAGTATAATGAGATTTGTTTTGACTAGAAATAAGACAAATATTCTTGGTAAGATTTACGGTTGTGGTGCAGTATCATTATTATTAATAATATTATTATTTGGAGCTATACTAATCCAGTTAACAGTTAAATTGTGGGTTTGTCACTTCAAGCAAAACCTTTGATATACAGTCGTTTTATCCACTCATAATTTAAAACTGTCCATTCATGCAGTTTAAACATCTATGTTTTATTTCACTATTATCACTTTTTGTACTCCAAAAACTATGTATAGCTACATAAGATGTCATTAATGTCGATGTCAAATAGACCAACTGGAAGTTTATTGTAAAATATTACAACTTTTAAATTCTGCCAAAGGTTTCTGTAACTGATATGACTGATGTAATTCAGCATCTTATAATTTTGTGTAAAAATGGACATAAAAAATCGTTATATTTCTAACTGGTGTGGTTTTCTAAAAAGTTTGATATGTGAACTTTTGTGTCCTCTCTTCTGGAGGTCTACGTACATGCATAAAATGTGTCCAGTTGTTGTACACGTCGGGAATCTAATGTAAACTTCATGATGTTATAACTTATAACAGTGTGTATATATGGTACATCAGACAGGTTTGTGTGTGTTTGTGTGTCCAGCCAGTGTGCTGCAGGCCATGGCCGTGCTGGTGTGTGCCGAGATGTACCAGGTGAAACGTCTGCAGCACCTGTGTGAGGTCTGTGTGTGCGCTTACCTTCAGAGCATGCCCAGTAGAGAGCTGGCGTCAACAGGTATCAGCGTGGTCCGGCTTCTCCGCAGAGCCAAGGTCAGTGCAACGTTGCGTAATGATTTGAGAACAGAAGCGGTAATAGAGGTAATAGTTTGTCTCTACTAACTTATTTAATCTCCTTCAGCCGAGTAAATGCAAATGATTTGGAAATAATCAATTATTAAGTGTCTCTGTTTCGATCAATTCTCAGTGCCACAATGCGGAGCAGCTGTACGTCTGGCTCCTCCACTTCATCGCCAACAACTACCTGATCTTCAGTCACAAACCCGACTTCCTGGAGCTCTCAGGTCAGTGCATAATTGTTTTTTTAACGTCTGATGATTTTAAATGAGCCTTGAAAGTGATGACCGTGCAAACTAAAGCTGCAGAATTAAACTGCTCAGACTTCATAATCAGCGCCTGCGGGCTCTTTCAGCACAGTATGTGGAGGCTGAGCTGCATCTCTCTCATGTTTCAAGTCAACGCTTTGAACACCAGGCTTCTCTTTTTTGGTCAAATGTTAAACACTGCACATAATACATGAGGTCCAAGGTGTTCTCTTATGATTAGTGAACAAAAATTAATATGCATTTTGAATAATAGACAGCTGTAAAAAACCTTTACGCTCCTCTGCCATACAGCACAATATGGCAGGATTTATGCATTAGTAGACTGCGATTTATGCCCCCTTATAGTATCTACGGCTAATACTATAAGTTTATGCTGGAGTTATATAGAGCACTTCTGTTTGCCTCTCAGTTATTGGTCTTTTGCATTTAACAGAGAACATAAAAGCAGCTGGAGAAAAGGGAGAGTCACAAAGATTAATAATAGCAACATTGCTCCGTTAAGTAGCAGTGGTAGTTTTTATTTATTTGTCATCATTAGTCATAACACAGGAGACTTAAGGTCGTTGGACGGGTACTGAAGGGCACAAGCAAGGTCAAAGGCCACAGTAAAGGGGACAACACACACCCACACACACACACACACACACACACAAACGGTGTAAACAAAGTCTGACCACATATCTCAGCCCTGTTGGCGGCGTTCATGGCGGCGATCCAAGAAGCTATTACTGTATGTGTCATCTGAGGGCAGGAGCCAAGCACAGTAAATTTTGCTGAAACAAAATTTAGCTCTGTGTGTGTCTGTGTGTGTGTGTGTGTGTGTGCAGGAGAATGTAGTTATGTGTTTATGTGTTCATGCATGTTCCAGACGAGGAGCGTGAGCAGGTGGAGAGGTTACGATGGCCATCCAGAGGCTACCTGCAGGAGCTCAGCGAGTACCAGCAGCGGCGACGCAAACTACGCAAGTCCCGCTGCATAGTCATGTGACCCCAGCCGCCGTCCGCCACGAGCCTGCGGAGAACAGGGAAGAGGGGGAAGGAGGACATATCGACAGGGAGTGAGACCGGAGGGGAGAAACAAAAACAAAAGAGACGTTTTTTCTGTTTGTGCGGCTGGATGACGGAGTGACTAGCTGTGGAAGGAAGGAAGGACGCCGCCTTGGACCAATGGGGCGTCGTCGTCGTATGTACAGTATGTCAGACATACAGAGGCATACACCACTGCGACACTCCTCTCTTCCCCTGAAGGACTATGTGTGTGTGTATGTCTGCATAAAGGCCATCATACTCAATCATGGGCAATACAAAATGACTGATCCTTTAAAACCCACGTTGAATTTTAAAAAAGGACTGCTTGGCCACCGACCAGAGTTCTCTGTGAAAAGATTATATTTCTATTGGCTGAAGCTGATGGATTTTAAAGAACAACATTAAACACAGAAGGGGGCTTCATTACAAGTAGAGATATATCAAATGACCACACATCTGTTAAGACTCCAGACCGACCAGGAAACCACGTGGTGGACTGGTGGTTCAAACTGCAGTAACGGGTAATGTTGTGACTTCAGGTTGAACGACGACGACAACGAGGAGGAAACTGTGAAGTGAAGCCTTTTTCCTTTTCGCCTCGACCTCACCCGGGGACGTCTGTGTGTCCCCTTCTTCTGGGGAGGGGACTGCTCCATCTTAAAAAAAAAAAAATCAAACCCATGATGCATCTGTGGCCCCCATTGGATTTGGAAAATGTGAAAAAAAAAGAAAGAAAAGAAAATGTGAACATGTCTACACGCAGCGTTTCTTAACCTGAAATAACTCTGGAGCCTCCGACTTGTCCGTGGCTCAGTGAGCATTTCATCTGAGCGGTGACCTACATTAAACACAGAGCAGGGTGGAAAAGCAACTGGTAAAGCCGCTGGTAGCGCGGTCACGCTCCGTCTCATCTGTAATCTAACAGACCCTCCGTTTAGCATTCGAGCAGGACCAATATAATTACGATTCTTTTATTAGATTCTCTCTGATCTATAATGCAACATCAGCGAACGTCTCAGAGCCAGACTGATTTTATTATCATGTGAGGTGGAATACATTAGGACTGTGGTCTGTGTCAAATGAGGCCATTTCGCTTTTTCCATTGAGAAATAACTTGAAAATTAAAATTCCTTGAACTTAAAACTACACGAAGCCTGTATCAGAAATCAAGTGCTCTGTTCACTGAATCCAGAACACAATAATCAAGTTGTGGTTTTTAAAACTTTCATTTACAGCTGGATTTAATTCATCGTCTTCATTTGCAGGTTAATGTGAAACAATGTTGAAACTGTTCCTTATCTATGTGCAATAACAAATACTAAGGGTCTGTCTGTCTATGTCACACAAAAAAGCAAAAGCCTGTTGTAGCATTTACGTGTACGGACGGGATGTAAAGAGTAAGGAAAAACAAAACAATCATATCATCAACATAAGTTGGTACTAAAACCACAATGCCTCTGGGTGGATACACAGTGTTTTATTTTATTTTCCTTTTCTTTGAGAGGTTGTTTTTAATCATAATGAAATTATGATTTCTTGGTGCTGCAATTATTTTTGTAAACTATACTGTATATTGACATTTATGATTTTCTTTTTTTAACATTCGGAGCAAAAGACAACTGGGTCTATACTGTTTTACAGTCCAATGTTTCACTGGTTATTTACTTTTAAAACGGATTAAGGAATTATTGATTTGACCGAACTGGCCCACAGGAGCCCAGAACAACTTGTCAGCTAAAAGAAAGCAAACACGAATAAAAACAAAACAACATTAGTGGCTATTTTTGATACAGTGGATCAATATCATTCGTTAATGATCAACAAACTGCATGTAGCTGCTGTGTTTGTGTCCAGTTGTTGCAGGGCTGTAGCAGCAGGCTGTGTGTTGTTGTACAGCACAGACCACAATCACTGTCAAGTTATTTAACCAGTCGATGTGTATTTAACTATAATGACCACAAACAAAAACAACAACTGTGTCAAGTCTGAAAGGAGTGGGAAAGAAAAAATACAAAAATCACATAAATGCCAAATGGAAGATGATTCATTAAATAGCAGCTGAAACTCTGGACTGTGAATCGAAGTGTTGTCCCAGTGCTGCATCCACACCCAGCATGTGGAGACACGTGTGGCCCCACGAGGGGCCCGCGCTGTACAGACTGTAGATAACATGACGTCTGACTTTAAATAAAGACATGTTTTAGAATGAACAACAGGCTCAATCACTTTCTGCGCTCTGGTTGTGTTTGAACTAGGGATGTCACCATTATAGATTTTCTTGGTACGATTATTGTCAGAGAAATAATCATGGTATTATGATTATCACAATTATCATGCATTCATTAATTTCACAACACTATTAATGCGTAAAATCAAATATAGTTAAAATATACATTACTAATGATAAAATATTTTAAATATCTATTAAAATATGGCCAATTATTAATCCACCAGGGGAAGTGTCATCGATACCAAATGTTTAAGTTAATTTGAATCTTTTTTTTAAAATTACAAATGACACTCTAGCATTTAAATTCCTAACAAATTCAATGGTACGTTAGGTAAATGGACCAGTATCTGTGCATTTACCTTTACTTTGGCGCACATCCGCCGACACGGTATTGACGGTATTTAGGAATCTTTGCGATCAATTAATTGTGGCGTTTAATACCGCGATTAATTGTGAAAACAAGTAATTGTGACATCCCTAGTTTGAACGTTGTTGTGCAGCCTCCTCCACCAGGTGCACAGGTGTCTGTCTCGACTGCATTCAACATCCACCTTTGACCTGCCGATGGTATCGAACGCTTCACAAAGCGTTCGTCTGTCGGATCCGAGTCGTCAATCCACACACACACACACAAACAACACGACAGCTTTGTTGTCCTTTAGGGTGTCAGCGAGCGACTTCACTGTTCTACAAATCTGACAACAGCAACAATGAATGTTTATGTATGCAGCCACGGTTTCATTATTAGTCAGACGGGACCTTGTTATGTTTGCAGGGGGTGAAGTCACACCCAGGACTCACCCTGTGTGGAGGCATCTGCTCTCCTTATGTTTCTACGCCCTTTTATTCCTGCGTTTTCCTTTCATTTGTCGACCATCTGTACATTCCCTTCAGCGTGTAACACAGTGTGCGCCCCCTCCCTCCTCCCCCCCCCAGAGCAGATTTATCTCTCCAGTCTTTACCGCAGAACAATCACTCCTTACCTCAGGCGTCTGATACCCTTTTCACTTGCTCTAATGAGAGATTACTGCTACTAATTCATGCACAATGATTTGCTCTGAGGCGGCGACACCTACCTCCTTCTCTCACCTGCCATTACAAATTCTGCACTTATATGAGTGAATGCGTATATGGAGGTAGTATAGTGTGCAGCAGTGTGACCTGTTACCGTACCTGGAGGTCTGGGGCAGGTTACTGCAGCGCTCCGATGGACTGCAGCATGCCTTCCAGTTTGCCACTCTTGTGCAGCTTCTCCACGTCGCTGCCGCCTCCGATGCACTCCTCTCCGATGAACACACGGGGGACCTGCATGTGAATCACGAAGAAGCAACAACAATGATGGATGCAGCTGGTTAGTAAGGCCGACACTGAAACTGAGACAGACTCAGACACACACACACAGACACAGAGGCTGAGGAAAACTGACGATATCCATCTACATCACAGGTTTTGTCTTTACTGTCCACATCCCTCAAACTCCTCTGACTGGGGAGCATTTTGCATGTAAATTTTTCATCTACTTAAACATATGCAACCAGAATTTTTTTTTTTAGGCAAGGCAATTTTATTTGTATAGCCCGTTTTTACAAACAGTTTGTCTCAAAGGGCTTTACATGGCATCATAACAACATCCTCTGCCCTTAGACCCTCACATCGACTGAGGGAAAAACTCCATGGAAAACCCTTTTAACAGGGACACTAGAAACATGGAAGAGGCGACTCAAAGAATCTGGAATCTGTCATTACAGGTGTGCGAGGATCATGAATGAAAAGGAAAGTGGGTAACACTTTATTTTAAGGGGTCCTTGTTCCTGTGTATCTACCTAATTAATTACAGTGTAATTACCTATGTAACCGTATGTAATAACATGTACTTACATTGTAAATACATAGTGTATTTTAGTGTACTAACAGGTCCTTGTTACACTTGTAATAAGAAATGCTTGTGCAAAGAGAGAGGCCACTTTGGCATTTCTTATTACAAGTGTAACAAGGACCTGTAAGTACACCAAAATACACTATGTATTTACAATGTAAGTACATGTTATTACATACGGTTACATAGGTAATTACACTGTAATTAATTAGGTAGATACACAGGAACAAGGACCCCTTAAAATAAAGTGTTACCGGAAAGTGAATATTTGCTTGGCAAGTCGATTTATGGTGTGCACCCCTAAATTTTCTGTTTGCACTCCTAAAATTTTAAGTTTGGAGCCACTGTGCTAAAAGAAGTTAGTCTGGAGCACAGCTGCAAATGAATGAGCAGGACTTGTGGCAGTAAAATTTGGTGTTATGATGCTTTTGCACTAATGTGATTATATGTTTCTGCCAGGGAGTAAGTTCATATGTCTATTAGATCTGCCACAGTTGCTCAGATACATTACATTAAAAAAAAAAAAACAGTAGACATTCAAGACTTTCTGGTTTCATTGGAAATGTCAGAGTGCAATGATTCAGGGTTTCCTGTGTAGCCTACTGAAGAAGCAGAGATGGGAATGGGCTCTTTGCACAGCTCCGCTACTTCCTGAACTTAATGCTGCTCCTTAATTTTCTGTCTTACATTATTGGACAAACTGATTAATCCAGGTGTGTCTGACCATTGTTGTGAGGTCAGACACACCTGGATTAATCAGTTTGTCCAATAAGCCCATTGTGGAGTCATCCAGTCCTCTCCATGCCACTGAACCGGCTGAGTCCAATCGGTAGCTCTTCAGCCAGTGAATGCACCTGGTTCAGTGACTGAGCAGAACAAATACATGGCATGGAGAAATGTCAGAGTGAGTGCAGTGATTCAGGGTTTCCTGTGTAGCTACTGAAGAAAAAGACGCCCTGGTGATCTCATCCTGAGCTTTGACTGAAATCTCCATTTTCAAACTGAAACACAGCCGTAGACTAATCAGACATTTCACAGCTCCAAGCTTTATTTATAAAATCACAGTTAACAAGACTGTCACTGTTGAGCTGTGTCATCACGTTTAATGTTACTTTCTCTTTTGCTTCCTCTCTAGAATTTACATATAACATCACACACACACATGTAACACTTGTTGCCCCCTTATTTACCGTGCGCGCTCCGGTCAGCTCCAGGAAGTAGTCCTGCATGCTGGCCATGTCGCTGTGGCCACTAATATCAATGCACTCCAGATGTCCCGGTTTGAACTTGTACTTGGCCAAAACGTCTTTGGCCATGACGCAGTATGGGCACGTGGGCTTGATGAACAGCACCACTTTGTCTCCTTTGATCTTCGCCTGCACAAATTTCTGCGCCATTTGTTTTTCTTTTCAGTTTCCAGTCGCCGGGAGAAGAAAGAGTGGCATCAACGGGGAAATAAGGAAGACGAAAGCTGCGTCCCTTTGTTGGTTTGTGCACATCGGGATGACGTAGTCAGGGGGCCTTTCCTTCTTAAAGGGACACTACCCTGGCTTTTTATTTTACAAGGAAAATATTACATCCATAAATGCAAATGGTCATCCAAAAAAACAAATTTTTATGAGTTTAAAATAGAAATCAGATATTATATGCAGCTACTACAAAATATGAAAGACAGAAAAGCTATAAAAACCTTGGAATATTAAAAATTATTACAAACATCTATATGATTTAATAATAGCCTACCTATAATATATAATATTAATACCCCTTTCTATGTATATATTTTTTGTTTATTGTCTGTATACTGTTTGTATGTATGTATGTATGTGTCTTAATTAAAAAAAAGGGACACTACCAGGCTGATGCGCGTGCACCTAAGCGCGTGGACTTGTGCAAGGAGGACCTGATAGTGTTGAAGTGACGTCACCCCTGACCTCCCATCTCCCGTCATAAACAACAGCTCCAACATGTTTCACTCACAGTAATAACAAAATAATATCTAAAAGAAAAAGGATACAATCAACCTATTAGAAACTGAAACTATTTCATATCAACATATAGTTCATGCCCATATAATCATACATGTGTAGGCTATGTGTATGTTTAAATTGTAGACATGTGTATTCTGGTGTAAAACACATGTAAGCAAACACATTTACATTTACAATAGATGTGCTGCTCAATAAACTTGCATATTAATTCAATATTTACATATGGATGCAAAATCTAATACCTTTTTTTTTTTAATTATAGTTATTTTTCAATATATGTACATTAAAATGTTTGTATGGGTTATGAACATCTATGATCTCATATACGGAGGATGTTTCACTAATAATGTGCATGTGATGATTAGATTTCTGTATGGGGACCACACTATATATTGGATACTTCTTGAATGACATACTGTATATTGTAGACTGATGACTGATGACAGGCTGTTCTTTCACCCTGTATTATTTTAATAACTTTTTTTCCCTTCTAATTACTATGCCAGTGCTTAGAAAATTAACACCTGAAAGTAATGTCACAAATATCAACAACTTTGTCATATGACTGGAATAGAGACTGTAAAGGACACAGAAGAGATCACAGACATGTTCCAGGTAAAACTTGTGTTTTTTTTGTTTTTTTATTGAAATGTCTTGTACATTTTCAGCTGGGAAGGATCAGATTTCACTCAAAATTCACTTGATTTTCAGTGGTTTCTTGCATCTAACCAGTGCTGGGCATTTCTTTTTATTATTATTATATTACTTTGTCACTTGATCATTAAGACTCTTAGCAAACCCTCCTCCCCCATTCATTCCACTATAATGACCTTATTTAGGCTAATTCATGTTGTTCAGACTCAACAGAAATCTTTGGAAGGCCGAGAGGAGGTCACAGGTGACGGACAGCGCTTGGCCTCGGACATTTATCTGTCAGAGTGACCCCTTTGTGTCTCTCTGAATTCTGGGAAAAATTACCAACGCACAGGGAAATGGGACATGTAAATCCACAGCACTGAGCCTGCAGCCCACTGCCACGGTGAGGTGTGAATCTCGAGCAGAGCCTCAACTCTTTGCGGACATTTTCTCTCTTATCTGCTGTTGCGATACAAGTGCTGAATTTCTGTCCAAAATAAATTTGAGGGAGTTTGTAATTAAGGACACATTGATTTTGACAGCCGACCAAAACAGCCAGTCTACTGCAGAGACTGACTATAAGACAGAATGTCACAACCAAAATCCACTGAGACAAACCTGGCCAATATTAACTTAAATCTATAGTTTTTCTTTTCAATACAGGACAGACACTTACATGTCCACACTAGCCGAATATATTTAATACTTGACTCCTGACAGAGGGTTTACCACCACAACAGTGGAAACAAACACCCTGTAATTGTTGACATCATTTTGGGGGTCACAGTGACCAAGTTCCCCTTCACATCCCCAAACGTCAGGGTGTTTACTTTTTAAGCAAACTCATATTCCAGTAATTATTTATCCTAAAAAATTAAACCACAATCAGAAATGTTTACTCCATGGATGCTGTCCCAGAAAAAAGTCTTTAATTTTTGTAAAACATACTAACACAGGTTTGTAAACAAATTTTCCCTTGTTGAAATAAAGATTTGATATAGAAGCCATTCATCCATCCATCAAACTAAATCAGTATCAATGTCGAGAGAGAGAGAGAGAAAAAAAAAAAAGTTACTCTGAAACCTTTCACTGCTCTGCAGAACTCAAACTGAGAGTTAAATACGTTGAACACTGTAATACAGATTAGTCCTCTGGTGGATGACGGGTTTTCGCTTCTTTCTAAAACAGAAACACAGACTGTTTGCCGCAAGATAAAGCTGAAGAGGTGGCCGCAGTCCTTTCCAGGGTTTAAGAGGTGAACCATTCTGGAAAAATAAGGATCTTCTACATCTCTTCAATTAAGATCGGGTACTGTTACTTCCAGCCAGGTTGATCCTGAGTGCTCTGGCTGGTCCAACACTATAGCAGCTTTTTTTTTTTTTTTTTTTTTTTTCGTTTTTCATATATTTCTCACTTATTTTCCCCACATGGTTTTTTTTCCTCTTTCACTTGTCACTCCACATAATGCACAACCGTACAAACACACACACTCATACAATTTGTAACACTCCTTCCAGACTTAACAACCCTTCTTTCCTCCAGCTCTCAGACATGAACACACACACACACACACACACACACTTGCACACAAACACACACACATACGCAACCTGTTTCCAGGCAGTTGTAGTTCCTTTGTGTATAGCCTGTGGCCTCTAAGGGTCGGCCCAACTCGACATATCCGAGTGTAAACACCTTAAGGCACCCATAATGCACCGTGAACATCAAACACTGTTGGTGCAGGGAATACTGCCCCCCCTTTTTTTTACTGATGGGGGATCATACTCCATTAATTCACCCCACCCTCACCACCCCTTGTGGTCATTACAACTAAATTTACAATCCATGCACACATACTGTTGTTGCTTCTCAGTCAGCTCAAGTGATTTCTCCTTCCTGTCTCATTTCCTTCCTCCTCAGCCTCAAACTTGGCAACAACAGCAATTTCTTGAAGCAGAGTTTATCCAGTACAGTTTCACGTGAAGAGAGGAAGTGAGCCAGGAGAGATATCATCGCAAAATGAGATGACATAATGGATCTTGCGTGCAAAATGGCTTCACAAAGTCAAAACACATAAGGCCGCTGTAATTTTTTTTGCATTGTTTTCAAGAAAAGTTAAACAATATATCATCTGCCGACTCTTTTGTACTACGAGTCCCAAAATAAATAGATCTCCCTCTTTTTTTTGTTTTTTTACTTAAATACATGTTAATATTTTCTCTGATGCTCAAAAATACTTTTTTTTTTTGTTCTTTTCTTTGCCTCAAGATAAATCCTTCAAAAAGTTAGAACAGTTTAAGATTTTTCCCCCAAACCCCATCACACATGCAGGCAGCTCCTTCCACTGGTACAGTGGTATCAAATTCCACAGGAGCTCATTGAGAAAGCGAAAGATGGAGGGGTAAAAAGTCAAAGTGAGATTTTCAAGATTGCAGGTAACAATGAAGCCTGTGGAATCAAAGATTGGAAAAAACAAAGAGGAAGGAATGAAAAAGGATGAAGGGAGAAGGAAAAAGGGAAGGAAAAAATAAAAGGAGGGAGTGGGTAAGAGGAGCTGTGGTGGAGGCAGTAACTGAAGGGGTGTTAATAAATAAGAGCCAGTTGGACACCCCCTCCTGGTTTGACACTCCGTTCTCAATACTGATTAGTGAAGATGTGTGCTGTGCTCTCAGCACCAGGCCTGGGCTCTGCGCTGGTCAAAATCAGCTATTAGCCGCTTGATGTGGGCCAACTTGTTGTGCAGGTACTCGCAGCGCTGTTTCTCCTCATGGTAGTTGGGGCTGTGCTGTTAAGACACAACATGGAAATGATGAGACACAGCTTTGACAAAAACAAAAACCTTTGAATGCACACACACACACATACAGGTCGGTGGAACCACTTACTTGTTTCATCTTTTTGTACTCTTTCAAGACTTCCTCTTGGACTTTCTGTGAAATTCAAAATAAAAACAGCGTTGAATCATTCTGCAAATGTGCATCATTTATAAATATGATCAATCACACTATTCTGGATGTACTAGTTTTCTTATTGTTGTAACTGCTGCTAATACTATGCTTTTTCATACTTATGCAGGTAGCTTCCTATTGTTATCTTTTTGTATGGTATGTCTCTTTAATATGAAGACTACGGATGGAAATTAACTTTGAGCTAAATCCGGCACTTTTACATGACGTGATGTGCGCGTCACAAATTGTCCATTAATGTGCACTGTCCTCGTCAAATAAACAATAAATGAAAATGAAATGAAATGAAAAGTTTTGCAATAGGACAAGGTGTTGATCCACTTATTTAACTCGCACAGAGACCAAAACACTGCAGCTCTGTGTGTGGTAACCTGTCATAACAGCAGCAGCCGCCTGAACAGAAGCACCAGAATCTCTGATGACATTTAATATGAATCAACTGTGCGCTGCCGGGTGGCTGCGGATCGAGGAACAGATGTGGAGTGGTGGCAACACTCATCATTTCTGTTAATTAACAGTTAACAGCAACAACAACAAAAAATAACATGTCCTTCAGTCCCTGCACCTGGCCTGCATCACAATGTGACACCGGTGTACCAACAGGCAACTCTTAATGGTCCTCAACCAAGTCAATTACAACAGGAAGGTCACATAGAGCATAACAATGTCTGCACCATGTGTCGGACTAATTGATCAGAACATCCCGCATAGGGACTAAATCATTTACGAGTTTGGCATAGAGTTGTCACGATACCAAAATGAGTAACCACGGTACTATACCAGACAAAGTATCACGGTTCCGGGTAATATCACGATACTGCAACCTTTTTTTATTATTATTATTTTTATGAACTGCAATGTATTTGTACAAGTTATAAATACTTATTAATTACTTATAATGTTGTTTGGTGCATGATAAACATAATACTAGTGAAGTAGGAATTAGACTGAAACAAATATTTTTAAATAAGCAATAAAAAACAAATAAATGAAGTTAGAATTTATATGGTGGAAAATAAATAACCATTCAGTCTCTTGCACATTAATTTATGTTTAACAAATATAAATAATCAACTTAGGATAAAAACAAATCCACTGTCTTTTAAAAAAAAATCTATTTGACAATAATGCTTCTTCATAATAAACCATAGAGGACAGGACAAAATACAACGAACAGGAACTGATTCCCTGTGAAAACTATATTTTGATGCATTTTCTAGGTGCTTTATACTTGGACATCCTTTAACTCTTTATTCCTCAGCCTGTACACGGAGCATATAGCCTGATATTAGCCAATGAGAAAATACACAGAGCTAAATGAATTAAGTGCCACTGACGACGACGCAGCAGACTCGCCGCTCGCGCCCGGTGCTTCTGCCGTGGTCAGTGTGTTGTCTCATGTTTGTGAAGCCGTGCGCGCGTCGGACGAGACAGAACTTTAGCTCGTTGTTTGTTTTGAAGCGAGTTTCTATCGAAGCGGAGCTGTCTCAGCTGTCTTCATGAGTCCGTTCTTGCCGGCATGAACCACGAACAGCCAATCAGAGAACAGACGGGCGGACCCAGCGTGCGGAAACAGCCCCGGACATCACCAGTACCAGGCAAACAGCCAATCATTCAGCAGATGTGTAGTTAGGTTGCAGTGGGTGCATGTGGGTTTTGTTTACAAGGGAGTGCGTGCAGTGAGAAGCCGGGAGGAGAGGAGAGGCGGCCGCTATGTAGCGGAAACTGGCACCGGTAGTAGTAATCCACGGTAGTACCGTCGTGTAGAATTTGTAGTATAGTAGGAACCGTTACGTTTTGGCACCGCGGGGTACCGTGGCTACCGTGGGTATCGTGCAACTCTAGTTTGGCAACAGTCACAACCTGTAACTAATGTAATGACTCTAACTAATCTAATTGAGTGCACATGACAATCAAATATTTGATTCAGCTCATACAGTCCAGAGGATTAATCCGTTTCAATCTGACCTGGTGCTCTTTGGTGCCAGGCGCCAGCTTCCGACACTGGCCGTCCAGCTGGGTGAAGCGGCGGGTGATGCTCTCTACACGGGCGTGCAGCAGGCGGTACTCGTCATACTCCGCATTGAAGTCGTCCTTGTAGGTTTGCCGCTGGTCCATGGACACCAACGGCGTGTACTTCCTGTAAACACAGGAGGAAGAAACCAGACTCCATTAAAAACATGTTCCACAGCCAGTGTTCAGAAACCAGCACTCCAAAAGCAACAGCATACTTTTCCTGATGATGTGTGGACAAAGGGAACAGAACAACACCAGACTGCACATGTTGAACATTTGTGGGTTTTTTTGTCTCCTAATGTTCAAATCTGTGTTTGCTCTTAACGTCAGGTTCAAAGAAACTCATTCAATTAAAAAAAAGTGTTTTCATGTTGTGTTGCAGAGAAGAAATCGAACTGTTACATGGGTCACATTACAGGAATTACTTACACTACATAGTCAGGCATCTCAATGGTGGAGGAGAATTCAGTGGACTGGACCGGCTTCTCTTTGTCTGAAGAGTCTGAGAAAGAAAGAGAGAAAAAAGCCACAGGTTAGACTATGAACACTACAATTATAATCCATACTATGGTTAGGATTATATCAATTATTATTCCCATTATTGTGATAAAGCACAGTATCTATATTCTATCACTCAGTGGACAACCAAAATAAAATGAAAAATGTACCTTTTAGAAAAGTATCACAATAAAAATGTGTAGCCATATTCTTATAATAAATATGTGATGTAGGGAAAATACAACTTGGCTCATTACTGATTTATACTAGTACATATTTGCAACAGACTCCAGCTCATCATACTTTAGCACAGCACCTACAGGATTATCTATCCTGTTTTGCTTGTGGGTGCAGATATGAGGGTGCATTTTCTTCTTCTACAGAATTTCTGGTGTATCTGACATTGTGCCACAGGTGTGGTCAAATCCTTTAGAAACCGTCTAGAATAAAAGGGGGCACACACACACACACACACACACACACACACACACACACACACACACACACACACACACACACACACACACACACACACACACACACACACACACACACACACACACACACACACACACACACACACACACACACACACACACACACACACACACACACACACACACACACACACACACACACACACACACACACACAGGGAGGGAGGGAGGAAGCGGAGCATCTCAAACTACGACCACAATATTTATGAAGTCAACTCCACCAAATGAAACGACCACAGAGAAAAGAGTACAGATCAATGCTTTGACGTGTTCAGGCAAAATCCAGTGTGTGAGTGTAATCAAAGATCAAACTGCATGCGGCTGGGTGGGAGGTAGGAGACAGCGCAGACATAAACACCGAAACATTATGAGCAACAAACTTAAAGTCTGAAAGAAATTGGCTGGAAAGTCAGTCGCAACACAGGCGAATGCTGTTTTCTTACTGCGTATGTGCAGAATAGATATTTTTAAAAGGCTCCGTTTGGTCTGATTACAGTGTTTGTGCTCTGACGACATCACAGCTTGGATACGGGATGAAAAAGTAGTCGTGCGTTGCGTTTACTTCACTGCTGATCGGGGCAGGAGAGGACAGGGATAGCAATACTTGAGAGAACATACTCCTACATGACTCAAGTAGATGGATGCACACCCAGGAGGAGTCTCTCTGAAGGTAAAAGCCTGAGTGACTTAGTGAATTTGACTCGGGCAGCCTGTGTGTGCTGATGATTAGTGGGGTGCCATGTGCCTTTTAAAGGCTGATCAGAGATCAGACAGTCTTGCTGCATCCTGGACCATCTGTAAGCGTTTCACTGGGGATAACGGGCGACTCGCCACAAGAACACTGCAGCTGCTCAGGTGAGAGATAACCACGACCCGGTCCAAGAGCTGAGACAAGGAAGGTCTAATTGCTCTTATGTTGTATTCACCTGATGCAGCCCTGCCTATTCGACCGGTTACTGCCTTGAATCCAATTTTTTTAGGCTCCCACTAATCACTGGCTTTCATATCTGACCAGTCCTACTACCAAACCCGAGGTGTGAGGCAAAACTTAAAACACAACCCTGAGTGTCTCTCTGACACCCTGGTTATCGTGGAACATCAGGCGAATTGTGCAAAGCGGAACGACCGGCAGATGGATGCATCATGATCAGAGAAAATGAGCTGACAGATCATTAAGTATCAAACAGAGAGAGACATATTGTCGGCCCGCAGACTTTTACACCACAGACATTCTGACTTTTCAAGCGTCACAATGAAACATGCACCCTGAAACTGAAGCAGCTGAATGTGGTCGGTGAAAGTGTTCAGCCCAATAAAAGTTGGACAATTTAGCTACATGATGCTATAACAGATATTAAGGGATAGTTCAACATTTTGGCAAATTGGCCCATTGCCATAATCCCTATAGTCTTAGCAGTAGGTTTGTTACCTTTGTTGTTTTTGAGGCAAATGCAGAGACTGCTTGCCGAAAAACTGCCCCCGATGGGAACAGGCATCAGCGGTTTTGCATGAATTTACCTCTAAAACAACTCCGTCTCGTAACGTTCTGTTATTATCTCATCTCTCAACTTGTCCACCAGAGCATTTTGGAGTTGTTGGATTGTGTATTTGATGAGTTTGATGAGGGAAACCAAGAAATCCCATTAGCCTCCGTAGAGTAGCTCTGAGCAGCTCACGGCTCTGCTCCGCCATTCTAAAAATAGCTTGCACCGAGAATTAAAGGTAACAAACCTACTCCTAAAACTATAGGGATTATGGCAATGGGCCAGTTTGCCAAAATGTTGAACTATCCCTTTTAAGACATACTGGTGTAGATTTAAGATAGGGTAAGTGAAACACACCTTGATGTTTGTGAGGGTTCTTGTTGATAACTTCTCTCTTCTCTTCCTCAGCACTGCGCCTCTTTTTGGCTTTACGACTCTCCTCGGCCCGCTCGGCCACACCGGGAGGAGGACTACTGCTGCCTTTTTCCGTCCGTTTCCCTTTCTCCTTCTCCTTCTCTCGATCCTTGTCTTTGTGCTTCTTGGATTTCTTTTTGACCTTCTTGTTGGTACTGCTGGACAAAGGAGGGCTGGTGGTGATGACAGTGGAGGTAACTGTGAGCGAGGTGCGAGGAGGAGGAAGCGGCGGCGGCGGAGGAGGAGGAGGGAGGAGAGGAGGGGGGCTGGGGGAAGAGGCCGGTCTGGTGGTGGGGATGGGGACCGGGTGCCGAAAGCAGTCCTGCAGGGTCCCGTCCGAGGAGGAGAAGGGGCTGGGCGAAGGGTCTCTGCAGGAGGAGCTCTGGTCCATGGGCAGGTCCTGAGTGCCGCAGCCCTCGGGGGTGCTGGGGGAGTTGGAGTTGGAGGCCGGGCTGGGCTGCTGGTGAGAGGGGGCGGGGGGGTGGGAGGAGATGGGCAGGTGGGTGGGAGGGCCCGAGGTCACGTTGGAGGGTAGGGACGAGCGTTTGGTGCTGCTGGGGCTGCCCTCGTCCTCGTGGCGGTCAGAGGCGGAGGAGGAGGCGGAGGAGGATGAAGATGCGGCTGGCCCTCGATTGCTGAGGTGCGAGATGCGGGCTTTCTTGGGCGCCAATGGATCGATGAAGTCAAAGTCTGGCTGGCGCTTCTGTAGGAACACAATGAGAACCGAGCTCAGAATTTCCCACTTCGCTATGGAGGTGTGTGTGTGTGTTTTAAGGCTCAGGATCAGACTACACAACTTCAGGCCGATTGTCACACGATTTAGACGAAGCATCTCGAGCATTTTCTTACTGATGATCGGCACAATGATAGAGATATATTTGTGTTCTAAGCAATATGCTCAAGTTAATACGCTCCTTTGTAGGTTTAGTATGCGCTCAGTTGATGTTAAATGTTCCTATTCAGATCTTACTGCACACCTATGTATACAGCTCATCTCTGGTGCAACTATAGGAAAAGCAGTATATGCAGCGGCTCATAGTGGCCTATACAATGATGGACCGAGGTTGCTGCTTCAGGTGCCCAGGTGGCACAATGCTGGCCAACTCTTTGTTTATTTAAATGTACCCAACTGTGAAGCACTTTTAAGAAATTTAATGTATCGTTTTATGTGCCGCCTGGATGACTCAGGGAACAGCATTATTAGGGCTCTGACCAGCCCAAATAGGAGCTGCTACAGGTATTCATCCAGGCTTAGAAAGCAGTGGCAGGATAGCCTGAATATGAATTATGTAGAGAGTTGATAATTGATATTCTCTCTCTCTGTCTGTCTCTCTCTCTTATATGGACCGCTTATTGTGTCTGCAATAGAGATTAATATGATTAATAATAATAATAATTATCATAATATTAACGTCGGGAATGAGGAACAGACATGTAGTATGACATAACTGACGAACAGCGATTTTGCATGTATGACGCTCCATGACGCCCCGACGGAAAGTCTAGCATGTTTCATGAATTTCTTCGCCTAGTCTGACATCTCCTACGATGTGAATCTTGATGTCGACCAATAGGATGACAGAGCGCTCTGACGCATTGTTTACACACAGTGAACATGTACTTCATGTGCCAATGTAGGTTAGTGGTTTTGAGGTTTACACATCCGTTAATGTACCCCATGTTCTCTCTGAAGGACAGACAGTCATACTGTTCGGCTTCACGATCGTTTTTTCTTCCTTTTCTTTTTGGTGTTTGAGCTAAAGACCACTCGCATCACACAGCGCTACAGTAGCCATGATTGACAGTTTGTTGTGACGCCTCCCCGACGGCCTATGAACTCGCGCAGGGTCGCGATCGGTCATGATCGATGACTGGTCGGGATGATACTTGTAGCGTTGCCAGTCTCCCGACCAAGACACGGCAAGAATGTATGCCACTGTGATCGTTTTAATCTGACATGATGACCACCGTGAGAGACAAAAAAAATAGTGTAGTCTGAACCCGGCCTTAGAGTGTGTTTGTTGAAATACCTGGGGCGATGTGGGGGCACTGTCTTTGGGAGAAGTGTTTGAGAGCGTCTCTGCGGGAAGACCTAATTTGCTGTTAAAGAAAAGAAAGAATGACATCAGTGGGGAACGGAGAGACAAAGGAGAGAGCACATTAGCAGCCAGTGTTCAGCTATCATTACACCAGGACCTGCTGAGGAGGTTATACTCTTATTAAAGCGATTGTTGGCAGCTCCAGAGAGTCCTTATCTTAAAACTCACTGCTAATATAGGACACAATAGGTTATTATTTTCAGTCATATACACCACCCTTCTAGTGGCCCACGGCAGCAGCTTCATGTGTGCCGACAGAGGCAGAAAAGACTGCAAGCCAGCAAATGTGTATGTACATAATGTATGATGCAAAAAAAAAAAAAAACTGCTTTGTGAATGTGTTACAAGACCAGAACAATGTAATCTGGATTTATCACACAAGGAAATTGTGTGGAAAATGCATATAACTGTATAGTTTGTAGTTAAAATATATAAAAAAAAAAGATATTGTATCAGTGTAAAAACTACAATTTCATTAGAAACATTGAATTTCCAAAAATCCTCCTGTAGAAGGATCAACTTTCCCTCTGTCCACCTATTAACTGTAAATTTGTCATCTCACAGTCCCTTTACTGTGTGAAAGAAAATAAATCGTCGTCTTCAGCTGTCAGTATGTGGACCATCACTTTAAACTTGTGCAAATATTTAATTGCACTATGTACCTAAAAAATTAAATGCCTTATTTGTTTAACTGAGTTGGCCCTTTAAGCTGTAAAGAGTGTTAAAACGCCTCTAATTGCCAGGTGTCTGTACCGAGCCAGGATCCGGTCGACCTGGGTCTTCTCGTCTTCAGTGTAGCCAGGCCAGTCTCGCTGGACATCACGGAAAATAAAGTCCTTCAATGAGTATGTGTTGTCTTTGGGGTTCAGGTTTGCTACCTGTTAAACACACACACACACACAAACACACAGAGAAACACAGTTTCAGATATGAACTATGACGAAACTATGATGTAAAACACAATAGAAAGTTCACACGGTGGCCAAACATCTGTGCATGCAAATCATAAAGCTTTTGAGACTGTTCAAAGTGAATGAAGCGTTAATACTGTGAATTGGATTTCCTCTGGTGCTTTTCAGTAGCTCGATCTCATGCTGAGTCAGAGGATCTCGGGGATATAATTAGACACTTGAAGAATCACAGCCACTCATATCAAAAGCCCAGATATCAGCTTTTACAAAAACCTGAGTTAGAACTGCTGTATTTTTGTGTATTAGACAGGAGGACGTGTAAATGCTCATCACTGAGTCACTTCCCCTCCAAGTGGCTGTATCAATACACTTACGGCGGATGCATTACAGTAGCCTACCTGTTGCAAGGTACTCCCAAGTGAGTTTCGGTCTTTCTGGTTGATACCATCCCGCTGCAGACGGGCGAGCACTTCCAGCTTCTTGTAGGACCTCAGCGCCAGCAGGTGGATGATGCGGTCCCTGAACGGCCGCTGAGACACAGGGTTATTGGAAAGGCACTTGCGAATAGTGTTGGCTGGGTTGATGGGTGTGGAGCGCTTGCGCTCTGGGACCACCTCTGGGGTTGATAGTGCAAGCTTACGGATCTGGACTTGCTTTCCTAGGGACAGAGGGTAGAGACAATGCTTAGCACCTTCTCCTTTCTGCCATTTTGACAGATCATGGCAGAGATTTGCTCAACAACCATACTGTGCCTTCAGTTCACTTCTTGAAATTGGTCTAATACATACCTAGGAACATTTTGAATCAATGGATGAATTAATTTATTTTGAACGAACGTGTCTGATTATGTGGCATCATCAAAGCATAATATGCGAAAAAGGAGTAGGAAGAAGTATGCACTTTTTAAAAATTCCCACCCCTTCCTACTCATGGTTTATGTTGTTGTTTATGATATATATATCAATAAACATATATTACATCTATAAAAAAAAAACATATATACAGTACACTACATACATATCCATAACTTATAATATCCCATATGTTTAGCAATTCATTTTTATCCCTCATCTTTCATATACCCATTTAGAAATATATTTTATACCGACGCAATGATGACTGTTGGCTATATAGAAAATAAGTAAAAATGAACATCCCTACATGGAGTATTTGAGAGACTTATTCTAAAAATTGTTTCATTTATTCATGCCTCTAAATAAGCTTCAAGCAGCAATTACCTGCGTTTGTCTGTAAAGCAAGGAGGTCTGAACATTGCCCACTGTTAAGGCCCTCAACAAATATCTGTCATAAGAGTTAGGAGCAAAAATACACTATACATTGGACTGTAGTTCTCAATATCAACTTGTAATAGTTTTAAAAAGTGTCTTCAGGTGACCAGAACACAAGACGCCTCTGCTCTGCGTTGCTGAGCCATGGTGCTTAGTCAGGATGCCTGCACATTTCTCTATACGGCTTCACTGCCATTATGAAATTCTAAAGCTCTTTAAGAGATTAAGGTTAAAGAGAGGAAGAGAAAGGGAAAACTCCCCCTCTCTCCCTCCCTCGTCAGAACGCAGGACCAGGAGCAACGTGAGGAGGTGTAAGCTTGGGCAGATTGGGTTGTTTAACCGTAACAACAGTTTGCCGCAGGTGAAAAGTTTAAAGTATTTAGTTTTTGTCCTTCAGAAACAGTTTGGACAAGAGGACAAGAGAACAGTAACTTACAACATTAAAATGGCACGACATGCCAAATGACAATGGTTGTGCAGCTTTTTTATTAAAAGATACAAGCTGCAGCCAAAGATAAAAATACAAGTTGCAGACTGTTACCTGAAATTAACAGCCTGTGAAACAAGAAACTAAAGGCCCCTTTTGCATTAGTAAATAGGGTGCTCGCTCCAAACCAGCTGCCACAAGCTGCCGTCCCACCCCTTTTCTCTGCTGCTCCTCTCGTTTCCCAGTTTCTATCTGGGCCAGAGTATACAAATCTATTCCCAGAGCCCAGAAAACATGCCTGAGGTGGTTTTAACTTGCTCAGTGAAACTAGAATCAGAAGTCAACACTAACCTTCAATTATTTTTCAATTGAAGTCTTTGACAAGGGCTTAGATGTAACAAACTACTCCTGAATATTAAGATCTTTGAGTTGGCTTTGCATACTGCATAAAAAAAACAACTCCAACAAGCAGTTACTGTACATAAACCGCATGATATTATCTACTAGTCCAGTGATTTTGCAGGATTTCGGGGAATAAACCAACACTCAATACGAAGCTTAAATAATATATCTATTACCATTGATTATAATTATCTTGATCACCTGTCACCTGTTCCCATTGAGAAGATTTTCTTACAGCTTTCTTTCTGCTTTAGTTCATATCCAAATATGGTTAAATTTCAGTTTCAGGTCTCTCAACTGAATTTTCTCACCTGGCTTTTTGAGATTTTTTTTTTTTTTGTGAATAGTCAGGATAGTAGTTTCATCATTGTCCTCTAAACAACCACATTGACTATCATTTTAAAGCTGATATTGATCATCTTTTTATTCCCATACTTAAGTCAACCAGCACATGTTTGCACTTGAACAGTAACGACAGACTGAAACTTTTGAGGTTTCCACTGTGACAGTGCCAGACTAGCTGAAAGACATAACATCATCAAGAGCAGAAACGTCTTGAGGGCAAATGAAACAAATATTACAACATTTTTTCAGATCAGTTCTAGACTTTCAAAGAAACTGTCACCTATCCAGTGAGCAGATTATTATTAAAAACTGAAATTAGGTTGATTACAGTTGTAAACACAACAGTTCATTCATTCATTTATGCATATGTCACAGTTAAACTGACAAAACGACAATGAATGCATACTCATTTGCATACAGAGCTGAGGTTTTGAGGGCTGATAGCAGCAGTCACGCAGGATGATTGTGGAGAGGCATTTTAATACCAGGTGTGGGAGGGACACTGTGACTAAGTGACGCTACTCCGCTTTTGTGGTTTTCTTCACTAGCAAGTGCATATTTTCACCTCGACTTTAGCTTGTCTTTACCACTTTGTTTTAAACAAAAAAATAATCCTTGTCATTCATTGAGAGCAGAAATATATTTGAAAAACAAGCTTCTGCTAAGACTAAAAAACAGATGCTTAAAATAGGGACTGAAGGAAGGAAGGGGAAAGAACATATTGGATATGAGGTATTACATCAAGGGATCAGCTGAACTGAATATTTTCCATCACTGAATAATCTTTTTTTTTTTTTTTTAACGACGATAAAAAAATCTGAAGGCCGTCCATCATTTTGACATATTAGAACGCTGAGGTCAATCTACCGTAACGTGAAGTAATCCACACCAACTGTGTCAATATCCACATGTAGACCACCTGTTGTAGACTGTCCTGAAGTAGCACTGACAATCTCAGTCTCCAGTACGGCAGCAGAGCATGAGTTCAGCTTTTAGACGAAAATCAAAACCAGCCAAGTCTGTGTCCCAATGAAAAAGTAATTGCCTCCCTGTGTCAGTATAAACTTATTGCAAATGGTTTGTTGATATTTTAATTAGAATTGTCTAAATCTGTAAAACTGAATTTTTCATATTTACCTGTTCAAGCACAACAGCTGCACTGATTTAGTGCAGTTTGCTGTAACTGTGTAAAATAATTTTCATGAAAACCGACTCTATAGTTGGCACCTCTGTTCATCAACTCTCTGAGCTCTAATAAATGCATAATCGGTGAGATTAGTTGGTATATGAAAGGTGATTCTGATTGAGTTGTCTTGGAAAATGAAAAAGGCAGTGTTTCATCATGAATAATACAGGAAAATTAAAATGACGTATGATTAGAGATTATTATGAACTGGCAATAAGAAAGACTAACGCTGATGACATCAGCATGTTGTTTTGTTGCACATACCAGCCCTACCTGCACCGAGGTGGATAAGAAATATGAGTGACATTGGAGAGATTGACAAGACAAATTAGACTCAGATTAGATTACTGTTCCTGTGCTCATGCACACGAGTGGTGCAGCGACTGGAAACTGGTTTTCTGACCTTTTATGTATCACTTTGGCCGGTTATGTGCCAATCAAAACAAAAAAAAAAGCTTCATCTACCACCTTAGGCCCTTATCAGTTAGACTCATAATCTGGAAAAGACTGAGGTAGCATAGTGGTTCAGTCAGTCCTAATAATGGCTTTGAATGGAGTCAGGCTTTTGGCTTTCATCTATTCAGGCCCTAAAAGGGGGCCAAGTTTGAAAAGCGAGGATCGGTGCTGATAGAGTGTAAAGCCATGCTGCTGTGCTGGGATACGACCTGGCATCATTTTGTGGCAGTTACTGATAAGGGCGACCCGAACCGAGGGGCCTTACCTCTGTATTGGCCCCCAGGTTTGATGACTTTGGTCCCACGTTCACGCGTGTCCTCCACGGCCTGGGTCATGCGATCCCGGGTCACCTGGTAGGAGTCATTAGTGGCACACACGGTGACCTTGTCCTGTACCGTTGCCAACAATGCCAGGTGTGAGGCCCCTGAGCTGTGGACAAAGAGGGAGTATGAGAAAGAAATGCGAGGCAGAGAGGGATTACGTTCTAGCAACGTGTGGTAAGACAGTAACAGTTGATTCAGCTGACCAGTGATTACCATTACCTTGACACATACTGATGGATGCAGTCAAAGCTTCCCTGAGGGTTGTCCTTGCCCACATTAGACAGGTAAAATTCAAAATTGTTGAAGGTGTCTGACGAGGAATTGGACTTGGGAATTTTAATGCGCTGTGTAAAAGAAAAAGAAAACATATATAACAGTTGAGAATAACATAACTTATAGTATCTATTCACACCTTACTGTATGCAAATATAACGGAGAGCTAGATAGTCAAATCATTTACAACTATAAAACTGTGATATGGTCAATTCAACCAAGTGGTGAAACATGCTTATGTCTTGACAGAGTCTCCACTTATGCACTGACTAAACAGAAGCACTGTCCACATCTGAGCTATGCAGATAAATAGGCACAAAATGGAGGCCAGTGTGAGTGGAAGGTCTCTTGAGGTCTCAGGAGTTAAGAGGAGGCTGTACGTGAGTCATGTGAATCATGGACTACGAGCAGTCAGGGCTGAACAATTGATCAAAAATATCCTAAATCTGGCCAGATTTAACATCTGAATCACAGGAGCTGCAATTCTGTTCAAGTCCCAACACACATTTTTTTGCTCGAGTATGATAAGCAACCTCTCAGTGATCAAACCATTATGGGACAATGATGGTGACACAGAAAAGTGTAAACTGAGCAGCACTTACATAGGTGATTAACAACTAGAACAAGTTTGAAAGAGTAAGTAGCTTTTCTTGGTTGTAAGATACGTGTGTAGCAGGATTTCAACGAATAGAGCAAAGAAAAATCACCATATGAATAAATGAATACATAAATATCTGCTCTCTGATTGATGCAAACACAAATCTGTGACACTTACCCCCTGGAGTCCCTTGAATTGTATTGTTGGCCGCAAAGAAGGTACATTCTGAAAGCGAAAGAAAACAATAGTTAAACTTTAACGTCATAACGCTGTAAATGTAAAGGAACATGAGGAGTGCAATGTTAGCTGGGTGGGTAAGGGTAACACAAGAACACCTACAGAAATAAAAACAAAAAAACAGTGGGGTTAAGACCTGCAGAACATGTTAATGCAGTTACTTGACTGGCATTTTAGCAGTCGAAACATTTGGTTGTAGAAACAGCAGAGCCTTAGGGTCCCATCAAACCGACTAAAAGTTTTAACTAGCACTGACAAAGGCTCACTAAGCAAACGCTGTCCTTACAATTTCTGTTGTCGCACATAAACATAGTGCTAAGACTTAAGATGACAGCTAACTGGGATGACTGACAAACACATGCCATCTGTGTCTTTTAGAAAAGAAAATGACCAGGCAGTGATCTGGTCGGTCGTCAGAATGTCAATAAAGTGTGTCCAAGCAAATTTCTGTTGGTAGAATTCATGATATATTTAACGTTGAAGAATTCATAATATTATTGATCACTAAACTTATGTATAGTATCATGGGTGGGATGTACAGTGTGGGAATAAAGGTTGAATTTACAAATTGTCACAACATTACTATTTATCGTATTGATGGGAATTTGCTTGGACACATTTTAAATAGCAAAACGGTGACCATCAAATTTCTCTAAACCCAAAGGTGATGTAAAACTGTTTTGTCTGACATCCAGTCTAAAATAAAACATTGATTTTAGAATTTTAAAAAAGTGAAAAGGAAACAAATCCTCACAATGGAGAAACTAATGTTTGAATGAGTGGCATTTTTATTTGAATCTAAAAAAAATGGGGTGGATTGATGAGCAAACTAGTGCCAGAACCAGTGGTTACCCGAGGTAACTGTCGGTCACAACACCTGATGACGGTCCAGTAACAGCCAACATTGGGCTCAGTGTCTGAGCGCCCTTAAGTTTATAATCTACAGAGAAACCATGTGAGTCAGCTTTGCCTGCATCTTCTTAGGTAGTGAGGTAGGTAAAATTGTTTGCTTTTATCTGGCCACAAGTAGTGGAATTTGGACAACAGTCAACACGCAGCAGATATTTTGAAGAGGGTATTTGTGAAATGTCTTCGTCTTGTGTAGGTTTGCAGGTTTGTGGTGTGGGTGGCTACTTGAAATGCAGTTGACAGCCACAATTATGCAGTGGCTGCTCTGGCGCAGTATAGGTCAGGACAGGAAAGCACAGGACTCTCGGCTTCTTCACACAGATGAAGGCAACAGAAGAACCAGTTGGCTAGAGCAGCTTAGACTTCAGAAACGCTGTGTGAACTGGTTTCGGTGGAATGTGCATTTCACTCGCAGCGTCTCTTAACATTCCTGGACATTAAAACACAATCGCCGACTCATATGTGGAACACTGTGCAGATAATTCAGGAAATAACCTTTTAATGACAGTAAAATAACTATGTCATGGTTGTTGAAGCTAAGCTACTCAAAGCTACTGACTGACTCCCTCCCCCACTATCCATACACACACACACACCAACCAGTCCTCACACTCTCTCTCTCTCCCTCACACACACACAGTTCTGATCACATTTCACATCACCACAGAAAGACAAAGATAGCCAGCTACCATAGTTCGATGACTGGTTGAGCTACAACACACATTACTGAGAGGGAGAGAGAAACAAAAAGCAGGCAGTTTTGGCTGCTCAGTCAGCAAGAGATGGCAGGCTGCCGTTCAATGCAGCGTACAGACCAACATTACCACATCCAATAAGGTTGTAGCATGGGCTGTCACAAAAGAATTCCTTCAACTTAGTGATGACTCGGATTCCCAGCGGTGATAATCTGACTAAGTAATCATTTTTAAATTATGCTTTATTATCCACATTTCAAACAAGGGTTTTTGTTAAGGCAATCATTGTACTACACAGAGTAAAACTTTCACACACACACACAGGGGTGTGACTAGTCTGTGGCATACATACAGCTACACACCAGGTGTCATAAAAAAAAAAAAAAATCAGTTGCAGAAACCTCTGATCGTTACTGTCCAACGTTAAACGACAGTGCAGTGGGATCGAAGCCCAGCCACTGTTACGTAACGGCGTTGTTGTTGGCAGAGTTAAGGTCAGGTAACTTGGCTTCAGGCCTCCCCCCCCCCACTCAAGACTGCAGAGTAGACCTCTCCAGATTAGTTCACCTGTGTGGCACCTCAACAAGATTACACCATTTTGTACAGTTCAAGATTAACAAGTTATATTTAATCTGCGCAGGTATGCAGTGTCCTATTTGCACACTTGGGTTTCAAAAGCTGCTTTATGGCTGACTGGTGTCAAGCTCTGGGGTGAAATGCAGTGCACTTGCTGAAACAGAATACATACAATACAAATTAAGTGGACACCAAGGACAATTATCCTATTATCTTTTAAATATAAATGTGGAGGCTTAGTTGCCACCAGATCTATGTGCTTATCACTGCTGGTTTCTTTCGCCTCATGCAAAATCATGAGTAGCCTATTTATGAGAGTATTTATCCCCCTGCTTACAGAGTTATCTTACATCCTGTGTAGCAGCTTGTCCGACAGACTATAAACACTCATATAATTTAAAGTTAAAAACAGAGCTGTAAAGTGATAAGCCTGACCAGGGACTTCATAGTAATCTTTGCCAGGTTTGGTTGTGTTAGCTTTGTGGACTGGCCCCCCAACTTTGAACCATATGGTAAGCTAGCTAGTCACCAAACCACCTCAATTCAACTTGTAAATTAAACCACGTTAGTATCTTTAATTTATCCATAACGTTGTATTTCCACCCTAACCCTCCTGACGCCCCTGAAATAACAACAACCTCGTCGAATATAAAATATGTTCAGGTTTAGTTTGCTGTGTATGTGTTCATGTCTAATAATCCTCGGTTTGTGAGACTTCTTTTCTTTTTTTTTACCTGGTGACGAGTGTATTCGTTGATTAAAATTACAAATTTCCTAATTTGGTCAAAGTAACTAGTAGTTTGGCAACAAGAAAAAAAAAGGGACCTGGCCAGCACAGCACAGCACAGCTCAGCACAGAGGAGCTAACGTCGGCTAATCAGTGTCTTAACTTTACCCACAGGTTTACTAGGTTAAATAAGTATTGTCATTTCGAAGAACCTGGTCGGGATACAAGTGCGAAGCCTCGTTTATCTCCTTCATATGTTGAATTTAACGACACACGAGTGGTAAGGTAGAAAAAACCAAGGAGAAAAGAAAGTCGGCTGAGCTAACTTTGTAGCTTTAGCCGTTAGCTGTTAGCTGTGCGTGGCAGTTGAGTCGGGCTTCCCAGCTGAGACGAGCCCGTTGTCTGTCAGTCTAACTAACGTGACAGTTTAAAGAGGCTAATTTTAACTGGGGGTGGGGGAGAATGAATAGATAGATAAATAAATAAATAAATGAACGCCGGGGTTTTCCACTCACCATACAATTTTGGTAGCTCTCTATCGCTCTCAGTGCTGTCTCGGTCAATTTGACGTGCAACACGGTGACTCTGTCGGCGCTCTGTTGGCCACAATTTAATCCGTACCTCCCATCCTCGGAGAGCGCCGCCATCTTTACCAGCCCTCCACCATCGTCCCTCTGAGGCTGGTGGAGCATTTAGCAGCCCAGACTCCCTGTGTGTGTGTGCTCAATGCATGCGAGCCGGGGAGGGAGGGACTATAGCTGCTGCTGCTGCTGCTGCTGCTGCTGCTGTTACTGCTGCTGGTGGTGGTGCTGGTGCCTACAGGGCTGACTGACTGTCTGTAGTGGATTGGTCTTGACTTGTTAGCTCGTTAGTTTAGTTTTTCACTTTTCCCTGCAACAGTCATTCAACTGACAGTAGATACAGCATTACAACAACAACAAAAAAAAAAGGTGTGTTTTCTTCACCCTGCTCCTTTTCCATGAATAGCCTGCCAGAAGAGGATCTCAAACAAAAAAGCCAAAATAGTTTAAAAAGAAATTAAAACATAGGCTAGTATGATAGAAAGCCATAAACAGGATTAAACATTTGCTGATTAGGCCTATTAATCATCTGTTGATTATAAGATTTCTGCTACTTTCTGTCACATTGAAACCATAAAGAGCTCCAAAGGTTTAATTGAAATCAAGAATTAAAGGGTAGGCACTTATAAACTGAATAGCTTTTTCAACCTACACCTACAGCCTACACAATGCATTATTGAAGGTTGATTGATACCTGACTATAACAATTTGTGCACAAGGACAAATAAACTACTACTACTAATAATAATCTACCATTATTTTTGTCAATATTGAAAATGTATATGCATTAAACATATAAAAATTAAATGAAATTAAATATTAATGTGCTTCACAGGTAGGTTACTACTACAACACGCAGGCTTATTTTTAAGATAACTATTTAGAGAACCAAGACTTCATAGTGTCACACTTATAATGTTTTTTTCAAGAGTTGCTAAAGGGCAATTTCCAGTAACCAGTTTCCCTTTCTCTGCGAGCCAACAGGGCTCCAGCTCTCAGACACATAGTTGCCTCTCTCTCAGATGCATAGTTACCTCTTAACAAAACTGCCACTGCCTGCTCTGTTTTGCTGACATGGTAGAACTAATTCTGGCCTAGTGAAACTGTTAAAGGTAGCTTTTGTAGACTCTGCTGCAGCACAAGCTCAGCTTCATTCACATACAGGCACGGTAATAAAAAAATAAAACATATCATCTGTTTTTATAAAAGCGTGAAATGTCTTGGCAAAACATTTTAAATGTTTTGCACATGTTCTCCCCATTTCTCGGTAAGTAAACGGCGAGACTCAAAACTGTGAGGTAGTAGTTAAATGGTATGCTTTTGATTAGTATTTTAGCAACTTTTAGACCTATACATGTCTGTATCAATTTAAAAACAAGTCAGATCTTATCAGAATGGGGGGGTACAAGTTGATTTTAAAAGACCGAGAAACACCTGTTTTGGTCAATGTGTTTGCTCAACTCAAACTATAAATAAGTATCTCAACTACTACAGTTTTCACAGCCAGCTCCTTTGTCTATACATTGGCCTATTATCGTCTTTCATGTGGTTCCTTGAATGATGTGGGATCTAAAATGACATCAGCGCAGTGGGCACAAGTGTGTCCCCCTGTGAGCTGCACCTCCACTATCTCCCGGTGTCAGTCCCCTTGACCTGGTGATTAGAGCAGCGTGTTTTGGTGTGGCATAGCCTCGGGCAGGGTGGGGAAAGGCCTGTGTGAATCCAGCAGATTACCATAGCTCTTCACCCCACCCATCCCCCTGAAGAGTTTCTCTTTTCTCTCTCTTTCCCTTCACACAGATGCAATTTCTTCTTATATGTTAACCCATTGACTACCCTTTCCTGTTTTTCTACTAGTTCCAATTAATTCAAATATTAAAGCATTATGTGCAAAAACGTAAAATACGAAACAACACCTGTAAACATTATTGATTGTCTTCCAACAATGATTCACAACTGTGACTGGGTTGACAACTTTGCTGTTGTCTGTTTGACTCCACAGGTACACTGGTTTTTGTCTGACGGGCTGCCTGCTGTGCAAACAATTAAATGAAGCCTTTGGGGTGGATAGTACTCATTGATTTTAGAGCTTCTGTGTTTACAGAAGCCCAGGAGGTGTCACCTGATGGAAGCTTAAAGAGCACAGTGTGAGGAATGGGTTAATATGACACGTCCTTTGTTTGAGGCTAAAGTTTAAACACAGGAAGACTACGAGTAACTTACCTGTGAACATCTTGCTTAACTGTGTTACAGTTATTTTTGGAGATGAATTAACAATTAAATTGTTTTTGTTCAACGTGGAGGAAATGTCACACACCCAATTCTTACTCACTGGTACGTTCCTTAATTACTTTTTACCTCTGTTGTGCTGTGTGATATCAGGGATGTCCTGCTACATTACAGGCTGTTCTGACTGACTACTCAGTTTAATCATTAATAGGTGCGCTATTTGGCCAGGCTCCAATTTTGGTGCTAATCAGAGGCACATGTTTTTAGTGGCTGCAGCCTGGAGCTCACAATCAGTAACTGTGATAAAGATGCTCTTCATCAAAGGGTTTGGGGGTTACATTTAAATGTCTGTGCCATGTGATCCTTTACTACATTGCAAATGAGGTAAACACCAATAAGTGGTGTCGCCCACACCCACTAAAATCTTTTCAGAGTCCAGTCTTTATCACGAGGGTAAACGTTTAAAGGTTGTTTTTGCATTAATGTGAATGAAAAGCAGCTCTGATGGAGGTTGCTTATCATTTGAATCCAATTAAAGTCGCTTTACTGGCATGATAGTTTAAGAGAAAACAACATTGCCAGAACATCAAACTACAATTTTCCAATACAAAATGCATCAAACAACACGAAGATTGATATTTGTATGCATGCGTGTGTGTCTAACACACTCACTGACCATCAGGTTTTGGCATGTTGATATATATTTGGCACCACTGTGGCTCCTCTGATGCCATCTAGTTCATTGAAATTTAGGATTACAGGAAATAAACATTGGGATATCAATGAAACTAATTCAACCATGAACTATTATTCTATTTTCCTAACTATTATTTACTATTAAAGTTCACCCTAACATATATACACTGCTGTAACATCACTTAATTGTAGTTCACGGTTAAACACAGGAAAAATAAAGGGGAATTGAATTAGTAACACCTACCTGTGACTGAGTAATTGCACCATCATCAAAAAGTCTCCAGCAGTTAAGCTTATTTGTAAGTAACCTGTAATTGACAATAATAAGCAGGCACTGCAGTGGCACAGTAGCTCATTAGTCAGCACCGCTGCCTCACAGGAACGTCCTGTGGACATTATCCAGATGCTTCAGCTTCCTCCCTAACAGATACATGCAGGATCTGAAGACTCCAAATTGTCTCTGGGTTTAAATGTTTATTTGGGTTTTGCCATGTTTTTTTTCTTCTTCCTGGAGATACAAATAAAGAACAAAATGTAAAGTTCATAAACTGCATGACGTGTTTCTCAGCGTGAACAATGCACCCTATGTTCGTTAACTTACTTTCAAGCACTGAGATTTTCATGGAAAAGTAAACCGTGACTTCCTCTTCTTGTTTGCACACTCACAAATGATACCACTTTACCTATGTCAGTCATGGAAAAACTGAATAACCTCATATTGTTGAAGACCCATCCTATCTGGCTGTAGGCCATCAGAGCCTCCCATCATCATTAGCCCTAATGTATCATTAGCATCGCCCAAATCTCAATAAATGACACATCTGTTGAGTCATTAAATCTGTCTTTTGTTAATATAGTCCCAGCAAATATACATCATCAGAGTGCTTTCATAGATTTGGTGTGGCAGTTAAACAGGTCACACCATTAGCATGACAGCAGATGGTTAAGGGCTCTCAGTTTGTATTCAGTTTGTTTGTATTCAGAATAGACATGCATATAAGAATATCTCAGAATACCTGACGTCTTCCTCATGAGCAAAAACAAAAGACACAAAAGGAACAAGTCAAATTGGAGCATGTGTTCTGTGGTGTTTCAACATAAAAATTTGATGTTTGACCAGAACAGAAACAGGATACACGTGCAGGCTATACATGTACATGCTGAGGAGTTCCATAGTGCCTCTTCCTCTGCCTTATGCTTACGCCGTTGCCGATCGGCTCCTTGACCACCAGTAAACCACATGACAAGGATTAATCCAATAATTCGTTAAACTGCTTTGCATTATAGCATGAAAAGGGGCACTCAGCATGGATCAGGCAGCCCACATAAAAAGCTTTTATATATACACAGCAAGTGACAGAGGCATTCTTGACAGATCTGCAGCAGATGTTTAGCAACATCTGCAGACGACAGCTGCACTGTGCAACATGGGTATATAGCTACTCGTGGAGGGAAACCAGGGTGCAATAAGACAGAGAGACTATTGAAATTCAGACTTTCAGTTCAAGTTTGATCAGAATTTGATGAGCTGAGTTGCCATAACGACACCAATGATGATGATACGTCTATGAACAGAAGCTACATTTTGATTTTAGTAAGAGAAAAAAAAGAAAAGAAAATTAGGCCCCTAGGTTTATCTGAAGTTCACCTTCAGCTCCACACAACGTGGCGATCTGGCCCCGAGGACAGATTCTGTCTGGCAGTGAGAAAAAGCCATCTGCTGCTGCTTAGCCCTCCCATTAAAACACAGCACACGAGGAAGGGAAAGTGGAGTGTAAATGTGGAAGCGTGCGTGCGTGTGTTTGGGTGTGTGTGTGTGTGTGTGTGTGTGTGGGAGAAAGAGGAAGACTGACTCATTAACAACATAACAACCACAGACAACGTAATGTTTTCTTTTTACTCCAAATCATCAATGGGTAAAACAAGTTTTTTTGTGTGTGGGGAAGAATCACTTAAATACATCCTGAGCAAGTTTCACCTGTTTTAAAACTACATTAGCTTTTATCATAGAGCTCAAACATGGTAGAAGAAGAAAAAAAAAAGCATCTTGTTTTATCCATTTTGCCCCCACCTGGTATTTAAAGACCTTGAAACAGCAGCCTTTCCAGTTAATGATTGGCCACTGCGGGGAAAGTGTGCACTTACACTGTTGACTCTTATCGCTGCTGACCACAAAGCCGCTGGAGCAGTATCTCCTCAGCTGACATTAATGGAGAGGACAGTGCTTCGTTTAAAGAGACAGGTCAATTCTGTGTTTTTGTGTGTGTGTGTGTGTGTGTGTGTGTTGTGGGGGAGATAGCAGGCACGTGGAGGTGCTGCTCACACAAATGGATCTTTAATTGAGGGCAGATTCTGCATTTTGATATTCGCGTGTCTGCAGGCTTATCTGGGAATTCAAGGATTATTAATTGCAGAGGGATGATTGGAATGTTGCTCTCTCTTCATCTCCCTACCACGTTACAACATGAGTTGCTAATCTTTGAGCAGAGACTCTTCTTCAAAGGAAACCTAATAGCTCTTCATGTGGAAGTGGACATTTTTCACATTCATTTAACATCTGTGCTCCTCTCTTGCCTGCTTATCGTAGGCCTCACATTGCCGTCCCAAGGAGAGCAGTCTCTGAACGGGCACATCAGCAGCCAGGGCCGAGTCCCACCAGCTGTACTCTGGTGACAGCACACAGGTCGGCCTGTGGTCGATCAGGTAGCGGTTCAGGTAGCTCTCCTCGAGGCCCCTAGCCAACACTGTGTTGGCCTGGTCCTGCAGAATGAGCAAAGAGCAGGTGCGAGCCAGTTTGAACATCTCTGAAACCGAGCCACCATAAAACTCTGAGGTGTAGTAGTAGTCTCCTTCCTCTTCCTCCACGCAAGCAGATGAGACTTCTTCCACCTCGTAGGGAAATGTATTTCGTGGCATCCCGTAAAGCTCTGGGTGCAACGTGGCCACCAGGTCTCCGAGGATTTCCTCCCCCACAGGGGCCACAAACTCCTGGTCGACGTCAGCGCAGAAGATGTATTCAACCTCGCTGCTGATTGGGTCTCTGACGGCATCGGTGAGCAGGGCCATGCGACGTTGGGCCAGTCTTTCCCACCCAGGCAGCTCGGCAACAGTAACCACCTGCAGCTGTCGCTCGGGCCCCAGCTCGATGGGGGGGTCCAGAGAGCCTGGACTGTCTGTGAGGATGTAGTAGGTGACCATCTGCCCGGGGAGGAAGTAGGTCTCAGCTGAGTTGAGGAAACGTCGCACAAACTGGTTGTAAGATCCCACAACGAGGGCCAGCAGACCTACACGGATTCCCTGTTGGGTGAACTTAGACCTACGCCACGCAGAGTTTCGGCTGTCACCCCACACTAAAGGGGCACCCCAAGGTGTCTCCACAGGAGTCTGTGGCACCGCCGCCCTCACCACCATCATGTCTGTCATGGCACCTCCCTGATCCAAGGCGAGGAAGTTTGGATGAGGTGATTTTACACTGGCAGCAGTTTTACGTCCATGGAGGAAGACTGAGGAGGAAAAACACAAGTTTTACACAAAATCTCTTTGGGAAGAAATAATATGTTCAATCCAACTGATCACAATTGACCTTATTTACAATGCATTTGATCTTTTACTGAGACAAAATGCAAACAGTGCATTGAGTTTTCTGAACATGATCAGATGGGAGCTAATACTACATGCAGTCCAAACAGCACGGTTTTGTGTTATATTCTTAATCCATTTAATGTCCTGGTTCTATTGTTTGAGTAGAATAAATCATTTTGTGCACTTACATATGATAAGAGACAGGATAAAACAGTACAGGACCAGATGTAATCTGGTCACTCTGCCAGTTCCTGTGTGAAGGACAAACACACAATCACACATGCAAATTGAAATGAAACCAGTACCAGCTGCTGTACTCTTCCAGTAAGCACAAGTTCTGAGCCCTGACAGGTGTAGAAAGCTGTGATGACACAAATAATGTAATCTCGGAAGCATATATAGTATTTGTGTGTTTAGACTACAGCAGCCCATGTAACTGAATAAGCCCAGTGCATACATTTGCATAAGATTTGCATAAGAACAAAAAGACAAGATAAATTGAGCAAAGACAAATAACAGAAGATGACGGGCCTAATGCCTGTTAGCCATTTATGAAGAAAGACTGATATTGAGCCAAAAACTACCTACAATTGCACGAGACACAACTTAAGCAGGTCTGTCATCATATCAAGTCTATCTTCATATCCTCCACACATGTTACTGAGCCGTGCATGCTCTTCTTCGCCAGCCCAGAAACTTAGGAGACAGTCACAAGAGTTCTTGAAATAATCAAGGCTCTATTTTGTCTTCTTGAACACATTTTAAACACTCAAACACACATGTTTACTTCCAGACCGGCTCAGTCTAAAATCTCCATGTCTTCAAAGCGACCGAGCTTTCACTGAGCGTGCACAAGTATGGCAGTGACACATGAAAACAATGACATGGGAGGGGAAACACAAGAACCAGATATAGCACACGAGCTTAAGAAGTGAAGCGGTGGCTGAGGTTATACTGACCTGTGGGCGTCCTGCACAGTGGAAACAACGCCATGCTGTGACCTGCTGATGGATAAACACACAAACCTTTGTCTGAGCCCACTATTTTTGCTAGAAGTATGTCTGCCTCTCTCTCTCTCCCTGGTTCTCCTCTGCTCACTCTGTCTCGTCCTGGAAACAACGTGCTCTTCAACTCACCATTTTCCGACACTGATTGTTTTCTTACCTTGCCTCCTCTTTCCTTTCTCTCTGTTTTCTGGCTGCTTATGAAATATTTTCCCCTCACTTTTCTTCACATATCTTCCTTCTTGCCCCCCCCTCCCCCTCCCCCTCCCCCTCCCATCCTCTCCCCCTCAGCATTTTGCAGTAGGCTATTCATTTTTGGAGCAAACCCAAGCCAACCAGATGTGTGGGGAATCTGGGAGGAGTTGAGAGGTCAGACACACACACAAGGAAAGAAAGTTATAGTGTATAAACAGATAGAAGAAGATTAACAGTCTTTCCTCCTACGCATGTTGGTGGTATGACATTAAACTCTGGACAATAGAGGATATTCTCAGGGGATCTTCTGTAGCTGCTTATATTCACTCTCCTAACAGACAATGGAGGTTTTAAAATCTCCAGCACTTGGTAAAGAAGAGTAAGTAAGTAAGTGGGAGGTACAGTAGGAAGACAAAAGTGTATCAAAACAGACCTCAGGTCACGTCAGCAGGGTGTCGTACTCTTGTTGTCCACAAGGTGGTGACATTCAATAGGAAACGCAATGGAGAGAGCCATTGCTAGTCAAGAGTGCAATGAGTCTGTGACATTATCACTATAATATTGAATTATAAATTAGAGTGTGAAAGAGAAAGTGTCAGAGAGATTAAAGATATCTATGATAACACCTTTTACTCTCTTAAATTATTATTTTCTGCCCTAATTGAAAGGACTAGAACATAATTGAACACTTATAATTCAGCTAAATGTTAAAAATTAGGATGTAAACAATAGAAAAAAGGATTGTATTTGGTTTTGTGGGGTGTTTTGAACAAATTAAGACTTTGATATGATTTCCTGATGGCACAGGATGAAAGTTAAAGCATCAGCAGAGTTCATCCTCCATGGCTCCATGGATATCTGTACAAAAAAATCCACCCAGTAGTTGTTAAGATAAAACCTCAAATGTCAACCTGCTCATGGCGCCGTATAAAAACCCAGGGGATCATGAAAGCCAGACCAAAGTGGTGAACCAGTAGACCATGATTGCCGTATCTAGAGCTATACACAGTGTAGCTGAATAAAAGGGCGTCTGTCGGGGACTGCCAGAATCCACAGATCCACAGTTTCCTGACATAATAACCTTATTCATGCATTTGTATTTTTACACTTTTTATCACCTTCCGGAGTCGCTGCACGCTGCCACAGACTCAAACAGACTCAAGAGGTCACTTTGCAGTTTATTACGATAAATCTTATTATTATCTCTTTTTTTTTACACATCCATACAGAATTTTGCAACATAATATTGGTTTGTGTAAACAACTTTGGACTGAAGCATCAGTCAGAAACATAACATAAAGAAAACAGCACAGGCTACTCTAGAGAATGGATAAATTACAGGGTGCATGTAAAGCGTTGTCCCAAACATCTTCTTTCTCCTGTCATCACCTTGTTGGCAGAGAGGCGGGGCAGGCAGTTCCAAGCTGGAGGACAGAGACTCTGCATAGAGGCTTCATCAACACTTAAGACTAGCATCGGGAAAATTGATCTACACCACGTGGAGATGAGCACGCACATGTATTACAGCATATATTAAGGCGTTTGAGATGAATCTGCTTGACGATTGCAGTGCAGAGCCCCTATACTACAGTTCCTGGGTCAGCTGTGATAGGTCCTTTAATACCAAATAAATAATAATAATACCCGAGAAGTGGTTCAGCTGCAAATATCAAAGCAATAATCTGTGTAGGATTTGAGGAACCGTTGGTAGTCGGCATATTACAGGTGATGAACAAACAACATGTTCGCCATTTGCACAACCACTGAATACACAGAAGCTTTTTTTGATGGCAAAGATTTTGGCAGTGTTTATTGGTAGTCATGTTAACTACACTGTCTTTGCAGTTATCGAGTGAACTGTGCCATGAGAAAATAAACTGTTCAAGGGTTTG
This sequence comes from Trachurus japonicus, assembly GCF_045865225.1. Classification (NCBI taxonomy): domain Eukaryota; kingdom Metazoa; phylum Chordata; class Actinopteri; order Carangiformes; family Carangidae; genus Trachurus; species Trachurus japonicus. The sequence goes on from NC_140911.1 coordinate 9,867,537, forward strand.
ATACTGTATATATTATTTTCATAAACTATGAGGATCCTTAGAAAAATATTTCATTTAATGCAGCATTGTACTTATACAAAATTAAACAAATTGCACAAGAAGAAGATTTGTCTGTTATTTTTTTTCCCACTTTGAATGTATCTCTACTTCCAGCTTAAAGACTCTCCTGTCTTCCCTCTGTCGCTCCACATCATCAGCAGAGTTGAGGTTTTTTATGTTTTCCCCTTTTTAATAGTGTATTGGTACAAATGTGTTGTGCCATCTGCATACTTTTTATAGTAAATAATGTTTCACAATAAATATATTTCTCTTAATACTTACAGTCCAGAATACAATTCTCTTACTCTCTTGAGCTTTGTTGACACCCTGAGAATAAATCTTTTGTCAACATGTTTTAGCTGGTCAATTTAAAATTTTGTTTTTTGAATGTATGCTGACTCTAATTTAATGACTTCCATTTTTTTAAGAATCAATTTGTCTTCTAAAGTGAATAAAGTGAGTAGATGATATACATATATGTATAAGAGTGAAACATATTGAAAAAAAAAGAGTATGAATAATGCAAAAAGTATAAATAGAAAATGGATTTTTGAAAGTGAATATTTTAGATGTGAAGTGTGTTCAAAACAATATTACAATCATTGTCTTTGTATAATATATAGATAATATATAGATACTAATACAAAAGTTATATTCTAAAGGTGGCATGCTTGAGCAGGCAGTGAAGAGAAGAGAGACAAGGCTTTCCCCTCCTTCTGTTATGGTTGAAATGCTTTTTTACTTTGCTTTCACTACATGGACATACAGGTTGTAGCAGAGAGGCTCTAAACAAGTCCATGTTTATGAATTGTATGTGGACTGTGTTCATTTACCACAATTGAATGAACTGAATAATGCATGAGTGGTGATTGGCAGATGAATGTAAAGAGATCAGATATGCAGCATTTTGGGATCAAAACTACTGAGTGGAAGAGTTTCCTTTTCCGTGTTTCTTCTCTTCTCTTCTCCTCCACTCCTCCAAAGCCTCATCCCATCCCTCCACTTTCTCTCTTCTCTTCTCTTCGCCTTGTTCCTCTGCTCCCCGACCAACACATAACCATGCTACCGCCTTATTTTATATTTCTCTATACCTCTCTTCTCCTCTCCTCTCCTCTCCTCTCCTTTCTTCTCCTTTCCTTTCCTTTTCTTTTCTTTTCTTTCCTCTCCTCTCCTCTCCTCCTTCACTTGCGGGCATCATCTAGCATTTCAAATAGGGCCTGCAGCAGTCGGTCATCTCTGTGCCTGTACGATTTGGTGCTGTAAAAGCCGTCGCTGTAGTCACTGTAGACACTGTCCTCTGGGCCCCGGTATTTGTTGATCAGGTCCAGAGCCTGGAACAGCTTCTGAGGGGGGAGTCTTGTAGCAGGAAGAGAGAAGCTCCTGTCCAGTTGCTGCTGCTGCTTCCTCCAGTTTGAGGAGGAGGAAGAAGAGGAGGAGGACAAGGAGGAGGAGGAGGAGGAGGATGACGCCCTGGCTACGGCCTTGGGCTGTTGCAGGACCGGGGTCTGCCTGTTGAAGGCCGTCTGCAGGAGACGCAGCAGGGCCAGAGTGGGGGAGTAGGGGGAATCTGAGAGCTTTTTGGACACCTTCTCTGGGTTGGAAGAAGGCGACACTTGCGCAGTTTCTGTCTTAGGAGGTGGACGGGCCTCTGTGGGATCCTGAATGAGCAGACAGACAGAGAGGAGACATGTTATTGGGCTGTTGCACAAACAAAAATGACGTTTAGTGTGTGCATCTGAATATAGACATGGTCCATATCATGTCTTTTTCTCTTTGCCATTATCACGTCTTTACCATTTTACTTGAGGTTTTTGCATCATCCTACTTGTTTGCTCCATCACTGGACACAGGTTTGCGTTTCACAGTCACTACAGTCATGGTTTCTTTGTAAAAGGTTTGTCCTCACCTCCATCATGTCATCCATATGCTCTACACCTCGCCTGTCGTTCTGCACGGCGTTGTAGGGGATGTACACTCTAGGTTTCTTCATGTGCTCCGGCTTCTCCGTTGTTCCATGAAGAATCAACTTCCAACTCAAAATCCGACCCTCGTTCTCCATACGGCCTGACTGTGAGAGGAAATAATGTTGTTTTACCTCACTTGTTTCAACTGCATGTAGAGATTTCAGGCTACTTTCCAATTACGTCTGATAAAGTGTGTTTTATCTGTCAAAAATGTGTGAAACTCACAGTGTCTGTGATCTTCAACGTCCAGGTACCAGCAGGGTCTTCTCCCCAAGTATGGACGGACATGAAGTCCCAGTTTCTGAAGCCGTTAGAGGACGTGTCCCTCTCTCGCTCAGCCAGCAGCACTGTGCTGGTACCTAAGGGAACATCAGATACACCCAGAGGGAGAGATCACTTCAGGGTTTTGTTTCTGCACCCATATGTGTGTGTTTGTATGAGATTGTGTGTGTGTGTGTGTGTGTGTGTGTGTGTGTCTTACCGGCTGGGGACGTGAGTGTGATGTGCAGATCTCCCCTCCTGGTGTATTCAATGCTGGCCTCAACCTGCACGTGCTCCAGCGTGTTGACTGCGTTCTCCTGTCCTGCACAGGCTTTGGTTGGAATCTCTATAGTGATCTCTCCTGCTGCTTTCAGCTCCCTGTGGGATGCATTAAAATAGCAGTGAATGAGACACAAACAGCTCTCTATGACAACACAAGACCATCACACGTGCCGTGTAATTCCCAGACACGTTGTCATTACTGTACGCAGGTCTGGGAAACTGCAGCAGGGTGGAAAAAAACATGCAATACCTCCCCATACACTGCATGCATAACATTTTATTCTGTGATCCTAAACATGGGGAATATTAAATACATCACATGCGTACGTAAGATGCATAGACAGAATTGGGTGCCTTTGGTCACTCATTTACAAAAAAAACCCCAGTTAATCCCCATCTCTCCCAGACATGAATGAAAGGATTTCCGTGTTCAAGCTGGCATAAAGCTGGAGGGGGTTGTAGACCACTAAGCATTGACGGAAATGCAGAGCCAAATCCTCTGGATTAAACAAGGATGTAGCAAGGTAATGGGGAAACTGGGTGTCAGTGCTATTGAGTCTCATAATCCAAAGCAAATTACAAAACGGACACTTAAAGAATCAGAACTCAGATGACTTTAGCAGCTCCTGGTGGTACAATCTCAAGTCAAAGTTTTTTTTTTGTTTTTTTTAAAAGTATTTAAAGATTTATTTTTAGATTTTCTTGGGTTGCTAATCCAAAAAGGAACAGAAAACAAAACATCTGGTTGGTTAGACAGACAGCAGCTGGAGGTTTTCCTCCCTCTGTGTTTCTGTACATACTTGGCAGATTTCCATTTGGATATTTGATCCCATTGCGTAGAAATTAGTAATTATCAAAAGTGTTCATCATAAACAACTGACCTCAAATTTAAACGATCACAGCTGTTATCACGAAAAACAATAGAAAAATCCTCTTTTTAATTCATTTTGATTCATTTTCATGGCACTGAAAGCCCTCCCAAGCTTAAGACTTGTTACTGTCACGACTCTACTCAAATAAAGCAACAGATGCGTCTTTAATAACGCAGATGGTTTTATCTGTTTGCTTTGTTGGACCGAAAACGTCAGGGCAACAGTGAGACTGCATGGTGAGACTCTTTATCTCCTGAATTAGATACATGGCCTAAATGCCATACTGTCAACCACAGTGACTTTGAAGGGGATTGAACTGGATGATTAACTTTACCATTACAAAGTATAGCATTTACAATCTAATATATGAAGTGAGGCAAATACTGTGTATAATATGCACAATATATAGTGCAGCTAAGTTTATCAGCCCTGACAAATCCTGGACTATAGGTAAAACAAACACAGGAAGCTACAGAGCAAACACGCTAAACAAATAAAAGTTGAGTGATACCTTGGTTGGAAAGAGTCGTCCCTGACGATGCATTGCTTCTTCTCAGGCACATGCTTCCAGGTGGCTGGGTCAGCGAGGTCCACCAGGGCTTTAGCATTCAGGAGGCCAAAGCCAAAGCGGCTGTTGACCATCAGTCCTGCTCCGTTCCTTTTCCAGCCTGGATTATTGGCCAAAGGATCAAACTCCGAGGTCCAGACAACGATGTGCTGCAGGTCTCTCCAGGTCAGATCCGGGCTAACGGACAGGATGACAGAGCAGTGAGTATTTACTGAGACTGATAGAAGTGAGAATTATTTCAAAGTAAAATATCAGTATTGCATTCATACTTTTGCTCCAGTGCCAGGGCGAATATCCCAGCAGCCAGCGGGGCCGACGCCGATGTTCCAGTGTGCGTCTGAGTGCACTCGTTGTGTAGATCAGCACTCGTCTGAAAGCGAGCAGGCAAATTGAGCATAAAAATGAATTTCATCGATTGATATGATCTTGACTTTATCCCTTTAACGAAACCATCATGACTTAAAAAAAGATGTAATGTAACATAACATCACAGAAAATTAGTTTAAAGTAACATAAAAATACAACAGAACAGAAGTGGCGTCACTCACAATCCTCTGGTCGGTGTAGTCTCCGCTGCTGTACGCTGTAGCCAGAGTGGAGGAGCACTTCTCAGCGTACCAGGGGGACAAGCCCTGCTGGGAGGCACTGCTGATTGAGATAGTGTAGATGCTGTCTGTGTAGCCGTCACAGTCACAGTTATCGCCCTGACGGCCCCCATTACCCGATGCCCAAACAAAGATAGAGCCTTTCCCACCGCGGCCCTGCAGGAGGATGACAGAGGAAAGAAACGCTCCATCAGATACGTCGCTGTTGTTTACACTGCAGATACAGCTTTGTGTACAAAAACTGTTACAATTCAAAGTAGGAATTACAACAATCTGAAGCCATTTTTACATGGATTAGATCCTGTACAATGTAAATGCTTTCTCTTTAATCCTCACTGCAGACAACATTGTCCTTATTGATTCTGTTCTATCTGATTCCCATCACCGCTGCAGTTAATAGCTCCCATTAGAAACCTCAGTCTGAGATCCCACCAACCGACTGTGAGCACAAACTTATCTTTACCTTCTGTATACCATATTCAAAAGCCTTCTGGGCCAGGCGACCTGGGCCCTCCACTGTCTTGCCATCGTCGTTGGGCCCCCAGCTGGCGCTGTAGATGTCCACATGGTTTGGATTGAACCCAATAGAACTGGCTTCGATGGCGTCGGTCACAATCCCGTCCAGCATACGAATTCCTGAACAGAGGGAATTTGTTTTTTTGCAGAGTGTTCAGTTGCTCTATGTTTTATGATGTTCAAACTCACATTGGCAATATCTGTCTATTCTGTAGAGTGGAAATAAAGAATATTCTCCAATAACTATGTCATTCATATTCAGTAAAAAAACAAAACAATATTGACTACTTCCAGTGTGCTGTAAGAACCAGCTGGCCACCATTGCCCTTCAGGTCTTGCAGCCGTAATAGACAAAACATTGTTTCACTGGATTGGAGCTGAGTAATTTTGGAGAGTGACATTATGCAACCATCTGGTCTCCATGAGGAAACTGTCGCTCTCTGCTGACTAAAAATAAAATAAATGACAATCCATGTTTGTGCAGCCGTGGTATCCGAAAGGAACATGGCAGGCAATTTTCTCTTAGAGATGATGATTGCCAATATGCACTTATCTGATTTTTTTTAAATTTTTGTTATTTGGTTTGTTTTTGTTTTTATTAGCCTATGACATGTTCAATAAAGAATCGAAATCGAAATCGAAAAATGATTCTGTCAATTAATGCACAATTTGACAATCATGTGCATTTAGAGCATTAGCTCCTACCACACAAGTCTTTGTGGTTTTTAAGAACAAATATCAAATATATCATTTGAATAATGTAAATTTAAGTCTCAATCATAAATCTCTATTTTACATTTTACAACATGGACACAGTTACAGATGAAGACAGCACATTCTGTTGGGCAGTGTGACAAATACTGTTTATATTAAAGATATGAAAAGTTTTTTTTTTACCTCCAACTTTGGAGTTGTATGCTACTCCAACTCCACATTTATTGTTGTCTGCCTGCATAGCGATCTCTCCGGCGCACCTGGTCCCATGTCTGAGGAGAAACAACACATTAAATATACACCTGAAACATTCACCCGTGTTTGTGTGTCGCAGAAAATTTTGGTTCTGCTGTTGTTCATCACATTAAGCTTTTGGCAGGGATTGTGTTTTGATATTTTCATCTGTTTATTTCAGAGGCCATTATATTGTTTGGTTATGGTGCAAATACAGAAAAACATGAGGACAGAGTCATTTGTGTCATCTGACAATGGCTGTATGGCTGTGGTTGTTCATCTGGGATAATAAGCGTTGAACTGTGGAGTAGTCTGACAACAAAAGGGGAGTGTGTGTGTGTCTGTGTGTATGTGAGAAAACTGGCACATAGAAAGCCATAAAGATCAGATATAGAGAGGAAAAGCAGGAGAGGGAGCAAATTGGATACAGTCAAATAAGTTTTTCTTCCCATTGGTTGACGGGGTCTGTTCCTACAACGTGTTAGGATGCAGGATGCAGCCTGAGCCTGCAGACCAGGATCTGCTCTGTTCCAGGTTCATATAAAAGTAAGGTTTAGTGTAGTGAGTTGTGATGTCAGAATGGCACCTTTCGGCCGCCCACTTACTTGTTTTCGTTGGTGGAGTCATATCTGGGGAAGGGGTCTGGGTCGTTGTCGTTGAAATCGTAGCTGGCTGCTGCATCCTTTAAAAACAGCAGAGAGAAAAAATGATCAGACATCATCTCTTTACTGAAAGCTGAGGGTGACGTCAGTGTACGTCAGCCATGAAAGCTTGTCAGGGCCAATCGGTTGTCATGGAGACATATATGGTTGGTGACGAGAGGGAGAGAGTGAGTGATGTGAAACAAAACATATTAAATGACCCCGAGGATGAGGGAGTGCTTGGCAACAGGCTCTCTGCTGAAACATTTAAATTGCTTGAAGATGCTGTTGTTTAAGCTGACGGCTGCGTCACGCGACGACAAACTGCGGAGTTTAAATGCTGTTTTTGTCTTTCATGTCATTCTGCTGTGCTAGAAAATGTAAAAAAAAAAAAAAAAAATTCTTCTTATTAAACAGGAAATTAAGCTGATTAGTTATTTCAAAGCTGCCTCTCAGCAACAGGTTTAATGTCCGATCTAAATCAGATGCCTGTGCCTGTCATTTTAGAATTATTGCTATCAATTTATGCAAATGCGGCCCTGCTCATATGCCTTGATTGTTAAGGATGAGCGTCTCAGCTGATTGAGCCTCTTTGATTAATCTGTGTTAACTTAATTACAGTGGGAGTCATTTCCATCAGCTCTGTTGTCATACATTATTTATTTCTCTCCCTCCTTCAGTCGCGCTCTTTCTCTTCTGTTCTATGCACTTTTGAGGCTTCTGGGAGTGACACCAAACCACAGATGGGGCTTTTTAAAAGCTCCGAGATCTGAGTTCCTGTCAACAGAAACGCCAGAATCACAACAAATACAGCCATGTTTGCCTCCATTGCCTTGCAATTATCTTTTTCAACATACACACTGTCAAAATATTATAGGGAGATGTTGGAATATTTTCAAACTCTGCATCCCTAAATGCAGGGAGCAGAGTCGACATCACTGCTTACAGAAAAAAAAATGCCTGTTTGAAATCCGCAGATTAAAACGCCCCTCAAAGCCCCTCAGAGGCAGACATTATCATATAGAAGACTTATTACTGTCTTCATGAGGCGCCTTGTAAGGTGTCACCAGCAGCGTTGCCAGGGCAACGGCAGGCCCAGACGACGGAGGCTGTCTCCATGGAAACACTGTCTTACGTAGTTGGAGTAGATGTCTGTGTGGTTCCACTCCAGCCCGTCATCCAGAACGGTGATGACCACTCCTTTGCCTGTGATGCCTTTCTGCCACACGGGGATCACGTGCAGGTCCAGCTTCGGCAGCGAGGAGGAAGTCCGCGTGTCTTGCTGGAAGATGAGCAAAGAGGGTTTTTTTTTTGTTAGTAAGTAGAGCTGCTGCTGCTGCAAAATTACACATATGACTGACTCAAACAAGTGAAAAGGGCACTTTATGTAAACAGGCTAAAGTCTTATCATGTCAGGTAACAAAGGTCAGCCAGAGTAGATTCTTCAAGCTCGGCCCGTCTGCTCGTTCTTCCACTGACCTTTACAGAAAAATCATTACTGGATTGTTGGCTCTTCCTTTGTCAGGGCTCGAGGCTTGAGTCCACTCTACTGTATGGCCACTTGTGGGCAGATTGCTGCCTCCAGCTCAGATGGCTGCCAGAGGGTTTATAATGATAGCGGCACCTCTGCTGATTAATTTAACCCTCAAGAAGCCTCACAGCATCTACAGATTTCCTCACACCCAATTCCCCCACGTTGGATTATTTAGAAATCCACCTCTGAGGCTCGATGATATTACAGAGCGTGGTGGGTTGTTGAGCCTTTTCTAAATGGAAAAATCAGCAGGGATTTTTTTTTTTGGGAGGGGAGACTGAGAGTAAGAAGGGCCCATGTTTGTCTCCCTGCCTGGGGAGGAGTATGATTCAGAGCTGGAGACGGCTAAGACTAAAAAAAGAAACTCACTTTGCTCTTTCGCTCTCTGCGCATTATGCACAGACACTGCAGAACGCCACCCCAAGATGTGACTCATCCCTGTGATGTATCGGCTTTTTTTTTTTCTGCTCCCACTTTGATTCCCTGCTTCCACCAACCCCCACCCCCCGCCGCCAACCTCTCACTAGGATCACTCTCTTCCTCTATGGACAGTACCACCACCAGCTGATAGTGAACAGAGCTCACATCTCAATGGAAATACACAGCAAATGTCCCACGGTCACACAAACAAGCACAATTTTTTCCTCACAAGGTTTTCCACTCCTGATCGGCTCATATCTTGTTTTGCTATAGAACCAAAATGACTCACTTGTTGCTGCCGTCAGTGGCCTGTCATGCATAGATCTTAATGGTAAACAGCAAACACACGTAGCAGCTTATGAAACAAGTGAGCGGCCACACAGCACACAAAGAGATCCCTCCATGCACAAATGATACAGACTGACACTTGCATAGCCATGGAATACGAACACACACACACACACACACACACACACACACACACACACACACACACACACACACACACACACACAATCTCTCTCTCTCTTTCTCTCTCTCACACACACACACACAGAGCCATGCAGGCATACTACAAGTATGAGTCACTCCCTGATTGAATTATCAGGCAGTCACCCACTCCTGAAAGATAAAGACACTCATCCTCTCTGCCATTACACTGGCCTCTACCTCCGTCACACAGCTTCACCCTCACTAATGCCAGCAATCATCTATTCTGACAATGCCTGCACTTTTCCTTATCCATTCTGAGAGAAAAAAAAAACAAAAAAACATAAATAATGGGTGATGCAAAAAGATGACACCTGAAACATCTCTCCTTATCGATGTTGCACCTGTTTCTGCTTAGCTCTGTCTTTTCTGAATGGATGGGGGAGGGGTGGTGGTGGTGGCGGTGGTGGTGGAGAGGGGGTGAATCACGATGCATCAGATGACCTGTAACACAGCCTTTGCAGTGACACAGACACAGGCCTCATGCTGAAATATACCGAGCGGCACTTTAGAGCCAATTCCATTAGTGTCATCATCCCTGATCGGCAAAAATGATTCACCTCAATTTGTTTTCTTATTCCCCGTAAGCATGTGACTCATGTTCAGTTAGTGCAGGTGCGGAGAAGTGGAGGCTGAGAGAACGAGTCTACCCTCCCCTCCCTCGCTCTCTGAAATGCACACGCCACGCATACACCGATGTGACACACACCGACGTACGTACACAACCCTTGTTTTTTCTAGCAAAGCAGCGAGAAACGACTGAGAGCGACTGAGGTGAAGACTGTGATTCATCAAACATAATCAGTGTAATAACTGACCAGGCTAACTAACATTAATCCTGGTGATGTGCAATGAGGTGTGATAAACCGGTTCCCTAGTTCACCAGCTTGTGGTAACTATGTTGTGAAACCTTTCTCAGGCCGAAAATTAAAATCTTATTAAATGTGTTTTCACTCTTCTTTTTTTAATTTCAAGTTAAGTTATATTAAAGATCACATGTTACATTTTGTAGAAAGGCATTGTTGAATTTTACACTACAGAAAGCAAAATACAGAATACTTGATCAGAATAACTAATAACAGACTTTAGAGATTAAACAGTCCTTTGCTTAGTTAATTAATGTGCAAATCTAATTGTTCATAAATGTTAAAAACTCTCTGATTTGATTGAATTGGCTGTTTTTTTTTATGATTCATATCAATGTAAGTTGCATATCTTTGGGTTTAAGAAATCTAGTGGCGCCATCGTGGACTTACTGAATTGTAAAAGTAATCTAAGAAGAAAATAACGGTTAATTGAGTCATTGTGAAAAAATAAAATTCTTAGCTGCATTGAAAACTGAGTAACAAGCGGCTTTGTGTCTTTGGTGCTTTGATCTGGTTTATACAATGTAAAAAAATACACAAAAGCAGCACGTAAACTAGTCCCTCCATTTCCGCCCAGACGTGTAGAACCTCTGTTATGTCATTGTGTGTGTTGTGGTCAATGGGAGGCCAAGTTTATCCTAAGCTTATGGATCAAAATCAGCAAATATGTCACTCAAAGTGGTGCTGTTTGGGGTCAGGCTGTGGTCAGGATAAAGTAAATGTGTTAGTAATGGATCTGGAGGGGGGGTGGGGGGGCACAGCTGTGACAATCTACTGTTCTCTGCTGCTACTTGGCCTCAATGGGCTAAAACATCCCATTCAGGGTAAATTGGGACTTAATGCATGGTGCTCTACTCTACTGCACTCTCCATCCGGTTGGATTATAGTCTCCCCACCCCTCTCATCTCCACATGGACTGTGTTACCAATTAAGCAAATGGCTCTTTTGGTGAGAACTGCTTGATAGCAATTCTATTGTTTGGCTGTCTTCATGATTTTTCCTCTCTTGGTTAGAAGAGAGTGTTCATTGTTTGTATTATTTGCACTCCCGAAAAATTACATTAATGCTCTCGTACATGCATCAATGCAGAGCTGCTGACACACCCATAACATGCTGCTCACATACACTGAGTGAGCTCCTGCCTCCTGCCACAGGCCTGTTGTTGGCACTGTGAGGGCAGAGAGCGGTCAACAGTGTAGCAGCTCAGCTCTCACAGGGCCTCAGTCTGTCTCAGGGGAGACCAGAGCAGCTGCATGTAAACAGAAGGCCCAACCAGACACAGAGCGCACAACATACGACCAGCAGAGTGGGATATCAACCTATCAATCTGTGCTTTATGGAGCACTCGGAGGTAAAAAAAAAAGAAAAAGAAAAAAAGTGCAATGATATTTTCATGAGGTAGATGAATTGTTAAGCCACTTGTTGAATATTTCATTGTGTTTGAGCCAGACAAGCCAAACTCACTGTTTTTGTGTCTGTGGGATGTTCAGGCTCTGTTTGAAACTCACCAGGTACCACTGCTGGTTCCACATGGGATCATCAAACAGCTTATCCACTGGGCAATCCCTGCACCCCCCAAGGGACGCTCGCTTGCTGCGACGTTTCTCATACTGCTGCTCTGCCCACAGCACCTACACACACACATACACACAGACATTTGGTCAATTCAATCTTTTTAAAATGAGACAGTGAGGATGATATGACGCAGACCGGGACCAGAGATCACTCACCCGGTCATCCTCTGACAATCGCCTGGTGACGTGGCTGGCACTTCGTCTCATTCTGCTAGGATGATTGCGGTGTTTGAACAAGAAATGGTCTTCCAGGGCCCCAATCTGCACAGAGGACGACATGGCATGAGACAGGCTAAATATTTTATAGGAAATGACATAATACCAGCCATCTGGCTGCTGAAGCTTGACGAGAAGGTCTAAAGACACTATTTCATCTCCTGCAGGAATTCAGATTTTGGGAAAGTAACATGAAATCAAGTTCTGCCCTTTACATTTTCTGTGACGTGTGGTTTTACATGGAGAGAGATATCTAAATTAATTTCAGTTGAAAACAAACCAAACAGAAATTTGATTACAAAAAGAAAGAAAGAAAGTAAGAAACCAAACAAATTAAACACAATACACTGAGCCTGCAGGTGTGTATTCCTCTCTGTGGATGCATTACAAGCATCTTTAGGGATACAACATCCAAACTGATGCCACTTCTATGATGTAAAACAGCAAAAATACTGAAAGTCTTAAAATATTCATCTATTAGATGATGAAAAACTGAAGGATGCATGCAATGTAGCAGAGGAGGAGAGGATGCATATTGTGTGTCTCAGTATCCATGACACCTGAGAGCTCAGTTAATCATTGACCACAGCTACAGGTTTCATAAGAATGATTTAAAGGGCTTGATGATTTAGACTAGACCTAATGTTTTTATATAAGAGATTGACCATTAGTCAGTGTCATATTCTGGAAAAGACACTGAGCCATTAAATGAAAACCAGAGTCCCCTGGCTGTGCATTATGACCAGTGTGTAAACAACAGTGAGTCATAGGTTGATTAAAATCCTCCTTTAATTTAGCAGGAAGCTGAAAATGCAGTGTGTGCTTTTTGGGCTATCATAAAAGCAACGAGTCTAATGGCCTTATCAAGCACAGCGGAATAACTGATACAGCTATTACCGGGTCTGCTCTGCTGTTACAACACAGACACTGTTTATACAGTATGCTGCTGCAGGCTTAATTAACATCCCATGATTCACTGGGCTTTTATGGTTTTCTGTTTGATGGTTGTTAAATGACATGCCTGATATTAGACATCAGATTGTACTGGAGCTTTAAAGCTTTAATGTCATGCAAAATAAATAATATAGAGAGAAGCTATGAGCACAAACCTTATTTTAGAGTCATTAGAAGCCTTTTAAAAAATAAATATTATTATTATTTTAATCCTGATCTAAACTGGTGTTTTGCTCCAGGGCGTTGGTACCTACCTGTCGGACCAGCTCGTAGTCCAACTCCCTGGCGATCGCCTCCGCAGCGTCCAGCCCGCCTGGGATCTCCACAGCCCACTCGTTCAGGTACTGTCTGTCCCCGAAAAGAGACTCCAACGAGCCGGGAACCAGAGAGCAGAGGACGGCAAGAACACAACACATCACCGCTGGACGACATCTCACTTCCATCTCAGAGAAAAATTCAACCAGATGAGAAAATGATATATATATATTATAGCCTATATACAAACAGCGGCCAACAAAAAAAAAACTACAATTATGTTGTTGGAAATAAAAAGAGATGTCCTTGTTTATTCCTCAGGAAACAGCTGTCTGAGATGATGATGGAGGGAGCGTGAACCTGCGCGCTATTTGTCCGATAAGGAGAGGAAACACTGGTGATTGGGAGGGCTGGTTTGTGAGCTGTGTGTTTGGGGGGAAGAGGCGGGAGGGGGTGGGATGGTGAGGAGGAGGAGGAGGAGGAGGAGGCGCTACACGTCAAATTACGGGAGCTCTGACGTCAGTTGGCGTCTACCTTCGGCAAGATGTGAGTTCGAGTCCCTGAAGGAGAAAGTCTAAACGGGAGGAGGAGGGGTACGACTAAAAATATCCCACTGTTTGTCCCTGAAGGAGCAAGAGGAGGAGGAGGAATAGGAGGAGAGACGGTGGAGATATAAACACTTATATACAAATCTGTGATCGAATGAATCCAATCTGTTTCTATCAGACTGCTCACACTTATACATATCGATCATTATGAGGCGGATCTCGCGCAGCATCTTCACTGTTTTATCAGCGCGAGGCGATCGGCGTGACATCATGATTTTTTTTTTTCGGAAGGTTATCCGTGAGAAAAATATTATCGATATCGATCAAACTCTCCCCACCCCGTCCTGCCAGAGAGAGAGAGAGAGAGAGGGAGGGAGGGAGGGAGGGAAGGAAAGGCTTCAGCACCGTGGACAGCTCCACGTTCACGCCGCAGACTCACATCCTGCAGATGAGATGAGATGAAAACTGAAACCAGACACAGGGATGTGTCTGCTGTAAACAACAGATTCAGACAAACACATGTTCATGTTGTAACTGTGTAAATCTCAGACAATATAGCAATGCAAAGATTCAAAAATGCATTCAAGATGTTACTCAGGCGCAAAAACAGACGTCCTGTTATTCTCTGCTTTAGAAATAAAACGGTCACTCTGAATTTGAAGCTATTATATAATGTAAAAACGGCCACTTGAGATACAATTGTAGAGTTCAAGCAGTAACACATATCTTGAATGGACAAGCAAATAAGCAGGTGCTGATATGAACAATAAACAGGGTTTTTAGACTACTGACTGTAAACATTGGAGAATATCTATTTGATTAGTCAAAGTGAGACACCTGAAGCCTCATCTCAACCCTAAGATCCAGTGCAGAGTGTATTTGTACACAGAACAGGACTGTGGATTTTGTCACCCTGATTTAAGAAGGGATCTCCAGCGCCGGTGTGAACAGGAGGGAGGAGGAACACATCAGAGAAAGCCTTCCTCAGAAACTAGTGGATCTATTAGAAGACAAAAATAAAGAATAAAGAATAAAGAATAAAGATAATATAATACGTCCATGCTAGTAACCAGATAAATCAGATAGTAATCAGTAATAACTGAAAGTTGTTTATTTAGGGCTGTTTTATTTGTAAAGGGGCCGACTGATGCATTGCACAAGAGTTAGCTTAGAGCTCATTAACATCTGCTGTCCCTTTATAATGATTCAAATGATTACATAACTTCATAAAATGTTGATCATTAATGTAAAGCTGTCAGCTGTGGTGGTCATAGCTCTGGTAATGAGACACGCAACATCAGTGGCTGCTATTATACAACATTTTAAAATGGTACCATTATTTACAGTATTCATATTTGTACCTACTGTCTGAAAGATCTGAATGAGTAGATGAATAGTATTTTGTAAACGTAACATTCAAAACATAATTTAGTGTAGTGAAAATCTGCAATACACATTACACACTTTTTAAAGCATGCCCCAGTGCAGACTTTAAATATGAGTATGATTGTGTACGGTTGCTAGCAGTTATTTATAACAACAGTATTGTGTACTGCAAGTGCTGATGAAGTTGTTTACTGAGCAATGGAAACAGTGAGTGATGTGCTCTGATTTCAGATGAGTACAATGTCCCAGAGATAAAGGTGCTGTAAGTGAGGATGTTATTTTTCCCTCCTGTGAGCACAATGCAGGTTGTGTGTGGGGGCAGTTCATGTAGGACACACTGTGTAAACGAAGAGTAAACAAACGCAGCAAGAAGAGCACTATTATACAAGGAGCTTTTTATTCAGATCGACAGTGTTTGTCTGAAAATAGAGTGGGCTTGTTAATTGCTGAGAGTTGGATTTGTCAGAGCTGATGATGACTGATACCTTTGTTCATCTGGCCATGTGCAAACAGGTCTGCACCTGATCTGCAGTATAATCCACCTTTACCTAGCAACAGCTGTTTGCTCTGACCAAAGCTCGGCAGCACGGAGACGCACGGCTGAAGAGCCGCAGAAAAATCAGCAGCACGTACAGTTGGTTTCAGGAGATGATAGATTCATTACAGAGGACTGAATCCTTGACTTCATTTTCATTGATTCTCAACATCCTCTGTCCTCATCTCTCCACCGTGTGAGTGTGTATTTCACCACAGTGGCCTGAGATCACTCATCCGGTCCTTCCTTGCTCCTCTGAGAGAACACACACACCAGCGCACACAACCAACACACACACACCGATGAGTTTTGTCAAATGAGGTCAGAGGTGCTCTTGTATCGTCAGCTAATTATTTTTCCAGCTCCAGAGGCAGGCAGTGAAGGAAAGCCCACTGCTTTTATCCGGAGAATGACGCAGATAAAGCCAAAGTGACTGCGAGCCACTTTGACAGACGGTAATGCAACCAAGACCAATTAGCTGTGGCAAATGGATGTGAAGACTTCAGCTGCACTTCCTGCTGATCTCAGATCTCACATTTACTGTTCAGAAGAATTATAGTGCTTTTGACATTTACTGGTAAGTCATTGTCAGGTTCTGTGTCTACTGTATGTGATGGTTTTTCAAAATATGGTGAAGGTTTAAAGTAAAAACAGAAATTCAATTTTTAAAAAAGGCATTATATCATGAAACACATAAAAAAACCTCATCATCAGGACAGATGTACTTTGCTGTCACTCACCCACCCTGACAAATCTGTAGCCACAGACAGTCAGATCAGATCTCACAAACCTCCTCTGTCTGTCCCCTAAAAAATGTTTGTTACTATAAAATAAGGTTTATAGAAATGCGATTACGGAGAGTGTTAGATACATTTTGTTTTCATACTAAAACTAAAAATATGACAATAATCTGAACCTTTGCACTTTGTGTAATATTGCTTGTGTTACACACAGACACAACTTGCAACTTTAAGTGAATGTCGCCCTGAGAAATCTAAAAGCTTTCCAGCCTGACTAAACCAGAGAGTTGTTGAATCATATCTGTCATAAGTCAAACAATTGTTTTGATAGTTTTATTGACTAGTTTTTAGTTGGTCCGGTAGATTTAGATGGCGGTGTGTCAACAACACTACATTTTGCGTAATGAACGTCAAAGGTTATGAATCTATTCCAATCAGTTTTGTTACCAAAGCTCAACCAACGTTGTACAAAGGTCACCTGTTATCAGAGGATGCTGTGAAAATGTTGCTCCACTGTCACTCAGATTGGCATCACTCTGCAGGTGATAGACTGAGAAAACAACTCACTGACGTAGGGGTGTTCATACTGTTATCAGGAAGTGTGAAGGTCACACGCACTTTGTCTCTGAAGGGCATCGGACTGGACGGACACCTTGGCAACTTGTCACTCCTTCCTCCGTGTACCACTGACATCACAGGCGCCTATGACAACAGAGATGAATGATTATGGGAAAGGCAGACAGGGCAGACAGGAAATGCATCTCAGAGATGAATTCATTTTGTTTTGATAGTTGATATTCACTTTGTTGACCTGCTATGATATCTTGTCATGTTATTAAAAACCAGTGCTGTTGTTCTGACAGTTTCTTTAAGAGGAAATGCATATGAACTGGATCACATCACTGCATTGAGGTACAGCAGAAATACAGTCATTGAATAACATTACCATACAAATAAATTGGTTGTTAGAAGTTTGAAGTGGACACATGGAAAGAGTCAGACCACATGATTACACTGGTCTATATAATATCTATTTATCACTAAACTTTTTTTGGTCTCGTCGGAATCCTGTAGGAGTGACGTCAGTTTTTTCAGGTCTCTGATTGGTCAGTAGTGACCGCTGGCAACTTCGATTCTGATCCTCTGCCAGAGTTTAGTAGCCTGTGTGTAGCCGTGGTGATTTACCCTGGTAACAAGTCAACTGCCGTCGTAGGAACGAAAATCCAGTGTAAAACGTTTAACCTTAATTCCCCCCCCCTTTCGTCGCTTACCTTAAACCCAGCTCCATAATATAGTCCTCGATGTCATCCTCTGCGTTACTGCCTTCCTCCTCCATGACGTTAGCATAGTCCGCTCCAGGCTCTTTGCTAATGCCGAGTAGCCGAGTTTTAATCGAACATGGACGGTATGTTTCAGTTTTTTTGGTTATCCTTTTTTAAGAAACGTTTATTTTTGCTGTGTCACCGCTTCAACATTCAATTTCCGTTAGCATAGTAGCAACCAGCTGGCTTTACCGCTAAATTCCCACGGTTGGTCACTATGGTGATGACCTGTGTCGTCATCATTATGCAACAAACACAGACCGATTATTTTTTCCAGCAACTTGAAGATAAAATAGCTCTACATTAATTGGCTGGAATTTGTATTTAAACATATATTTATGTTAAGTGTATTTTATTTTATTTTATTTATTTATTTATTTTAAAAAGCAGGCCACAGACAGGTGGGGTTTGGAGGCCCCCTAGAGGCTGGAGGCCCGCAGTGGACCTCTGACTGAAGCACCGCTTACTTGGCTTTACCTAAAACAAAAAATACAAAATGTCTTTCCCCTTCATTGATGCCAGATGCTGTGGCTGTGTTGACTCAGACGGTCCATGTTTTACCCACCAGGGCGCAGCATTGTACTTCATGAGGGCGGCAGCTCACTGAGAGGAAAAGGATAACATCAGCGGTGAGTCAACTCTTCCCTGGGCTGTGGGGTGTGTCCCATCATGCCAAAGACCCAGACTGTTAGTTTTTCGTGCATGGAACATGTGTTACACGTCTGTTTGCAGCACATAGTCCTTTCATATGTCTAAATCTGCTCTGAATCACCCACTGTAGTGTAGTTTATGTACAACTATTTCATATTGGCCAATGTTTTCAAATGTTATTCTATGATAAAAGTAGTGCCAGATGTGTGTTTTACCAACTTCCAAGTGTTTGGGAGCCTGAAGTGAACACCCCACTATAATGAAAGACCTGGCTGATAACGTACAAGACCCTACTTGCTGCGACTCCATCTTAAACACACACATATAAGTACGCGCACGCACACGCACATATAATACACACACACATACCGATAAAACATTTTGTTTTGCCAACTATCAGTCATCAAAGTCCCGAGTTTTCACTGCGGGAGGGGCAGCTGTTTTTGCACCAAGGGGGCAGATCAGCCTAGTTTCTGACTCTTGATTTCCATCTGAGAACTCGAGGGCGAACAGGCAACAAAAGTTAATCCATCCGTGATCTAAAAGATGCCACATAAGAAAAGAGGCCATGGTCACCATAAAAACACAAAGGAGGCGACGGGGGTGAGTTCGTTGTTTTTCTATTGTACCGAGGAATGACTCGTTCATCTTGTAGATGATGTTAAAAGTTGCATGAAGTCCTGTTGCTGCCACTGTCAGAAGATTTTTTTTCTTTCTGTTTATATATGTGACATAGTTGTTGTTGTTGTTGTTGTTGGACGGACGGTCACACAGAATGTTGCAGAGCATGGTATCGATTAGATTTGTCAATAATTCAGCATCGACATACATACAATCAATAAATAGTTGTTGCCAGTGGCTGAAAATCTGAAAAGCGTTATCAGATCTACTTCCCAACCCGCAGCAACTGCACAGCTCAGATGGGAACAAGTTTGTGCTCTATCAAGTTCCTTCTTTGGAAAACTGTGTGTGTCTGTGCCTGCGTGTGCGCACAAAGGGGTGGTATACTACAGAGTAAGCTGTGAGGGCTACAGGTCAGTGGTTATTGTTTTGTAATGCGGAAGAGCCAGTTGCAAAAGGGTGATTTATTTCTGGGAGACTACAGCACAGACATCTTTGTGCGATAATTCCTAAGGTGTGAGGGGAGTGGCACACCATTATCTGAAGAGGCATGAGAGCAAGGATCTTGTGTTGAAGACAGGAGAGAGTGGCAGTGCAGGGTGAATACTTGATTTCAGGCCAGTGTGTTCTCTCTGCTCTGGATCCCTCATGGCGTACGCAGCGTATTGGATGAGTTTTGTGAGTACAGTACATCATTTTTCTTTTCACCTCCCCTGTTGCTTCATTCTGTCCCTGTGGCAATACACTTTGTCAACTCTTAAGTCAAGCTTGGCAACAGTATAGTCGCTGTAGCACTGCCATTCATTGCAGCAAACCAGCACAACTAGTCCTGGACTGTATGAGCTGTGCTGAACGCTCTTCAAACTTGGCACAAGATGAACATAGCTGTACTTTTTATTTTGAAATTACAAGAGCTTTGCCCATATTCTGTCACTCACGGAATTAATATAGGAGGGTGTGTTACTGTTTGAACTGAGATAAACTTAAGTACACACACACACAGCGGCAGTAAACTAGTTCCAGTTACTCCTCAAGGTGACAATCAGATGTAAGGGAGATTGCAGTCTCCTGTTTCAACTTGTGTAAGATATGGATCTATTATTTGAGTGACATACAGTTATTAGGTCTATAGCTGATAGAAATAATAACGTGTATCTGGCCAGGCAATTTTACTTGGTTAATTTTGTAATGTTAGACCTTACATGA
Source organism: Trachurus japonicus (assembly GCF_045865225.1). NCBI lineage: Eukaryota > Metazoa > Chordata > Actinopteri > Carangiformes > Carangidae > Trachurus > Trachurus japonicus. Next base: position 9,887,550 of record NC_140911.1, read on the forward strand.
TCATATTGTGCAAGAAGAACCATTTTTTATCTGATGTTAAGTAACTAACTCAGTAGCACAATGGGTTGAATCACTACATCCTGTACAGACATCCCATTGAATTTACTGGGAAATGCTTGTTCAGCCTTTGAAGCCTTTGCACTTACAACAACACAAGCCCGTGTACGTGTTTGCATGTGTGTTTGTGTAAAGAAGAAGCTTCTTCCCAGCTGCGCTTGACTTGGATGTCCAACACAGTAGCAATTCCTCAGCTTACTGTCGCACTGCAGGGTCCTGTTTTGGCGAGGTACAAGCTTTCACCTCCCCCGGCTGTTTCATGAATGCACTCTGAGGGGAGCAGTATTGATATTTTTTTTCCGCAAGCAGGACTGAAAAGTTTATTTTGGCTTAACTGTGCCCACTGAGTTGCAGTTTCGATTTTCTTCAGCAAAATTTGGTCACTCTGAAAGGATGAAATAGAAAGTACTAGATTTATTCAGGAAACATGAATGAATCATTATAACATATGTATCAATTTCTAAACCCTTCTCTCCCTTTATAAAGTTGATATTGCCACATATATAACACTGATTAATATTGTATATAATTTGATAAGATTTTCATTTTAAAATGTGTGTGTATGTGTTTTTTGGGGAGTATTTTTTTTTACCTCAATATTTTTCCCATAGCGTGTTACATACTTGTATGTATGTATGAATGAATGAATGAATGAATGAATGAATGAATGAATTTATATTTATTTTCATGTCATGCCACCATTGTTGCCCATCCCATATGGGAAAACTAGACAGTCCTTCCTGTTGGTATTACCTGCCACACAAGTGCGACACATTAATAAACAACTTACTTTACTCATCTTATTGCTCTTCGTCTAATTGCCCATTTCAAGAAATAAAGAAAATGCTAATATTTGCAACTGAAAAAGATGTTTTAACTTCTTAGCATCGTCCAACCACACAAATTCGTTATTTGGATCCACCTTATTAAACGGTTTTTGTCTTAAGAAGTCATAATGTAAATGGGTGTGTACTGTTGTCAATTAAAATGCCTGTGCTGGATTGCAGCAGCCTAAAGGTCAGAGGGAACATCTATGCTTGTGTTTGTCTCCCTCTGCTGTGCATAGTTTCAGTCTGCAAATGTTGCCTCCTCAGCTATGGTTTGTAAACCTGTTTCCTGAGATTTTTCCTGAGATTCCATTCTGTGACAAACTGTAAACTGTTTTCTTGTCTGTAACAACATCTATTGCATGTCTGTCCGTCCTGGGTGAGGGATCCCTCCTCTGTTGCTCACCCTGAGGTTTCTCCGATTTTTCCCTGTTAAAAGGGTTTCCATGGAGTTTTTCCTCAGTCGATGTGAGGGTCTAAGGACAGAGGATGTTGTTACGATGCCATGTAAAGCCTTTGAGACAAACTGTTTGTAAAAACGGGCTATACAAATAAAATTGCCTTGCCTTGCCTTGCCTGAGAAAGGTGCTGGTGCTCCCTCTGTGTGCAGAGGAGGAGGTGACACTAACGCTCTCACCTGCGGCCTGTGAGCTTGGCAATAGAGTTAGTGGTAACCTCGCACAGTTTCATCTGTAGCTTTCAATATCAACCCACCATTGTGCTCATTTAGCAACATGGAAAATTCATCATCACTCTGACTTTTGAGCTCACCTTTTCCAGTTAATCTTTTATTCTGAATTAGAGTCGTGATCATCTTTATCAGGATTTTGTCTCTATTATTTTAGAAAATGATGTAAGGTTATTTTCAGGATGTGAAGTTTTACAGTTATGTGTCGTATAGTTTCCCTCTGAGAACATCATTGAATGTAGGTGACGCAGTGTGTGAGGAGGTGATGTGCCGGGTTTCAAGATGTCTGAATCCGGTGTGGTGGAGAGAGCAGTGGCTGTCGTAAGCCATGGGTCTAAATATAAAGATGAGCACCAGTTTAGCAGAGGAGTCCAATTACATACACATACACACACTCATGTTCATGTTCACTTACGCAAACATGTTAAAGACAACATCTAGTATTTCCTTATTTTCATTACATGGGCAATATTAGAGATACTGAGCTCATCACTGTCATTTGTTTACGCCGTTAAACTGAATCTTTTTGTGCAAATGTCAAGTTAAAAGGTGAAAAACATTACAACACCACCACATGTCACACAAGTGATAAAAGTTTACATAGTTCCTTAAGAGATTATCATGCAATCCATCATTTGTCTTTTTTCCCATGGTGCAACAGCTAGTTTTACAGGCTGGGTCAGATGGCATTTTACATTGCCAAAGGTGTGTCTGTCTGACAGGGAATGTGCCAATGCCGCAGGTTATGTGGCGTGCATGTTTACACACATGTTAAAGCATGACTGTTTGCATGTGTGTGTGTGTATGCACGGGAACATGCAGACATGTACCTGTGCTGTACGTGCTTTGTTTGTCCCCTTCATATTGACAGGTGGAGGAGGGAAAGAAAAATAGACTTGTATGCCATCAGTTCATCGCTGTGTGAAACAGATGGAGCAACAGACGACACTGAACACTGCGACTGACACTGTGACTCCCCGCAGACAAAAATGAAATAACTGCAGACTCGAAACCTGTCTCTATCCCAAATAATTATTTTGTTAGTTATATAAATGGATTTAAACAGTACATAGTGTATATCAAAATGTTTTTAAAGTTGTTTCTTTATATTTATTGCACCCTTATTATGATAGGTGCAGTTAGAGAGAGAGAGAGACAGGAAAGTCAGGGGGAGAGAGGAAAGGGATGCCATGCAGCAAAGGGCCACAGGCTGAACACAAACCTTTGGGCTGAGAGTTAATGATATACACTCTACCATGTGACCCACAAATTCATTTTATAACTCCTATGATTCCCTTTATCTGGGGATAATCCTGATCTAAGTGTAAATAAACACTGAATATAAAAGTGCACTTATCAGGTCTGTCTGTTATATGACAGTTATGACTCAGACATGGAGCTTAATCGTTTTACGCAAATTGCAGCTGTTGAACTTTAAAGTTACTTAATTGCCTCCATGAGCCGTCTCCACCACTGCTGACAAATCAATGGAGCGAACTAACTTCTCTGGTGTCTTTTGAACAATATACACAGTTTGAAAACAACACTTATAAATTATACCGCAGCTGAATTTTGTTGAATCTGATGTAATTGTCTCCGCAGTTCTGTATTATGGAGCTAATTTTCATATTCTGTCATCAGGTCCTAAAGCATGCGTGTCTTTAATCCTCCACTGGTATTAATGTGTGTCTAAAGTCTTAACTCTGTAAAGAAATCCTAAAGGGATTTTGTTTCCTGTGGCTCAGTTTCAGTATCATATTACACCTACTGTGTCACTGCAGTGTGTGTTACCTTTGAATTAAATTTGGCCTGTTGAAAGGGAAAGCTTACATCTCCACCTGTTCATGGAGTTTAAGTCACCATTTGAGCTGTGTGCTGCACAAACGGGAGTTTCATGTAGGGCTGGTTTAAACATTTTTTCCAGCTTCTGTTGTTGAGGTGTGCTTTTAAAACTCTTTTAAGTGAAAGGCTTGGCTGTCAGACTGATTCTTCCACAGTGATTCATTCAGATGCGGCATTGTGTCCACTCACTCCACCCAAGGATGCAATACACAAGTCATAGGTGATGTAAAACCTCAGTGATATGACCAGAATTGTACTTTGCACTTACTTTAAAATGCCACAACGACAATGAATACAGTGTTGTGCAAGTTTTCCACACTCGGTCAGTCTGTGTGTGCTCATCAGAGGTAACCATAGAATCTATTGCAGTTTTTTTTCCCACTGCTATAATTTGCTGACTATGTTCTTCTTGTGACTTGGAAAAAATCTTGTAGGTGAAGTTTCAGCGAGCCAACACCCAGCCCTTAAGCTTCAGCATATCAATTAGTCATGTGTTCGCCAGAAACACTCCCTACAGTACATGCCTGTTTCTGAAAGACACTTGTTGCTGTTGTCATCAGTCTGTATGTATGGATGCACATAATCAATGTTCGCTCCATAGAGCTTTTTGTTTCGGCTCAGACAGTGGTTTATGGTATGTTGACCGGGTGACCAGATGTTGAAAGAAAGAACCTCAATCTAATCAATACCACTCCCTGCCTAAGACGTTTGCAGCTCAGCCGGATGTCCCTTTGCGGAGAGTCGATGCAGATGTAATGAAAAACTAAATAATGGCCTCTCCCTTTGTTCTCATAGGGACTTAGTCAGGCAGGATAGTTGCACAAGGTCTGCTTTATTGCTGAGTGCACATTAGGGTGTGTACATAACTGCGTACCTACGTCCATGTCTCTACGCCTCTGTGTGTGTGTGCTCAAGGCCTGTGTATCATTATAAATCTGGGTGTGTGCTTGTTGATAAGTTAGGGGTGTCATAGGTAAACTCAAAAATAGTTTTACGTATATGCCCTTGTGTGCGTATTTTTAAGCTTGTGTGCTTGTGTTGAAGAGGTGTCTGTTTCCCCCAAGAAGCAGCTCAGATATGCCCCCTCATCAGGTGGGTGTCAGTCAGTCCACGGTCAGCTCACTTCCCTTTATAGCCCAGAGAGTTACAGCCCTGCCTCTTCTTGTGACTTCCACGTCTGAGCCGGAGCCTTTCCACTGCCCCCTCTGCCTCTGCTCCCCGACCACGCCCCCCTCTCACTCCCTCTGCCCTCCCTCCCCTTCTCTCTCTCTCTCTCCCGTTCTCTTCCCTGCGTGTTGGAAACATGCTGAAAGCCGACATACAAGGCAGAGGCTGACAGACACGCACACATAACACACACACACATACGCACACTCGGAGGCACTTTCAGCCAACATGGGCCAGATACTGAGCTGGATCCGAGGCCCACGGGACAACCCGGCCCTGCAGGATGTGGCTGTGGAAGAGCAGGTGTGTGCATATGTGTGTATGTCTATGTGTGTGTGTTTGTGTGTGGTATGTGCTGAGCAACTAGTCTAAAAGTATCCACGTGTGTCTTTGTTTTGTCATTGTGAGCCAGTCTGTAAATACAAGCATGTACTTGGAGTTGTTTTTTTGCCGTAGCGTCTGTTAGTCTGGTTCGTACTGTATGTACAATGAAGGACTTGTAGGGGAAACACACAGGAGGAGGAAAACTATCTTGGCTCTAATCCAAGTCAGACCTCACTCTCTCTCTCTCTCTCTCTCTGTCTCTGTTGGTCTCTCTCTCTCTCTCTCTCTTTCTCTCTATCTCTCTGCTGGAATGTGAGAGCCTCTTGGTCAGCCTCCGGGAGTCCAGTCTGTTTTGTCCTGGTGAGATATTAAATCAAGGCTGGGGCAATGCCTGCTGTGCTACCAGTTAATGCAAGCACCAAAACCTGACAGATCCCTGTTAGTGATGTTGTTTTGAGAGTGTTACATGTGTGTGTATGTGTGTGTGTTTACAGAGTGTGCTGAGAATATCCCGATTTATTTTCATTATAAAAGAACATCAAGGCTTGTTTTTATGAGCTCTTACAGGAGAGGGTTTTGATTTTACTGTCTCGCCCAAATAGCATTCCTCTGTGATAATCTGCAGCAGCAGATGGAGCAACCATGCAGGGTGTGTTGCTTGGATAATTGTACTTCTTTCTTTCTTTTTTTTTTGTTTTTGCAGAACTTTAAATATGTGCTCTAGATCATATCCTGATGCCTGAGTGTCAGTAGTGTCTTTTGTCACATTTGTCTGGCACAGAAAGCGACTGTGTGTTGACGTGTGACAGGTCTGCACTGGCCGTCCTGATGTCACTACTTTGTTATCAGGGCTGTGTTAGTTTGCTCTGAGTCACTTTTATGTGTGAAAGGTTAAATAGCAAATGTATCCAGGGAGGAGGAGTGTGCACTGATAGACCTTTGGATATTTGGTGGGAGGATTTTTCTTCTTCTTTTTTTGTTTTGTTTTGGGCCAAAGCTCTGGACTGCAGCAGTTTAACTCCCCCAGAAACTCACTGGTCTGGCTCATTAGAAATACAGGAAATGGCCACTTGGGGAAACATATTTTGACTGCACATGAACATCCAGCAGAACAAAGTCACAAAATTTCAAGGACACAGTCATTAAATGCACACACACATCAATACACTTCCTCACTATTCAACATATACATATCCTTTATGACCTTTTGAGGGGATTTTGTAAACATCCACTCGGTCTTGTGTTTTCACATTTTACTCATAGATAGAAGTTTAATGGTAATACAGTTACTTCTTACAAATAAAAGAAGTGCAAAACATCTATCAACAATAATAGCATACCAAATTTTGAATCAAAGTGAAATGGGTTGTCTTTAGTGATGGGCCTGCAGAGAATGATCACTTGGAGTCCACAGCTGTCATCGGCTTTACTGGGCTAGATCACTCAGCACAATCTCCAAGTGTTTTCAGCAAAGAATCTTTAAAAAAAAACCTGCACTATACTATACACTTCATACTCAATACAGAACAGCAAACAGACATGGGTAGAGACTTGCAGGATAACACAGTGATTCATTTATCAGCTGAAGAGCCAGATTAGGTGAGCAGAGAGCAGAAACAGAGCTAATAGAAAGTGACTTACTTTCACCAGGGGAATCCAAATGACGGTTAATGTTTCTCCATAACTGTTGGAATACGAAAACTACTCATTCATGCTGACAAAATGGTCTCTATTTTTGTTGCATTGCTTCAAGTATTGGCTCATTATGATTAATGCATTGCCATGTAAACAGCTTTCAAAAAAAGACTTGAGGTAATCAACTGCACTAATGTGTTGGTTCATCATGTGCAATCAACTCTCAGGCTGTGTGTTTGTGCCAGGAAGAGAGATGAGAGAGTGTGTGACAGCTGTCACATGTCCTGCACAACGTAATATCATCTTCCCATTTCGTGTTAAATGTGTTTTTAAATGTTGTTGTGTGTCACATTAGCAGGCTGTGTCTGTGTTTCCAGGCGTTCATCAGGACTTGTGCTGTCAGATTCCTCACTTCTCTGTCAGTTTGGCTTCTAGCTCAGCTGTTGAACCAACCACTGCTCTCTCAGACGTTTGTCATGTGAGTTATATAAAAGCTACTGCAGGACAGTTTTCAGGCCTCTGGGCTTACCTGGGAATGCGCCTGTTGTCTTGCACCAAACTCTTTGTGTACATTAGTTTCTCTTGTGTGTTTACATCTGTCCTACTTGAGGAAAAGCTGAAGCTCGAAGCCACATGATGTTTGTCCCAGGATAAGTAATGCAGAGCAGTGTGACCCCTTACTGGAAGCTGCAATCGGATATTATGATAAAGATTCTTGGTGTTATTTTACGTCAACACATGAAAGAGGGGAATTGGAGGAAAGCAAACAAGGATCACCATCTTTTTGTGTATCTTTTTAGAGTGGGGTGATGTCACGTCACGTGTGGGTCAACAAACAAGGGTGAAAGTGCAGCGCTAAATTTAGAGGAGGTGCTTGAACATCAAACCAGCAGAGTAAAGGACATTTTTAGTTTACTGTGAGTGTGAACAAAAGGGAACCAGAGAAGGTTCACTATTTGTGCTTAAGCTACTAAAGTCCTAAACTGAGGATAATGTAGAACTGAGCCTGAAAGAGTTGTAGGTGTTTCCTGGCTTAAGATCAGAAAATAACAGTTTCCTCCAATTCTCTTTTTGATCCCCCAAGGGGCACCAGCATGGCTGTTGTTTTTCACATAGGGTACGTTTTACCAAAGTCCTTCTAGGCAATATATTACATAGAATGTCTCTGGTTTTACAGATCATAATGTAGACAATCTTATCCAGTCATCAACTATTATTTCCCTTGGGGTTGTTACTGCAGTGGAGCCCTAATCTCAGTTCTTCAGAAACTGCTGTGGAGTCATGGGCACTTGATGAATGTAAATCCTTTCAGCCTGGGCTGCAACTCAAATAGTTAGAGTTTGTTCAGGGATTTTACTTGTTTTAACTGTATTTGGTGATAAGCAACTAATGTGTATTTGGTATTCACTGCTTTTTTTTAAAGAAACAAATAGCCGCTGTAAGTTTTGATTTGCTGGACTTACAGTAAATGACTCTTTCTCTCTCTTTTATCTCAGGTGTGGTTGATCCACACTAATTCCTGAGAGAAATATTTTGGTTTTATCTTGTTTCATCACCGGCTGGTTGCTATCAGTTCCTTCAGTCTGCTGCTGCTGGAAACAGGTTTGATGGGGATTGTAAGACTCTTGACTTTGATACGATGAGCTTTGATAGACAGGCTGTAGAGCTGCTGTGACCTCTCTGTGGGTTCATCACTGTCAGTGACCCCATCCATCCACAGCATTTTAATTAATTGTTGCAAAGTCGTCAGATCAACCTCTGGCTTTTGTCTGTGTCACTCCTTTTCCTCAAGGAGTATCAGTCTGGTTTGTCAAGTTTTCCAGGGTCGTTTATCTGCTCCTCTGTTGCAGCTTTCACAGGAGCTGTAACAGGTTTTCCATTTGCAGGATGGAGAAGGACACAGATTCCCTCTGGCAGCTCAGGTTCATGATGAGATGTGGCCTGATTCTCACAACTTGTCACCTCACCATCACCTCCAGAACTTTTTGGCTAAACACATCTCTATCCTTTTACCTCCCGGCTCTCATCAAAATGTGTTTGTTTTATTCTTATTGTGCCAGCAAAAACCTCAGTCTTGTGTTTTTCTCACAGACTTAATTTAAGAAACATGATGCGATGAAACCTCCCACTCTCTTGGTTCGGTCTGTGATCTCCTAGAAACAGCATCAAAGTTGTGTGGAAATCCCCACCCACCCCCTACAGCTCCTCAGTCTGGATTGGTTGACCTCCTCTGGATGGGTCGGTCTGTTTTGGCTCATTAATTGTCAGCAAATGATAAGCGTTACCGGGGGTTACCAAGTAAGGCTTTGGGATCCAGTGTAAGCATGCGTGCTTTTCAGAGAAACATACCAGTTCTCTCTCTCTCAAGGGAGATCAATGGACACTAAACACTTTCTGGCTCTGTTGTGTTTTGGAGTCAGCCGGGGCCAAAGCTGTTAAAGCAGATTCATCGTGAAAGGCCTTGGAGAAAAGACAAGAATATTTCTGCCACAGGGATGCCAGGGGAGTGATTGTGTAACGAACTGTAGACACCCAAAGTCTTCTTCCTTCACCAATTAAATATATTTTTAGACAAATAAGATTGTCAGACAAAGGACAGACTGTTGAACTGTTAAAAAAAAGAGAAAAAAAATCCTTTAGCCTTGTGTATCGTCTATTCAAGGTGGCAATCTTGTGTTGTAATGATCAGGTTGCTTTGTCTGACATTTTAGCAAGTCTATTCATGTTCATGATAACTTTTCTAGAAAAAAAAACACATAACTAGAGTTTATTATGAGGTCATATAAAAAGCAAAGTTTGACAGTCTGCATTTTTTCAAAATTTCAATAAATCCCCCAAAACAAATCTTGACTTAATACAAAGCGAAATAATATATCCTTCTTGTTTTTTAAGTACTCACTTTGTTGCCAAATACACATTAATTGTGTATAAAATGTATAAAAAGTGTTACTCTTTTTATGAGTGCAGACCAAACAAATGTGACACATATTCAGTATATTTATCTATGCAGGCTTGTGTTCATACATCATGAAACAACAGACTCATACATGAGCTCACAGACAGACAGACACGCACACACACTTCACAATCCTCCATTCATTTTCACCTCAGTGCTATTAGTGTTCTTGAACACCAGAGGGAGCTGTTTCCCAAAGCCCTCTCTTGTCAACATGTTCTACATAGAAGTTTTAGTTTAGTTTAGTTTTATCTGAGTTAATCAAATGTCTATGGTTATTATGCAGGGGGTCCTATTAACTACTCATTGCTGTAGTGTGTGTGTGTGTGTGTGTGTGTGTGTGTGTGTGTGTGTGTGTGTGTGTGTGTGTGTGTGTGTGTGTGTGTGTGTGTGTGTGTGTGTGTGTGCAGACTAGAGAAGGGAGCGGTTACACTCCTATGTTTTTCTAATATTCTTACATAACCTCTGGCTGCAGCCCAGAATCTGTGTTTCCTGTCTGCTGCTTTGTGCAGGGGCTACTCTGAGGGCTGGAGTGAGTGAACATGTCAGAACTTGTGTCGATGACCCGTTTGTTTTCCTACTTTCCAACTTCTCTTTCTTTTATTTACAGCCTTTCTTTCTTTCTTTCTTTCTTTCTCCCAGCTCAGTCTGTCTTGGGGTGTGGTGTCTGGACTGCACTCGATGCGATACCCCTCCCTCTCTTGTTTTCTTTCCAATCACGCGCAGACACTCTCTGTCTCTCTTGTTTGAGTGGCTCTGAGGTCCAGATTCCTGAGCAGTGAGTGTCTCAGGCACACCCAGATGCTGCCAAACAGCAGTGCTGCAGCAAATCCTCTCCTGCCTCATCACTGCCTCACGTTTCAACTCTGCCTCCTTTATAGCTCTTCTCACAGACGTCTCGCTGCAGGCAATCATTTCTGTTATCGAACTGCAACATCCCTTCACCCAAAGCCCACCCCCCAAACCCAGCCCAAAGTTTCCCTCACGCTGACTTCTTTAGTTTTCGTGGCAGGGAGGGAGCAGTGGGCGGGTCTCTGTGTGTCTGACTGTCCAATCTCACTCAGCCTGCTCCGTTGCTCTGTGGATGAAGAGGCGGAGCCTGAGCAGCTCCAGCTTGTTCTGCCTCTTCCTAGAGGGCGGAGCGTCAAGTTTTTTTTCCCTGCTGGGTGTGTGCGTATCTATGTATGTATGTGTGTTTACAAAAGTGCGTGTGTGTGCATGCGTGTGTGTTTGACATTCGGAGCAGACTGAAGTGTTTACACATTGGAAATCTAAGTTGAAGCAGCCTCAGGGGAGCATCTTGGTGCTACATACAGCAGCATATTGAGGATACACACTCACAATCAAACCTATGGTACGTATCCGGGCAGTATGCTCACTCCTTTGTAAATGCCAGTGTGTGTGAAGAGGCTTCCTGTTTGATATCTGTCAAACTGTCAGTTGGATGGCTGTTGTAGGCTACAGCAGGGCAGTGGTATGATCACACGCTTGGAGGCTTATTGGTCATGTGTCTGCATTCAACAGGAGTTCACCATAATAAGTGTGTGTGTGTGTTGTGTCTGAGCAGCAGCAGCTTGTGGCTTTTACGTGTCAAGTTGGAAAGTTGGCAAAGAGATTACTGTGTTGCCGTCACTGTTACTTTTATAGATCTTGAGAACAATTTATTGCCCTGGTTACAACGAAAGGGATGAAATAAACAATCAGCAGTGAATTTGTACTGCAGTACACTCTCTAATCAATATTTTATCAATGCTGGGAATTAAGTTTAACCTAAATGCCTAGAAAATGCCTAAGTCAGTGTGTGCTGCTTATTTTGGTAAAAGAAATGGAGTCATTTGATAGAGAAATATAGGATTAACATTATCCTTCTCTGCATAATGAGGAAAGGTTCAGTCAGTGTGATAAACAAACACATGAGACAAGGAATGTGCTTTTAAAGTACCATAGTAGTCTTTCTATACACTGGCTGTGTGATGTGGCAATAAATCCATGTTAACAGCGCAATATAAGCACCGTTTATGATGACAATTACGTTATATCTGACTAATGACATCACTGTCGAGTTGACCCAGCTGTCTGATAGCTCATCTCGCCTGTACCAATAATATTCACCCTGAGTCACAAAGCAACTGTTCCCTCCGTTGCTTCTTTTCCACCTATGCTTCCTATTCTTGTCTTTTAACACTGACGACAGCTTTCCACCATTCAGCTCATCCACCTTATTGCTACTGACCATTTCACTACAAGTTGTGATAGCTAGCTAGCTGCTGCCACTGCTTTAAAATAGCAAAGGAGCTGTTTCTTAGCCATACTCGCATGTGCGTGTTAGTGGTTGGCGGGGTGGGGCCCGGCATTAGTCATCAGTTTTCATAGCAGGGCCGTGCTACAGCTTTAATCATTCTTTTTGGGGAAGGTCCAGATATACCGCATTGTTTTCTCCTCTTTTGACGGACAAGTGCATTGTTAGTCGTGTGCATCATGTCATGGATGATGTATGCAGCCTTTAATACCCATGTTAAACGGAAGCAACGACTAGAATGGGAAACCACAAGCGCATCAGCGTTTCAAATGGTTTCAGATGGCACCGAGCTGCCATTATGACCTTACTGCACTGTCACTGGAGTTCAGAGTCATATGAGAGGATCATTAGAGCTCCCAAATCCTGCGTCTAATCTTGGCCACGCTCTCCTGGGCCTGGGACGGCAGCGTGCCCGGCTCTCTCCCAGAATGACTATGATGTTGACGTCCTGTCAGCAGCTACATCAGGCAGTGTGTGTGTGTGTGTGTGTGTGTAGTCCTCACCGGATGATGTTGCCACCAGTGCTCTTGTTCTGATGTGCAGTCTGTGTTTGTGTCATGTGTGTTACTACAGGAGCTTTAGTCGAGCATCAGTATGAGTCTCCATCAAGAGAGTGTGGTTTTGGTTTGAAGTGTTTTGTCACACTTTCACACACATTTCACACTTGTCTATTTGGTTGCTTTTGACAAAAAGTTGCCACTCACTACTTGACAACCGACTTCCCCTTTGCAGTTTGTATTTACATAAACTGTTGGTTTGAAGCCTGTAGTGATTTTAAACCTGTACTTACACAAGGGATGTCACAATTACTTGTTTTCACAATTAATCGCGGTATTAAAACGCCACAATTAATTAATCGTAAAGATTCCTAAATACCGTCACTTTCCAAAAAAGATTATGTCGGAACCGTATCGGCAGATGTGCGCCAAAGTAAAGGTAAATGCACAGATACAGATACTCCATACTCCATTTACCTAATGTTACATTGAATCGGTAGGAGTTTAAAGAGTGTCATTTGTAATTTTAAAAAAGGATTAAAATTAACTCAAACATTTGGTATACAGTAGATAATGACAATTAATGACTTGAATATTTCCCCTGGGGGATTATTAATTGGTCCTAGATTAAAAGATACTTAAAATATTTTGTGTAAATAATAATAATCGTACCAATAAAATCTATAATCATGACATCCCTAATTTACACTGGTATTTGTTGGGCAGAGTATGCACATTGAATTTTATCATACATTTATGCACTGTTGTGTATGTGAGTCCATCCCTGCACTGATTCACTGTGTGTGTGTCTCTGAGCTGTGAACTTCTGCTTAACGGCTTCAATATTTTCCTTGTGAAACAGATACACGGCAACTATCGGCCCCTTCCCTTACCTCGACAAAATTTCTATCAGGTACAGCTGTATGAGATTCACGCCATCTGCATCCCGTCAATCCGTCTCCGAATTTGTCTGTCTGTGTACAGGGCTGGACAGAGTAACAGCAACATTGTCAATCTACAACAATGACTCCACTGTTGGATTAAATGTCACAGTCTCAATACAAATGTAATCACTTCATAAAGAAAATATTTGCATAAAGGATACAGACACTTTTACACTGTTGCTTTTACTTTGTCCACCCCATTTATGGACGTGTGAGAAAAGTCCTCTAGTAATCCTGCTTGAATTCCCCAAACCGGTTTCTTTGTTTTTAGGGAAGAGATAACATGACTCTGGGATTTTCTGTCCACAGGTTCATCAGTGCACTTGATCAGAAAATCACCTAATTTCCCTAAAAACATTCAAGATCTTTTACGAATTCACCAACTAATTCAACAGTTACCATGATAGTTTGATGGCACCTCTACTCCCCTGCACTGCTGATTCTCACTGCTGCAACTGTTTGTTAAGAAACCTTTTGATGATATGCTTTAAAATTGAGATCATATGACCTCTAGTTGTATTTGGTACGTATTAAGAATACATTTATCACGTGCCCTCAGGTTACACAATATTTTTTGAATACCTTCATTGCTTATCTTCACGACTTTATTGCGTCGTCTAACTGCCTTTATGACTCAAGCAGCTTATCTGTGATGTAATTCAGTGAGCAGTGTAGGTGCACTTACATGTGTAATAAAGTAAGGGAAGTTCAGTGGTTGATAAAAATGTCTGCATCAATATAAAAAAAAGTATTGTTTTGATTTTGGTGCAGAAACTCAGGCAAAACATTTAATGATGATACTGACGTGCAGCTCATGGGAAATTGCTGAATAGTAATGAATGTATTTTTTGCTAATATAAGTGGTTTCTATTTTTACTGTGTAGCTCAGAAGTGTATTTACCGCAGGATATGGGCAGAAAACCCAGTGTCATGTTTCTGCTTTTCCGGAAAAACAAACTGTGCAAAAATATGTTACAGAGAGGAAACCTGGAGGAGGGGCCGGACACCACGATCCATTTTTAAAATCCTGTGTGTGGTGACACCTGTGTCAGACACACATCTTAATTTTGTTTTTGCTGAAAAGGTGCCCAGACTGGCATAATGTGTGAGGCATGTGTACCATAGTGTGTATGTGTGTGTTATTGTATTATCTGTGTAGTTTATCACCTGTAAGCAGCAGAGAGCAGTCTGCTGCACAGGAGGCATGAGGAATGCAGGAATGCTGCAGTTTGGAGTCACAGCAGAAAGCATGTGGTGGGTGGGTCTCAGGTGAGCAGAGAGTTCAGTTTGTGACGTATTGTAACAAACCTCAGCTTCAGTTTCAGCTGTCCGTCAGAAAATCCAAGCAAGGTAACCCCCCCCCCCCTTTATTCATATTCATGTATTATTGATCATTTTTATGATCACCTGCTGCTGATAGCATGACTCATCTTGTAAATAAGCTCATGTAATGGGATAGTTAGTTTCCATCCTGTCTCTTATACCATGCATTCTTTCTCATAATGGACTGTGAGTGAAATAAACAGCCTGTTTGTTTGCAGCTGGGTGGTTCACCGTATCATGTGCTGCCTAACCTGTCTTTGTTAAATGGCATCTGTCACACAGTGGAGACAGGGCTGGTCATTTACCTGTGCAGTGGTTTTGATGTCAGACAGAGCCTTGAGGGAGATGACTTTGTTGTTTGTTTCTGGTTTTTTGAGACACTGTTTTTTCCTCAAATGCAGATTTACTTTGAGCCCTAGTGTTGCTTATCCAGATTGGCAAGGTAGCACATTTTCACAGTTCTCATGCCTGCATGGTTGTGACCCAGCTCCATGTTTGTGGACTTCTCTTGTGTGAATAGAAGACAAATGAGTCACCGAAATGCTCTTGGCCAACTTCCTTTGATTTCAACTGAGACTTCAAGTTTGTATTATAAACACAATCATTTCAAATCTTATGAGAATGTGGTCATTGAGTACACTGTGTTTTTTTTCGCAATGTGGATTTCTGTCAGAGAAAGCACAGTGGATGTGATTTCTTCATCATTTGATTATTTTCCGATGACATACCAGAAAACCGACAGACAATAACCAAAACCACCAAAGTGCTTTTGATCTTTTGATATGTGAATATTGCAGCCAAGGCTGGATATCACACCATGGTATGTTGGTGTATTTTGTTTGAAGGAATAGTTCATGGAAAATATGTTTATTAATTTTTATTGTAGAGAGCGTGATTGATACCACTCTTATGCTTAACAGTAAATATGAAGCAAGAGCCAGTAGCTCAGGGAAGTACAAAGAAGTGAAACAGCGAGCATGGGTTTGTTTATTAATAAATCTAATCATCTGCTCGTTGTAGCTTCAAATCTATCAAGCACATGAGAGCAGTAATAATAGACTGCTCGTCTAGCTCTCTGCAAGAAACCGAATGAACCATTTTGCCCAAAGCGTCAGCTGAAAACAAACGCTTATTGTACTTAATGCACTTTTCTTCACTGATGTAAGTCATCAGAATTTAAGCAATATATCTATGTGCTTAGTTTTATTCCACCATTACCTTCATTTTTGTGTAATAATAAAAACATTTTTTAGCTGGTGGATTTTTGTTTCATGAGACTTGCAAAACGTCTGACATCTGACACATCCCACGTTAACACCCAGCGGCATGCCGTTTCACCCTGTGTCCTCTCTATGGTCGATGGAGTGCTTCGTGGTTACTAGCAGCAACAATCAATATTTATTGCAGTAACAGGAGCAACGTGACTTCCCCTGTGGCAGAGGGGATGCCCTGGCTGCTCGTGACCTCACTTCCTCCCCAGTGCCATTTCCTCCTTCCTTTCCCTTTCTGAACAGCTTCGTGTTGACTCTGCCAACTGTCAGTTAGTTAATTATGCAATTTTTTCTAATCAGAAAAACTCAAATAAAAATAGTCTTATATCTGCCCAGAGTAAGATTTTTCAAATGAATATTGAGTGTTCGAGGAATCATTTTAGCAGCAGTGGTTAAAGCAAAGCTGTGTGATTTACATGTGTCAACAACACTGCAATGCTGCTGTTATTTCTGGTAAATGTAACACCAGCGTGTTGGGTAATCACCGACAGTGAAGAGCTGCACTCATTTCTAAATCAGAGGTCCCAGATTGCAGACGACTCAGAGTGGTGCAATTCATTATCTTACTGTCGTTCATCCCTCTGTTTTCCTTCCCTCACCAGTCACAGCCATTCACAGACGTACACACTGTCTGTGCCCTCCATCCCGACCCTCTCAGCATAACTATATAAAGTGATGCACAACTGGCTTTACTTTAATTTTTTTTACTTTTTATTGTGCAAGTTTGGTGATTAACAGACACATATGATGCAGGACAGTAGGTCAAGAGGAGCAACATAGGCAGACAATAAGGACAACATGGACAAAACCACAAATCAAAACATAACCCTAACCCCCTAACCCCCCCCAAAAGAATAAATGAATTTAAAAAAAATAAATAAAAATAAGCACAACTGGCTTTACAGTTTAACTTATAGGTGCTCAGACATGCGATAATGATTATATGCATGGACATTTTCTGTCACAGGACTCAGGACGGTGTCTGTCAAACATCCTTTGCAATTAATTATTACCTACATCACAATGTAAAACCAGTTCAGTGACCACACGTTAGCATTATAGCATGCTTTACTGTGCACGTGCGCCTATGCTCAGATTTGATCTCACAACCCTCTGTGGTGAGTCAGGACCAATAGAGAAATGTTCACAAACAGGCTGGTTCAGATCTGCCCCAAACAATTAAACAACAGCACCACACAATGCTTTTGGGTTGGATGCAAAGCTAATAACTCTGTTCTGGTGTCAGCGGGGTGGAGGCTCTGCGTTCTTAGTTCACACCACCTGAAAGGACAGGACAGGACTGTGCTCAGGAGCATATACACGACTCCACCTGGACACCACCGCACGCACGCACGGCTGCCATTGTGTTTGTATACACCTGTAAAACTAAAAATACATGGCTTTTATTCTTCTAATCTAACACATAGGGTTAGAGAGTGAGTGAGTATTGTACTGGTCATTTAAAGAGGAACCATGCAGGAGTTTTACCATATATGCTTCATTTTTACCTTAATTCAACAGCTTCGGAGTAATTGTGATGGTTAAATAACAGACTTGAGAATGGAGGCTCTCTGCCGTCCACCTGACGTCTCTTGGCTGAAAACCAACCTTGCGACATCAGTGCAGTACTTTGCAGCCAACCCGGTGTCCCAGCTCTCATCTCTGCAGCACTGCAACAAAAACTGAAACGGGCTCCGTAACCCGTAATCTTTTGTTTATGACAGATGAGACTACACTAATATACACATTGTAACATTGTATATGTTATATAACGTCATCCACCGCTCCATGCAATACTTTTTTGCCGGCTTCGTTAAAAACAAATGCACATGGCCCAGAGGAGGGTTAGCAAAACAGAGGAAAAGCAACCAGACTTGCATAGTTCTCCTTTAATGCCAGAGGGAAATTCTGAATATGGATGGTTTTGAACAAGATAACACTAACTGACTGTATCCTACAGACTGGATTGAGTTTGGTAGACTACTTTTCTTATTTGTTAAAAATGCTCTTGATGCAGTGCCTTGTATTATGTGGCCCTGTGTAGCCAGGTCCTATGAACACCCCCGGGTTCCTTTGCAAACTTTGCAAACATTGTAGACTACGGTTGATGGCTGACAGTCATCACAATGTGTAGGCCAGGCCTGTTATCTCTAAATTGTTAAATTCCAATGTTGCTACTGGTTGATGTCTGGAAAGCTTCCTGTTAGTGAGAGCTAGTGTTAGAGCTATTTTCTGTCAGTTAAGGTCAACCAAACATTATACATTTCCCTATTATTTAAACATTTCTGATGCACATTTTTGGATCTTGGAATATTTATAGGGGTTAAGGTCTTAACCAGAACCATGAACCAGAAGATAAACTTGGGTCTTCAGTACGAGCAGTAAGAGCATTTGTAACTGAACAGGAAGCTCGACTCGTGTCAGGAAATCAAAGATCACAGCACCAGTGATGCAGTGTGATTGATAGTTGTTCTGTGAGGAAGTGCAGAGTGTATGAGTGTGAAAAAAGGGCACACCAAAGTCCAAAGGCCGACCTCATTGAAACGATCTCTGTGTTAACTTTATCATCTGTGGTGTCACCTGAAGAGTAAATTATGTTTTTGAGTCGACTGTTCGTCATCATTGCTGCTGCTGTTGCCGTGGCAACCAGAAACAACAGCAATGCGCGGTGTGTCTTTGCGCTCTGTTTGACAACCAACAGTCACACCCTTGAGTGAGGAATGCAGTGCCTGAACCTACCCCCTCTGACAACAGCATGATGGATGGGTGGGTGATGGGTGATGATGATGATGATGGGTTTGTGGGTGTTTTTCAGCAGTTTGTGACAAAGCTGTACATAAAGTTTCTTTCTTTACCTCTCTGTCTCTCTCTGTCTGCCGGGAACTGTTGTCATATCCATCCATATACTATGCAGGCATTAGCTATGTGGAAGGGTTTTGTGTTCCACAGATCTTGTGAAACAATGTTGATGTTGCTCAGTGTGAAGCATGAAGTGATTACGGTGGCTCCTTGTTAGATTTTTTTTTCTTTGCATTGCGCATGTGTAACTTTTCGCTCTCTGTTTATCTGGTTCTCTCCGCAGTCGCAGCCGAGCCAGGCCACACCCAAACCGGCAGCCCAGGTCTCCGCTGTAAAGCCTGCACAGTTCGAGGTATTACACATTCCCCTGCAACTTTTAACCTCTTCTCTCCCTGTCTCCTTCTCACACACACACACACACACACAAAAGTAACTCATTTCTCAGCTTCCTGAGTGTGTGTGACCCCCTGACCCCCTCATTATCTGGACTATGTGGAGTATTGTTACTTCCTTTCCTGTTTCAGCACTGTGCTGTTTAATGTTTTCAGTGGCATTTTTAAGCCGAAAAGAGTGTATAGGTGTAGCTGTGAAAACTTTTCTCTTCCTTCCATTCAAGCGCAGGGAGGAAACACCCAGTTACTTTATGTGTGGGAAGCAGGTTGAACCCCCTAATGCTGCTGTCAAACAATGGATCAAAGTGATTGGTCGATCTGATCTGTTGCTGATTGAACTGATCTCCAGATCGGGCGATAAGTAAACTTCAGGAAGTCGACATTTAAGGGTTATTCAACAATATTTGTGTTGTGTTAGGTTTGCAAGTATATTTGAAGGTTTTTTTAATTCATATATCAGGATGCAGTCTGTTGCCTGAGAGTAAACTTTAGTTTTTTTGGTATAATGTATATGTGATTAACATCTGTTCACTAGATTAACAAGATCAGGACAAACCCTTATTCCTGGCTTGAATTAAAAATCTATTCCTCCCACATTTTATTAGAAAGTCTTGAGTCATCTAATGACTAGTTTTTGCATCGAAACAGCGTCTTTAATCTCCTCTTGACTCCACAAAACAGGGACTCACTCCACTGCCTGATTGTATCTCAGTATTCTAGTATTTACTTCTTTCGTGCCAGTCTGTTTTTACTTCAGTGGTCTATTTTGATGTCAGTGCCTGTCAAGGGCAGCTTTGGTTGGATATTTTAAAGTGGCTGCGTGCAGGAAGTAGGTCTAATATTTGAAATAGTAATGATTCATAACAAGCAGTAAATAGATGTTTTAAACTTACAGAGTTATTTATAGACTGAGCTTCTTTCTCACCCATTAAGCCTCAGCTATAAGTGACTCTTGTTAGCCACTGACCCCGGTGCCCCTGTTCATACCTCATGTATAGTTGGTTACAGCTGCTCAGGTTTCAGTGGTAGTGAATAAGAGCAGTGCAGTGAAGCAGTAGATATAATAGATGGATACATACTGAGCTTCAGAAACACATAACTCTTTATGATCCATTAGGTTGTTTATTTTTATCGGATTGTATTATTATTTAGTTTAGCATCAGTAAAGCAACAATGTCCAAAATATCCTTTTAGGCTCCAGTGGCTCTAAAAATACTGTTTCCTACACTTCCCAAAATGCAGCAAGTCACATTTTTTCCTTCTGGCACCCATACTCACCTATTACAAACTCACTGGCACCAGGTTATGGCGTAGATGCCGACTTATAAGTTTGTTGGGGTCAAACCCAAGTCAAGATATAGGCCCAATGATGTCACCATGATGTCATCGTGATGTCAGCTTCCTCCAAAGCCACAAGAAAGATGTGACTGTTCAGACTGAGTAGTACTCCTAATGATGAGTAAACTACGTTGCAGAAGGCCTCATCAGGATCTGCCATGGCTACAAAGCCTGGGGTGGTTACCACAGCAACGGGTGGAGCCACAGGAAGTGGCGTCACAACGAGAGGAGGTGCTTCAGTTGGGACAGCAGGAAAAGGGTCACCTAAAGCCAAACCAGAGGTAGATGGACTCTGGATGAAGTGGAGGGGGCTTTTGGCTGTTTGGTGTGATGTAACACGAATCACCGCTTCCTTCTTTTGGTCTGAACACCTTGAATGTGTGCTCAACATCAGCCAGCTCACATTTCTTCTTCACTGGCTTCATCTTTTTATCTTTCAAAATATATATTTACCCCTCTGCCTCCATTTTTTTTTTTACCTCTATACACGTCGTCTCTCTGGCTCGGGCTTCCACGCCACCTGGATCTGAGCACTGGTTGCTTCACATTAATACACTGTCATGTTGTCACGCTCGGGATGTTTGAGTTCATCGATAACATCCTCGTCCTCATCTCTTTCTCTTAACACATGCTCCTTGGTTTGTAGACTAACACTTCGCTGGCAGCTGCTACAGTTATTGACATGTCGTCTGCTGGGGCTACTCTTGTTGACATGACATCAGCAGGTGCGAGGGGCGGTCCTAAAGAGATGCTGAAGGTAATGATGTCATCATGGACAAAGTGCTGATCGGTTGCTTTTTCTTGTTTTAACCTGAGTAGCATTTTAATTATGACCATGTAACTGTTTTAGCTTTTATTGATTGATTTTTACCACTTGGTCACCTTTCAGATACTCAAAACTCCCAATTGATAATTAATCCGTCATCCTGAATGTGATATCAGCTGTCTTTATAGTTGGGGCTCTGTTCCTGTCTCTAAGACTGCGGATAAAATACTGCCCATCAGCTTGTGTCAGCAGTTCAACAGCACAATTTTAAATCACACCACCAAATTCATGTGATCTGTTTGGTGACTGTATCATTCATTGTGAGTTTTTTTGTTCTCTTTTTTTAATGCAGCATTTCTGACTGATAAGCTGACTCTCAGACTCATGTCAGGGCTTCCTTCATGTAGACTTGTAATCAGTGTAATGAATGGAAAGAGAAAGTTACAGTACTATACTGTACTTAATTTTAAACCATGCAAAGTTTGCTTTAAATGGGCTAAAACATGAAAAAGCACCTGTATTTAAACCTTAACTGATCACTGGTCAGATCAGCCTTAGTCTTAAATCATACAGTATATCATATCATTGCACCACAGTGAGTCAGTGACAGATCTGACCAGTGACCAGTGCACATTTTCTCCTGCTCTGTTGTCACTCACGCTGTTAAACTTTTATTTATTTATTCAACATTTATTTACCCAGGCAAGCAATTCAGAACAAATTCTTATTTACAAGTGCAGCCTGAACTACTGCTCCACACATATCTATGAGAGGCCGTTTAGGAAATAATTCACATTTGCTCTCACATGTTGCATCATACTCTCTTACAAACACTAGTATAGTCACGCACACATACTATCATACTCTCTCACATACACTACTATAGTCACGCACACTTACTACTATAGTTACACACACACACACTTACTATCATACTCTCTCACAAACACTACTATAGTCACACACACTTACTATCATACTCTCTCACATACACTACTATAGTCACACACACTTACTATCATACTCTCTTACATACACTACTATAGTCACACACACTTACTACTATAGTTACACACACTTACTATCATACTCTCTCACAAACACTACTATAGTCACACACACTTACTACTATAGTTACACACACTTACTATCATACTCTCTCACAAACACTACTATAGTCACACACACTTACTACTATAGTTACACACACTTACTATCATACTCTCTTACATACACTACTATAGTCACACACACTTACTACTATAGTTACACACACTTACTATCATACTCTCTTACATACACTACTATAGTCACACACACTTACTACTATAGTTACACACACTATCATACTCTCTTACATACACTACTATAGTCACACACACTTACTACTATAGTCACACACACTTACTATCATACTCTCTTACATACACTACTATAGTCACACACACTTACTACTATAGTCACACACACTTACTACTATAGTTACACACACTTACTATCATACTCTCTCACAAACACTACTATAGTCACACACACACACACACTTACTATCATACTCTCTCACACATACTATTATACTCTCTTACACACACTACTATACTCTCTTACACACACTATTATACTCTCTTACACACACTATACTCATACACACACACACTATGTGAGAGAGTTTAGTGGTGTGTGTGCATGAGTATACTGGTGTGTGTGAAAGAGTATAGTAGTGTGTGTGAGAGAGTTTGATTGAAACGGAAGTGAGTTTAAATTTCCAGTTTCTGATTGGTTCTTTGCAACACCGCCGGAACTAGGAAGTAAATTCAGTTACGTGTTTTTTGTTGTTTTTTTTTACGTTGATCCATTCGATTGTTTTCCACCGTATAAAAATGTAGCCTAATCATATCTACAATATTCACAGAATTGAGGGATGAAGCAGTTATTATCCCCATTATGTTGGAGTGTATTAGTGATCAGACGTGACCGAAACATGGTGTTGTGATTCAGCCGCCTGCTCAGGGCCCATCACCGCCTGACGGCGGGGGACGAGCCGGGCTTGGTTCACTGGTCTCGGGAGACAACTGCCTGCTACCGGAGGCTCCGCTGCAGCGGAGATCCGACGACGCACACGGGGCGGCTGGGTTTTGCTGCTCTCCGCCGTCCTGGTGCACCACAGTTATCAAGACTGAGACCCGCATCAGCCGAAGCAGACGTGCTGTGACACGACACAGTGTTTCCCGAGACCCAGACCTCCGTAGTGGCCAGAGCGCGGCACAGTCCCGAGACCAGCGGAGCAAGCTGGGCGACCGAGTCTCAGCTCTTTCTCCGCCGTCAGTCGGTGCCAATCCAACCCACTCGCCATAGCCAGTTATCTGCTCTGGCCACTACGGAGGTCTGGGTCTCGGGAAACACTGTGTCGTGTCACAGCACGTCTGCTTCGGCTGAGTAGTAGTAGTACTAGTAGTAGTAATAGTAGTAGTAGTAGTAAGTGTGTGTGACTATAGTAGTGTATGTAAGAGAGTATGATAGTAAGTGTGTGTAACTATAGTAGTAAGTGTGTGTGACTATAGTAGTGTTTGTGAGAGAGTATGATAGTAAGTGTGTGTAACTATAGTAGTAAGTGTGTGTGACTATAGTAGTGTATGTGAGAGAGTATGATAGTAAGTGTGTGTGACTATAGTAGTGTTTGTGAGAGAGTATGATAGTAAGTGTGTGTGTGTAACTATAGTAGTAAGTGTGCGTGACTATAGTAGTGTATGTGAGAGAGTATGATAGTATGTGTGCGTGACTATACTAGTGTTTGTAAGAGAGTATGATGCAACATGTGAGAGCAAATGTGAATTATTTCCTAAACGGCCTCTCATACATATCTCTTCAGTATGTCTACTGCTTTAGCAGCGCAGTGTATCCTGTCATGTCATCCTTGTGTTTGTGAGTAATCATTTGGCAACATGTTTGTAGACTGCTGCACCTGTCTCCCAAGTCAAAACCGCAGCTCCTTCTGCTGCTGGAACAGCTGCAGCTGCTGGTACGGCAGCGACCACTGCTGTGACCAAACCTAAAGGGTCGCCCAAAGACACAGCCAAGGTAGACTCAACAGCTGCACCCGCTGTGAGGTGCACCTTCTGCAGCTTGCTTCTGTCACTTGCTTTATTTCTTTTTTTTGCTGCGATGTCTTTGAGTCGCAGAGTCTTATCAGGATTTGTCGCAGCTGTTTCCTGAAGACACCCAAATACTTGCTGTGTGGACCTTTCTTGCTTCAGGAGTTTCTTTGCAAACAAGCGGCTGCTTTGGCCTTCCTTTTTAACTTCTACTTTCAAGATGACCTGTTGGGAAATATAAAGGACTCTTGTTCTGTACTCTACGGCTCTTTGCACTTCGTGCCTGTGCTTGTTATTGTATTTGCTCCAAGTGCACTTACAACACAACACGTTCATCAGAGATCTGAGTCAGCCAGAGGGAACAAATGAAGAGGAGAGGCCAACAGCTCACTAGCTCTAAACTAATGACTCATCAGTAACCAAGATGGTGGAGGCTTTCTTCTGCTGAGCTCAGTTACTTGCTTCCCTGTCTTTTATTTCTTTATTTGGATGTATATTCTGACTTATTCTGACCTATGATTTAACTTGACAATGCACTTGGCCAATAATAGATTCAAATTGGTTTATATTTTAGAGTACCGCTGGCATCACAACAGTCAAAGCTGAAGCAACTAAAGTTGATACCACTAAATCTTCAATGGCTGCGGCTGGAAATGTGTCTGTGCAGGGGAAAAAAGAAGTCAAACCGTCACAGACGAAGGTAGATGAACCTGAACTAAACCAGGGTGGAGGCTCTCTGACACTTTTGTCCTCTGTGTTTCTGTAGAGGATTAATGGGTGTGATGGAAGACTGTCATGGTGCTCACTGTCCCTCCTCTGTCCCCTCTCTTTCTGGGTTTAAGAAAGAGGAACTTTTCTTTTCTGTTCATTTTCTTGGGTTTCAAGAACTTATCAAATCTCATGTTTCCACTTTTTTTTTCCTGTGGTGACATCATTATTGTTATCATTAGCTTTGTCTCTTTTACATTGATCTATTTATTAATGTTCAAATTTATTTTTACTCCAGGCTTTGACTGATCCCTGCACGCTAACAAGGTTTATTGTGTTTTTTATTTAATATAAACTGATTCTGGATTTGTTTTACAGGTGCAGGTGGAGGTTCCTTCCCCTGCAGCTAAAGCAGCCAAAGAGGTAAAGACTTGCAAAAGCATTATGGGATTGCTCTGAATAGCATGTTGCTTGCTCCCGTGTGCTGACTTGTGCTGCATGCGCAGGCACCTGCGGCGGATCCGTTCGATGCCCTGGCCAGCAGCCTCCCATCCGCTGATCCTGTCCCCCCACGGCCTGTATTCACTGGGCCAGAGGTCACAGAGGTACAGCAATGCTACACTGTGCATGCACTTAATGTGCGCACACGTATATAAACCGCGCAGGTATGTGATTGTGCTGAGCCGAAGCATGGACCTGGTGTGAATAAACGTGTGTTGCATGTATCACAGCATGGCGCCACCTCTGAAAAGGCTCAGAAGTGTGGAGAAAGAGACGACACGCTGCCTCCAGGCTACAGATTTGAAGACATGGTCAGTCAGTGTGCCCCCCCCTCCTCATCGCCTGTGAAAATGTGTTTTTTTGTCGTCCCATTGTTCTCAGACTTCACTGTCAACTGCTTATCCTGGCTGTGAAAACTATGCACAGTGAGGTCTTTGAATCATACAGAGCAGTGGGCAAGTTTTAAAACGCCATTCACCGATGATCTCAAGTACACTGCCCATCCAAAAAAAGGGTCACACACTCTAATTGTGAGTGAGTGCATTCACTGTGGCATCATTTTTGATAAGCTTCTGCAACGTCACAGCATTTATTTCCATCCAGAGTTGCATTCATTTTTCAAAGATTTTCAATTGGGTTAAGGTCTAGACTCTGTGGTCACATTGAACCACATTTCTTCCTTGAAGATGATGGTTCTCCATTATCCTTCTAGTTTTTAATAATGCGTTAATAACCCAATTTTAGTCTTAGCAATCTTCTTAGATGCTTTATTTGCTTGATGCCAATAATTTGACCCTTCTGAAACAGATTAACATATTTTCTACAACCACAGGATCTTCCAACATGGTTGCTTAAGAAATGAGACTGCTAGGGTTAAATCATCCATGTAGTAATGATCCAATCAGAGGTCTTTCCAATTAGCTTAGTTAAATCCAGGAGGTGACTTTTTATTTGGACGGGCAGTGTATCATATGAGCAGTAACACGAGAAAATCTCAAGTTAGACATCCTGGACACAGAAAACAACAGCTATATGCATGGCCCGCCACCAGCAGGCCCATTTGTTTACTCGCTGATTCATGTCAACATTAGATTTCTTTTTTTCCTCCGGTCTAAAACGAACCTTTGTTTTCTAGCCTCCAGTTCCCGCAGATGCTAAACCCAAGGATGTTCCTGTAAGTGAAGCTTTCACAACTCACACTTATTAGTCACACTCACAGCCGCCTGCATTCAGCTCATTGTGCTCCAGATACATTTCAGACAGAGGCCCATTCGTTTCCACCATTAACAGCAAATGAAACATACACTCACATTACACTCATACAGGAAGCTCTGTTTCCACTCTTGTGATGTGCTGGTTCCTCTAGAGTGGGGAATGTAACACTGCAGAACACACGACAAGACCCACCTTCTCTGTTCGAACTCGTTGGCTCTTGTCTAACCAAACCCAAAACACTCGAGTGTGTGCATGACCACACACATATACATGAATGCACTGACACATCTGTTGCATGCTTTGATATCCACCCATATGTAGGTTAGTATTTACTCAGCCCCAACACACCCACATTTGCATCATAGCCAACACCCACTTTGTCATCTTGCCCAACAAGAGAGTCTCCTTTTTGTTCTGTGTGTCATTATCCATTTCCACCTTGATACTTCCCTCCAGTGTGAGTGTGGTGATTTAAGTTTCTACATGTATCATATTGCTAAATATCAAATGCTAAATTTACACAGTTTTATGTGTCTGATGTGTCTTTTTAGACTGTTTATTTGTGTTTTTTTCTGTTTCCATGGAATGCTAAGGGTGTGTCTGTACTTTTCCTTCCCTATTGGTACATGCAGTCTGGTTTGCATTATTTTGCCCCTTTGTTTGCCTTTTAACTTGGCTGCACATGCCCTCTAGTGGAGATTCATGTGGCTGATCGAGAGCATAATGTGGAGTAATCAGCTGGTCTATTTTAAGAACTGGTTTTGAGTTGTAATCTGGTGTTTAGTTTTTTTCTTTTTTCGTCCAATCTCAGAAACCACTGAGCACAGACGAGGCCCTGGATTCACTCTCAGCTGGATTCATGACCTCCACTACACCCAAGCACCAAGAGGTCAGAGCCCTAAGGCAGAAATGTGTGGCATGTAGCACTCGGTTGTCTGTCCAGCCTCTATTTTTACATCACATGTTCCCTCATAGCAGCAAAAGCATATGTTTTTCTTGTTTTAAAAGTCTAACAAATCCTCATCTTCTTTTTTTCCCACATAGAAGAAAGGCCATGTTGACAGTGTCGCTGCCTCATCTGCTGGCCCTGCTAACTTTGCACCACCTCCTGTAAAAGTTGTGTGTCCCGCTCCTCCTGCCGATAAGAAAGCCAAGATGGAGAAAGCCTCAGCTGATTTCTCTCTGGAGGCCGGACTTCCTTCACTCTCTGCTTCGGTACGTTCATGCACGCGTATCACAGCTGGTCGGATATCTGTGATAAAATTTACAGAAACACTTTTCTGCAAAATTATTGAGACATGGATGGGGCCAATGAGTTATTACATGATGCATTTAATCTAAGTTAAGTATTTTACTACTGAAGTAGTTGCAGTTTTACTCTTAACCTATTGTCATCATGTTGCATGAATCTGTAATAAATTCTGTCTCTGTTTTCTGTTGTAGAAGTCGGTTCCTCCTGTGGCCGTGTGTCCTGCTGCTCCCTTGGATAAGAAGGTGGAGAAAATTGCTCTGAAACCTTTTAACTTTCTCCTCTTCTTATTTCTGGGGCTAGATATTAATTTCTGCTCTTGTCCTTTCCCTCAGAGTGACCCCTTGTCTGGAGATGCTCTCAGCGCTCTTGGTGACTTGTTGCCAGCAGCTCTCCCAAAACCTGAATCTCCCAAACTCAGACCTGAGGACATCGTCTCGGTACGGTACACAAATGCTCACTGACATAGAAATCCTCCTGCTGCAGACAAATCTGCTGTTCACAGAAGTGTGTTCTCACCAGATGACGCCTCATTTCCTTCCCTTCTACTGTTTTCACAGGAGGGCAAACACAAGAAGGAGAAGGGTGTGCTCGTAGGAGAGAGGGAGGACACACTTCCTCCAGAGTACAGGTTTAACAAGGAGGAACTCATGAAACTGGATCCTCCTAAACCTGAGGTGAGACAGGTTCACTTCTAAGTTTAACAATCATGTTAAAACACAGAATTACTTATTGTCTCTCTTCCATGTCCCTCCTCTCTCTCTCCTCCTGTAGCCCAGCATGGGAACTGGTGAGGCTCTGGACCTTTTGTCTGGAGACTTCATGTCCTCTTCAAAAGCTCCTGCAGTCCAGGCTCCTGTTGTCACGCCCTCAGCTCTTCCTCCACAGGTACACTGTGGATCTATAACTGGAAAACAGAGACAAATCAATATAAGCAACGATAAATCCAATATCTCATCTAATGGCATCTGTGTTGCTTGTTGTAGAAAACCCCTGCAGTCCCCCCTGCGGCTGTGTGTCCCGCTGCTCCTGCTGATAAGAAAGCCAAGATGGCGAAAGCCTCAGACGACTTCTCTCTGGAGGCCGGACTGTCAGCTTCTACTGCCACGGTACAGTGCTGCTTTGCCTGTCAATGCTCCACCTGTGTTAGGTTTTGTTCTGCTGTAGATGTATGCATACGTCAAATCAGTCAGTCAGATCTGCATATACCATCATACACACACACAACTCACTCTTAACAATGGTAGCATGATCTGTCATTTCCATTAACAGCAGAATGAGTGTCTATGATGCACATTTTCAAAATATAAGCAAATAATAGAGAGTACGGTCACAGTGGTGCAGTGGTTAGTGCCGTCAGCAAGAAGGCTGTAGATTTAAAACCTGCCCTCTGACTGAGGCCTTTATGTGTGGAGTTTGCACGTTCTCCAGGTGATCTGGCTTCCTCCCACAGGACAAAGACATGAAGCTTTAAATTAAATGGTGGCTCCACATTGTCCATAGGTGTAAATTTTAAGTGTGAAAGGTTGTTTTGTTTTTATGTGTTAGCCCTGTAATAAACTGGCGATCTGTCCCGGGTGTACACCAATGTCAACAGGGACTGCCTTCAACTCTCCCCTGTGATCCTAAAAGAAAAAATTGTTTGCTAATGAATTAATACACTAGGCTACAGGCTAAACGGTGTTGGGAACTTTAATTTGAATAGTCTGACAGCCATCTTTCCATTAGTTTCACCAGGTTTCTCATTCATTGCAGCTGTTATAATCACTTCATGATCTCATATTGAAGCCCACATGGCTCCTTACCAACTTTACAGTGAGCTGACTGAAGTTAGAAAACATCTCACACAGGAATGACACTGCTTCCTAAAGTGATCACTGAGGTGCAAATCTTCAGGTCATTTAGGTTATTACCATTCATTTTTATGTCGTCTGTTTTATGTGTTGTAGAAGGTTCAGTCCTCTGCAGCCCCCCCTGCTGTTAAGAAAGCTGATCAGGTGAGATGGAGATTCACAGATTTAATTTTCTTTATTTTCCATTACTTAAGTTAATGTATCATAAAATGACAGATCAGTAAAGCACAGTGTCTTGTCCTTTTCTTCAGGGTCTCTCTCTGTCTGGAGATGCTCTCAGTGCTCTTGGCGACATGTTGCCAGAAGCTGCACCAAAACCTGAATCCCCCAAACTCAGGCCTGAGGACATCGTCTCGGTACGGGACACAAACACTCACTGGTGTTGAAATCCTCCTGCTGCTGCTGCAGGCAAATCTGTTATTCACAGGAGTGTATTCTAACCAGACCGTGCCTTATCTCCTCCTCTTTTCTCTTTTCACAGGAGGGCAAACACAAGAAGGAGAAGGGTGTGTTTGTAGGAGAGAGGGAGGACACACTTCCTCCAGAGTACAGGTTTAATAAGGAGGAACTCATGAAGCTGGATCCTCCGAAACCTGAGGTGAGAGATTGGGACACGTTCACTTCAAAGCTTTTAAAATGACACTGTGTTGGTGTTTTTGCTCTTTCACATGGTTGAGAAATGTGACATAAATACATCAATAAATGCATGATATTGATTGATCCTCCCCTCTCTCCTCCTGCAGCCCACCATGGACACTGGTGATGCTCTGGACATTTTGTCTGGAGACTTCATGTCTTCCTCAAAAGCTCCTGCAGTCCAGGCTCCTGTTGTCACCCCCTCAGCTCCTCCTGCACAGGTAGGATCTGCCAAAACCAACCACAGTTCATGCAATATATTGTTTTATTTTCAAATTAAACATGAATGATTGTAGGATTTGGTGCTCTGGATAAAGGAAAGACAGAATGGAGCCAGGCTACAGTTTCCTCTCCTTTACAGTCTTTTTGCCAAGCTAAGCTAGCCGTCTCTTAGTTTCATATTGGACATACAGTAGTGGCGTCAATCCTGTTGTCTAACTCTATTTTAACATTTTCTCTCTGACAGCGTGAGCTCTGTGTTAACACTAACTGCTGTTGTCCCACTTCTCCAGAGCAAAGTAGAGGATTTGTCAGCTCTGGATTTACTCGCTGGAGACTTTGTGGCTTCAACTAAAGCCTCTGGGGTTCATGCACCCGTCCCTCCTCCCACCAAGAAGGTACCAGAGGTAAAGCTCCAGCTGTGAATGTCTCTGTGTTTGTAAATATCTGAACCATTTTGTCCTGTAGTATACATCCCCCTGCCAGGTTAGAGGAATACATCGGAAAATATTTGTTTCTACCCTGACCCGTGTGTGTCATTCCTTGCATCAGTCCACATGTCTCATTGTATGTCCCTGTGTCTCTGCAGAGAACAGTCTGTCCTCTGGAAAAAGCCAACACAATTGATGTCATCTCTTTTAAGCCAGAAGAAAGACCCAGCCTTAAGAAGGTAAATGTGTCGATTACTTTACCTCCTTCTGTGTAGTATTGTCTTTAGGGCTTTGATTAATGTATTTTTCTCTGTATTTCAGAGAACCTTGAAACCTTGAACTTACTATCAAAACTACCACAGCTAAATTACAACATCCTGTTCTCTCCTCAGGGTGACTCCTTGTCTGGAGATGCTTTCAGCGCTCTTGGCGACATGTTGCCAGCAGCTCTCCCAAAACCCGAATCTCCCAAACTCAGACCTGAGGACATCGTCTCGGTACGGGACACTCAATCCCTCTCCAACATACATCATACATATCTAACACCCTGTCAGATTATCTTTTGTTTTTGACCATAGGTGTAAATTAATTGTATTTTTCTAAGTTTGGGGTTTTCTTTTGCTTTTCATAGGAGGGCAAACACAAGAAGGAGAAGGGTGTGTTTGTAGGAGAGAGGGAGGACACACTTCCTCCAGAGTACAGGTTCAATAAGGAGGAACTCATGAAGCTGGATCCTCCGAAGCCTGAGGTGAGACTGGGACACATTCACCTACAGTATAGTATAAGCAAAACAAACTTGTTAAAGCACAGAGTTCTTCATCACTGTCCCTCCTCTCTCCTCCTGCAGCCCACCATGGACACTGGTGATGCTCTGGACATTTTGTCTGGAGACTTCATGACCTCCTCAAAAGCTCCTGCAGTCAAGGCTCCAGTCGTCACTCCCTCAGCTCCTCCTGCACAGGTACTACACCGTGGATCTGTCGAAGCAATATTAAAAGAGAATTGCCGTTTTTTTTACAATCTGGACCTTATTATTATCAGGACCTAGCATAAAATACGATCATTTACTCACCCAGATAACTTTGGTGTCATTACTAGTCGTTCCGACGAAATTGGATCCAACCAAGTGCCGTGTATATCCATATAATGCGAGTCTACAGGGCAGCGGCATGCAGCCTCTAAATAACAGATTATCATCCAGGTCAGAGGTTAGTAGGTCAACCTACAGACCCCAGTTGTTGATAACAGCTAACCCCGGACTCAGAGGGGAATAGCACTAGCATATCATAACAAAATATTGGTGAAATGAACAAGTTTCGCGGCAGATAATGTGTTATTTAGAGGCTGCATTGAGCTGCCCCGTGTTCTCGCATTATACGGATATACGCGGCTCTCAGCTGGATCTAATTTCATCAGAACGACTTGTAATGACACTAAAGTTATCTGGGTGAGTAAATGACCATATTTTATGCCAGAAATAAGGTCCAGATAAGGTCCAGAAAAAACGGCAATTCCCCTTTAACATAATATTCTCTAACAAATGGAGATTTTACACATCTCTTTCTGTGCCTTCCTCAGTCGTCTGCAGACTTTGCTCTGGACGCCTTGGCTGGAGACTTTGTTTCCTCCAGTGCTGCTCCGACAGTGAAATCTGCTGCCTTCGTTCCCACAGAAACTCAACCAGAGGTAAACACACACACACACACACACACTTAGCACTGCCCCCACCTTTTTCAACTACAAAGACTCTTCAAAATCCTCATAATCTTTTTTTTTTTTAATCTACACTCAGCTGGAAGCAGGAGCAGACAACGCCCTGGACGCTCTGTCAGACACCTTGAAGGATATTGCACCAGCCCCTCAGCCTGTCCCAGTGGTTCCTGCCAAAGACATGGTCAAGGTAGCCAACGCAAGAGTGAATATTTATAGTGTCGTCGTCCTCCTCAGCAGAAACTTCAGCTGAACTGATTTGTTTTATTGCTGCAGGAGAAAAAGATCGCTGAGGAGAGGCTGATTAAGATGGGAGAGAGAGACGACTCACTGCCACCAGAGTACCAGCCCACTGAGGAGGATCTGAAGGTGAAACTGACCTCTATGTTTGTGTACATACTCTGTGTGATCATTATTATTATTACAATATGTGACAGATGTTATACTTCTGTTGTTCCTATAATGTTAAATAAGAGACATTTATTTGGTTTGTTAATTTCTGATTAAATAACATTCAAATTAAAGATATTACTCTTTGTTGAAGAGTTAAATATAAGTAAATGATGTTTACTTTGGCCATGTTTGTTTAGATATGATGCTCATTTGTTCATTTCTTTACTGTGCATCTAATGTTCATCCATTTCATTTTAAAGAAAATGGCAGAAGCAAAGGCAAAGGCAGCTGCAGCACCCAAGGAGGTGAGTCCATCTCAGAATAATATAAAGATAAAAAGGCAGAATATGCAGATTGTGTTTAATTCCCTGTCTACTTTGGCCCTGTAGAAGACCATGGATGATTTAACAGCCCTGGATCTGCTGTCCAGCGATTTCTCTGCTGCTCCTAAGCCGGCTGCACCAGCTGCATCGTCTGCAGCCACAACGAAGCTGCAACCTCCTGTGCTGGACTCAGAGCCCCTGAAGGTAGCACAGAAACCAAACTGCAGTAACACATGGGGCCAATAGCTGAGCCTAATTTTACCAGAATATTAACAAATTTAAGTTAAAAGTTGGACATTGTTCCACAAAAACATTTCTGACTGTTGTTATTTCAGTACATGAACTGATTATGTGCTGATCATGTTTTGTTTTGTTTTGTTTTGTCTCTTAGCCAATGGCTGGTCCTGCTCTGGACTCCCTGTCTGGCACTCTTCTCCCAGATGCCATCAAGTCTAAATCAGACAAATCAAAGGTAAAAAGAACATCTGTGTGAGATCAAGATTCCTCCGTCAGTTCACAATATTTATTACTCTTTCAGCTTTATTTGATAAAAGCAGAAGAGTAACTGAAGACCAAATCAGATTTCTAAAAATTATACTTCAGAAATGTTTATCGAATGACTTTTGTCTATTCTGAATCAAACAGCACACATTGTTTCAGATAATCATCATCAATGATCTTCAGTGCAATCACTTCAAAATGTGTCTCACAAGGTTTCTATTCACCTGCTCTGGCGTAAAATGTAAGAGTTTTGAAGCTGTAAGAAATTTTATGAATAGCTTTTGCAAGTTGGAGCAAGTCTCCACAGGCCCAGATCTAAAACTCTGCTGAGCCTGACATTTAATATTAACAATCTGTTACTAATAGCAGCTCATAAAGTACATTATGTTACTGCTGTAAAAGACTTTTAGTTACCTTTGTCACATGGCGCCCTCTATAGGCCGTTTTACGAGCATCTCCTGTATCAGTGATCACCACCTCGCCACAGCAACGTGGAGCTGTTGAGCTTAACCAAGGTGTCAACTTTGTTACAGGGCAAGAGCAAGTCAAAGTCAAAGTCAAAAGTAAGAAAATGACCTGCTGCATGACCATATATATATAAATCTGTGCTTATAACTGAACCAAAGCCCAAAAAACAAAAAAAACAAAAGTGGTGGATGGAGCTGATCTGCTCCTGCTGCCTGCAGCTGCATGGGACGCGCTCTCTCCTCTCTCTGCTTCGCCTCATGTCAACTTCCTCAAATAATGACCACATCAAAATCTGTATAATTATAATTAGTGCATGCAAAAGTCCTGCTGCTTCAGTTCTTTTATGTATTTTTTTTTTTTTAAACTTAAATCTTGTGTTTCAGAAACACCATGCAGATGAGCCGTCTGCCGCTGACCAGCTATCAGCTCAGCTAAGCTCAGACGTTGTGCCAACATCTACAAAG
Organism: Trachurus japonicus; assembly: GCF_045865225.1. Classification (NCBI taxonomy): domain Eukaryota; kingdom Metazoa; phylum Chordata; class Actinopteri; order Carangiformes; family Carangidae; genus Trachurus; species Trachurus japonicus. Next base: position 9,922,438 of record NC_140911.1, read on the forward strand.
AAGGGAGGGAAGAGCTAGACCACTTGGTGAGGTTCACCGTCAACATTTTCATAGTTTCACCTGAAAAAACAAAGTGAGGATAAATGTCCACACACTTCCACTGACGGTGTACGTGGCATCTGTTGTCGCAGGTGCAGTTTGTCCACGAGGCCACGGGGACGCGTCAGTGAGGGAGCTGCTCTCCGGAAAATTATTTTGTTTTTTCTAGATTGTCAAGAATGTATACTGGATGAAAGACGAACCTAGACATGCCCTTAACACCTGCTCAACAAAACACACACACACACACACACATAAACACACACACATGCATAAATACACAGACACACACACACATCTGCGCACAGCACCTTTCTCGTTCGGTTTTACACGCATTCAAGAATGAGGAGCTTTCGTTTTCTCTCTTTGAAGAAAACGAAAAGAAGACTTTTTAAAATGAGATGGATGTAAAGAATGATCTATGAACAGACAAAGAATCGATGCAAACTGAGAAAGAGAAAGGAAAGTTAAGACATGTTAAAAAAGAAAAGAAACTGTTGTTGTTGTTGTGCTGAGAGTGCTAAAGAGAGGAAGGTGTTGCTCATCAGAGTCGTGTCTGTACATCTCAGCTGACAGTTTCTATTTTTTCCCAAAGATACACTAGGCTAATATCACAACACACCTGTGGCGTAACCCTGCCGGTGCTGTGACGTTGGTTGGAGCGGTGGCGACTGTCGAGCTTGCGTGGGAGCAGTACGGAGTGGGTGTATAGTATCGGGGCTGTTTGTGCAATCTTGATGTCAGATGCCTTTAAGACACTAGTGTACAGCTTAGTTTGCTTTTATTTTGGACAGCACATAGTTTACATTTATTGAATTAAGTGGAGGATGGATTTCCAGGAGGTGTTCAGCTTCATTCAGTATCCGAGAGCTTCTTGCAAACGCCTTTTACTTTCTGTAGAGAAATATCTGTCAAGAGAAGGGTCTTTTTTTTTATTATGTATTTGGCCTTGTAGAGAAAAAGATTACGGCGTCCAGAAGTGCACTTAGTGAACCAAGGTGGTTACAAGCTTTGTAAACTGGCCTTTTGTATAATGTAAAAAAAAAAAAAAAAAAAAGTTTTTTTGCTCTATATAAGACAACACTGTATAATTAACAAAAAAGCTTTTAAACTGTAAAGTCAAATCACTATAATTTTCCCCGAGGTTTTTTTCATCATGTCAAAGGTTGTGTGTGGGTGTGAGTCAAGAGATATGAGAGATATTTTAGATGTGGGAAAACAAATGCAATAAAAGAAATGTAAAAATTAGAATGGTGTAGTTGTTATATGAGAGTCTGGTTTCTACAAACAAGAAACCGCGTAAAATATATAAATATATAACATTAACCACAATATCAAATCAATAGACACTATTTTCTTACAGGTGCAAGGGAAATGTGTTTGTATTAAAGTGAACAGGGGCAGAATCTCCTCAGAGTATTTTTCTCTTCTCCCGACTTGGTGGTTTTTCACTGTGCTCACAGCTGTAGCAGCCCACTTCCTCTAGACGTGGGGGGATTACAACAAAAACAAATATGTCTTTCGCTCAAACTTTATATTTTTGTGCCATGACCCTGAATGACTGATGGGGGTATGCAAGTGAGTGGGTTTGATGTGTTAAAAAAAAAAAAGAATTAAAAAGAAACATAAATAAAGAGAAATACAATTCATTTAAGCCGAGAGAGAATGATTGTCTACATTTTACTTTTTTATTTCATTCTATTTATACATTTTTTGCAAAAAAAAATCACATAGTGGGATCATTCTGAAATATACTGTACATAGCGATTTGCTTATCTTTGCTTTGATACTTGAAGAGATGAGAAATGCTATTTTGAAGAAAAACAGCAACAAAAGCCTGAATATTGTAGAAAAGGATTTAAAAAATACTGCATGGTGTAACGTTAAGCAGAGTAAATAGCTTTCTTAACTGCTGTTATTTAAGGTTAAATCACAAAACCCAGTTCAACAGCACAGTAACTACGTTCAGATGTCTAAAAAGGAAAGAAAATCATTGTTAGAAGCAGCATAACTATAAATGAAATCTATACAAAAGCAAAATAAAGTAAAAACATTCTCAGGTTTCAAAAAAAAGGGAAATAAACATGTCAGAATAGTGAAGTTTAATATTCTTGGTTTCTATTTGGTTTCCATTCCGTTTTCTGCATCTATCGAGATTTCACTGGGACTGAACAAACACAGCATCAATGTCGGATCATGTTATTTCATTACAAGAGTTTGCACTTAATGTTGGCAATGAAAAGCTTCATGCAGTATTTGATGTACTGAACACTTGAACAAACTTTAAACAAACTTTAGATGTTCTCCCATGAACAGCGAGAATATATTAGGTCACCAATTATCAAATTGTCATAAAACTGTAAATGAGATGAAGAATTATGTCTCTGCTGTGGAACGACTGCTTTTAAACGTATCTGTCGGCCATCATCGGCTGTTTTCCAGGAGCCGTCCGTGGCCTGCAGATTCAGAAATAATGTAATTAACAGATTATTTCAGTGACTCAGCACAGTAATCACAATGAATGTAAAATGTAAATATGGCCGTAGCTGCACTGAGGTCAGTTTCTCAAAGAGGAATTCAATTTTGATATTGGAATAAAACAATTTAAAATACATCTTTAAAAAAAAAGGATTTAAATTCTGTGTAATCGTAATTATTAATTACAGATTTTGTTATAAGTCATTCAATTTCTGTCAAATTTCTTTGAACAAAACTGCTTTATTTAAAGCTATATTCATATATAGAGAGAGTTATAGCAAATTTAAAAATATTATTTGTAATATTACTAATACTAATGATTACAATAATTACAAAAAAAAAACACCTTGATTTTAATGTCTGAGCTGAGGGAGAAGGGTTTGAACTAATGACCTTTGGCTACGGCCCCAATTTGAACAACCGCATTGACTAATGAGATTAATAAGTATCTTACTTTCTCTTGTAATGGTGCGGGCATCGCCGTGTCCTTGTATCTGCAGCCAAAGCAGAGGTATTATTTAAAAAAAAACTCATGCAAATCATGACACACACATCACAGCAGAGTCAACAAGATAAAAAAAAAATATATAAACTCAATCACAAAAGAAGAAGGAGAAACAAATGTCAGGGAGGAAATGTAGAATTCAACCCAGCAGGTTTCAGCTTTACTGACTGCATCCTCATCATCTCACATCACTCAACAACACTGTCACATAAATGAAGTAGAGGAGGCTTTTTCTTTCAGCTTCGAGCTCTGGGATGAACTTACGATTGCAGTAAACGGTGACGATGATGAGGAGCACGAGGAGAAGGCCGCAGCCGCCGGCCAGTGGACCCAGGATGATAGTAGAGCAGAACAGGGCGCTTTTCTCCCCTGAGACGAGACGACAACTCATTTAACACCTTTTTTCTACCGTCAAAGAAGCTCTACATAGAAAACACTGTAGTTTGGACTCAGTTACACTGTAAAAGAAGAAAAAATAAAAGTGTTGAAGTTCTGCTGCACTGTTAAAAATGAACATTTACCTTTACTGTTGTTGTTTCCACAAAGACAGGGCTTGGTCGTTGCCACTATACTTCGGTTGGTAGTGACGACCTGTGGTGGTTTTGTCGTAGGTTCAACTTCTATTTTTTTTTTTTTTTTTAAGAAAAAGGAAAAATATCAGAGTTGGTGAAAAGTTTCCATCATGTCATGAGATGAGACTTTTAAAGCCAAACTCACTTCCTCTCAGCCGGGTTGTTGGTCCAAACTGCAGTGTATTGCTGACAATTATGGCACAGCTGTAGACACCGCTGTCAGTGGCTTTTTTGAAAGATTTCAATGTGAGAATATTTTTGTTCATATTTTGATCACTGAATTTTCCAGGGAGGGTACCAGCACGCTTTAATTTGCCATCTTTGTCAAAAGATGTAATGAACTCCATGCCTGATTTATCCAGAACTCGAAACCACATGACCGTTGAGGCCAATTGAGGAAACTTGCATGTAATGTCAACATCGTCGTCCTCGTTTACTACTTTGTCTTCAGCTCTTGAGGCCATTTCTAAAAGACGTGATAAAATAAAAGCATTAGTAGGCTGTACTTCACCTATCTGTTTTCAAATATCAATGAGCAAATGGACACAATAGCCTTTCAAAACTGTCTCATGGCGGTGAATAGATTTTTTAAAAGTAAAATTAAGGTTCAACTTACTTTGACAAATCACCAGAATCGCCAGAATCCAAATCCATTTTTGTGCCATTTTAATGTCGCAGAGCGGCAAAAGTTACAGAGCAGGTCTTTGTGGAGCTTGTTGGGGGCTGTGTAACAGAGATAATTCGGTGAGATATCACACCACGCCCCACCTGTAACCTTCTTCTCTGCTGTGTCAAATGGGATCATTGCAGCAGCGCGTTGCAGAGGCCTCCTGCAGCACCGTCGTGGTCTGCAACAAGTTTTTGAAGTGGAGCCCACCGATGTGCACTTACACTCCTCTGCCTCTGGTTTGAAGCATCGAACTGTTTTCATCCACAGTCTACAGTACTGACACACAAACGCAGCACCGCACAGTATGTAGGCTGAAGAGGATGAGGCATAGGCTATGGGGAAGTGTAAAAACAGCAAACAGAGCAGTATAATTATCTGTGTGTGTGAGCAGAACACGACACAACCTAATGGTGCATTCAATTCTCCATGTTTAAATGTAGATATAAATGTGTCCTGCACTGCTGTGTTGTTACCTTTGACCTCCTTCCTGTTTGTAATGTGACAACAGGATTTAATGTTCTACAATACTATATGTAGGATTGAGCTGCCAAAGTGAGTTAGTGTGATAGAAATACGATAACACAAAGTCCTTTTAACACCACACTCTCTCTGTTGCACGGAAACTGAGCGCGTGTTTTGTGAGTGTGCCCGGAAGTTGTTTTGGTGTAACAAGAAGCACCTGAAACAACCACAGCAACAGGCCATGTTGATGAACTTTGAAGAGCCCAGAAGCCTCTTCAAGAGACCCAACACAACAACACACATCATACCACACGGTGTGATCGGGTCAAAGGCTTCACTGTAACACCGGCAGCAACTGATTCAAACTGTGGGTCAAAGGTCATTACGTTAATTATGAATCAAAAATGAATGAACGAACATGTCTAAAATGAAAGAAATATAGATATATAAGTATCATCAAATCATAATATGCACAAGTTTGAAAAAGGAGTAGGAGGAGATATGCACTTTTTAAAATTCCCACCCCTTTCTACTCCACATGGTTTATATATACAGTGTATATATATATATATATATCTACTACATACATATCCATATCAATATATATGTAAATTGTAAAGTGTTTTGAGACCATGTTGCATGGTGATTATACACTTTAAAGGGATAGTTCAACATTTTTGGCAAATTCGCCCATTGCCATAATTCCCATAGTCATAGGGATAGGTGAATTACCTTTAATTGTCGGTGTATGTTGTTTTGAGATCTGCGGGCAGAGATGCGAGCTGCTCAGCGAACACAATGGAGGTGAATGGTACAGACAGTAGTCCCCTGTCCCTCATCAAACTAATAAATACACACACACACAAAAAAACTAATAAATAAATAATCATGTATAATTATGTAACATTAGGACAGACAAAGCAAATACTCAGAACTACTTGCGCTTTTGAAATCACTCCGCCCAGCAGCCGTGTCTGGAATGTAGTTCCGGCTGCATTTGCCTCGAAAACAACCCTGTCTCGTAATGTTACTGTACATGATTATTTCATTCATATCATGGTGAATGTGCAGGTCACAACTTCTCCACAAGAGTGTTTTGGAGCTGTTGGATTGTGTATTTGATGAGTTTGATGAGGGATAGGATACTGTTTCTACTGTGAGCTGAGCAGCTCGCATCTCTGCCCCACGCGTCTCTCCCCCCCAATGGGCGAATTTGCCAAAATGTTGAACTATCCCTTTAAATATGATTATATTATATATATTATTATATTATTTATTTATTGATATACTACATTAATATCCATATCAATAAACATATATACTACATCTATAAAAATAAAACATATTTTCAAAAGAGCAAACAAATAAACTAGGCATTAAAAGTAATTTGCCTTAACATGTTATGATGCTCTCTTCAACAGCCCAAGTTGCTTTTGCCTTCAGAACTTCTTAAAATTCTTTGCTAATGTGTTTCTTTATTTCTGCCATTCACTCTGGGCTGGTTTCTTTAAAGTGTTAACATATTGTATTTTAAGATTCTGTTAATTCATTGAAATAAACCTGTTGAATTATAGAATTACCTCTCATAATGACAGATTTAAAGAGCTGCATCTGTGCTGCACTGCACGTCTCACTACATCACACACTGCTGACAACCGGCACCACATGTCTGCAGCACGGTGAACATTTTGAACAACTAGATGGCAGTAAAAGCAGGATTTGTTGCCCTTTCGCCATGCACAGAAACAATAAAACACTGAATCATTACACAACACATTTCCAAAAACCTGATTGACCGGGGCTCAACCTTTAATGTGTGTTTGGCACGAGTGGCCGTCACCTCAACAATGTCACAGCAGGTGTTTGTAGACACTGAGAGCTGAAAAAAAAGAAAACAACAGAGTTAATGGAAAACACCTGCTGTGACATCAGAGGATGGGGCGGGTGGGGGGCTATATGTGTTTGTGACATCACAGAGCAGCAGCTCAACATCTCACACTGATCTTCTGCTCACAGCCGGAGGAGTCATGGTCTAAAACGTCAAGTCAAATTTTTTGGTCATTTTTTGTTGTTTTGTCTATATATGTGAACACAACTATATAGGACCTGGGTCTTCGAAGTCATAGCAACAATTAAACATCACATCACGTGTGTGTCACTTGATATGAAATCTGTTGTAGGAAGTAAAACTTCCTTCACAGCGGTGGCTATGGCGCAACTCAGGACTCGTCTCATTTCCTGTTCAGTGGTGGAAAGTAAATGCACCGATTTAGTAATGGGCAATACTAGCTGACATTTGCCTCTGCTATGGTGGGCGATTTGTCTGTTCCACTGGTGGGTGGAGACGAGGAGAAAAGACAAAGAGAAACAAACAGAGAGAGGGAGTGATTGTAATAACACAGAGAGAGAGAGGAGGAGACGGGGTTGTGTTTCATTAAGCTCCACTGGGGAACATTGTGTTATTCCCTCAAAACGCAGATGCTTTTCCATAAACTTTAACATTGATTTCTGTGTTTCATAAACTACTTTGACATTTATTGCAGATGAAAGCCTGATGGAAACCAGGTTACTTTCAGGTTTTGTGTCATTTTCAGTAATCAGGGGATTCTGTTGATGCTCGGTCTCAGAGGGGAGACCCAGTCAAAACGCTCTCAGTCAGCCCACTTCACCTTTCCATACCTCTGTTTCACACTGACTCACTCACAAACACACACACCTGCATGGGCTTCCCTGTCTTAGTCACACAGGGGGTATCCAACCTGAAACTCGAATGGGAGTCTGTGTGAGTGTGTGAGTGTGTTGGTGTGTGTGCAATGTAGTGGGTGACCAGGGAAAGCCGGTGCATGAGAGAGTCCCCTGCACATTAACTTTGCCTGACATTTAAACGCAGTCAGGAAAGACGTCTTTACCTACACAAAAAAAGAAATAGCAGCATCTTATACAGGAGCAGATGAGCATCAGTGCTTCTTCACCAGTCTGCTTCTCTTCACCAGTCACTGCTGTACTGGCCGCTTCGGGCTTTGTGGGATATGAAGCTGTGAAAAGGAAACCAAGAGCAACTAGAGGTGTAAGTAGAAATGGAGGAAGCATGTATGCGATGCCTGAACTCACTTGTTCATCATTTGGTGTGTTACTGTAGCAGGACTTCCTGTTGGGACTGTGTATGTGGGATTGGAAAATAATCTTCGTGTTTCAATTTACATTTTTATTTCTGGCGTTTACAAAGAAACCTGGAATCATTTGGACAAATATGTAAATTTATATCTAATATGCAGAGGTCACTGTTCCATGGTACATAGGGTTTATATACAGTATGTATTAGGTGATCGTCCTACAGTTCAAATTGTGTGTGTGTGACACAGATTTGACCTGTAGAAATATACGACTCTCACAGAAAAGTCTGTAAAAACTTGACGAGACATATTACACAGTATGTTGTCTGTGTGGTATTTGTATGATCTCACTCCGGTGCATTTACATCTCAAACATTTACATGTTTGAAAATTGATATTTTTACAATTCTGTCTGTATGTGTACGTTCACTTGTTACATGATTTAAACATCATGGTTTTATATGTAAAATCATTGTATGTGTGTGTAATGTGTGTGTGTGTGTGTGATCAGTTATGTGCGGCACGTTGTCTGTAACAGGTAGAACTCACTCATGAATATGTTTACACCATCTCACAAGGAGAACGTTGGTCGTAGTGCTTTTTAATGCACTTTACATGTACCGGTAGTCTAAATATGTGCCTACAACTGAATTTACAAAAAGACACTTGTTAGGTCAAGAATAAATGAGATATTTTAGTTTTGTTTGTTTGTTTAGTTTAGATGTATGAGTATGTATTATATATATATACTGCCCCATGTTTTTTGTGTAATAATTTCAGATGAAATCAAAGAGAAATTAAAGTTACAATATGCATTTTTTTTTACAAGAATCTAATTAGCAAAATCTGTATTAATTACATTTTAAAATAAAAACATAGCAACATACATATACAATGGTATAGAATATACATATATACATATATACATTTACATATAGAAATAAAATAGCATTTCTGTCTAAAGCTTTAGATAATGACTAAAATGTATTCATATTTCGGGTGTAGTGATGTCTTTGGTTTGATTGTTAAACGCAATAATCTAAATTCACACCAACGGTTTAAAAAGTATATAGTGTATAGTTAATATGATCTTTACATATTAATGTATTTATGTACTTTGTTTTTACAGTTCACTGCTGTTGGATTTTTACAATAGAAACATCAGACGACCCTCTGCTCTGCTGACATGTGCATTCACTGTTTCCTGGAACTGATAAATGTGATTACATTATTTCCTGAATCGTCTACAAAGAATCGTAACTCTGAACCGTTTATACCTGTTTATTATTAATATGTAGGCTAGCTAAACTAAATTACAACATTTCTGGAATAAATGCTGCATTTGTAAAAGTTGTGCTGTTCAGTTTTCTTAGAGTTTCGTAGAGTTTATTTGGCAGCTGAATGAAACACAGGACCATCCTGCTTGATCGTACATGTGTTACAGCACAAAGGCAAAATGTTGAAGACTGTGTTTGATTTTATAAACTTTATTTAACCAGTGTATTTACAGGAATTCATCAAACATGTTCCTTCACTGTCCTTATGGTTTACTTTAACAGTAAAACACCTCTGCCACACATACACACACACATACATACATATGCATTGTTAATGAGGATTTACATTGCATTAAAATGCATTTGCCAATACAGGTGTATCTTTGTATTAGAGCCAATAAAACACATGCAACAATAAATTGTCTTCATGTCTTTATAAAAGTTTTTTTTTCTTGTTGCATCTCAACTGTAACACTTCTTTAGTCTTTCTCTCTCTGTCAGTGCTTGTGGTTCGGTCTGTGGTGTGTTTGCGGTCGTTTTGTTTCAGACTAGATGAAGAGCTCAAAGCTGAGCGGAGCGATAGCATCTCAGCGAACAAGGCGGCTCTCTCTCCTTTTTCTCCAGCACACAGGAAAAGGTCGTGCACACTCCCCGAGACCTGACGAAACCCTCAGCTCAGTCGCTGCTTTCTTACACTTTCAATCAATCGCACAGGTGTGCATGTGTACTGCCTGTGTGTGTATTTGTGTGTAGAGAAAGAGAGAGAGAGACAGCAGCTGATACACACTTTACTATAAAATGACTTTTTGGATTGAAGGTTGTAACATTAGAGCTCGTTGCCTCACAGGTTCAACAGAAACTAAATATGATGCAAGTTTACACATCAAAAAGTGAGGGAAGAAACAAAACTCTGTCACTCACCTACTCAACTTCCGCCAAACACAATATTGACAATGGAAGTACAACACCCACTTCCACACCTCTCTCTCCTCTCTTACCCACACACACACACACACACATACACAGCTCTTTCAGATGTACAACACACAACGTTTAAATGTAGGATTTGGTGAACTAGGCTCGATTTGTTTCTTTGTGTAATTCCCAACACTGTGTGGAGGCACACACACACAGATGGGTGATTGACCTCCGGGTTACACTGGTATTTTTCGTTCTGCTGCAAAAGTGCCCTTGAGCAAGGCACTCAAGCCCAAAATGTTAGTAATATGGAGGTAATTTTGCCTTTTTTCTCTTATCTCTGTGTATAAGAGACAGTAAAGTGTTGTACAAAAAGAAAAGTTTCCTCTAAATTGGTTTAAAAGTCAAAACAGAAAACACAATAACTTATCAAACTCATAAAATGGAGAGAGGCTCAGTTGTAAATTATTGAAAATATACACTTTTATTGACGTATCACATTTATGCTCCCAGAAATATCATACCTTGCTGTTTTCTCATTGATAGGTGTGTGAACTTTAACAAGACACAGTGAAAGACACAAAAACACAAATAAATACCAAAGTACAAAAAAGCAACTGAGCAAATACAGAAATTTCTATTCAGCTGTTTTATGGTCTACCTGCTTCATAAATCAGATTACATTTCTGCGTGAAGGAACATACGGTATGTCTGTATCACAATGTAAGCTTTGAGGAAATATTGCAGCTGTGTTTTGTCCTGTACAGTCACAAACCTGACTGCAGTTGCTCGATAACACACCTTGAAAACAGTGTTTTGCAGAAGTTTTCAGACATGGGATATTTAAAGCTGGTCTTGTAAAATATGTAACAAAAATGAGTCGTCGATATATTACAATATGTTACACGGCTGCTGCTGCTGCTGAAGATGTAAAACTCTTCTGTGGCCGAGCGCATCTGAACACGACATGTTGTTAGCAGAGTAGATGACGTCCTTCAGGATCCTCCGGACATCGGCTCAAATGAAACAATCCAGTCACTGAAATCACAAACGCAAGAATCAGTGTGTAGAAGATCTTCAATAATCACACAACAAACACAACCTGTTATTCATCATGTCTAATAGTGTAATAGTAACAGTTTGCATAGTGACAAACATCACACATACAATATAAGTGATTATGTACATACTCTGAGTCACACATGAGCTGCAGATGCTGCGCTTCATCTTTATCTGGGCATGTGTGGCTTCCTTAATACAGAACAAAAGAACAAAGACATTAAAGTAAGTCACAGAGTTACAGAAGCCAGATTAAACAAAGAATGTAGAGAATGAAGAATATTTGCTATTACTGTATGCAGAAAAATAATCCTGTAGTGATTTACTTACTTCTGGAAGCGGTGGCGACATTTTTTGGGAAGCCCTGTAAGCAAGAATATGTCTGGACAGTCAGCGATGCAAACTATATGCAATATATATCAATGCATTTGTACAGTGACTTCCATTTGAAAGTTGTTCAAATAGTTTGATGACCATTTGTGAACATAATTTGCCAGATATCCCGCCATGATTCTCTGCAAATGATGCACTTCTACTCACGGTTGAAGTAGCACAGTACGCAGACGAGACCCAGACCCAGACCTGCAGTAAGTCCGACCAACGGCCACAGGACCGAGGCGCCGCAGCCTGCAACAAACACACAATACACACAACATATGGTTTACGTATTTATGACTTATTGCATAGATTTGTAACTTTGTAAACGTATAAAGTCATATTTTTAGGCAGCGGAGCTTCATGCAGATAGGTGCATACAATTGTTTGTCTTTTCATGTAACTCACCCTGTGAAGGATTGTTCTTGTTGCAGTTACAATTGCGCTTAGGTGGCGGTTTAGGTTTTGTCACAGGAGGTTGTGTTGGAGCGGACACTGTCAGATAAAGACCAGAGGACAGTGAAGACTAAACACAAACAGCAAAGAGAGACTGTAAAGAATCTTTTAAGGAAAGATTAAATATGGCCTCTTTGAACTCCATATATTTCTGGCTTTCCATAAAATGATATGATATATATTCGAGCCAGGATCTCAACATCGCACAACACAAATCCTCTCAACAGATGCATCATGTATGTTGTTTGACTTCCTATGAGGCCAGTGGACGATGTCGCTTCACACTTTTCTCTATTTTCAACTCAAAGACGTTCACGTCCTGACGGATGAACTCTGCTCATACACAGACAGATACGATATGCTCACCTACCGAAACTTTTACTACTGGTTTTACTTTACATTATATAACCATTATATGACCGGGGCTGCACCAGCTGGCCACAAATAAGAGCTCAGCCTCCAATATTTCTCATGCACACCTGTTGCACATCTCAACAGAAGCAGCAGCAGCAGCTGTACTCAGGTTCAGAGACTTCAAAGTGAGACTTCAAAGTGTTTCAGACGGCCACACCCAGATATGGAGGGCAAACTGTTAGGGGGCTGATTCTGGTCAAAACAGTTACACACTCAGAAGAAAGACTTTTTAATCTATATTAGATGACAGCAGGGAACGGTAGAGAGGAGAAAGAGACAAAGTTCCCTCGACGAGCTCAAACTGGCTACGCCGGAGCACGTGTGCGCATATATTTAGTGGCACATCGTGTTTTAAAGTCAAAATATTCATTATAAGATCAATTTCAATATAATGCTTTTTTTTTAAATTAAATACTTAGCCACTTAAATCAATTATTTACACATCCACCACATTAAAAACTCAACAGCTGCTTGATAATGAAACACTTGCACTTGAGACTTCAGCATACAAACCTCCGGGCCACAGACGACTCCCAGGTTTCCAGATGTCTGTGTTTTTGTTGTCCTTCAGGACACAAGAATAAGATCCTGTGTCCTCCACAGTCACGCTTTTGATGCGCAACTGAAATGTGCCACCTCTCTTGGTAAATTTAAACTGTGAGTGATCCACATCAGGCCCGTAGGTAGAACGGTCAGCGTTGTTGTGTTTGCCCAGGTACTGTAGCTTGTCCGAACTGGAAATACTGCGAAACCAGAAGACATTGTCGCAAGCGAAGCTGCCGCAGTCGCACTCAACAGTCACTGGATCGGAGATGATGGGATGGTAAAGGTCTTTGACGGGTTCTTGGATCATGACCTGGCTCGAACCTACGGGTGGAAACAGAGGGACATTTGAGATTTGATTAGACCTATAATGGTTGTAGTACAAAATACAGCTGGAGTTTACAGCCACATACCATTGACGGTTGGGGTTCTCAGACGCTACAACAAAGTCAAGGCCGCACACTCAAACTTTCAAGCACAATGAGTTTCCTAAAAGTACTCAGCTTCGTTTCGACGTCTGAGGCCGACTTGGCCGTGATTTGGTTCCCTGAAAGGTTTGAGGAAAAGCAGCAGCCGTACATCTGTAGTCCGTACAGTAGGTCAGCCCATGTTTAACGTTAATAATAAAGTAAAAGCACAAACTAGTGATTGTGCTTCGAGCACGGCCGAAGAACGCAAAAATGTAACCGGCAATATGAAAACACGATCACCAGAGTGGAAATGTCGAACTGTGAAAGAAACCTCCTTATACACTGTAAAATTGCGAAGGTGACATTTTGAAATTGCCAAACAGGGAGACGGTGTGTTTTTTTGTAGTGTTGAAAGGACATCTTCATTAAAAGAGATGTTTTATCTAAATTTAGAACCAGTCCTGATGCTTTTTTTGTTCATTTTCATGTCAGGTACGTAGACATGTACCTGTCGCAATCACCAGTCTTGTGAAATATGTTAAAGTCAGCGACAGTTCAAAGGCGGCCTGCGTTTCAAAGGTTAAAGCTCTTTGGTTCTTAGATGAATTATCATTTTGTTCTCTCCAACAATGAAATACATACATACATGTATGTAAAATGTGGCGCTCAAGAATGCACCAAACTAATACAGCCTGAATTTAGTGAGTTGACTAAAACAGAACGACACAGTTCATTTCAATGTCTCGACGGAGCCATAATGTTAAAGTGATGTAGATATAAAATTGACAGTGACACAGATCTACTGCAGAGCAGATAGTAGCTACATGTATTTAATAACTATAAATAATGTGCACCAGTATTATTGTACTATTCAAAGACCACAAGACAAAGTATACTGCTCCGTGGTTTGACCCTCTGAGTTTTAACAAATGAATCAAAATGCATGGTGTGTTTTAACTGTGTCAGACGCAAACAAGAAATTTCACCTTTCAGCTCAAACTATGGCAGGAAAAGTTTTAGACATAATTCAAGTTAAACATCAGACACACAACTGAGGGTTAGTAGACAACAACACATCCCTCGCTACAGGCCGCTGGTGTCGACAACGCCGAAGGCCCACAAAACTACACACACACACACACACACACAGACAGACAAACCAAGAGGAGGTCTTACCTGATGTCCACAGTGAGACGGTCAACAGTGTCCATACCAGCAGGATCATTGTGTCTGGTTTTGCCGATCAGTGTAAACGCGTGTGTGTGTGTGTGTGTGTGTGTGTCTTGAGTGGCAGCTGAGGGAAGGTGCTGATACTTTCTTTTCCTGCTGTCTATCTGAAAGAGATGATGGGAGGAACTGAGCTGACAGAGCCCTGAGTCGTCAAGGTAACACCCCAGTGTGACACACACACAGGGCCTATCAGAGTGGGCCAAGCCAAGGGACTTACACATAATACACACACACAAGCACACACATACATACACAGAGCTGGAAAAAAAAGAAGAAACACTTTTTTAAAATGTTCATAAAACAGCAGGATATGAAGAACAGCTCTCAAAATCCAACAGTAACAATTTTCACCTCAGATGCAACATAAAGGTGTAAAAGTGTCACATATCAAACAGCTGACAACATGTGGTGGTGTCTCCTCAGAGTTGACATGATTTCACATATCAAGCAATAAAAAAGCTGCATATTGACAGAGCAGCAGTTTGCAGAGCTGTGGTCTCTGCCTGCCCAGGTGTGTGACCTGGAGTCCTACATTATGCAGCGCTGCAGAGCACGGAGAGGGAATACCAGCGTCTGGAGCCTACTGAACCTCAGCAGGTACTCAACTGGAAAATGAAGGGTCAGTAACACAAAACCCTGTTCCATATGCAGTGTAGGAGATTATTATTATTAAACAGTCGCTGGCGCACGTTATACGCAGCCACTTCAGGTCTTCGTCATAACCTAAACTGTAAAGTCTGAAGTGAATCCAGACACGTGTTCAGAAAAAGGAGAAGCAGCACAAACTCCATTGAGGTTTGTACATGTGTGTGTGTGTGTGTTATTCTGAAAAACAAAATATATGAATTCTGAATAATCTCCATTCACCATTTTCTGTGAAAATGTAAATTTGGTCCAAATTGATCAGAGAAAACAAACAAAACAGTGCTAATTAAACAGGATAACAGTGATATCATCCATTATCTGCTGTTTCCACACACTGAATATACTGTATTTCTGTTCTTGTAACACTAAACAAGTTTTTAAAAGTTATTTAGAAAGACATTTTAAGCTCAATTATACTGTACTGTATATATATTAAAGAAACTTCCTTCAGCTGTTCTTCTGGTGACAGTGAGTTGTTCTTTTTCTTAAGTTCAAATCCATATCAGTTTAAAGCTAAAGTTACTGATAAAAAAAAGATATAAGATATTTGCTGTTAAAATTTTCCAACAAATCCATCTTCACAGATCAGTTACGACCTCCAGCAACAGCTTTGATCCGACAAACGACAAGACGACAGTCAAGATTCAGCTTGTGATGTTTAAATGTACATTTAAAGAACATGTTTAAACACTGTGAGTGAGGCAGTCAGGCCTGCAGCTGCCAATTATTATCAGTATTGATTGTTTTTACTATTGATGGATGAATGCTTTTGATGTGTTAAAATGTCACAACTTAGTATAAAAATTGGCTTTGCTGCTTCAAAGAGTCATTCAGATTGTTAAAAATTGGTCCAATAGTCAAATTTCATACATTTATGCTGACAAAGGAAAAAAAATAAAAATATACATTCTTAAAAAGTGGAACCAATGAATGATGGATGTGTTCTTGTTATTTCAAATATTGACCCCAAACCAAACCTACAGGTTCTGACAGATTCGAGCCGTGACGACTTCTGCAGGTACGGTACATTGTGAACTTGAGTAGACTCGAAATTACGTGTTATTTGAAAATCTACATCTAAACTCCCATTAAAGTCATTCTGAAGACGACATATCCCATTCATTCACTGACATGTCTCCATTACACTGGAGCAGCAGCCACCACCACACAACAACTCAACGTTTTCTTGATAAAACACAAGACCTCTTATTTTATCCAAGTGCTGTCTGTGGATTGTTGAGTGTGTATGTGAGTGTGTACGTGTGCATGAAAGGTTAGGGTGTAGATGGGTCTGGCGGGGGGTCTTAAAGTGAGAGGATGTGGGCTCCCCGTAGCCGTACGGGGGTCTAAGACTCGAGCGCGACAGGGAACGATACCACAGGATTCTTTGAAAACAGGAGATCTCAGGGGGCTTCAGAGCCGTCGACACACTCGGCTCAGCTCTGAAGCCTTTGTTGGTCTCTGCTCCGACGCTTTAAGTCTAAAGCTGCCAGGCTGGTGTTGCCGTTTGCCTTCTCATTTCATTTCTCTTCAACTGTCAAGCTGTCAAATGTTTACATCCATATGATTGTAACATGTAGGTGCCTATTTCTCACCTGCAGTATTTTGAACAGACACTGCGTAAAGTCAAGTCCTTATTTCAGCAGCCTTTCATCAATTTACATCACTTACATTTTTGCTGCCACTGGCATTCGTCACATTTTTAGCTTGTTATCTGCATTGACAGGAATCAAGCTCCGACATCTAAGTCTTAAAGTCTTAAAAACTTAAGGATGCTGCAAGACATTTCATGCATGTCAGTTTGATTACTGTCGCATCCTGCACAGCTCTCTGCTGCAAGGATCTTAATGCAATTGAACAGTTGGACATGCATTTCAAATAAAGTTCTCCTACTGTACTTTAAAAACTTCCTAACAAGTTCATGATGTAGAAAAAAACAGGACTTTTAACAACTTATATTCTTTGTCCCTGCTTGACAGTTTTTAATGGCATCTGCATCAAGTCTGAAGTCCTCATCCAAACCTTTTTCTACAAATCTAATCTCTACCAGAAGCAAACTAGCACACAGCAGTGATCAATCAATAAAGCTTTCTCAGCTGGAAATGTGCATCGCATTTATTGATAAAATTTTTGCCTGCTGATTATTTGGACAAGAAAATAATGAACTCAAATCCGTTGTGAACAAAACAGTAATACATATGTTGAGCCAAACAGGTCAAGCAGCTGCTCCAACCATGGATCCTAATGTAACAAGGGATTGATTAGAAATTTGCAGCAACTTTATTTTTGCCTCTTTGCAGTCCCCTTTAAATACTGTAAACTGCCTTTTGTTCATCAAACACTGCATCTGAATTTGATGGTTGAAGTCTGTAAAGAGTTGAACTCATTGGAAGTTTCACACCTGTCTGACCCCAAAACAACTTGCGTGTGCTATCTGGGTGTATATGCATGCATACACATCCATAACACATGCACACACAGACAAGCGCACACTTGACTGAGGGGACGACTCAGCACTCGTAGTTTTTATAAGTAGTGTTGTGGTGATGTAGTGCGGGCTAAGCGCACACAGTGAGTTTTTTTTTTCATTGCTGTCTTCACCATACGTTGAACCTCCACACCTCAGCCTGCACAGCTCTGAGTGAAAACAGCCCGCAGCTTCAAAAGAAACAAAATGACTGAGCCTGCAACATCTGTGGGCTTTTATTTGCTTTACTGATGCTCTGAGTGAAGCTCAACAGCGCCAACCACAGGCGGCTATAGGTGTCACAATCTAAAACATCCTTGCCAGGAGCACGGATGACACAGTTGAACATAATTTAAGTGGAGCTAAGAGGTCAAGAAGACTTCTTGATCATTCTATGTGATAGGCGAGAAAACAAGAAATCTTAAATATGGCCGCCAACAACCAGCGGCCTTAACTGTACATGTGAAAATCATAAAGACATTTGTTAAGTGTCAAAGTGAAAAATAAAGCTATTGCAGGTGTGAGAAACGTTTTCAAAACACAATGAAATCAGAATAAAATTAATTCCTGACAAACACAGACTGGTTAAGCATGGCTAGCCAGCTAGCACGCCGATGATGAACAACACTGTTTAAGCCGTCAGAGCAGATGGGGACGACTGCTTTGTTAACTGCTATCAAAACTTTATTAACTTTAGTATTAACAGTTTTTCATTTCAGCTGCTCCTGCTGAGCTCAACAGCCCAGGATGGAGTCGTCCCACAGCTTCTCCTCCTCCGTCCTGGTGTCCACTTTCTCTTTCATTTTCTTCTTCTCTTTTCTGTATTTGGGTTTGGCCGGCTCCTCCTGCCCGCCCTCCTCCTGCTCTACGTTAATCTCAGCCTGTATGTGCACTTCAGTGTATTTTCTATTGTCCATCATCACGTCTTCCGGCTTTAACCTGTCCGTCACTCCCCTTTCCCCTCCTTCCTCCTCCTCCCCTCCTCTCGCTTTTTTGTCTTTTCGTCTCTGCTTGCCGTGTTTCCTTTGCCTGTTTCTCCTCCTCTCTTGCTCCGACTCTCCAAATTCTTCCTTCCTTCTCTCCTCCGACTCGTTGTCTCGTTCTTTCCGTTGCCGTTTCCTCCTCCTGTCCTCCTTGTTCGCCTCCTCGTCTCTTACCCTCCTCCCTCGCTCCTTCTTCGATCTCCTGATCCTCCGCCTTTCTCTCCGCTTGTATTTCTCATCGTCACTGTCGCTGGAGCTGCTGCTGGAGGAAGATGATGAGTACGAAGAGGAATAAGATGATGAGGTAGTGTGCGAGGATGAGCTCGACTGTGTTCGCTGTCTCCTCCTCTTTGCGGGCCGACCGGCAAACTGCGGCGCGCCGGAGAAGACGGGCGGCGGGCCGCTGTGGTCCCAGCCGTGAGGGAGCCAGGGAGGGCCCGGGTAGGGAGGAGGACGCCATCCTTCAGGGGGGTAAAAATAACCAGGGCGGAACTGATGAGGAGGGTCAGAGGTGGGAGGAAGGGCGGGCGCAGGTTTGTTCGGCTCTGGGGCGTGCTCCTTGTTTAATACTTCCTGTGCTCCCTCTTCATCCTCCTCCTCCTGCGGGTCGTCCTGAGTGAGGACCTGACCGGTTTTGGGGTTGATCCCACGCGCTTTTTGCACCTGAATGTAATCTGCCAGTTCATCTGCAAATGTGTTGTAGACTTTCTGTTGGGATTTGCAGAGGTCAACGACCTTCTTCTCCCTGGACAGGAGCACAGGAACAGGAATTTAGTAGAAATTCAATCAGGTAATAAATGTTGATGTCACATTAAAGCCCTACTGAGTGAGTGCTGTTTGGAAAACAAATGTACTGAAATATGTAGCTTATTGAGTGTTTATGATGAAGTTATTATGTCACATATACTTTATCCAGAGCAATATGACCATCCAATGAGAATGTATATTATAGTGATTAACATTTTGGTCGTGCAGCCCTAGGATGAGTCATGATTCCTAAATATTCCCGTAGTCATTTAATTTAGTCATTTAATTTGGGAAAAATCAATGCAACTATCATGTGGATTTATAAAATGTAATTTCCCACATTGTTTTCTGGCGCCTGGTCTCTGTGGCGTCAAAGAGAGAGAGAGAGAGTTGTGTACCAGTGTAATAGGCTAATAACAGGCCTGGACAGTCGCTCTTATTAACACTCATAAATGTAGACATATACATGAAAAACAATCTGTAGCTAATATTAATGCAGATATAACATGACATGTCACAGCAGGAACAGTACAGGTGCACATGATAAAATTCATGGTGTTTTCTTTTTCCACTCAATGGCTACAGTTCAACATAAAATTAAGTTTAGATAGATAGATAGATAGATAGATAGATAGATAGATAGATAGATAGATAGATAGATAGATAGATAGATAGATAGATAGATAGATAGATAGATAGATAGATAGATAGATAGATAGATAGATAGATAGATAGATAGATAGCAGTACACAGTGATTCAGTACTCGTGTGTCGGAGCAGGCCCATCTGTGAGTGTGAACTCAGCCATCATATCATGTCATTTTGCATCGTGCAAACTTTGTGATGAATCTTCCTGACAGAATTTGACCAGACATTTAAACACATGCAAAAGGCCTCAAAACCACCTCTGTGGTACTTGTTGCTTCAGTACTAGTCTCCAGGACCACATTTTTGCCACAATCTCTTTCTCTCTCTCTCACACACACACGCACACACATACTGTACATACACACAGAAAATTATCATTCCTGTTGTCACAAAAGGTTAAAATCAAGGATGCAACTTTAAAACCTAAGACGACTTGTTTAGCTTGTTTCTTTCCTCTGTGCTATTTTTTTGGTGCGCTCACATACTCCGACTGCAGTGAACTGTGCACACTGCTGACCTCAATCGTGTCAGTAAGACACACAGCCATGGGACTCGACCACAAACCTGGCTGAAAACCAAAGCAAAAGCTAAAAACAGCTGAAAACTCCACAGAGCTGCAGAGTTGAGGAGACAATCCTCAATACTCCAATTCAGTGTCAGTGAATGGAGCTGCACTGTTGGCAGAGGTCTGACAGGAAAGGTGAAGTGCAGCGTAGCAGAGATTATCTTGGCAGAGTAAAATAACAGTTTTGCCAGCCAGTTGTTGATCTTACCTAATCTGGTGCTTGTTCCCCTGAACGTGAGCCTGGTACATCTCCACAGAGTTAAACTGCACACTGCACATCTGACACTTCAGGGAGTTGGCTGGAGAGTGGGTGAGGTGGGAAAGGAGGAAAGAAAAGATGGTTCTGGTCAGTTTCTACAGTAATTCACATCAACATAATATTTAACAGTTACTATTACATTTGTGTTTAGGGGTCTCAAATCTTCTCTACACAACAGACAATTACAAAATTACAAAATCATATAGCGCTCTCATGCGAACTAGAAATAATATTTCAAATATTTTGGTCAATGTATGTTGTTTTTAAATGTGCGCTATGAATAATTGACTTGAGACTGTATTGTGTGCAACAACATATTTCAACTGTCTTTTGTCCACGCTTCTTCTCTTTTACGTTTGATGGACTAACATCTACATTGTGGAGGGGATTTCAGTTTTACTTTATGTG
Organism: Trachurus japonicus; assembly: GCF_045865225.1. Lineage (NCBI taxonomy): Eukaryota > Metazoa > Chordata > Actinopteri > Carangiformes > Carangidae > Trachurus > Trachurus japonicus. Next base: position 9,943,681 of record NC_140911.1, read on the forward strand.
ACTTGGGCATTTAGGTATTCTGTTTGTTTGTTTTCTGCTTCACATTTCTGGGCAATAATCTGTATTTATTTTGATTTTATGAGCTGATGTTGTGTTGTGCTACTATAGATTTCATCTGCCACTTGAAAAAAACAGTACATAATACATACAAAAATACACATAAACCCACAGTGTTGAATATTAACTTTACTTTGCAGGACGCTGTGTTACCTTGTTGGACGTTGTCACCCAGCTCTTTCATCAGCTCTTGTCTCGCCTGGTTCCTCTGGTGTTTGCGTCCGTTGTAATGCTGCAAAGCCATTTGGGGATTGTTGAAGGAAGCAGCGCAGAGGGAACAGCACTTGTTAGGATCCCTCAGGTCAACCTCTGTGTTGGGGGCAGTTGTGGTGGCTGCTTGGTCCATGAGATGCTCCGTACAACCGTCTGGGGCTGATTTCTGGTCCGCAGCATCAGGTGTCAGCCTTGGTGAAGTACACACCTCTGTGTACCTCTTTATGGCTATATAGAAAAAAGATTTAATTTAAATTAATTTGTTTTTTGCCCTCTGAAATCTATATTGTCATAATGTCAACAATAATATACCATCAATTTGTGAACATACTCTTTCTCCATCACACACCCTACACTTGCCTGGGGGCTGAAGACCTTGTTTACGGAGGTTTTTTGCATGGACTTTCCCTTCGTAGTGCGACTTTGCCACCAAGTGGGAACTGAACACCATATTGCACAGTTCACAGAACCGGTCCTTATCAGTAGTCATGGCCTGCTGCAAAAAACAGGGACAACACAGGGAGGTCAAGGGACGAACAGATGCTTCCCAACAAGAAATGTAAACATACTGTAATTAATAATAAAAAATAACAAATTTGGAGTTTTTACTCATTGTATTTGTTTTAGTTTAATTCAAAATGCTTGTTCTGGCAGTCACAGATGAAAATTGGCTCCTTCATAGCGACATAGCAGTTCCGCTCCATCTCTCTTTTACATAAACAGAGGAATATCATTATGACCCTTAAGTCTCCTTATGGTTGGATGCTTGCAACACTACTGTTTCAGTTCGCTCCACTTTTAGTCTAATAGCTTGATGTTCAATAATAAAAAAAACAGTGTAAAAAGTAAAATCTCCACTTGATGGCTGACCTGCGGTGCTGTGGACTCTCTGTATGTCTTCTCAGCTCTCTTGGCCTGCAGGTACACCTTGAGTTTCTGAGCATGTTTCTTTCCCTGCAGTTGAGAAGACGAGACATCATTATAAAGCGTCTGACCTGGTTTTACTGGTAAGGTCGGTAAAATAAAACTGCAGTTAACGTTGAGTGGGGTTTGGGAAACTGCACACACCTCATAGTGAGACAACCTCTGAGACTCAAACAGCAGCACCGCCTCACACACGTGGCAGTAGTCGTCGGTGAGGAGACCCTTTAGGAGCTCCTCCTCGTTCTTGTCTCCTGTGAGGCAGAGCACAGCATCACTGTTGCAACTCAGCATCAGTCGACAAAATGCAAGGTTTTTTAAGCACAATTAATAAATAAAGACCTATTAAATCACTCTATCGCATTCATTTGGGAGCAACTTGTATTGTCAAAATGTTTTCACTTCAAACAGATCTCACTTTCAGTCACCAACTTCCTGTACAACGGAAAGCGCAGCAGCCCTGGCTTATATTACCTTTTAAAGTTTACTAGTTGACATCAATTACATGTATTAAATAAGCACTTTCGTCATTAGATCAAATATAAAGCACCTATTTTGCTATAAAACAGGCCATGCAAATTGTTCTCATTCAACAGGTATCTCTTTGAGAATTTGCAGCATATATTGCTTCCATGTGAGAAACTCGTGGTTTCATGCTTGACTGCATTCATTGTGCTTGATCAATGCCTGTTGCCTGTTCATTGTTCACTCACTGCTCTTCTGTATTCATGTAAGCTTTGAATGCAGGAAGAGGTCAGCCACTTTTGCCCTGATAGCATCAATACAGTATACCATGCTCTGCTCATTTTGACTTCAAACACTCTTATTCAGCACTTAAAAAAAGATGTCCAACATCCTGCATCGATACTGCAGATGAGTTCAATTCGTGACAGCTCAACGGTCTGGTAAAACATTTGGTTATGAGTGTGACTAGTTTCATGAAGAAGCTGTCGAAGAAGTATGTGAGTTTCACTTTTGGTAAAGCGTAAGTGGTAGTGTTAAAATCATAAACAGGAATTTATGCATTACTGACAACTTTTAATCCTTAAAATATACTGATTATCAATCACTCAATTTGTCTTAATTTTGTGTTTAAATTTTTTGTTCGTGGTCTATTTTCATCTGTGCATAGTTTACATGATTGAAAATTCAATATCTATATTTTGAAGATTACTTGTGACTAAATAAATCATTGTACAAATTATCAAAATAATAATATTTTTAAAAAATAAAAAATCAAACAGGTGTATCAGCTCTGAAGCTCCGTTGTCTACTGAATAGAGACATTGAGGTTAAGAAAAATAACAACGCATTGAAATTAAGCACTATGAAATACTTTGGAAATCCCTTGAGTCCCAATATTGACCACCTATGGTGCAATGATTTAATTTTCATTTACACGTTTGCAATGTAAATGTAATTTTTTTTACACCAAAATACAGCATTTCTCTGTGTATCTCAGTGAAATAGCATCTTCATTATAAACTTGACTCTGCCCAAAGAAAAAAAACAACAACAACATTTACACATTTCTCTGCCTGAAATGTCTGTCTGCTGATACATTTCAAACAATGTACTTACCAAATGATAATCACAGTAGAGGTTAACAAGAGAACAGAGAGTGTAGGTACTGTATCTCAAAACATGTGTTCAGTGTTTGAATCAGGAGAAAATTTGTCCTATTCACTCCTATCTCCGACAGTAATTTATGTAACTATTTCACTTTAAGAGGGATGCATATGGCCATTTTTTGGTGGATGACAATTCAGCCGAGGGGGTTTAAACTCAAAACCAAATTTAATAACCCTGTCTTTTTTTTCTCTCTCCTTTTTTGTCATATCTACTTTTCCAAATAGTTTATCAACAAATTTGCGTGCATTGTCAATTTCTTTGACTGTATCAGTGAGTGTTAATATTAGTATGTCATTAACATGTATTGCCAAAAGAGAGGATACAGTCAGAGTCACCCATTAAAACTTATTTGGTGGCCTTCCCATAGCGAGACGTGCTACTGTAGCTGCCAAAGCAGGCTAAACTAACCCGGACTACCGGTGTGTGTGTATGTGTGTCTGGTTTAAAAGGACGAACAGGCCGTTTGGGTTGGGCCACTGCTACACAGTTAGCAACTAGCCCAACCACTTACAGACCTGTGAAAACGAGCAACAACCTCTTTAAAACTTGTGTGGTTTCACTGTCAAGCTGGTCTAAAGGTTTTAAATTAAAATATAGCGATATAACACTATAACTGTTTAACTCACAGCGTTGCAGCTAAACGTTAGACCCGCTGACTTTAGCGTATTTAGCTAATGAGCTAACTCACTCGACTTCACCCACAGCTGAGCTGGATTAGCCCGGTTAGCTAAAGCGCTAACGCAGGCAGGAAGCTGAATTTTTCACATTCTAGACAAAACTCACCTTCAACCACCTGGGTACTATCTATTTTAGTGTTTATTACTTTGTCAGCATCTGTGACAGAAGCCGCGTTAGGGGAACTGGTAGTGTTATTTTGAGCGTCTGATTCCGCAAACTGCGGAGTACAGACGTTTGTGTCGGCCATCTTTATCTCTAGCTGTTTGGAGACGCGTTCCGTGCGTAATGACGTAATGTTACGTCCTGTGCCAACGGCGTTGATTTGTTTGCTTTGATAATAATATTCGGGCACGATGCAGTGTTTTTAGCAATTCATATAAATAAATTATCGTTAAATTGTTTTGTTTAAAAAAATCTATCTATCTATCTATCTATCTATCTATCTATCTATCTATCTATCTATCTATCTATCTATCTATCTATCTATCTATCTATCTATCTATCTATCTATCTATCTATCTATCTATCTATCTATGTGCACCTGTACTGCCTGCTCCTGCTCTGACATTGTCAACATGTTATACTGTATCTGCATTAATATTAGCCACGGTTTGTTTTTTAATGTGTATATTGTACAGTGCATAGTGTACTGTTGTAAATTCAATATCTATATTATGAAGATTAAGCAATTTGAGACTAAATAAATAATTGAACAAATTATAGGCTATAAAAACACATGCATTAATCAGTTCTGAAAATCCATTGTCTATTGCATTACGTAAGAATAACATGCATTGAAATTAAGCACTATGAAATACTTTAGAAATATCTTGAGTCTACTGATTGTACTGTTCCTGCTGTGACATGTCAACAGGTTATATCTGTATTATAGCTACAGTTTGTTTTTTATGTGTAAAACACTTTTAATTATTTTACTCTATATTTACTGTTCACATCGTATGGCAATAGAGGGTTTCAGACACAAAAAATGAAGAAAAAAAAGTTAATATCAAAATAGATACTTTATTATGGGGCATTATAATTTCAACATTGGTGAGCCATGTAGCCTATTGATCCATGTATTTCAGAAAACCAAATTTACAGATAAATATAACAAGACAGGATCAGGGGATAAACATGAAGTTATTTCACATCAAGACAAGGACTAATGAAGAGGGTCACACTATAGTTAGAAATGTAGCGTAGCCTGGAAAGATGTCACTTTCTCTTCTGGAGCTCTCTGGCCAAGGCATCCAGCTGTGGAGAGAGTTATTACGGTTACAGGCAGATGTGTAAGAGTGTGTAAGATAGTTCTGCATTCATACAGTTTATGTTCAACAGTGTGTAGGACATAATGTCATCAGGGTTGCATCTGTGTATTTGCAGACACATTCCTGTAACTTAACGTCACAAGAAACAGCAATGCAATTCCCTACAGAGTGGACTTTAGATTTTGGAGCACCAGAGTTACAGTGGTAGTATCAATAACAGATGAGTCAAGTCATTAGCTGTTCATCACTTAATGATCTCACTACTGTTATAAAGCTTTGTGATATCATTAGTGGACAGTACATTACAACAAAACTGGACTTGGTGTTTCTGTTTTCTCTTTGTTCCCTTACCAGGATGTTTCTGAGAACGCTCCTCCTCTGGGGTCTCAAGTAGCTGCATTCCCCGGCCTCACACAGCTTAATCTCCTCTGAAATCTGACACAGTGAAAGAGAGCGAGAGAGAGGGAATATGAGAGAAAATCGTGGCGGTAGGCTACAGAATTTCTCCATTCACAGGGACTGAGAAAGTACTACTGCACAATGACACACACGAACACACGCACACATACATACATACACTGTCTGGGACTGACCTCTGATGTGCCGAAAGTGTCCAGCTCCCTCTTGCCTCCAGGGTACCAACCATGAGACCAGTGCTGGGCGCTGGACAGCTGAGCCCCGATACAGAGAAGCAGCCCCAGCAGCAAAACCAGCCGAGATACACACATGATATTTCTACCTATGGACAAAGAGACATTCAGAGGCCTGTCTTTAATCTTTGATCCTAATCACACTTAATAACTTCATAAGACCAGTATTCATAATACACAGCAATAACGGCTCATCAACTCATATTTTTGCAGTAACATAATGACACTGTAGTGAATTTACACATTTGGACTGAATTGTAAAAACTATTGTAAACTCTTTTGCTGCAAATTTCAGCTTTTAAAAGTGTATTTAAAACAGTTTTTCTGCAGCAAACATTTTAATCAACTATTCACTTTCATACTCGACTTATTTGACATAAATGATCAAATCTGAAATCTGTTTATTTCACTTATAGGTAACAATAATCACCATATACAAAATGTGTGGATCAGACAATATTCATTTTCATTTTAATATTAAAGGCAGGAATATTCACAACTTGGGTTTTCGGCAGAGCACAGTAAAGATACACATACTATAAGTTTAATATAGCGTCCTTACCTTAGTTTCAACTCTTACAACTTTGTCACCACAGGTGTCCTCTCGTCGTGTCCCTCCAGAAGACCTCTGTGCTTGTCCTGCAGTGGATCAGATGTGTTACCGTAGAGATCCTCCTCCGCCTCTTCATCTTCCTCACTTTATGTACGTCCCCAAACCTCCTCTTCCAACGCACATCTGGATTATCCCTCCCCATGTGTCCCGCCCATTAATGACCCTTCTGTACCTTTTCATCCCAGTGGTGTTATGAACGCTCCCTGTGGACAAGAGGTGCAGAGGACCTGGCCCGCCCCAATTATCAACTGCAAACAGCACCAAGACCCATGGGATGGTTGTCTACTCACATGTATCATCCATGCCCACTTTTAAAACACTGGCACTTAAATGAACCAATATAGTGATGACCTGTATTATTCAGGCCTATTTTTTTTCAAGAATATTTCTGTATTATGATCAATATGCAATAAAGCTGTCATTCTAAACATAACTTATCAAAGGGAAAACGCAATAAGAGCTGAAAACTGCAGTGGAAACAGATTTATATTACACCAAGGGCCTCAAACACAAAACCACTTCACCTCTGGCCAAAACATTTCCCTTTGACCACAAGCATCTAGATTTATTTCCAAGATTAAACTGCAGAAGACAAAACCTAACAGTCCCCTATTTCCTCTTTTATTGACCACAGTGACCCATCACACATCCTCTCTGTGACCCGGCCGACCCCTCTGTCAGAGGAAACTCAGGGACACCTGACGACAAGAGGAACAAACAGTGAGGGTTCGTGACCGGGCCGTAGATGACTTCGCTCTCAATTAGAGGCGAGTCGTTACAGATGCAGAGGCCGATTCTCACTCAGGAAATGAGCGACAGTGTAGTGTGACGTGTGGCTGTTGACTCAGTTGATCAAACGTTGTATGAGTTTAGTGTACGCCATTGGTTGAAGCAAGGTGACGCCAGGATGCATCACAGATGACATGTAACACTGACTGGTGGCTACATTACTATTGTTTCAGTTAGTTTTCCCTCAAGAAATGCAATCTTACTGAAATCGTATGTAATGGTTAATGTGGCCAATGTTTGATTACTGTACTTACTTTACTTTGTATCTAAACTGAATTAGCTGGTGACTGTGAGTGTCAGTGAGTGTGTTATGGCTGTATTGCTATTTCATTTGGTAGCAGGGAGTGGTGAAAGAAGCATTCAGATAACTTACTTAGCTACTTAACTAAAGTAATAAAACTAAAATGTACCAAATTACAGGTACAATCATTATTTCTGTCTTATTTTGTTACATTAAACAGGTTGAATTAATTATAACTCTAGGGACTGTTTAATTCATTATAACAATGCATCATATTTTAAAAGTCACATGTTTTGTGCTGTAAAGCTGAATCTTTGAGCTGACTAGATACTAAAGCTTTCAGATAAAAGTTGAGCAGCAAACAAAGGCAATATTGCTGTGTATCATTAATGTGTACTCACTGGTATGAATTGCATTTAACTATTTGACTGAGCTTTATTCTGATATTACTTCTTACAGTAGTGTTTACAAGGACACTTTTGTATTTTTTCAAATACAAATGATTGTATTATAGTGGTTTGTGAGGCTGTTTGAAGTCCCGATCCTTTTCAATATTAACTCGACCTTGGGTTTTTAAAATACAAAAACATTTCTGTGAAAATATTATTCATATATATCTCTGTCTATGAATAATTATTTCATCTCAACTGTTACAATTTGGACCCACCACTACAAGTCTCACCGAGTAGTGACACAACCTAAATGTAAACATGTGTCCCTGGTACTTTCCGTACAAACGTATCAACAGTAATACTAAATGATTCACAGATTATTAACTGATTGGTTCAAAAAAGCCCATTAATATTTGATTGGAGGCTGAAGGGTTAAACACTGATTGAAGCCCCTTGAAGAGCAACACTCAGGAGGACTGAGTGATCTATAAGGCAGGAGAACGATTGGCAATTATTTGGCAGCACTGTACCATTAGTCTTCATTGAGGAGGAAGCTGTAATGAGCATCAGGTTGAAACAAACGTCAACAATGCATGAATGAACCTGAGTTGTGTTTCACATTTAACTGGATAAATACAGACCAATGTTAAAATCTCAAGCACTTTATTAGGTTTGAACAGTATCTTGCTTAGAAAGGCCATTTGGCATTATATAATTATATATAATTTTATCATATATATAATTATATATACATATATTCAAATGTTGAATAACAAAACACTAGAAACAAACATAGGCAAATTAAAAAATAGGATTTGCTTAAGACAATTATACCAAATTAAAAATGGCCAAAACGAAACATCTAATACATTTCAAAATGGTCCCAATACAGTTCAATATACATCTTTAAAAAAAAAAAAAAAGAGAGAGAGAGGGAGAGAGCAGGAAAAACAAAGAAGGGGGAAGAAAATAAAATAAGCAAGGCAGCAGACAGGAATGAAATATAAATAACCTTACATTATGTACAAAAGGGAGTGGGCAGTGACCACTGGGAAAGAATGGTTCGAGGACAAAGTGAAAGAGGGAAAGGAAGCGATAAGAGGACAGCAGTGAGTGGAGCTGGAGGTGGAGAGAAGGAGGAGGGAGTTCAGAGTCCAATCGTCCGGTGGTCTCCCTCTTTACAAATGGAGACATATATTAACTTTCTGGGGCATTCAAAATGCTCCACTGGGGGGCGAAAGCTAAAAGAATAAACCATGTGTTAAACAGTGATAATGCATAAATAATGCAATTGTATTTGTAGTGGGGGTGGGGGGGGGGGGGACTTCATGAATTTTTGTTCAACACTGGGGTACCCACAATTGATTACTTGTCATGGATCCCACGTTCAGCTGATATGGAATGAGATGAAGCCGTTAAATCATGACGGAAATTCATTTTGAAAAAGTGACCTCACTCTTAGTTCGACTCGCACAAATTAAAGGAATCTCGGTAAATACGACGTCAGGGAATGTGTGAGGAAGGTTGGCCGACCCTTGTTGTCTTGTTTTGGCCCTATTGGTTCATCAAACAAAAAGGAGGTTTGTTGTCACCGGTCTGCAGGTAAAAGGTTTTTAGGATGTGCATGTTAGGAAAAATCCAAAAAAAAGGGAAAGCCTTGAGGATGGTGACGTCTCCATCACAAGTTGAGAAAATCAATTTCTTTTGAAAAAAACCTTTTCAGTGAGGCACTTTTTTTTGGTTTGTTTTAGTTTCACTGTAAATCGCACAACAGTGGGTCCGAAGGGGGTTGGCACAGCGTCAAACTGCAGAAAGACAGTGATCACGTGATGCAAACACACACAGTAAACCCAGGTAACTTGAAGCACACACACACACACACACACAGGACAGAGACCCCTCCTCCACTTTTTTTTAAAGACCCTGTAAGTGACACACTAAATACACGATGAACAAAAATGGCACCTAACTAATAGTGCGGGCACTTGTGATGCTTTGGAATGAAACAAGACCTCAAATAATGACGATGATGATGATGATCATGACGATGGTGATGGTGATGATGCACAAACAGCCAACAATTTCAGTGACTGGTCAATTAAAAAAAGAAAATCTGCTACTGAAAGTTCCAGCACCGGCCTTGAAGAAGGCTTTCACCGGGCACTTTGAGACCTGAAAAGAGCTTCAAGAGTTCAAATATAATTCCCATGTTCCAATATCAAGGCCAAATCGTCTTTCTGACCTCATCTCTCATTTGGTTCTGTACATTTAAGGGCTTTGCTTTTGGTGCAAATAGTGCATGAGTGTTCAAAAAAGAAATCGGCATCGACACAACCACCTTTTCGTTAATAAAAATTCAGTGTGTACTTTTAATAATGACGTTCATTATCAATGAATTCAAATCTGATTGATTGTTCTCCTTCCTTTAATAAAAGCAGTGGGAGTGTTTGTCATTAAGTCTGTTTGTGTGCGAGTGTGATGTAAATGTACGGAGCTTTTTCTCTGTTAAAATTCACATTACAAAAAAAAAAAAAAAAAGACTAAAAAGGCTTTAAAAGTCCTAAAAGAAATAGATTTTTTTAATATCATGGCATTAAAAGTCAATACTATCTAAATAGTGGAAGTTAAAACCACTTGAGCATGAATCAGCTTTGGAGATGAACTCAAGATCAATTTGTTTAATCTGTAAATTTAAACAATCCTGGCATCAGTCATTTCCTGAGCTGACCGAGTTGAAATTAGGACTGACCTGAAGCGCTGCGTTTGACTGACATCATTCATCTTTCATTACAATCATGAAGGGCACGGCCTCAATTGTGACCTCATCTTTAAAAAAAAACACTGTAGTTCAAGCCTGAGTGTCCTCAGAGGACAGCTGTTTGAAAAAAGAAATCATTGCAAACATCGCATGGCACACCTCCACTACTAAAAGTAACAATGCATCCATCCATGAGGAAAATGTTAGCAACAGCATTTGAAAAAATAAAAAGGAAAACATTCTTCGGCATCAGTGTTCACGATAGGAAACGGAAGCAAATCATTCTGTAAAACAGTGACAGCACAGCGTCGTGATGTGAGGCTGACGTAAAAAAAAAAATTTAAAAAAAGGAAAGAAAAAGAAATGAAATGACAGTTAATTCAGGCAGACTCAAAGAAAGAAATGTATCAACACAGTCTACAAGAAATACTGACGTGTGTCTGTAAACAGGAAAGAGAAATATGCTGGGCGTAGAACATTTTGTTGATTTGTATGGTGCAACAATGGAGTTTGACTGTGATTGTGTCGTTTTTAAAATTTTGGCTTTTTCACATGATGCTGATGCTGTAACAACAGACCTATTAAAAATCTATTTCAACGTTTGACCAATTCTCATCAGATTTCTTTACTGAACGGGGGCAAAAATATAGTCTATGTTTTCTACTTTCCCAAAAAATCCATGTTTATAAAAGTCCAGGAATGTGTCGGTCGCTGATCCTAGGACAGTAAAATAGCTTTGTTGTACTGAACATCTAAACACGGTTGGTGGAGTCTCTCAGACCCCAGAGCTGCACAACCAAACGAGTGAAGTGACTTTGGCACTTGGCCGATAGAAGACAGTGACAGTGAAAACACACCGCGTCCTCTCTGCCAGCTTACGCTCCCTCTCAAACACACACACACACACACACATACAGATGCTCAACAAGAATGAATGCTCCTGGTATTAAACGTGTGTGTTTATGTGTGTGCGTCAACCTGAGACTTTGAGCTACGTCACAGAGGTTCACATCTCCAATTGTTATCACTTGTAAGTGTATTAAAATTATGTGTGGAAAATGGCTCTGACTGTGTGTTTGTGTATCTGTGTGTGTGTGTGTGTGTATGAATGTCTAGGAGAGTGAAAACAATCCAGGTTTTGTGTGTAAATGGAGAAACCCCTGGATTCTGCTACCACACACACGTCGCTACAGCGCGGCTCAGGCAAAGCCAAAAAATGTCCTTAGTCTCTGTCCCTATAAAATTAAAAAAACAAAACAAAACAAAAAAAAATCCAAACATCATTACCTTGACTCTGGATTTTTTTTTTTTTACATTAGCCTCCAAAGCATTAGATTCATATTCATATATATTTATATATTTATATATATATATATACCAATAAAATACATTACAGGTGCCACCCGAAAATGCAGCCAAACTCAAAACTGTGTCTGAAACCAAAGTAATAAGATGCAACACAGTAAGTATATATACATATGGTGGGGGGGGTGGGAGATGAGAAGGAAATAGGGTTGAAGGGCTGTATTAACAAGACCAATATTACAAAATATTCAAGAAGGCATCTCAGTTATTTTCTCTGTCCGACTGCACTGCCCTGTCCACCGGGCCGAGACGTCTGTTCCCTTTTCCTTTCGGGCAGTTTATCCCATCCACAGATCAAGATGTGATGAGTCCTTTTGATTTTTTTTTTTATGTTGTTGGTTTTTTTCTTTTTCAAATCCACCAGATGGGGAAAAAATGCAGGTTTCTGCTCAGTAATGTACGTATGTGTGTGTAGGTTCTGGTGCGTGCTTGTATAAAGTGTATGCTGACATCCATCCATCTATCCTTCCATCCGCGGCAGCAGCTCCCTACTTGAAGTTGGCGTAGTCGGAAAAGGCATCGATATACTCCTGGACCACTTTGTAGCAGAACTCGTACTGTTCCTGGAGGAGAGAGCGCACACACACACACACACACACACACACACACACACACACACACACACACACACACACACACAATCATCACTTTACTGTATGTCTGTGACCCCCAAGTACTGACCTAACGTAGCTCCGCCTACTTGACCGACTTCCTGTCTGAACGTGTCTGTGCTATCTGCCAGATAACAGGTCTGAACAACAAAGTCCTACTATCAAACCTCGAGTGTCGAGCAGAGACTGAAACAGACTCGACATAAATTCTTGGCAGTGAAAATAAATCAAGCTGTTGGTTTCTTCATTCAGTCCTAAGCAGCTGTTGCCTATGAATTAAAAAAAAAAAAAGCCAACAGGTGGAGTTTAAAATAAGATCCTCCCCTGTGAAGAAGGCAAACGTTTCGGTTTCCTGTTACATACCTTTAAAGATTAACCCATTACGCAGTTTATAACAAAGTTATGTTTACAAACTCAGAAACACAAAAGGCCTTTACCAGTGTCTGCACCATGTGGGGTCTCTGCAGTCTGAGGCTCTTGACCGTCTGGAAGACGTCCAGGATGCCTTCTGCCTTCACCCGCTCCAGGACTGTACTCAACGCACAGAAAGTCCCTGTACGACCAGCGCCAGCACTGTGAACACACACACACAGACACACACACACAGGAAAAACTTCAATATACACAGTGCTGTAACTTGGCGCAGACGTAACATATACACCAGAGGGTTTGTGTGAGTGCGTTTTAGGAAGGAGGCATGGCAACGGTCCGACGGGGAGCAGTTAAAATATCACAGGGAAAAAGAGAACAATTCTTCTGAGATGTTTTTTCCTGTGATTTAACAGCTGCAACGACTTCCCAGACACACACCAGCGCATTTAACTGGCGGAAGCATTTTCATGTGCAAAAATAATACAAAGAAATATCAAGAATTATCTTCAAGAGGAGAATTTCTTTTCTTTTTTTAGACTTTCAGGTTTTTACATTCAGGATAAAGTAGCCAAATATTAAGTGTGTGTGTGTGTGTGTGTTACCTGCAGTGCACAGTGATGGGGTGGTTGCCAGACTGCTGCTGTTGTTTCTGCACCGCAGCAATTATATTGATCATGCCTTTCCCGTCAGTGGGGATGCCAACCTCTGGCCAGCCGTGGAAATGGAACTGACGCACCGCTCGAGCCTTGTTCTCCTGGACGGATGGAGCGATGGAGCAAAAAAAAAAAAAAAGACGTCAATGTTTGTTTTTCTAGGTGTCACTGAAGATTAAGAAGACGGCTGTCTGGACGACTGCCGTGTGTGTCCTCTCTTACCCTGTTGTTGGTGACCAGGAGGTCACGCACTGTGTAGCTCTCACTCTCCTCCTCCCTTTTAATCTCGATGGAGATGTCCCCGTGGACCACCGCCCCGTCACTGGGCCAATACTGAGCGCACTTTTCCTGCAGCACACAAGACGGAGATGGTCGATTTACACTATTTACAACAGATTCTGAACATCTGAGGGAAATCTAAAATGTCAGTCATCCACACCTCTACTGGTTTTTACTGTGTATGCAAAACATTGTCTTCATATAGGGCTGAATCAATCATAATGTGATTTGTTTGACAGATATTGCATCTCAATGTTCAGTGAAAAAGTCGATGGTGTGATTTCTGCAGGGCATCTGTACCAAACAAACATCTGTAGAATATGATTTATAGGCCTGAGCATCTCCGCGGCACCACAACGCTTCATTTCTAATATGTTGTGACACATCTAACCTTTATCAAAGAAACCTGTGATCTCTCTCTGATCTGGATCTTGCACTTGGCCTTTTCCCGCATACCATTTGATATTCGATGAATTAATCATCAATGGCACGAGGAAATGAGGACACTGATAAACCAAACCACCATATATTTGCTGGAAATAACGAGATTAGATTTAATTAAGATTCCACATCTCCAGTTTTGACCTTTTTTGTATGAATTTCCTGGTATGACTGTTCGCTTCAGCAATAACTTTTACGCTTGGTTGTAGCATCATGTTGCGAATAATCTATAGATCCATGGAGATGTATTAGAGAACCACTACAGATCAGGTCATTCTGTTGAAATTAATAATGGTGGAGCTTTGAACACATAATCTAATATCAATATTCTATTTTTGCCAGATATTGACTTGATATTTCATACGATATCACACACACACACACACACACACACCTGCCCTCTCTCCTCCAGCTCAGTGAGCATGACTATGGAGCAGCTTCTCCACTCCCAGATCATCCTCCAGAAGTCCTCTATAGTGTGCTGCAGGGGGCCCTGGCTCGCCATGTACGAGTCCTTCTGACGGTAGCCCTGTGTGGGAAGGAAACCAGGGAGGATATACGTTACAAAGTAAAACGGTAGGAGGAGTAAAGGAAGACTTAACGACGCCCGATCGATGAACTCGCATCTAATGAATTGAAACGATCCGCTACTACTAATACTACAGATGCTTTTTACACTCACATCAATGAAAGAGGCATTGACGTAGTCCGTGTTCTCCTCTCCTCGTTTGACTGGAATGATCACTCTGTTGAACTCGTCTGTCAGGAACAAAGAGAAACATTAACCAGAGCTGAAGAAAATCTGCAGTTTCATCATGTGCACTAGTGGAGGTGACAATGACACTGCACAAAATGCAGCGGTGCATCACTCACAGGGAATGATCTGCAGGACTCTGTTCTTCTTCATGTTGGCCGGCAGGTTGCCTGTTCTCATCTTGTCATTCTGGATCTTGATGGATGTCAGTTTCTAAAAAAGTCATGTGGTTTAAATATTAATAAATATACTTGAGCAGAAGTGTCTTTGCTGGAGTGAAACTGTTTGATGCTTAGGGGTTTGATGTCTTAGGGGGGGGTCACAGAGAACAACTGCCGCTTTGGGAAAACAAACCTTGAACTCGGCCTCCAGACCGCCGCAGCCGGCTCCGGGTGACGGGGTGTAGAGTTTGGCCAGGTGGGACTCCAGAGAGGTCACCTCTAGCTCCGTGTCTCCGTACAGGTAGTGCTCTAACAACGCCTGGAAGATGAACACGTACTGCATCTGTGGGAGAAGGAGGAGGAAGGTGGAGAAAACGAGAGGTCACTGCACTGAAAACGCTGCTGCATCGTGGGAGAGAGAAAGAACAGAAACGTGCCAACGCTGCACTTACATCAGTCTGGACCATCTGACAGCGCTGGGCTCTGATCCTGGTGACGAAGCCAAACACGTCCACCTTCCTCTCAGCGATCATCATGTCCAACATGGCATCGATCACAATGAAGGTCCCCGTCCTCCCCACGCCAGCGCTGATGGACACAAACGAGCCTCGTGTGAGTGGCACAACAAAAATAAATCAATCAATCAATCAGAGCAGAAACTTTGATCCACTGACCTACAATGGACCACGATGGGCCCGGCATACTGTGGGTTGCAGTTCTTGACCTTCTTGAGGAACTTCAGCATACCGATGGGGGTGAAGGGCACCCCGAAGTCCGGCCAGCTGGTGAAGTGGAACTGGGTGACGAGTCTCTGAGGCTTCTTCCCGGACACGTCTCCCACCTGAAACACAAAGTAAAACCAGGTTTTAGACCAAGCCACAAACTAGTTTCTTGAGTGTTTATCCAGCGCTGTATTGTAGGACGTATACGACCGCTGCTATGAAAATGGGAGGATCAAAGTGGTCTTACAAGGCACTATGTGATAATTTAGCTGTATTCAAGGGGATATATTATGGAAATATCACTTTTTGAAGGCTCATCAACATATATTTGGGTGTTTGTCTTGCCTTCCAGCCCCCAAAATGTGAGAATTGACAAAAAAAATATGTAATGTGCAGGCTCCCTAGGCTGAAATCCATGTGTTTTTATGAGCCGTTCCCTCAGTTGTCTTCCAGTGATGTGACTAGGTCTTGAATTTGCATAACCCCACCCCTACCTGGTACCAGTAGAAGGGGCGGGGCAAGCAGTGGTTAATTTGCATTTAAAGGGACAGGCACTGAAACCAGCCGTTCTGAACAGGGATGTTTTGAGAGTATGAAAAGAGAGCTGTGATGTTTGATCCTTGGTGTATTTTGGCCAAATCATGTCACAGACATGTCTTTAAGACACCTGGGAACTATTTTAATTTGTGGGAAGGGGGCATAATATGTCTCCTTTAATAAAAGGAATTGACGGTACCTGCTGGATGCAGAACTTGCGGATGGTGTAGTCCACCAGGACCATCGTGTCTTCTACAGACACACGAATGTTTCCGTATGTCCAACAGCCCTGGTCCGGCCAGTACTGGGCACACTTACACTGAAAAACAGAGAGTGGTTTAACACCGGGCACACTCACAAAGCTTTGAAAACACACACACATGCAAATTACACTGTTAAGTTAACAATTATGATTTAATTTTTGTTAACTTTCGAAATTGACATGTGCTACATCTTTGACAGAGTATGTGACGTTAAAGCAAGAAAGATCAATGAAGTGACAACAGTTCTTGATTAATAATGGGGATTAAAAAACTTTATAGATAAAAAAATAACATTGGTTTTATTGGTCTTTAATTTGTGACTGAAGAGGTTGAGACAGATTTTGTTCCTCTGTGCTTTTTAAACTGGTCTCATCCAACTGTGAATGTCCACAATTAAACACAAACGCTCTTATTGGCACAAAGCATCGAAGCACAAACATCAACATCATCACTACCTCTTTTCTCTCCTTCAGATTGGTCACCATGACAATAGTCGCTGTGTTCTGCTCCCAGATCATTCGCCAGAAGTCATTTACTGTTTCCTCCTTTGGCCCTGAGAGCCCGAGACGGATCGAGAAAAGAAGAGAACAACTGTTGAGCTAATAATCAAGTACTCCGTTTATCAAACCAACAACAACAACAACAACAACAACAACAACACAGCAACAGTATCCTCTGATGCCAGACACAAACTTTTACCTTGAGCTGCAATAAACTTATTCTTCTCTTGGTATCCCTGCGAAAGAGAGAGGCCAAAGAGAGATGAGAGAGTTAGGATGAGGCAAAAATAAAGAGTCCGTCATTTTTAGAGCAGAATTGCCTCTTTTGTGGAAACAGTGCTGCACTTATACAAACATTTATAAAGGAGGCGTTGATGAAGTCAGAGTCGGGGACTCCCTCCAGAGATGAAAGATGCACCCTGGAGTGATCATCTGAGAGAGTAGAGAGAATGAAAACAAGAATCAGCACAGACAAAACCAAAAGTAAAACTCATTAAATGACTTAAACTGTCATCTGTCTGATGTTCTCTATGACTGCATGGATAAAAAGCAGGGAATAAAGCCAGATAACACTGTTCCCTGCCTTGTCAATAATCTCCGTCAGCGTCACAGTGTCAGAGCTCCGTGTTCACTTACATGGCAGGATGTTGACGTATCTGTTCTTTTCTTTATTCTCCTCCTTGGAGGCGGCGTCACATGAAGCCTGTATGGGGCAGACTGGCAGTGCCTGAACACAGGAAAGGCCACATTTAGATACCAGGAAGGTGAACGGACAGATGCATTTCAATCTCTCCAATCTCTAATCTCTCTGTGTGTGCAGTTGTGCACCCCTGCAAAGTTATTTCCATATATACAAAATCACATCACAAATCAGATGTACGTGATAATAGCATCTTGAAAGCTCCTTCATTTTGGGGATATTTTGCTGCACCAAAAGAAAAGTTTTTCTCACTGTCAGTTTAGAAAAGTGCATGTTTTCACTACTACTGCTGAACATGTATCCATACTTCAGCTCTCTATCATTCAGCTCATCATTTCACATGCTTCAAATCTATTTGCTCTGACTATGAGCCTTTACATCATCTCTTGGCTTCATGTTTCTTCTGTTAAACATTAGTTTTAAGTCATTCAACATTTCATCTTTTTACTTCCAACCATTTTACCAGTTACAGCTACTTACTACTATTGTTACTATTGACTTTGTTCGATTGGTTTGACATGCGTACTGGGCCGTTAACCGTGCGTATCTGGTAGCTAAAGGGCGACTGTAAGACTAAATATAGTCCAGATCAACACCATGCCCATGATCCCGTCTGGATGGCTGCTTCCTTCACTTCTTTAGGCTACAGGGAAATGGGTCGGAGGTCAAACTCGGGCCCAAGTGTGTTATGTTATCAGTGTGTGTGTGTGTGTGTGTGTGCTTGAGTGTGGCATACGTTAAACTCCTCCCTGAAGAGTTTGTTGTCATCGGCCATGCGACGGTTCATTTCTTCCTCCAGCTTGTCAACAGGAAGGGGCGGGTACTTCCTGTTTGTGCTGGGCGAACGGGCCAATAGCGGGACGCTCTGGAGTTCTGCGCCGACCGGCCAGCAGGAAGGGAGTGGGCAGGAGCGAGTGGTGGAGGAGGAGGAGGAGGAGGAGGAGGAGGAGGAGGAGGGAAGGAACAGGAGGGGTGGAGGCAGGTGGAGATAAAGACATGTGAGCCAGGGTAAGAACATGAGACTGGAAGTATCTCACATCACATCCAGTCAAGACCGACTTCATTGTCTTCTATCTGCTGTCTTTTCTAAAGGTGGCCACCAGAGGGCGCCGCGACACAACCCTGTAACCTACGAGACGGCCGACTGCAGCCCTGTTGGTTAGGTAATCACAGTGAACAAAAGCCCCTCTACCAACAACAGTCAACCAGTGAAATGTTATCGGCTAGAGGAGGAGGAGGAGGAGGATCAATCAGGGCTTATCAGAGGAAACCCAGCGGAACAAGTTTGGTCAAACTGGCTCAACATATTTGCTGATACGACCCAAAATAAATACATTAGTGTGCAGTGAGTGTGCAGTCATTATCTGCTGACAAATACAAAAACCACACACGCGCACACACACAGACAGACACACACACAATATAATGCACATTTGGCTGTTTCACCTGTATCATCCGATCTGCCGTTGGTCAGTCTGAAGGAGTTTGAATGGCTTCCCGCTTGCTTGTACTTCTTAAACCTGTCAATCAATGAAGATCAAAGTGCATATGAGCGCACAGTGATACACACACACACACACACACACACACACAGACGGAAATAAACACACACTGCTTTTAAGCCTCAAAGAAGAATGCCAATCAGTCGTTGCCGCGGTAACGGCAGCACCTCAGGCCATCTCTGGCTGATGATCCAGTACGACGAGAACATCGGCGGCGGCGGCGGCGGCAACATCAACCAACCTGAGCATGTAGAGGATGATGATGATGAAGATGATGACCAGCAGCGAGGACAGGGCCACCATCACCGCTATGATCGGCATGTCATCCGACGGCTTTTTGTCTACATCAGAAAGAAAGAAGGTGGATAAATCATAAGATATTTATTATAATTATTCAAAATACTCATATACCATGCATATGAATAAACAAAACAAAAATGTGTTTCAGTGACCGACGGATGCTGACCCAAAAAATTCAATCGCCATTCAGAAATTGTTCTCATATCACTCCATTCCTCTAGTCTGTGAAATGCATCCTGTGTAATCGAGAACTGAATATCTTCTTTTTAACTTTCGTAACAGCTTGATGTGTGTATGAGCCTGATCCGTGTGCTCAACTGTGTTTTATTCTCGAGGGTGTGTGTGTGTGTGTGTGTGTGCGATGCGTGTGCCTTGTATGATAGATGGCATTCCTATCCATGCTTTGTCCTTGTTTTGGTTGGTCCTCTTGACTTCCTAGCATGTCTGCTGTTTATAATGCTTTTTTTTATTATTTGTTTTATTTTATTTTATGGTCATTGCATTACCTTGATATGTGCTAAATAAAATAAAAATAAAATATAATAAAATTCCACATAAGATTTGGATATTTCTACAATTTTAGCACTTTTTTAAAAACCTTTATTAAGTGTTATCTATTCATTTTTTAATGCACCATGTTTCCTGCACTCTCCGGCACCTTGTATGATATGGATGCACATATCTATTGTACGTTTGTGATCGTGTGTAATCGTATGTTCTGTGTTGTGGCTGCAGCATGGGCGAATGGCCCAGAAGAACTAGTTTCTCACTTTGTGGGACAATAAAGTTAATCTTTGATCTTGATTTTATGTTAAATGTGAAAATGTGACACATTTTAATCAAAAAATGCTAGGAACATACAAAACAAGGAGGAGGGATTCTACCATGTCTAAAGACTAAAGGATTTGAAGGAGTCAGAGAGGATCAATAAATATGAAGCTACACCCAGGTGGCTCAGCTTAGCATGAGAACTGGCAGCATGAGGAAACACAGAGACAAACTGCCGTTTATCATTCATAACCCAATCATCTCAGCCTTAACCAAAATATTTCTTCCTAAAACTTCTTTAAACTCCTTTTGGTTGATCAGCTAATCAATCAATCCATTTATTGTTTCGGCTAGAATTTAATGAATATTTTATAAAATATCCAGTGGCAGCAAGATGTAAAAAAAACAAAACAAAAAAAAAGCTGTTCTCATTGACAGATTTTCAGCTTGTTAACATGTCACATTGTCGGTAAAACGATAACCCAAGGTCAGAGGTTGACCTCTGCCTTTCAACACCAGCCTGTATCTGTTCTTTCCATACTGGTTGTCTACGTTAATATTTCAGTGGCTTTCAGGGGGAAAAAAACAACAACAACACACAAACACAAATGGAAGAGAGCAACAGGCTGTCGTTTGGAGCGAGCGGATAAATCACAGTTTAACTGAGAGGGTCGACCCCGGGCTTCTATATCTGCTTTATACCCAGGATGACAGTAGCCAGAGAGTCATGGTATTAAATACTTAAACATTTTGGCTGTTTGCTGTGAATTCTCTATGAATTATTCAGAGTGTAACCGTTTCGATGCATCTTTTCCTATGTTCAGAAACCAGATGAATATGGATGCTACCGACTGCTGGGCGAAACAGGACGGTGTTCACGCAGGCTTGACATCTCAAATTAGACATTGCACGGGGCTGAGTTATCTATTCATTGTGATGCATCCTGTAGATTACAATGGCTGACCAATTTGTATGTGTTTCCACCCTGCGCCACGAGTTACTGGTTGAAGGCAATCCTATAGTCTTCCCGGTGACCTTTCACTGCCGCCGTCGAGCACAAAAGACATGAGATTTGAACAACAACATGAGTTTGGTGTACAAAAAAACAAACAAAAAAATGGCTGCTGTTGTTGTGTGCTGATGACTGGTCTGTAAGACACGTTAGTCCACAACAAAAGAGGAGATTCTTTCTAGAAACCTGCCTGGTGGTGGTGGTGGTGGTGGTGACAATGCATTGACTAAATCAGCTGTTCCATGGACCGACTCAAAAATTCAAGAAAGCTCTGAACGTTATGGACACAAAAAAAACAAACAAAAAAAGGGCTGCAAAAGAATGCGTCGTTTGACTTCATGCTCCATATGTGCTTTCTGGGGGGAAGCAGTCTGGAACGGCGCCCAGCTCTGTTGCATTTTCATACCCGGTTCCCAGCTATTTTTTTTATTTTTTTTTATTTTTTTCAGTCGGTGTGTTCTCTTGTCCCTCGGACAAGGTGTACATTGAACAGAGCGGGGGAAACAACACAACAGGCTGAGGGTTATCATGTGGAACTGACACAGGGCTTGACGCATCTAATGCCATCTAGAACGGCACACGGCTCTCTCTTCCACACAGAGCCCACAGACGGCCAGAGAGAGGGAGACAATGGAGCAATTACATAACACCTATGAACCCGGAGTGATTATGTTACATAATAGAAAACACCATATATAGTGCACTGCGGCTACATCTGTTGCATTTATGCTGACCAGGGGTGTATATATGTTTATCACAACCTCCACAGTTTCTCCTGAAGCCCGAAAATACGCCAACAACAAACACACTGTTTAATGTACCAGAACCACTCTGAGTTTTTGTTTCACCTACTGAGTCAGAACATTCCTGCTGTTATTATGCTTGATAATAATAATAAAAAAAAACATCTTTCTAAATCAATGACTGACATTTGATAGTGATTTGTGTATTTCTCTATAATCATGTAATATGAATTATTAATGTAAAAGAGGAGGAAAGGGGGGGAGTCATGTTTCACTTACAAGAATATTACTAGGATGGTCTGCACAGAGACTCTAGGCTGATAAAAGGCAAAGCTGAACAACAGAAAAATTCTCAGATACATTGAAAGCAACATTTTATAAAAAAAAAAAATCCTCCCTTGCTGCTCTTTGTTTTAACATTTAAATAAAAAAGTGTCTGAGACAGATCCAGTTTAGGTGGTAATTCTGATTTCTTGTGGATGACTGGTCAGATGCAGGTATGTCACGTAAGGATATTTCCAGAGCTGCTACAATGGAGCCTTAAAAGCAGGAAAATGTCCAACCATCTAAAATATTAAAGGTCAACTTTTGACCCGAGAGCTTACTTGCTTGCTTTTTTCTCTAGCTGTTGGTACGGCTTCGCTCACCTACCTGAATAAAACACAATAAGATGGATAAGATGGAACAAAAAAATAGAAAAAGTATCCAATGAATCTGTAATGTTTTATCTTATTCCAGGTGTTTTTCTAATTAAAGGGATACTTCACCCAAAATCAATAATTCACCAATTTTCTACTGCCAAGGAAGGGTTTGGAGAACTTTCGGAGTTATCAAAACTCTTTTGGAGTTCGGGGCGGATAGAGTTCACTTTTGAATCGTCCAAAACACACACTATGCAACATCCATACTGCTCGTCCTACTGACCCAAGTGTCCTGAAGCTGGGACATGAAAAAAAAAAAAAATTGATCTCTGTTTTTAGCCTTGTTGTAGTGGTAGCTCCCAGCGGCTGCGCGAGATTTGCTGTGAGATGTTCTTCCGTGTTTCCATCAGACATCCAATGGTTTACAACGATGAACGAACATCTCGCAGCAAATCTTGCGCATGTGCACAAACATCAACAGAGCCACTGGGAACTACTGCTACTGCTACTTTTCCA